>NC_143397.1:107261578-107902649 GCF_052110815.1 Crocodylus siamensis
ATAAGGAAGAATTTCTTTACTGTCCGAGCCCCCAAGGTCTGGAACAGTCTGCCAGCGTGGGTGGTTCAAGCACCTACACTGAACACCTTCAAGAGTAAATTGGATGGTTATCTTGCTGGGATCCTATGACCCCAGCTGACTTCCTGCCCTTTGGGCAGGGGGCTGGACTCGATGATCTCCCGAGGTCCCTTCCAGCCCTAATGTCTATGAAATCTATGAAATCCCACCCCTTCCACATTTGACTGCTGACAGTAGGAGTTGGATGACAATAATTAGTCCACATCCCAAATCTCTGCCTGTCACCTCTGTTGCAAAGAGCAAAGCTCTCAATGAAAGACCTATTACAGGTCAAAGAACAACAAGAGGGTGTCCACGATAATTGCCTGGATCATAAAAAAATTGTTTTTAGCAACAAATCTAATCTGTGACCACTGTGGACATTTTGGTTATTTTGTCGAGGCCAGAAAAATTCTGACTCAGCTGCAAGAAGAGAAATAACTTGTTCAAACATCAGCTTAAAAAGGAGGTTCTGAGTCATTGAAGCTTTACCTATTATTTGCTTGAGAGGTTTCTAGTACAGCCAAACCAAAAATAAAGAGAGGAAAAAAAACCCTCTGTAGGAATGTGCTGGAGAAAGCAAGCTGGGAAAGACAGATGTTGATTTCTCTTCTACCCACAGGAATCTTATTCCAGGTTTATTACTGTATTCTGCTTCTCTAAACTGGTGTGCCAAAAGTGCTGACACACATTTAAACCCAGAGAGCAACCATGTACTCCGTGAAACAATACTGAATACATTTGGAAAGCGGTGAAAATGATGCTGCAACCTACTCCCTGGGATCAAGCTACCCTTCAACTTGTAGTTCATCTCAGATTTTTGAACGTTTTAAAAGAAGATAGCATGAACTAAAGGTATGTCCTGAATTAGCTTGGGAGGACAAAACTGAAAGCATGTGTTCCTATAGTTCCCAGTGATTATTGGAAAGGATCAAGCCAAGGATTTCAAAAGCAATTAGTGTTCCTCAACTTTGGGATGTCTAACTTGGGAAGTGTTAAAGGGCTTCATTGTCATAGGGCCAGTGGTCAGCACCTCCCCATTTCATTCCTTTTAGGATATCCTCAGTTAGGTATCTACAACCTAAGACACCCACATTTGATAGTGACTTTTGAAAATCCTGGCCTCAGTTTTTGAAACATTTCACAATGCAAAAGCTACAAATGCCGTTGAAGAGAACTTAGGGGATTTCAGGGAGTCCTTTCTTCAAGATTTGCCTCTAAATGAAAAGGAGGGTTGGGCTGATTTCCTTGATAATGAAGCAGTTCATCTTCCCGTACATCCTGCTAAACTTGCACTGCCAGAGGTGGTGCAAGCACCTACTCTGGATTCCTTTAAGAGTCAATTGGACGTTTATCTTGCTGGGATCCTGTCACCCCAGCTGACTTCCTGCCCCTGGGGCAGGGGGCTGGACTCGATGATCTTCCGAGGTCCCTTCCAGCTCTAATGTCTATGAAATCTATGAAATATACTTCTCAGGAGTGCTTATTTACACAGATTTTCTGATATTTTGAATATAATTTCTAAGGACGGGGTAATTCCTGGACACCCTACAGGTTCTTCAAGCCTATTGCTCTTCTTTTTGTCAAGCTGAGCCATACAAAACTGTCAATATAGATTTCCAGGAAGTGAGACAAAACTTTCCAGGAAAGTGCATGTGAGCTACTTATTGGCCGTGTGACTGTGCTTCTACTTTGCTACAGTGGGCATCATCAGTTACTCACCATCTTCTCTGCAAGTCCCTACACCCTCCATCAATTGGACTTACTAAAAGCTAAGAGAGGCAATTTGTGGACACTCTTTGTTGATATGTTGACAACACATTGAACTGTGGATTGTATTAGTGACCACTATAGTAGATCACCCAGTGATAGGATCGGCAACAGTAATTAAAATGGGAAAGTATTTCCCCATTTGCAGGCCCATAAGCATAAATATTGCAGGAGAGATACTGGAGATTGCATAAGGCAGCTATACCTTTTCTCTTAAATGTAATACATATTTGGGGGAAAGGTCTCAAAATGCAAAGATTCACCATTCTGACTTAGTAGTATTTTAGGAGTGCACAGATCTTTTGTCATCAGTTATATGGGGGAAATAATGCCAGTTATAACACTGTCAGTGACCACATGGAAGGTACATTTTCCAGGAGAGATTAACAGGGAACTTAGTTGTGATAAAATCTGCTGTATTACACACTCCGTCCTTTGTAAACTACAAACTTGTATTCATTAGCAATAAACCCAAGTAATACCATTTTGGAAGAAAGGTGCAGTTTAGGAGGTCCTACCAACTATATTCAGATCTTGGTCTGGAGCAGTTTTAAGGTCCAGTTCTAATAATTGCAGCATAATGTAAAACATTAATGATACCCTCATGCTTCCCCTGCTAACATGTACCGCAGCATACTTTATGTCAACCCTGTATGTTTACAGCCTAAGTTGCAGTTCAGACTGTGCACACTTCATGGTGAAGGCGATAGGGCAGCAGAAGGTGGGGGAGTGTGGCAGGCAATCTGGATGGGGGTAGGGAAAACAAGCAGCACATGGAGGCTAGGAGCCCTTCCCCACTTTGCCTCTTTTCCCCCTGGTCTTTACAGAGTAGAGACCTGGCAATCAGGGAAGGCAGGGAGCAGACTTGGCAGCTCCTAGCCACAACCTAGCTCACCAGCCTTGCAGCAGGAGGTCTGAGCTGTGCTTTAGAGACAGTATTAACCCTTAAGATGAGACTGCTCATGTCACATACTAACTTTAATACTGCCTAACATTCCCTAGGGTTAGCACATGCAAATTGTATGTGTAGCTAACTACACCTTTACTCATCTTTGATCCCTTTTAAATAATGCATTTGAGTTAGAAATACAGCTAATATCCTTCAGATCAACTAATTTTTTACTGATGAAGGGCAATTTCTTGCCAATTTAAAAACCAGTTGTGATATTTTTATTTAACAAATTTGTTGAAGAGGTGACTTTTTCCTTGACATGACTTTGCCACATCACCATGCTGAGAAGTATATGGGACCTTTCCTAACCTTCACTGCTTACTGATTCAGATACTTATAATTTGATACCAGTGAAGTGCATCACTAGAGAACAGAGGCACAGACATAAAACCATTGATTTATGCCTTCGGGCCACATGAACTGAAATCATTCCCTGTGTCCCTCTTTTTATTCTTTCATGTGCAAGGATTATTTAAGAACACCTTGTGCCTTAAAACTCCATCTTCCCTTGCAGGGTTTTCCTGCTGGGTATGATCCACTGAATAACCTTCAGTTCCTAGAACAAGACACTTGCTTCTGCTGAGATATACTGAAAAAGGCAGGTGTTATATAAAATTTGTGCCCCAGGGATCCAAATACAAATTTCAGTAGAAAAAGTCTAGGTTTATTATGATATTTTTTTCAGTTTCTCTTAAAAAAATTGAATCCCAGTTACTGAAACTTTGTATGCTTTCAGCCACCAAAAACTGATTATTTTTCCAGATTTTTTTTTCTAGGTTTTATCCCAAGCTGCTTGTACTTTTTGATTGCACTTTTGCCTATTCATTTGCTGTCTGTAGTTTAGTGGAGTTAAGCTTTAATGATCTCATGCAGCTGTTTTGGGTCATACCACTGGATAGCTGAGAATCCCAATTTTCTTGAAACTTTAAACCCTTCTTAGAGAAAAAACATTTGCAGTTCTTGCATTATCAGAAGCAAAATTTGGCAGGTCCAGTAAAAAAACTTGCATTCAGTATCACAGTGTATTTGTTCTATAGGTAAAAATGCTTTAGTATTTTACTGAGCAAGATTAGTTTGACTTACCAATGTCGCCATTACATAAGAGAAGAGGTAACATGGAAGAGGCCTCCATTGCTTTTCATTATGGTCTAATAAATGACTGAAGCCTACAATTGCACACCTAACTTCATCAGTACCCAATTTCATATATTGTGAGATAGTGGGGGATGAAGGTAGTGCCCTGAGAAGGAAAATATATTCACAAAATGTTATCTTCTTTCTTTGCATAACAGCAGTCTAGAATTCCCCTTGTTTGCCTCTTTTGAGCTCCTTACACATTATCTTGTCCACCTATGGTTTGAACCATGCATGTATACATGGCGGTGGTGTGCCAAATAACACTGCACTGGGCTTCTTCATGTTTATCACACCTCATTGTACCTGCAAACTTGTTCCAAAATCTCATCTTTCAGGAGTATGGGCTGATGGCTAAAAAGCAATGCTGTAATGCTAGAGTTCTGAGGCTCCATGTTTACAACTTCAGGTCTAATTCAGTGACATGTTTGCACCAGCCAATAAACAAAAACAACAAACAACCTAAAAGACTGAAGGAAGAATGATGCTGACTTCTGGTCTGATCCACACCCAGCAGCCTAGAGCACCAGCTTCTGAAATGGAGGCTGACTCTTGCCCTCAGCAGTAACCTACCACATAACAATGACAGCAGTCAGTTATTTAGCTGTCTGAAATAGCTGTTAAGTGAGAGTGCTCTCCACGCTGTCTGTCAGGAAAGCTTCTAAAGCTCTTGGGATGGACCCTGGGTCCTGCTGAGACAAACCCACAACTTGTTATTAGTCAGTAGATCCAAAATGATTGCTTGTCACTTACCTCTAGAAAAGTCTGAATGAGAAAAGTGTAGATCAAAGCAAGTCTCTAATCTGAATGATTTGATAAGACAATGGCACCATTTTGTACCCGCTGTGCACAGCATCTCGTTTTGCAATTATTTTCTTCAGCAAGATTTTTTTCCTGATTGCTTGCTGCAGTGACAATTTTAGTGCCTGGAAAGGCAAGACATCAAGTGTCCTGCTGTTTCAGCACACCCCGGGAAACTCTTTGCAGCAAGACTCCAGAACAGCAAGGGTTGTCAGCATGTCTCTAATATGACAATATTCACAGTAGCATTGGGTGTGGTGCAGGGAGGGGGGACATCACCATAGCAGACTGTCTGGTGAAGAAGAACTGTTTCAGTAATGGGTAGCAAATTGCTATGATAACTAAAGCAAATTAAGGGTTTTAGCACAAGGCCTCTCCATTGCTAAATAAATGTAATTTCACATTTTAAAAAGTGAGTTCATTATTTATTGAAATCATATAATGTATATTGAAATTAATCTACAGGCATAGCACTGTCTCTCCATGGAGACAACTGCTAGCTCTTCTAGGCACCTGCATGGCTCCCATTTTACATCTGCTCTCACTCATCACTAAGCTATGGCTTTCTAATGGCTACTCCATCCTATAACTAGGCCTAGAAGCAGAAACCCCTAGAACTCATCTGTACTGCTCCTGAGAAGGCAAGAGTTTATAAGAAATAGATAAAAAGCATTCCTTCTGCTCTGAGATGTCTGCTTCACAATAAACTTTTATATTTAATTTAATTAACAAGATAATCTTTTTCCAGTAAACTTGGAGGGAAATCTGATCTTGAGGTTAAAGCATTGGACAATCTCTGGGGATAAAGGGTGGGATTTTCTGTAGCATGAATGTCCCACATCTGAAAATCCCACTAGTGGGTTCATGTTTCACCCCTTTCATAGACTTCTCATGGTTCCTTGGGTATCATCTTGTTGGGCCTCAGCTTCCTGTCTGTGAATTGGGAATACTGCTTCCCTGCCTCAGTTAGGTATGAAACTAGATTCAGGATGCGAATCACAACCCAGATACCCATTAAGAAAAAACTAAACAGTTTCTAGAGAGCCCTTGGGCCTCCTGCTTTTGTGGCTCCTGAGATATATGGCTCCTGAGGCTTATTTTTCCTTCATTCCATGTCTATCAAGTAAAGTGTTGTAATATAACTCTCCAGAGGGACCACAGTGAGATGAGCAGGGAAAGCCCAACCCTCTCTCACAACTCTTTGGATACAGCAGATTTAGCACCCTGTATTTGGACAAAGCAAACAGACTGTGACTTTTCAAAAGGAGGAAAGTAGATTTTCCATTCTGAAATCACTATTTTTTTTTTATCTCTCTACTGTCTTATTAGATCCTGGAATCAACATGAAGAGGTTACCAGAGTATATGCCTAACTTTAAGCACATGAGTAGCACAGTTGACTTTACAGTGCTCAGAACTGACCATGTGCTTATGTGTCAAAAGATAATGCAACAAGCTGATCAGGGAAGGTGTGGTATCTCCATTGCTGGAGATTTTCATGAAGAAGCTAGACAGTCATCTGTCTGGGATGGTCCAGAGAAGCATATCTTGCATCTGTGCTGGAGATTTGGACTAGGTGGATGCATCCAGACAAGCACGTAGGTGCAATACATGGTGCCTCAGACCCCTCTGTGGTGCCACATGCTACACATGCAGGTGTTCCCCACACTGCTAATTTGCAGCATGGGGGTGTTTTTTGACACCGGGAAAAGCTGGTGTCAAAAAAAATCCACAGCAGAAAAAAAGAGGGGTGGTGCACGTAGCAGCAATATGCACCACCCAAAACGAGCCTACCTGGCCAGAGCCATACTCTGGCTGCTGGGAGGCTCCCTACTGCTGGATCACCATCACTGGAGCGCTGGGAGGCCCCCAGAACCCCAGGTAAGGCTGCTGGGCCAACCCAGGTGCTGGACCCACCCTCATCTACCCCACATGGAGCCACTTGCCGTGCACCAGCAATCCCCAGGGACAAGTAGCACTGGCACATATTGTACTGCTGCTGTTTGTCCCCAGGGAAATGCATGTGCTTGCATGTCTGGATAAAGCTGATGACTCTTATGGACCCCTTCCAGCCCTAGGATTCCATGATTCATGCTGAGACAGGGTCTATGCTTTTCATTCCCTTCCTATTTCCCACTGATTTCTTTAAAAGTTTGTGCCCTCAGCTAGCTGGGATTTGTTGTTTTATTTCTACTTAGATCTAACACAACAATGGTATATTTTTTGTTTGGTCCCCATTCCATTTTTGGTTCAAGAACTGTGTATATAGTCTAAAAGAAGGGGTATTAAAGGAGGAATAAGAAATACCTGCCTCAGGCACTTCCCCTCATTTAAATCCCACTTGTAGGTCATGGGTGGATGAAGCTTGGGTAGTGAGCAGGAGGTACTAGAAGTTCAAAAAGCTCATAGGAGAAATTTAGCACATAGCACAAATAAGCCCTAAAGAAATAAGCTGTTCTTACATTTACAGGCCTCGGCATGTGCTGTAATCCAGTTAAACTGAGAAGGATCTGTCAAGTCAGTAAGTATTTGTCCTTCATTCTTGTAGAACAAGCTTGCATAAACACCCATTGTTCAGACTTTGCAACCTGAAACAACATTTGTGAACCAGAGACAAGTTTCATTCCTGAGCCATAATTAATAACAAGAAAAATTGTATTTACGTAAAAACTGAAATCCTTCAGTGGGTAGCAAGGATTCTATAAAAAAATATTTGATGTGAAGTAACATTATGTAGCAATATTGTCACAGTTGAGAAAAATAATAAAAAAACCCTTTGTATTTTGTTTTAATAGCTTCAAAAGAGACTAAATCCAGCACAGCCCACTTGTTGGATTCATCCACCAGCTTTGTCTCATCTTTTAACTGTTTAAACCATAAGGTCTTTGGGACAAGAACTGACATTTAATTTTGTCTCTAGTACAGATCACAATGGAGCACTGAACAATATGAGCCCTATAGATGTTACTGCAGTCTTAATAAGCAATGCAGGAAATACCTACTGGTATTTATATTGTTAATGTGCTGCATGATGATAAGAGGTTTCAAAGAAATGTGTCGAAGGCAATCACTGCACTTAAAAAGATGACAAATGCAATTATTTCACATCCAGATCAGATGAAAGAATTTGTAACTTGAGAAGTAAAAAGTCAAAGGCATCTTTCCTTCTATAAAAACTGTGGAATTTTTATTTCAAATATTACTTAAATAATATTAACTGACTCATTGTTATTTGGAGTATAGTTAGTGTGATCTGTTTGAGAACTTCGGCTAATTCTATAACAATGATACACCAATTTATTTATTACCACTAAGTTTTTATTTTGGTTTTTTTTACTTTTCTTGCAACATTTTAAACTGGCCAGAACAAACAATGGATTTTTCCTTCCTTTTTACCTTTGTAACTCTCAAAACTATTCTGACTCAAAAGTAAAAAAAAAGCTGCTTCTCAAATTAACAAAACTTGTAAAAACAAGATTTCAAAAATGGTTGCCTAAAATTAGGTATTGTAGTACAGATTTAGGAGATTAAGTAAATGCCTTGATTTTCAGAAATACCAAATACCTAGTAGTTACCACTGAAGTCAATGCAATTACTTGGGATTCCCAACAGCTGAGACCTGGCTTATATGTCAAAATTATACCAATTTAACTAAATCAATTTCTAAAATTATTTAGTTAAATCAGTGCAACCCCCTTGTGTGGATGGACTCTCTTTAACTCAGTTTGGTACTAAGTGAAATCAAGATCAGTCACTCTGAAACTGATTTATGAGGCCCTACACAAGGGGAATGCACCAATATAAGTAAATTGATTTAACAACTTATTTAGCAAATGGATGCAATTTATGTGCGTAGACAGACCCTCAGGTGTGACACAAACCTACTAGAGTTTCAGTTTACATCCCTGTCAAGAAAACACCCCTGCATATTAATAGACTAAGCAAATCTTGAAGAACATTTAGGAAGAAAAGAAGTGGCATAGGGTAAAGAAGCTATCAGGTCCGAAATCAAAACTGTTGGATAAGGCAGATAAGAATTTTTAAGATTAGAGCTGTAAGGGCCTTACGTTCTGCTCACAGTGTCTCTCTTGAGCCTGAGTCTGACAGACACAGTGTGTGGTATCCATGAAAAACATATCCCTGTTTCTCCATTGGATTGAAGTTGCTAAGATTCAGCTCTATTCAGATCAGTGCTGTGGGGCAGGAGCAGGGTAGAAGAGAAGACACAGGACAGTGGGAGCTATCAGAGCTGCTCAATTTTTTTCCTTGAACAAGCCACCAGCATAGGTGTGTGCTGGTGTATACCTGTCATGTACTATGTAACGGCACACAAAGGGGTGCTGGTTATCTCATGAAATGGGGATGGACAGCAAATGCCCCTTCCCTGCTTGTCATATAAGGACTAGATTTGCAGAAGTGGTCTACAGGCACAATGGCCCAGGGAGGCAGCACTGAAGCTTAGGAGTTCACAACCATGCAAACCCCTGCTGTGAATAAGGGTGATATTAGATTCAAACACTCCAGAGATCTGGGTTCTAGCCCCAATCCTGCTTGTATGGCCTTGGTTCAGTCACTCAGTCAAACTGTGCCTTAGTTTAAAAATAAAGATAAAAGATCTGACAGTGGTGCAGTGAGGCTGCATTAACTGATATTTGTGAAGTGCCCAGCTTCACTGCTGATGGGGCCTGCTAGGGTGGCCATCATAGAGAACAGCCTGGTTGTCCTCTATTGATATGAAACCAGATGCCTGTATAAAAGAAAAATGGAGGACATAAAGGTGTTGGGTTTTGTATCACCAGAGGTCAGAGTAGCAGAAAACTGGAATGTCCCCTATGATGGCCACCCTAGTCAACACCAAGACAGACCATGTTTCTCAGGAAAGGGTGTGGGGAGGGGAAGACAGCTGCTTACCCTGAGAGGCAATGTGAATGTTAAGGAGATCTCTGCTAAATACATGAAAACAGGAAGATAAATATTTGGCCATCTGTTCGCAACAGCTACCTGAAGATGAAATAGACTGAGGTAATTGTGTCTTATGACTGATGCTGCCAGGCCTAAGCATCTTTGCTAGGAAGAGTCACTCACAACAGCACTCAAGTATCACTTGTAACTGTAGATGCCAGTGCTTGCAAGTGTTGTTTTTCTAATGCCATGCAGAGTTGTGCGATTGGTTTCAACTGGGTATGGCCAGCAGCTGCATCACGTCCTGCTTTAAAGTTGACACTCATTTAAATTAACCAGTCATTGTAAGAAATCCCTGCATTCGAGGATGATCTCTGCTGCAGCTCACTGATGAGTCTTGAGAAGACTTACGAGTTCGGACTCAGAGCCACAGATCTGTTGACAGAATTTTCAGGGATTTCCGCAGGGAGAGTAGGCTGCAGGCTGGGATTCCTTTCCTTTTCCTTCCTCCACACTCGCTTCTCTATTAACCAATTAAATTAATTAGCTGACACAAAACAGCTTTGAGCTGTATGCAGTTATTGTCTTGACCAGATGAGGTCTTCCTTTTATTATGTTGTGATTCATAGAGCAAGTATGAATGTTGTGCCACAAGCACATTATACATGGTAAATACCTCTGGTTCTGATGCTATCATTTTATCCATTTAAGATTTTTTTTTAGGCATCTTTTAATGTAAACCAGGTGCTAGAAGTGTGTTCTCTTACAAAGGAGCAGTGAATGATGGAGGCTGAATTTTCAAAGGATCTTAACAAAGCTAGATGCTTATAACCCATTGACTTTCAATAAGAATTACGCACCTAACATTGGATCTTCAGCTGGTGGAAATTACACAGCACCAGTTCACATCAGCTGTGGCTTTGTTCTTGGACTCCAGTTACACTTCTGTTGAAGACTAAACAGTTCAGAAGGTCTTGGCCCTGACTGCATTTTGAATGTACCTTGTGTATCCTTGATTGTGGCTATGTAGCACCATGCTACAGCACTAGCTATTGTTCTGTGCTTTTCTGATTGGGTTTCACTTTTTTTCTTTCTTTCTTTTCTTTCACCTAGGTTCCTCTTAGGGTGGCCGTCATAGAGGACATTCCGATTTTCTGCCATAAAGGCATTGGGTTTCATATCAGTAGACGACAGAGGACAACTGGACTGTCTTCTATGATGGCCACCCTATTCTTCATCCAAGATAACTTCACAATCCCTGAAAAGTCAATTAGACACTGGGATTCAATGCAAAATGTTTACTTTTCTATTTCGTTATACCAGGAAGCAAGTGAGTGATCATAAGCTGATGGGTAATAAAGTACTGTCTAGTAATCACCCCTTGATTCTGACAAGCATAATAAATTATCCAAATGACATCACTCCTGCAGATGATACTTAGGCTCCCACTCAAAAGATTACTGTGTCTGTGTGTGCATGTGCCAAAGGATACCAGCAAGAATTTCTGCCTGGTGACTCCTCTTTAGGGATGAAGTCATTGTGAGTTATGGCAATGAGCC
Source organism: Crocodylus siamensis (assembly GCF_052110815.1). Taxonomy (NCBI): domain Eukaryota; kingdom Metazoa; phylum Chordata; order Crocodylia; family Crocodylidae; genus Crocodylus; species Crocodylus siamensis. The sequence continues at coordinate 107,272,753 of NC_143397.1, forward strand.
ATAACTAATAGCCAGAATCTGATGCAGCCTTTGTAACAGGAAATATTTTTGAATCTTGGCATGGCCGGACTGTCTCAAGAATTTCTTTGAAGGGTATTTGTGTTTGTTCTTTTCAGATGGAGATTGGTATCTGCACCATCACTGGTTGCCCCATAACAACCAGGATTCCAAATAGACTGCATACTTCTCAGGATCTGCATGGGTGGTAGGCTTTACAAGCACTCAGCTTGTCTAGGATCACAGGCTTGAGAGGAATCTAAATGGTCATTTAGTCCAACTCCCTGCACAGATATAGGATTTTCTCTTCTTAAACCATCTCAGACAGATGCCTATCCACCCTCTTCTCACAGTCATCTAAAAAGGAGATTCTATAGTCTGCTGAATGCCTGATGCTCCTCCTATCACAAGCAGATCTGTTAAGGCTTAGAAGTTCATTTCTACTGAGAATTATTTATTTCTAAATGACATAATGGTAACTCATACCACTTAATTCACCCACCTACTGGCCTAGAGGTAACAGGACCTACCTCATGGAGATTCACCCCAAAGGGAAAGAGGCAGCATTTGCAGGAGTGTATTCCTTCGTGCTTCTTTCAGGGTAAGGCAGTTTTACTGCTCCACTGGAAACATGTCAACAGGTGGCTGTCCCTTCAAGTGGAGTCTAGCCTAGCCCCACCCATGACTGATTACTTTGCCTTCCAGCTCATGCTGTGAAGCCAAGGCTCAGGGAATTGCTTGAAGACCACCTGCTCCTCCTAACAGCCAGCCAGGGCTCAATATCTGTGAGGTACAGGAGTCTCTGGATGAAAAGAAAAAAGCTCAGTTCAGATACATGTCTTAGAAATCCAGTTCAGGCACAGCTCCTAGGTAAGTGACATCTTGAATGTAATCCATCCAGTAGCAGAGTAGGAAGAAATAGGTCAAAGATCTATCAGGTATTAGGGCTGCAGGGAGAAGCCTCTTGAACTTCCTGTGATAAGGGAAAAGTATATGGCTCATAAATTGAATTGTTTTAAATAGGGTCTTTCTCTTCCTACCCCTCCCCAAAATAAAAGTGGATCCCTAAAGCCAGGGGTTTGAGCCCTGTGGCTGAAGAGCACTCCAGTACATGGGCTAACAAGAAAGCTCACTTGCTTTCAGAGACATCATGAAGCACAGACTGGAACAGAACAAAGTACGTAAGACAAAACACTTGGCAAATCATGCAACAGACGCTAGATACCACATCAAAAACAAAGACAAAAGCCACAGGATCTGTCTCTAACCGTCATGGAAAGTTTTGCTGTCCTGCCTCTACCTCTACCTGGCAGCTGTCTCCAAGAGGCAGGGCAGGAGGTGGTGGTTCTACAGTAGACAATAATAAAGTCTCCTGGAAGTTCATATATTGCCTTTCATAGTTGCTGGTACTCAGAGCTGGCATTAGGGAAAATGGGGCCCTAGGTGAATTTGTATTTTGGCACCCAACCCCAGGCAGTGGTGTTGCTGCAGGCAGGAGCAAGGTGGGCAGACTGGAGTGGGTGCCATGCCACCCACACGTGCCTGGCCCCACTCCTCCTGAGCAGCTGATGCAGACAGGGGTGGCAGGCTGGGTTGGATAGCACTCCTGCCTGGGGTGGAGATCACTTGGGGCAGGGCAGGGGGAGAGTGCTGCTGTGAGCACGGGGTGCTTCACGTGTGTGTGGGTGTGTCTGTGCATTTGGCACCCCCTCTCCGTGTCACCCTGGGCAGGCGCCCATGTCACCTACCCCTAAGGCTGACTCTGCTGTACTCACATGGGAAACAGAAATAGATCTCAGTGAGCAGAGGTGAAACCCACATTGGGACCAATGACAGCACTTAGACTAATACACGGTTTTAAGACAAGGCCTTCAGGCCCATAGTATTGATTTGGCCCTAGAGGTGACAATAGAGGCAATGACTTATACCTCTTTTATACAATCTGAAATGGATCTGCAGGGCCTGTCTGGTAACCAAAGCACATCATACCATCTGTACAAACAACTGTGACCCCGTCAGACAGGCTGTTTTGACAGTGGGAATTTACCCAGCAGCCCTCCAACCACCCCTTTCCCTAGACATGCTGTAGACTGGGGCTGCGACCAGTATGAGATTACACCAGTCCTAGAAGATTTGCTCGAGTGCAACCAACATATTTCTTTTTAAGGTTGTATTGTGGTTCTCCTGTATTAGAAGAGCTGCGCACAAAGAGTAGAAGGAACTGAAAATTAGTCTCGCAACCTCTTTCATAACCCTCTCTACCAGCATCATGGCCTTCCCACTTTCCTCAGCCTTGCCTCCAGTCACTGGTCTTAATGTATCTGAAGGCAGCCTTCTGGGTACTGTTTTACCACTAAAAATTCTCTCCAAGCCACCCCAGCACACTCTCCTTTGCACCTTTCCTTCCTTCACTGTCATGCAGTCCACTTTCTGTCAACCCAGTTACAGATTGATTGGTTCAGGAGGTAGAAGGGAATATCGACTGCCACTCAAACTCCATTTGCCCTCCCAATCCCACCTCTCTCAACTTTAAAGGGACAGCAAGATGAATTGACTGCTAACCTCAACAGCTTCATTTACAATAGGTTGCAGCATCTTAATGGGCTTGAGCAGCTCCAAAATTCAGTCTCCATTGCAAACCCATGTACCATAAGTAAATCTATTGTACTCTCTCTGAGTATTAAGGGTAGAAGTCACCCAAATTACAGAAAAATGAAATAATCTTTCTCTCTCAGGACTATTTTGCATTTTTTGTTGCTAGGAGCATAACAAATAGCAGCAGCGCTCAGATTTATTTGTCCATATACTTGACTGAAGTGCTACAAGGTCAGTAATATGAGCAGAATGGAGAATATGCATGTGAGTTTTAACTGTTTGCCCTGAGGATGGTTTTGCCTTTCTCACTACTGGATTTATATCTTTTCTCTGCTAGGTACAAATTAGCAAGGAGGTGCTAAAGAGCGCTCTGGGGAGCCCCTTGTTAAAATACTGTCACAACATGGAGGTCAGGTTTGGGGTTATTTTCTTGTCTCTGTTAGCCTTCTCCTACTGTCTGGAGACATAATAAATCATCCATCACAGACGTTCTATCTCTTGGGCTCATAAAAATACTGAGGCAAAAGATTTTTTATCTTTGTACCGGGTGTCAGGAATTTTCAAAATTATTTCTCAGAGGAAGGTAATCTGAGGAGAAGTACTGTGACTGGACCAAAACAATTAGGCAAACAAAAATCATAGAAAATTAGGGTTTGAAGGGACCTCAGGAGGTCATCTAGTTCAACCTCTGTTCAAAGCAGGACCGGCCTCAACTAGATCATCTCAGGCTTTGTCTACCCAGGGCTTAAAAACCTACAAAGATGGAGATTTCACAACATCTCTGGGGACCCTGTTCCAGAGGTCAGGCATGCTTAGGTGAAGAAGCACCTGAACCTGTCAGGGTGGAAGACCCTAGGCCCCAGCATAGGGGTGGAGTGGGTGAAGCTGGCCCATGGTTGAGTAATCACTCAGTCCCGTTCAGGTGAGGGTCATAGGAGAGGCCCAAAAGACTGCTCCAGGGCTGACCGAAGGGTGGAGCACGAGGCTTGATGGCACTCCAGGGTTGCTCATGGGGGCAGGGCAGTGTCAGCGTGGCCCAGATTGGGTGGTGTGAAAGAGACCGGGTGAGACCCAGTGGAGTGCAAGGGGCCGGCAGTGAGAGGGGTGGCAGTGTGTGTGTGTGGGGGGGCCCACATGGGCAACGTGTGAAAGACCCAACTGTGTGCCCAGCTTGACCTGGCCTTGAGCTGGAGAGTCATCACACAGTGTGACAGCTGTGAGGCATGGATCACGTGTAAGGTGAGGTTGGAGTGTATACGTACCACCCATGTCAGCTGGGCATTCGAAGGGCAGCCTCCCGCCTAATTGACAACTTAATTGTCAACTTGTGTGGCAAGTGGATGGCATGCTCAAAGACAGGTGGTTGGCCTGTATTGTGACTGGTCAGAGGAGTCCCACTTGTCACATCAATTCCTGTGAATGACTCATGCCTCCTGAGGCTGGCAGGGCACGGCGACTGCCCGCAGGTGTTAGCAGTGAGCGAGGACTGCCCGCAGGCGGCTGTGGCGATGTCTGTGGTGAGGGCGGGCTGAGCAGGGAGCCCCTGCAGGCAGCTGTGGCAGTGTTAGCTGGGGGTGGGGTGGGGGGGCAAGCAGCAATTGGCGACCACCCACAGACACCGCCAGCGGCGGTGGCCAATCTCAGGGAGTGCATGTGCACCCTCTGTGTGTCACCAATGCCAGTTCCCTCAGCCTCTCCTCACAAGTCATGTGCCTCAGCCCTCTAACCATTTTGGTTGCCCTCCACTGTAGTCTCTCCAATTTGTCTATATCCCTTCTATAGCGGAGGGCCCAAAACTGGACACAGGACTCCAGATGTGGCCTCACCAGTGCCGAATAGAGGAGAATAATTACTACCCTTGATCTTCTGGCAACACTCGTACTAATACAGTCCAATATGCCATTATCCTTCTTGACAACAAGGGCACACTGTTGGTTCATTCAGCTTATTGTCCACTGTAATCCCCAGGTCCTCTTCTGCAGAGCTTCTGCTTAGTTAGTTCGTCTTCAGCCTGTACTGGTACAGGGTGCATGCATGGGTGAAACAAAATGGAAATGTTTTGGTGTTTTCATCAAAATGAAAAGAACTCAATTAATTTTGTTTAACCTGAATCAAAGGCTGCTTGCAGACATTAATTTTAAAAAACAAACAAACCAAAAATGGGGCCTTATTTAAACTCAGTGCACTCCCATGCCAAGCCCACCACATGCTCAGAAGAGGCAGCATCTTAGTTGGAGCCAGCTTTGCAGCATCATTATAGATGGGGTGCTTTAGTGGGGCTTTTTTGGAACTTTTATTTAATTGCTGATTCAGTCAGCTTTAGCTAAAAGCACCAAAAAGCCTTGCTGAAGTGTCCAATCTATACAGACTCTGCAAAGCCAGGCTGAAGTAACATGCTGCTGCTTCCAGTAAAGACAAAAGTCTGTGGCAGAATCCTTTAATTTCTCTGGACATCAATTGTTGTCCTCAGTGTAAATGCTCTTAGACAGCAAAATTTAAAACAACTTGAACTGGAAAGCGCAAAACAAAAAATCATCCATGGACTGACTTTTGTTAAGTATGGTCTGAACCAAAATTGTGGATTTTTAGTCCATTAGCTGGATTCACTTTTATAACCCCTATGGCCCTCAGTGGTTTAACTGCTTTGTTTCCCTGTCTTTCACCTACCTTGCTTCTCCCAGCAATGGCTTCTCCTTTTTCCTCCCCCTTCTCTATCCTTTGTATTCTAATCACTGCTTTCTATTCAGTCCCTTCGTAGCATCTGATGAAGCAAGCTGCTGCTTATGTAAGCTTATGCATCTAATTTAGTTAGTTTATAAGGTACAAATCTCTCCTGCCTTCAATAATGCTACAGAAATTTACACTAGCTATCAATCTGGCCCAGGCTCTTGACCTCCATCACCTATTTAAATACATGGGTTGAGCAGATTTATTGAATACATTATCACTGTATTCAGTAACATAGAGATTTTCCATGTTGCACAAGTGATCTGGACACCCAGTGCTCATGAGTGAAAACAGAGCATCCAAATCGCTTACAAAACAGCTTTATAAGGTATAAACAGTTCTAGTGGGATACAAGCAGTATAATATTGTTCACCAACCAATGCTGCTTCTGCCCTGGTTATGGTTCTAGGAAAACACTCTTATTTCAAGGGGAAAACAAATGAATGGATTTCTCAAATTCCTTCCCTCATTTCTGCCATATGTATGTCCCTATTATAAGGATTTTCACAGCTTAAGAAGGGATTTTATGTGGGACATCAGCAGCATACAAAACAACCCAATATGAAGGCGAAGACTTCTTTGTGCCAAGCATATTAATGTTGTTATCCCATTTCTATGACAAATTACTGCTATGCTGTAATAATGCCTTTCCTGAAATGGATGCTGCTAGCTTTTTCCCCTAGGCTTGACTGGCTGTTGCTTATGATGACCTATCCTATCAAATGGAAGGAATTTAATAGCTTAAAACTGCACACATACAGGGAAATAACTCTATTTGCTTTAACAAGGAGGTGTAGAACAGTAACTGATGCAAGAATCAGGTTGTAATCTAGATAGTTCCCTACCTGCATATGATGCAAAGGAAGAACACCAGCATCTAGCAATGAGGCAGCACATGTGTTTATAGCCTGCTGAACAGTATGTTTCCAGACTGATGGTCAAAAGTAGTAGGATTTCTTACAATAGGATCTCTTGCAATTGCAACACTTCTTCACCCACTGCAGGTTCTGAGCTATTAGATCTGTAATGATGCCAAGACCAAGATGCATTAGTGTGGAGCTGACTAATTAGCTTCACAGTAAAGCATCACCATCTACACATGCACCCCTATTAGGGTGCAGTGAAACAATTAACTCTACTGTAGGATAGTACTGTCTCTTGGACCAGTACTGTCCAACAGCAGAGTAGTTACATGCGCTGAAAAGTATGTGTAGATGAATCGGGCAGGCTTGTGCATGAAGGTGTTACAGTGCAGAGGCTGCCTGACAGCTAGCCCTACCTAGCACCCTCATGCCCCAGCCAGCCCCTCTACACCATGTTGTGTGGGGGTTTGGGGTGGTACGGAGTTTGTGGGTGGGGGGTTTGTGGGGATGGCTTGTGGGTGGATTGTGGGGGAGTTTGTAGGTATGGGAGGACTGCACAGGGGTAGGGGGAACTATGGGAGTAGGGAGGACTGCTCAGGAGGGATGGGTCTTCTGCCTGCCCATCCCACACAGCCCACAGCCTCCCCGCATGGGCCACAGCCCTCCCTCAGCAGCAGCAGCCATCTGGGTGCCGATGTTCACTTCTGACAGAGACCCCTGGTGGCGTGGGGGCCACCTTAGACTGGCAGCTCCATGTGGCAACAACCTGGCTTAGCCCATGTGCCCTTGGACAGAACCAGGCCAGCTCCTGTTGTCACCTGGGGCTTCCAGCACTGCAGGCAGAAGCCGCATGTCCCCAGGCTAGGCCCTGTCAGCTCCTGCCTGCATGTGCCCTGCTGCGGCTGCAGGGGGAGCTGTGGGCTGTGCAGGATGGACAGGGGATCCACCCCTTCCAAGTAGTCCTTCCCACCCCAACACAGTCCCCCCACCCCCACAGACCCCCAACCTCCATGTCCCTCCTTACCTGGGACAGTGTCCAGTCCAATCCACTGCTGCAGCCTTGCCCCACTCCTGTTTGCCCCAGTATGCTGAGGCAGCAAGCTGGAGCAGCAGGGCATAGGGCAGCCATAGAGACTCTCTGGCTAGGTGCCAGAGCATCTCTTGAGGACCCAGCCTCTGGTTGCTTTACGACATGCTCCAGAAGCGTGCCCTGTGCTGCTTTTTTCAGGCATATATTTTTTTTGATACCGGGATTTCCTGTATTAAATTTAGAGTGGGTATAAAATATGCAGCCTGGTATCAAATATGCAGCATGGGGAACATTTTTGTGCAAGGGGAACATTTTTTTGTTCCTAGCATGCCTCTTGCAGCATCTCAACCTACTTTGAGACACCACAACAGGCATGTGCATGCTTGTCTGGATGCACCCATAGAGTACATGCCTGAAAGAAAACAGTTAATGCAAAAGGCAGGTGGGTCCTCCTCCTCCTCCCTGCCATTTTTTTTAGACCAATATTAAGGATGAATATTAAAGGTCAGGTGCTGGCATACTGAAAAAGCAGATTCATTAATGTATTTTCAGGAACTTGAACAAGGTGGAATAGTCACACATACACACCCTAGGCACTTGTTCCTTCATGCTTAGAGAGTATCATTTTTTATGTTCACTTCCTGTCTCTCTTACTACAGAGTTATAGGTGAGCTATATCCAGATCTTGAAAAGGTACAGGGAATTAATGGAGTATAGCAGAGGTGTCAGACAATGGGCTAGTAGGCCAGATCCAGCCCACAGAGCTGTCTATAGGTCTTGAATCAACCCCATGTGCCCATGCGGTTTGAGGAGCCGGTGTGGTGCTCAGGCTGAGCCTGGTGCCACAGGTGCTGCATGCAGAATGGGGGTGCAGTCCAGGGCACACACTATGTGTGTCACCCAGCCAAATCGACTGTGTATGCTGGCTCTGGGGCTGGATAGGGCCTCAGGCTGTCCATGTGTGCCAGAGTCGGTGCACGGAGCTGGTTCAGTGGTGCACCGTATGCAGAACACACCCGAGGTCAGCCCCCTGTGCCATGTGTGCAGCCAGTCTAGCCAGATAAGGCCTAGGGCTATACGAATTGGACACCCCTAGAATGTTGCAGTTTCCAGGGTCTGGCCTTTTAGCTTGCAAATATGAAGCATGTGAGTTCAATGGAAAATCTCACATGGTTAACTCATCTAGCTGAACTGGAGGTCTTGGTCCAGGGTTCTTCCATCATGTCATGATAACATGTGCACATGCACGCACTCTGGCAATGGATCAGATGTTTTAGAATTAGTTTTTATAACTAAATAAAAGTTATTTTAAGGATTGCCTTTTGCCCCATAATTGCAGTTCATCTTTTTGTCAAATTATTTTTTCTGTTGATTCTCACAAAGGGACATTTTCTTAACTTTTAGTTCTGTGAGGGCCCCAAAAGACAAACAAAGATAAAGTCCCAAGGAAAAAAAATGTTTAACTGAGGTACTGAAACACTCCTCACTGTGGTCATAGGAGAATTTCTTGATTATTCTATTTTTAAAACAAGAAGGGGACTTACAGTGATCCAGATAAGTCCATATGTAATAACTTCATGTAGCTCAGTAATACTTTAAAGCTACATACTTTAAATATTCATTTTCTTCTGTTATAAGGAGAAAACCCCTGCCTTTGATTAAAAACATGTTCAGAAAAAATTATTAGCATAAGAGCATGTTCAATAACTGCATTGTAAATATTCAGCAGTGTTTAAATACAGCATTGCAGCTATATTACAGTCACCTAAATTTTCAGATGTCTCAGTCATTTTTTCATTCCTGGTAACTTTTTGTTTGTTTATATTTACTTGTGTAGAACAGGGAAGAAATAACATCTCATTGGCCATTTTAACTTATTTAAGATTGTTTATCTCCAAATTGGTAATGTGAAAAGGAAAATTATTTATAGAATCTCATTAAATATTGAAAGGCCAGAGTGTATCAACATTTTTTTCCTTCTGAACCGATTATTTTTCTGAGCTACTGTTTTAAGGCTGGGAGATTAAATATCTTCTTAGACAAAAGGCAAAATAATGAAACATCAGTATTTAAAGAAAAGCATGAAAGATTAGGGTTCATTTATAAATCCTTTAACACAAGTCTTCTCTTTCGGAAATCAAACATTTGTTGGGGATACTGCAGATATATTTGGTACAAAGGGGACTACATGCCCTTTCCTGGTCTCTTTCAGCTCTATGTTTCTATTCTCCCTGTGATTTTCTACCGGTATTGAATGGCCTAGGAGGGTGTCCGCTATGCAGTACATTCTTACTTGGAATCCAAAGCTTCATCAGATGAAGTGGAACCCAGCTCTTAAAATATGTGGTTAAATAGAGTTAATGTTAGGAACTGAATCTAATTAGATATAACATAAAACTATATATATTTAAAGACATATATAAAGCCCATTAAAACAAACCATATTTGCAGTGTTTCCATAGAATTCTCTCATTGTCTCTCTCTCAGTAGGCATCTACACATGCATTTACTCCAGCTTAGATTTACTGTGCAGTAAGCAACTCCAGAGTAAGACTTTTTGGGTAGGTGCATACACATGCAGGAATTAGGGAGCAGATTTATACCTAGTTCCCTGCAGCCCTGCAATGGGCTGCTGCTGCCACCAGGGAAAGCTCCAGGCTCCCCCTGGGTGCTAGCCCAGGGGCTGGCAGGGAGCACTGGGCCAGGAGACAGATCAGGGCAGGGGGCTGGGACCTACCCAACCCCTGGAACTCCTTCCAAGCCCCATGCTTTGATCACCCAATCGAGGCCTGGGATTGGGACCTGCCCCTGACTGGGACAGTTCCCATTTGGGCTGCACGGGGAAGTCTGCATATGCAGCCTGGAGCTGGCTGGGGGCTGCTCAAAACAGTAGAGTCCTCAGCCACCTTCAGGCTGTAAGTGCTTCCTCATGTAGCCTGGAGCTGGCTGGGAACTGTCCTAGTCAGAGGCAGGTCCCAGCCAGCTCCAGGCTAGGTGGGGAACTGTCCCCATGCAAGGAGCTCCCAGGCCCTGCTCCACAATCACAGTCGCAATCACGGAGTGAGGGCTGGGGAGCCTGTTCCCAGCCCCCACTCTCTGATTGCGAAGTGGGGGCTGGGAACAAGCTCCCAGCCTCCACTCTCCAATCACAGTTGTGATCACAAGGAGACTGGAAGTTGCCTCCTGTTAAGGCAGGGGGACATTGTCCCCACCCCGGCACATGGAGCTGGAAGGAGAACAAGGTCTCTAGCACCTCCCAGCAGAGAGCTCCCAGTGCTGGCTCCATGACTGTGGGGCTGTTGCTGGGAGATGTTTATGTCCCAGCCTAAGCTCCATGGTCATGGGGCTTGGGCTGGGAGACCCTTATCTCCCAGCCTGAGCTCTGGCTTTGCCCCTGTCTCTCCCTGCCTGGCCTGACTGCACTCCCTTGGGGAAGCAGCGTGACCACGTAGGCGAGCTCCCCAGGGTAATTGTCTCTGATATGTTCTCCATAGGAGGTCTATATTGAGCAGATTCTTTTTGGTATTGGGTGGTGGAACTGGAGCGTGCTCCATCCACTCCATGCATTGACCTGGTATTGCAGTGCTTCCAGGACCAGTGCAAAAAAACAGGGAAAAAAAAAAAAGCACTCCCTTGGCCCCAGGTTCCTCCCCCCCCCACAGCAGGCAGGGAGGTGGGAGACAGTTCAAAACTTTTAAGAAGCAGCCGGTGCCACTGCAGCTAGGCAGGCAGGGGCCTCTCATATGCGGAGGAATGTAGTGATACCAGTGGCAATGTTGTCCTTGGCTATAGGGGGCAGGGACATGTAATGCAGTCACAGGTAGCCCTCCAGGTAGTGGCAGAGGTTTCGGGGCAGGGCAGGCTTGCCTTCTGAATCATCAAAGCTCAGAGTCCTATACCAGGTTTGCAGGTGCACCTGCAGCACCATGGTGATCAAAAGCAGGGAGGCATCGTGGGCACCCCACAGTCTGTGCAAACAGTTCCTCATGGCATGCCAGGGACACTCTCAGCAGAGGCATGCTCAGGGTGCAGAGCTAGCACGGGGTGGGGGGGGGAGTGGAGGGAGGAGGGGCTGGCCCTACGGTGCTTCCCCAGAGAGGTCCCTGGGGGGGAGGGTGGGGGTGCCAACAGCTCCACATCCCAGTCAGCTGGGAGTCCCTCACCCCCAATCCCAGCTGCTGTGGGCTTGGCAGCAGCACAGGAAACAGGCCAGCCTACAGGAGAAGTGAGGGGAATGGCTATAGAGCCATGGCAGCAGGCACTGCCAGGAGCTAGGCCTGTCCCGGCCTTGGAAGGGGATAGGCAAGACAGGATACCTGTGGCCAGCACCCAGTGGCCCACCTGCCAATGTGGAGTGAGTGGAGACAGGGGGCAACTTTCCATGGTCTCTGGGCACCCATGCATACAGGACCCCTAATCTGAGGCTGGGCAGTGCACAGCTTCCTGGTATGGAGCACTGTATCTCATAAATGTGGCAAACTCTCAGAGACAGCTTCTTTCTCCTGGCTCTGAGGGTCATGCAGCTGCACAGAGAGGTGAGGCATCAGTTGGCAGCTTGGATGCACCTTTAGGGTCACCACCAGTCTTGGCTGGCACCCTGTGTGTGTGCCAGCTCCAGCAATGCAGGATCCAGGATCAGACTCACCTGCTGGACTAGGTAGTCATGGTGGCTGAGGAGCACCTAGCGGACTCACGGGCTTGGCAAGTGGAAGACATCACCCACAATCAGGAGTGCAATATACACAAGGAGGAGAGGGCCAAGCAGAGGGGCCAGGCAGACCAAGAGCTCTGGGACAGGTTTCTGGCCCTGGAGGAGGGGTACCTGGAGGCCCAGGAGCAGCAAGCTGCCCTGGTGATCAGGGCAGTGAAGCCCCTGGAGGAAGACTCCAGGTACTGGATACCCTCCCGGCCCTGGTGGTCACCTTCTTGCCATCCGCTGCCCAGCCACTGGCCATAGCCTTGTCCCCCCCTGGCAACAGCCTGTGTCCCAGGTACAAGCCCCCATGTGGGCCTGGGCTGAGGTGCAACAACACCTTCACCAGCCAGGAGCCCCTGCCCGGCCCACCACTGTCCTGGGGCCCCCACCACCCAGTCACCCCCTGCATCTGGGCTTAGCTCTGCCGCTCACCCCAGCTTCATGCAGGCCCAGAGCAGGGACTGCCTGCAGAAGGACCAGGATGGTGCATGGGCCCTGCTAGCCCAGCCTGCTGGCTGCAGGATGGGGAGCCTCCCACACCAGCAGAGCAGTGGCCGTCATTGCCCCTGGGCAAACACCCTGCCCACCAGCCTCACCGTGGCATGCTTACCCACAGGGGTGCATCCAGAGGCTGGGATGCTGGGCATCTGTCCCCAGGTTCTACCCCTGAGGTGCCCAATGACCCCCACCCTGGGAGGGCACAAACAGCACACACTGGACAGGGTTTGCAAGGGGAAGAGGTGGTGGATGGGGTGAGTGGTGGAGGGGCTCTGTAGGGAGGAGGGATGGGGTGGACAAGATCTGGTGTGGTGAAGGGAGTGGAGAAGGGCTCTCTTGTGGTGGAGGGAAGGGAGTGAGGGTCTGTATTTTCGGAGGGGAATAAAGTGCTTTCCTGAGAACTGTCCACAGTGACAGTGGTGCTGGGGTGCATGGTGGGGAGGGGATCCAGGGCCAGCTGTCCAGGTAACCTACCTGCAGCCTCCATTTCAGGCTGACTGGGCGGGCCCATAGGCAGTGGAGCTGGAGCCTGAGGAGGTCATGGATGGTCCCAGTGATGGTGTTCAGGTGCCAGGTGGCAGCACAGGGAGTGGGAGGCAGCAGTGCAGTGGTAGGAGGCCTAAGACAGCATTTTGAGCCTGGGCAGACAGCCGTCCCACAAGGTGGGGAGGTGGGGGAAGCTCCCAGGGCTGAGACAGGCCTGGACCAGGCCAGCAGTCACCGTGGCGAGGCAACAGGGCAATCAGGGTGGCTAGCAGAAGCCTGGGGTGCTGGGCATCACTCCTGGGACCTGGGAGTAGAGCAGCCCTGGCATGGTGGGCACAGGCTCTGGCAACAGAGCCGCAGAATACTCACACAGTGCTCTACATGCTGCTCCAGGCCAGGAAAGCAGGTGGCCAGGTAGCAGTGTGTGGGGCTGCCTTTTAAAGATGGCCCTCAGTTACAGGCAGTTTTGGCCAGAGCCTCCAGCTCCTTGTGGCTGCTGCAGAGGGCTAGTGCAAGAGCTGAGGGGGTGAGAGCAGACTGCTGCCGTGAGCAGCAAATCTGCTCCCAAATGGGTGCACACGTAGATGCCTGCCCAGGGTGGGTTTACTCTAGAGTAAATTATTCTGGAGTAAACTCACCCATAAATTACTCTGGAGTAAACCCACCCATCAGCACCCATCAGCATTTGCACATGTAGATGCACCCACTCAGCACTATCTCATTTCCATAGAACAACTCCCCTGGTAAGTGGAGATCCCTACACATCACAGTACACAAATAATGGTTTTTTTCCTTTCAAAAAACATAGCTTTTGCTACCATGGCTCTGCTGATGGCCCACAACCTATCTCTTTATACTAGACATGCCTCCTTCCACCCAAACCAAACTCTCAGCTCTCTTTGCAGTATCTTCTAGGCATCCAGCCTTCAATCAACACAAAATTAAGTCCTTGACCATTTTTCTCACAAATGTCCCCTCTCTCCTGTCTTAGATACTCTTGACAACACTGTTATTCTTCCCCTACTGTGGTTAAGGCCCTTTTGATTTCCATAATCCCTCCAGACCCACATATATCATGGAGATCTACATTTTGCTTCTTCTTTCTTCATGTCTAAGGTTTGGACTATTCTCAGTCTGTGGAGCTAAAACTTGTGCAGACTCTCACCATCTCATGTCTATTGCAACGTGCTCTTCTCTGATCTTGAGAAGTGCCAATAAAATGGCTCTCCTTAAGTCTACTTAAAATAATGCTGCACAAGCCACTTGTTTCTACTTTCAAAACTTTTCATAACATATTCCCATTTTAATTATACACCAACAAGCTGACAACCTATTGACTGCACTCTGTCCGCAATACTAGCCCTCATTGTTCATCAGTCAAAAAAAAAAAATGGTACAGTTTCTTCTGCTGTCATGAAGATCAAGTTCTCATATGCCAACAGGAGAAAGTGAACATTATTTCACAGAAAACAGAACTGGTGGCAAAGGTCTCAGGGACCCTTCAGCTATGCAAATGCTCCCTGTTGTAGCACTAGGAATGCATAAAAGCTATGTCCTTCAAATAATACTTCAGTGAAAGTGGACATTTTGCCTATGTAAGTAGTACAGAAGTAGGCTGAACAATTCCAATTCAATGGAGAATGCAGATTGACAAAGCAAAAAGTTACTAAACCAACATTATAAAGCCTAAGCTGAAGGACAGGAACCTCCTCAAAATTTAGGTTTCAATAAAGCAAAGCTCTGATGAAAGCATGTTTATGTATTTGCTTGAGTAGGCCTTCATCAATTAATTTCCAAAACAGCTGCCTGGAGTTTTAATCACTCCTTTTACCAGGCACTGTCAGATTAATGGTCCCTCTTTGCTGCAGCTGTCTTTAGAAAGGGCCATGCAGTAATCTTTGCCATTCCCCTCAGATTCTATTGCTTGTACCCACTAGCAAAACTTGGGTTGCATAGCCACAAAATCGCTGCTGTAGCACAACAACTGGGGCTAACAGACCACTAAGTACAGACAGTCAAAAATCCCAAGGCTGAATTGATTCAATCTTCGCAAGTTAGTTTAAGCTGCATAGATTGAACAGGTAAGCAAGTGAACAGACATTCACTTTTTATTTCAGAAATGCAGCCACATCCTGCTGTGGCCCAGGCCAGTAGTCAAGGGGCACTAGAGCATGACTCCCTGGCTGGCTGGAGCAGACAGCATGGGTCAAGGCTAGCCTGCCCACCCTGTGAAGGAGTGGGAGAGGTGCAAAGCATCCTGGGATTCTGGAGAACTGTGAGTTGAGTACTGCATCCAGTTCTGGGTGCTGCACTTCAAGAAAGATGTGGCTAACCTTGAGAGGGTCCAGAGCAGAGCCACTCCCATGGTCACGGGGCAGCAGGCCAGGCCCTACGAAGATAGACTAAAGGGCCTGAATCTATTCAGCCTCCACAAGAGAAGACTGAGAGGGGATCTGGTGGCCATCTATAAACTCAACAGGGGGGACCAGTAGAAAATAGCTGAGGCTCTGTTCCCCCGGGCACCACCTGGGATAACAAGGAATAACAGCCACAAATTGATTGAGAGCAGGTTCAGACTTGATATCAGGAGGCACTACTTTATGGTTAGGGCTGCCAGGCTATGGAATGGGCTCCAAGGGAGGTGGTACTCTCTCCTACCTTGGGGGGTCTTCAAGAGGAGGTTGGATAGATATCTGGCTGGGATATTATGATCCCAGCACTCGTTCCTGCCCAGGGCAGGTAGTCAGACTTGACAATCTATTCAGGTCCCTTCCAACCCTAGAAACTATAAAACTATTAATCCAGAAGGGAGCTGGGATGCAAGTTCAATAAACTGATTTAACCTAAATCAGTCAAGTCTGATACTACATCCATCCAGGTTTACCTTAAACCAGTTTCAGCCATTTTGAAAGTGGTTTATGTGCACTGAACTTCTGTTGTGTTACAGCTTTGAACCAGCTTCTAATCACTTATACCAGTTTACATCTAATTTCTATCCCTAGCCTTTGTGGCAGTAGCAGTCCCCAAAGCTGGAAAGTCTCCTCTCACTCCTAGCCCTTGGCACCCCTTCCCCTCCTGTGCTCAGCAACACGTTCCTGCATGTTTTCCCTCCCCCAACACAAACCTTGCTAGTTACGCCTCTGCTTGTGCCTTATAAGAACTCCAGTAATATAGCTAAGACCTTTTTCTATTTTGTAAGTGTGTCTACACTGAATGTTAAGGAAAAAGCTCTGTTTGCTAGAGGAATGGCCCTGGTTATATCATAACAACCATGTATGATTGATCAGAGCAGAGCAGTCATCTAAACATTATGGATCTGATTGAGGAATTGTGGCCTTACAGTATGGAAATAGAGAACACTTCTTGCAGTGACCAGGACTCCAAAACAAACCTTGGGAAGAGTCAGATCTTGTCTAAACAGAAGGGGTCTCAACTCAGGTAAATATATAGAGCTGTGAGGATCCACTTTATGCAAATATTTAAATGGGCTTGTTTATAACTTGCTTTTAAGCAAGATGTGAAATAGCAACTAAAAAAACACCTCTTTTTCCTTTAAAATCAGGGACTAAACAATGAGATGCATTAAAAAATAGTATGAGCATATATTCTTTGTGTCCATTATGAAAAAAATTACTCTGGCCAGGGAGTTTTTTAAGCTTAGTTTTTGATGTATCCAAGTTTAACTACTTCTGTGATGTGCTGACACCCAGAATTTTTGGCCTCACAAATCACTGGCAGAGCAGCAGGAAACCATTTGACATATCACGCAGCTAACCTTAAACAAATGCAACCAGCTTCAGTAATGAGGGAACTCCTGGAGGTATCTGCAGGCTGAGCAAGTGATGAGCCACAGGGCATGTGACAAGCTACCTAGCCCATGGAGATGAACATTTTTATTTCATATTAAAATGAAAACCTTTTGCAAACCCATTCTGATGTGATTCAGGCTTGAATCCATTGCCTAAAGAGGTCAGCTGGGACACAGCATGATATATTCATACCTCTGAAAATGAACAATAATTTCTAGGAAAATCATGTATGCTTATTTAGAGGACACCAAGTTGGGTGGAGTAGCAGACACTTCAGAGGACAGGACTAGGATTTCAAATGACCTTGATAAACTGGAAAAAAACAATCTGAAATAAATTGGATGAAAGTCAATTAGAATAAATATAGTAGTTTGCACTTAGACACAGGCAACTACAAAAATGCAAAATAGGGAAAGACTGGCTAGGCTGCAGTACTGCAGAAATGACTGGGAGTCATAGGAGGTTGTAGCTGGCATGAGTCAACAGTGTCCTATTGTTGCAAAAAAGGCTAATAGCATGTTGAGGGATGTATGAAGTAGCCGTGTTTGTCTGAGACAAAAAGAAATGCAAAAATCCAGAATTCTTGGTTCCAAAATGATACCTTTTATTAGACCAACTGAGAAATTGCAAAAAAAAAATAAATTTTTTTTGGAACGAAGAGTTCTAAATTTTGCAATAGCATATTGAGTGTCGTATGCATGCCACAGGAAGCCACTCTTCTATTTTGTTCAGCACTGGTGAAGCTGCACTTTGAGTTATGTGTTCAGTTTTTGGGCAATGCACTGCAAGAAAAATGCTGACCAGTTGGAAAGAGTCCAGAGTCCAGAAAAGAGTAACCAAAATGATTGCAGGTCTATAAAACATGATCTGTGAGAAGAGGTTGGAGGAACTGGGAGTATTTAAGTCTGGAAAAAAGAACATTTAGAAGGTATTTGATAACAGCCTTCCAGTACAAAAAAGAGGTGCCCTAGAGAAGATGGTGATCAACTGTACTGTGTCCACAAGGAAGAGAACCAAAAGTAATAGGCTGAAATTGCACTAAGGAAAGTTTAGGTTACATTTTAGGAAGGCCTTTATAAAGGTGAGGGTTGTGAAACACTGACCCAAGTATCTAGAGGGGCTGTGGAAGCTCTATGACTGGAAATTCCTAAGTACAGGTTAGACAAACATTTATCTGGGATGGTTTAGAGAGGGATGCTCCTGCCCTGAGCCCACAGTTAGACTGTATGACTGCCTGAAATTCCAACGTCAGGTCCTTCAAGCACTGTTCTATAATTCTACAAATTGGGTGTGTCTCCATTTGCCAATTTAAGGTTCATTAGCCATTTTTAAGGCACATTAAGGGTGCAGATCTACACCCTTAATGCACCTTAAAAATGGCCATCTTAGGCTATTCACACCTAAATTTGATACCTGAGAAAGCAGGTATCAAATTTATGCATGAATTGCTAGAGCTCCTTAATTCAAATGTAGATGTGCTAAGGTGCAATAATGCTGTGTATGTCAACAGACTTGGAACTAACTGTAGTCCCAGGTTGGTCCACATACCACATTAATGTGCCTTAGCATGTACATGTATAGACAATCATCTTAATGCGGATTAGGCGAATGCGCATTAAGTTTAGGTGCATGTAAGAGCACGTATAGACACACCCACTCTGTAGTAAAAGGGATGAAATCCCCTCTGAAGGCCAAGTGTGGGAACTGCACTGCAATTTAGCCCCAAAGAACTACAGTGATATTGCTATGTTTGGAGTTGGGATTAAGAGGAAGGCACCTCTCACCACGGGCAGTGACTATAGGCATTCTGCCTACATACAAATCTCTGCGGAAGTGCTGCAGAATGTATTCTTATGAGCCCCTTCACCCTCCTTGTCAAAGGTGCAGCAAGCAAACTTCTACCAGACACACACCAAAAATAAGATACATTTGAATGGGCTTTTCTTGGGAAGCAAGTGCTTCCCTTTGCAGCAAAAGTTCTTTCAATTCTGTTTTCTTTATGGTGTTACAGATTTGCCAAACATATAAAACACAGTTGGAAATTTCCTGTCTACCTGGCCTGACAGCATTCAGACTACAGACACCTTGCTGTAGCACTTTAAACATTGCAAGTGACATTGTATAGGTCTACGCTGCACATTGTGATACAATGTAGCATAATCCAAAATAATTTTAAATAAACTTAAGACTGCCAAGTCTAGACTGCTTCTGGATCTTGGGTTAGTTTACTTGGACCTACTTCAACTATCTCTACACTGCCCTTCAAACATAAGGCAAAGACTTAATGTTGCTGCTGCTCAGTCCCCACTGCCATGGCTCCTGGAGGTCCACTGTCAGTGTAGCCAGCTCCCTAGGAGGTGAACACAGGGTGCATCTACACAAGACATTTTACTGTGCAGTATAGCAATTTATTGCACAGTAAGTGTGTACTTCTACATATGCACACACTTACAGCTCAATAAACTACACTACTCACAAGTAAATTTGCTACCTGAATATGCAAGTAGCAAATTTACTCACAAGTAGTTATTGCTCAATAATACATGTGTAGCACCAACTGGGAGCAATTTACTCCTAGTCAGCTCTGCCAAAAGGGGGCCAACCTCAGGCTAGCCCCAGGGTCCCAGGGATGGGCCAGCTCCATGGCAGCCCCAGTTCTGGTCCCTTAAAAGCCTGCAGGCAGTCTGGAGCCCTGGCGTGACTTCTGGCCACTGGCTCCTCCTGTACAACCTGCCTATACCCCAGTGCCACTCCCTAGCACCACAGTGTTGCATAGCTGCCAGGGCCACACTGTCCAGCCCTGCACAGTACTGTCAGGCCTACTAGCACCCAGGCCCAGCTGCAGCCAACTCCTGGCCACTGGAACCAGCTGGCCACAGGCAACCCCAGCAGCCTGCCTGGACCCTGCAGGTGCTGTGAGGCATTGCTTCTCTGCATGGCTGCCAGTCCCATTCTGTTCCCCTGTGCTGGGCACTGCAGGCAGCTGCCCAGGCCCAGCAGCACTGGGACAGGCACATGGAGGCCCAGTAAGCCATTACAGGATCCACATGCTGCCTCCCAGGGTCCAAGCTTGTTGATGGAGGAGACTGGTGACCTTATGGTGCTGTGAGGTAAAGTGAAGGTGCAGAGGCAGTACACATAGGGTGGGCACTCCAATGCGCATGTGTATGAGGGGCTGTCAAGCCAAATGTGGGAGTGTGGGCACGGCCAATCAGCATGGAAGTACTGCATAAAGTTCAAGACCTTGCAGTCACATTGGGTCACCATCACCGACAAAAACTACTGGTTGGGGAGTGCCTGCAAGTCCATACCCTTTATGTAGCAACTGGATGTCATCCTCACGTCCCAGGACCCAGGCTGCAGCTGTGCTATATACTGCTGCACAGGTGGGCTACCTGAGCCCCCATTATGGTCTGGCACCCATGGTGACATGTCACCAAGGTTCCCTCTCAGGTGCGTGTGTGCGTGGCCGTGCACAACTAAAAGTGTGGCCACGCATAGCCTTTTCAAGGCTGCGCACCAGAAGAGGTGGGGGCGTGAGCCTGGCATGGACTCTGCCAGCTCTGGAGAAGTACTCCGCTCCCCCACATCAGGGCCAGGGAGTGGAGCACTTCCCCGGAGCTGGTGGAGCCCACGCCAGCCTCCCGCCTCAGCCTTCATCCCTGCCTTGCCTCACTTTGGGGAGGAGCCACTGCCTGCCCTGAGTGAGGGTCTGCCAACTCCGAGACACTGCTCTGCTCCCCTGCATGGCCTCGGGGTATGTGTCCCGGAGCCAATGGAGCCTCACTTGAGGCAGGTAGCAGCTCCTCCCCAAGGTGAGGCAAGGCAGGGATGGAGGCTGAGGCGGGAGGCTGGCATGGGCTCCACCAGCTCTGGGGAAGTGCTCAACTCCCTGGCCCTGATGTGGGGGAGCGTAGCACTTCTCCAGAGCTGGTGGAGCCCACACCAGCCCCCGGCTTCAGCCCCTGGCCCCCCCGGTTCAGCCTCTGGCCCCTGACCTCCAGCCCCCAGCCCCCAGCTCCAGCCTCTGACCCCCAGCCCCAGCCTCCAGCCCCCAGCCTCTCAGCTCCAGTCTCTGGACCCCAGCCTCCAGCCTCCAGGCCCCAGCCCCTAACCTCCAGCCCCCAGCCCGCTTCAATAAGTGTCCCATGCTGGACCGAGGTGGCACACTAATGGACTGAGGCCGCATGCTCATGGACTGCTACTCCTTAGAGGGAACATTGCATGTCACTGGGGGAGGGCCCCTCAGCCCACCAGCAGCCTGTCCCATCAAGCTCCAAACCCAGCGGATGTTGGCCTTCACAAACTTTAGGTTGACATGAGGGTGTGTCATCATCCCTTTAGCTGGCTGAAGGCACACTCCACAAGGGCACAGGTATGACCCAGGCACCTGTTGAAGTGGGCCTGGTGAGGTTCCAGGTGGCCAGTGTAGGGCCACATGAGCCAGGGCAGAAGTGGATAGGTGGGGTCCCCAATGAGGAGGGGCAGGACCACTACAGTGCCCAGATGGAGGTCTGGCACCCCCAGCATGATGCACCCACTCTGCACCAGGGCTGGCAGGGCAGAGTTGTGGAAGACACAGGTTTTGTGGGCACTGCCTGCCCAACTGGCACTCATGTTCCTGAAGGTGCTGTGGTGGTCAACAATGGCCTGAAGCACAATGGAATGTAAGACTTGCCAGCTGTAGTAGGGGTGGTTGCCATGGGGTGGGCAGGTGATGGGGACGTGAGTCCTGATGCACTGGGGGAATTCCTGAGCACAGAATCCTGCCACCACTGCCAAGGGGTCATGCACATGGAGTACCGTGTGCCCCAGCACATTCTGGAGAGAGCCACACACCTCCAAGACAGCCTTCCCAGCAGTGGCCTTGCCCACACCAAAGGTGGTCAATATAGCAGAGGTTAGTGGGCATGGCCAACTTCAGCAGGGTTATGGCTAGTCAGATGTCTGCAGAGAGGGGCTGCTGCATGGTGGTGTCCTGCCACTCCAGGTATAGGCAGAGCTACTCCAGAAGCTCCGGAAAGGTGGCTTGGGTCATGCAGAATGCCTCCAGCCACTGCTTGTTATCCCAAGAGGTCTGGATGGTGTACAGCCACCAGTCCTGGCTGGCCGACCACACCCAGAAGCAGTGGGACTGGAGGCCCAGGAAGGCATGGACAGCACCAAAGGTGCATCTAGAAGCATGGCTTCAGTGCCCCTGCTGGAGTCTGGCCAGCAGGATGGGGTCCAGGTAGTAGATGCTCAGCGGTGGGGGCCCTGGGACAGTGTGGTGAGGCTGGGCAGGTAGTCACTGTGCATGGGGGAGATGGTGGGGCCAAGACAGCCGTGGGCCAGATGGCAGTCACTGCAGTGGGCCAGCAGGGCCAGCACAGTGGCCAGCAGGAACCCAGGATGCTGGGTGTCACTGCCAGGGCAGTGTCTGGAGTGAGAGAGGCAGAGGCTGTGGTGAGAGAGCTGCCATGTGCTGCCTCCATGCTCTCCGCACTGCTCCTGGCCAAAGAAATTGCTGGCCAGGGAGCAGGGAGCAGAGCTGCCTTTTAAAGCAAGGAGCAGGGCAGCAGACAGCTCTCCTTGGTGGTGGCAGGGGTCTGTTGCAGGGCCCTATGAAGGTGGAGCAGTTTGCTGCTAGGAGCAGCAAATCTGTTCCTGCTTCCCTGCACATGTAGATGTTTGCCTAGGAGTATTTACTTGTGAGTAGTTTACTTGCAAGTAAACTGGTGCCTAATCAAATGCACATGTAGATGTGCCCACAGCCATCTAATTAAGGATTTTTGATCACTGCTGGCAACTAAAATTGGTGGCATTCACCCCCTGGTTCTGGCCTCACTGACAGTGAGGCTCTGGCAGCCATAGTAACAAGGACTGAGAAATGGCAGCATGAACTCCTTGGTGCTGGCACTGACACAATGGGTATTTTCACACATTCTCCAGGATACAGTGATGCCAGGTGCTTTAATTGTGAGCCATGCTAATTAAAAGCTCCCATGTGTTATGTATATCAGTGTCCCTGCATGTTCCCATGCTGAAAAATGGTGGCAAGGCACTTTAAACTAAAGCTCATTGAATGTTTTTATTTCAAAGTGCCCCATCACCATTTTTCAGCACAGAGATGTGCAGGAACTCTGATACATGTGATGCAGAAGGCTGCTGGAGAATGTCAATTTCTATGCTCAGTTTTTCTGTGCTGGATGCCAAGAACCACTCTGTGAGCTGCTTTAATTAAAGTGCTGCAGCATCTCATGTATCAGCATCTCCACACTTCAGAATGGCGGTGGGAGCACTTGAAGTAAAGCGTTTATATCATGCCTTGGGCGTGTCTCCACAAGACGCTAAATCCACAGTAGACTAATTCTACTGCACATTAGTGCAGCAGACAAAAACGGTGATAATACACAATAGAATTAGTCTACTGGGTATTAGCGTAAAAAAAAAGAAGCGTGCACCAGTGCTACTGTGTAGTAGCACTGATTACGACACATTAATATTACAGGTACTAAACTTAATGTGCCAATTAATGGACATGTAGGTGTGCCCACTGTAGACCAATGAGGACTGGCGTTGTGTCAAGTAAGTCTGAGATAATGCTTTATGACAGAGGATCTTACAACTATCTTAGAAACATCCTTTCCTTGTCAATGTTTTACCTCAGGTCAGGCCTTTCTTGTCTTCTGGATCTTGTGCATCTGTGCACCCAGCAGGTATCGTATGTCTTACACTGGCTTTGAGGTTCCAATATATTTGCCATTCAAAGTTCTTCCAATAGACAAGAAAGTTTCCCTAGTGTTCTGTATCAAACTGCTGAGCTCCAAGTTTGTGTCATTTCTGACACATTATTTGGCAGATAAAGAGGCTGGTTCTGCTCTGTGCTATTGTCACCCTTTTTAGCGGTGTCAGGATTCTTTTTAGTATCTTAGTTCAGAGATTCCTGTCTCCTGGGACCTTTCTTTTGATGCTGGCTGATTGGTTGTCGCAATAATATGAAAGGCAACTGTTCTCTTGAGTCGTCTCAGCTGGTAGAACCAGTATGCATTTGCAGCCTTGGAAACAGAAACAATGCAGGGTTGGTAGGGATGGCTTCAGAACTACTCCACCAATCCTGTCACTTGCTGACTTTTTTTTGTGCATTTACAGTGCTTAATCACATAGAAGTCTCTGTGTAACTACAAGGAAGGAAAAGGTATGAGAATGGGATTTTCAACAGAGATCCCCTCACAGCTATTTTCATGACATATAACAGAGCAGTCAAGCAGGTGGTCTGTGAGTGGTTAACACTAGGGCTGTGCAGAGCTTTGGTCCCTGATGTGAGCTGGCGGAGATTTGGCCCAAGTCAGTAGCTGAATCTCTGAATCCGAATTGAATTGGGAGACCCTTTTATCTCTCTGAATCAAATCGGAACCCTCTGAATTGATTTGGAGAGATTCGGAAAGATTCAAAGATTCGGACATAGACACAGCTTTAAATGTTTTTTTTACATACCTCTAGGTAGCAGGTGACTCATGAATGCTGTGGTGCTGGGGTGCATGGAGTGTCCCACAAAAGCATTGGGGACTCTCCAGCACACTCAGCAGCAGACCCAGCAGCGGACCAGAAGCACTGGGTCTGCTGGGGAGCGCACTGGTCCCCCTGGCTTGGTGACTGTTGCCTCCTGGGTCTGGGGGCACCTGGGGTCCCCCCGTGGCTGATTATCAAGGCAGGAGGGTGCGGGGGTGGGGGGCAGTGCACTCCCTGGCAAACCCGGAAGTGGACCATAAGTACTTCCAGTCCAATTCCAGGTTCGTCGCTGAGCATGCAAGGGGCCCCTCCTGTGCTCCTGTGGGATGCTCCATCCACCCCAGCATTGCAGCATTCACGAGCCATGCCTGGTGCCTCAAGTTATATAGAAAAAACATTTAGAGCTGTGTGTAAGTCCAAATTGCTGATTTGCCGAATCAGCAGCGAATCTTCGGATTCGGCCGAATCAAATCTGGCACAGTGATCCAAATCAACAAATTGAATCACTGTCCCCAGTTCAGGCCAAATTTGAATCTGAATCTAATACAGCCTGTTTTATACACCCCTAGTTAATACCTGGCTCAGGGCCTCCTGCCTGACTCCCACTCCTGCTGCTGCCTGGGGTTTCTAGTTCTTCCTCTCTCCTCCAGTTTCCACTTTTCCCCCTGCCCCTGGGGGTGTGGTGACACAACCTGTAAGGGAGCCTGTGGCCTGCACAGGGGAGGTTGCACTGTACACATTGTGTGGAGACCTATGTGGTTGGAGGGGGTTCATGGGGTCCTATGTCGTATGCAACTCAGAGGTCACCCAGCTGCTCAGAAGTTGGACAGCCCTGACTTATAACAGTGATAGTATAGTGTATAGGTATAAGGGTGTCACAGAGCACTTAGGTGCCCTGCTCCTTTTAAAGAAGGGAAACTGCTAGGGAGAGAGCCCTAGCAGTGAATGAGGAGCCCCAGCTGCTGTTTACCAGGGCAACCAGAGTTAGCTAGTGACCCACACCTGCCAAAGGTCAGCTGACCAGAAGGGGCAGGGTCTGGTTCACATAAAAACCCCAGGGCTGAGGCTAGGGTAGTAGTTCCCTGCCAGCAATTAAAGGGGAAGCAGCTCTCCCAGAGCAAGCAAAGGGGATAGGCCTGATTGTAGGTATAGTCCCAAGACTGGTGAAGGATGGTGCACCCCTGGTGTGGCTTGAATAATGTTATAGCTGGGCAGTTAGAATTTATGTTATAGCTCAAGGGCTTGTGTTTTGTTTGCTGTTTGTTCCAGCACCACTGCCATGCCCCACTGTGCAGCACTGTGCCCAGCACACCCACCATGCATTGGCCCCACAATGGCCCTGCAGGAAGAAGTGGCCCTGCACAACTCTGCTCTACCCATCACAGTATGCCCTGTGCTGTCCCCTTGCACTCCCAGCCGTCTCAGATAATATTTTCTCCTTCTGCCACTGGTAAGGGAATATCCTTTGAAATATTTTGTGAGCCTTTCAGTAGTGCTGACTGTATCTGTACTGTGGAAGGCAGTACAGTTAGAAAAGCAGCCTGGATGTAGTTATGCCTTATGTTTGTCTTTTTTAGCAAAGATGGATATTTGGGACCCATCTGTGCCAGGACGGTGTCTTCATATATTTTTTTCAGTTGTGTAAAAAGAGAGAGTGATACAGCCATTCACTTCATCTCTCAAACCTCTACAGGTCAAGCATCATTCTTTCTTCAGGGTGTGTCTACATTGAGCTCTGCTGTGTACAATGGAGGTACCTCAGGTATCTTTAATTAGGGTAGCTAAGCTATAGTAAGCAGGCTAGTAGTAGAAGCACAGATCATTGCATAGGCTGGGTTCATCCTGCCATATTGTCAGTGTTTGCATATGCCTGTGGTATATGCAGTATAATGCAGGGCCAGTAAAGGTGCTGATTCAGCCTGGAGAACTTCTGGAGTTCAGCACCAGGACAGATGACGGAAAGGCTGGTGATCAATTCAGACAGCATTATCTTCTTTGTTCTATAACCATTTTCAGAACAGGTTGCCTTTGCTTGCAATTAAAGGTTCAATGAAGTTTGGGTCCCTTGGTCAAAAGCCTCTAATTTTTTACTCTATTCTCACTGATCCCTCACCCAGTCACAAAACATACCACTTGGCACTAATTTATTGCACCCTTTTCCTAGAGCTCAGCCTGAAGTGAGGGTAAAACCTCTGTCCATTACAATCTAAATTAATATTTTTTCTAATGCCTTTCACTGTCTGTTTCAAGAGTGTTTGATCTCACCCAGGGTCTCTCTCTCTCTCTCTCTCTCTCTCTCACGCGTGTGGGATGAGATCACATGGCTACTTCTAAGGTCTGCTCTAGAATCCAGCCCTTTCACACCACCAGCACTTACCTGCCAGTCCAAGATTTATGCATAAGCAGCCTACCCAGATCTCCAAATTCAAGCCTGTGCCAATTCCTAGGGTGCAATTTAATTTTGGGGAAGTACTGTTCCAGCGAAGACGCAGCCTAGCTGACATTATTCACTTGAGATTCTTTGGGGTTCTGTCATTTAGGACCTGAAGAAACTAGTAGGGCTTAGTTCTGGAGGACTGTGAAAGTATGGAAGTGCTGGAAGAATAAAAAAGATTGGGGAAGGCAGTGGTCAGAAGTGACAGGGTAAAATACTGTAGTCAGGTTTACAACCATTTAGCCTGACCTTCAGTACAACAGCTCCTTTTGATTTGAAAACTTACGAGCAAGGCCCATCAGAAAACACATGGCTAAGGGGAAAAGGGTGGCAAAAATGGCTTTCTATCCCCTCCCACTCCCAAATTTCAGGTTCTTAAAGAGGCCCCAAGAAGGATTTGGAGTGCCAGGAGTAGGGTGGCCATCATAGAGGACAGTCTGGTTTTCTGCTACTCTGTCCTCTATTGATACAAAACCAGATACCTTTATATCCTCTATTTTTCTCTTGAAGAGAAAAATAAAGGACATAAAGACACAGGGTTTCATATCAATAGAGGACAGAGTAGCAGAAAACCAGACTGTTCTCTATGATGGCCACGCTAGTCAGGCAACTGCCTTACCTGACATTAACTCCTCCCAGCTACCTAGAGAAGAGTGATGCTGTGATGAATCTCTGTCATGCTAAATGCTTTGTCCTCAGCAGAGGCTTATTCTGTGATGTACAAATCAGCTTGCATAGGGCAGTCTATAACTGTCAAAAGAAATGCCTATCCCAGGAGAATTTCTTCTCCTGTACAGCCTGTTTGGCTCCAGGGCCCCAACAGCCTTATACTGAGACTGTAGCAAAGGGGAGAGTGTCTCCCTCTGAATATATAGAAGAGTCTAGAAAAGGCAGAAGCAAAGAAGGAAGAAGACAAGAGAGAAATATAAATGTTCAGGCTCCTCTGCTGTGCAAGCCTGCATTCATCTGGAGCCTGTAAACCCTCCAGATTGCAAAGGAGGAAAGGGCACAGGAAAAAGAAATGAGCAGAAAGATGATATTTGAGAGAGGCTGTAATCAAGACAACATCAGTAACAAACCAGGAGGGGATCCCAGCCCATAGATGAGGATTAAAGCCATAAATCCTTTGGCTAAATATGTTCTGTGTTCAGATAATTTTCTCAGCTTGTTTATGTATTCCCCAGCTCAGACAAGCATCAAGTCCCTCCTCTGCTTCTCTCTGCCCCTACTTTGAGCCCCAGTTGGAAAATCTTGTTAAAGACATTAAAAAAAATATTCTGGAAACAAGGGCTGACTTTGAAAACACCATCAGGAACAAGATAGTGAAGCTGATGCTATGAAAGCTCTCAAAGGCAACATTGAGCAGCTGAAAAATCCTGTCAGAAATAGCACAAAGTGTTAATAAGACACCACTACACATGGATCCAAGCTAGGTCATTGAATTCAAAGCTGAGGAAAATTTAAAACAGCACCAATGACTGTGGGGTATGACAAAAATCTGCAAAGAACTAGAAGCATCAGAAAAACAATGCCTGCAAGTACAGGGACACTCTCCACAGTTCTTTGAAGCAGTCCATTCAAACTGATGAGGCTAAGTATGAAGTTTAAACCCAACCATTTGTTAGAGATGAGATGAAGGTATGAATCCCCAAATGATAACCATTTTAAGGTAGGGGATGATGGACAATTCAGCCCCCATAGTCATTCGGGTGGCCACCATAGAGGACATTCCAGTTTTCTGCTACTCTGCCCTCTGTCCTCTATTGATACCAAACCCAATACCTTTATGTCCTCTATTTTTTTCTTCAGGAGAAAAATAGAGGATATAAAGGCATCTGGTTTCAACTCAATAGAGGACAGAGGACAACCAGACTGTCCTCTATGATGGCCACCCTAATAGTCATTATGCAGCATGGGAGAAATTTCCAAAAGATCTGAGCTCCCACGATGGTACCTAATTCAAAGATCTAAGCTTCCAAGCTCCCAACATACTACGCTGGTTTGAAAAACTTGGCCTGTGTGATCAACACATCATAGAGTTTCAATTTAAAAAATCCATATACACTTTGTTTCAGGGGTTTCCCTTGACAGACTCTCTTCAATGAAGACTGAGTAACCTACCGTGGCTGCCAAAGCCTGGCCTGTTTATTTATGAGCGGCTTCCCTTTGATTGTGAGGATTCTGGGTTCAAATTTTACATAAATCCTACTTTTTGGAATAGAGGTAAATTGGATGAACTACCAGAATTTTCCTCCAAAGGCTCAAGAGTCTCAAGGCTCTGTAATTGCGATGATCTAGAAATTAAATTGCTAAATGAGCTGCACCATCTTGCAGGGAGCTCCCCTTTCAACAAAGGTGCTAAAAATCTACAGTCAATCTTGTGGAAGTGCTAAGTAACAAAAGCTAGAAACATCGGAGCAGAAGGGATCTTGTGGGTTATTGAGTCCAGCCCACTGCTGTTAGAGGCAACAACACCATATAAGTTAATATAGGTCACATTACACTAAATCCTCAACTGAAAATGGCCAAAGCTCCACTGACTTCAATAAATCTGCTGTTTTTGGGTGACGATCTGTTCAATTTAAATACATCACATTTTACATATGGTACTTGACAGACATTTGCCATGTAGACAACAACTTCCATATTCAAATCCATATAAGCTCAGTGATAAATCAAAGGAAACCAGCCATTTTGGTTTTCTTAAGCAGCAAGAGAGAAGTGCCTGCAATCTCAGAGCACAAAGGGCTAACAGACGTTGGCTTGCTCGGGATCTAGAAGAAAGACCCACTTTAAATCAGCTATTTCCCAGAGCTGTCACTTTGCAATGTCAGAATAATACTAGGAAACTTGATATGAGCCCTTGTTTAATCAAGCCTGGGTACATCTACATGAGATGCTTTACTGTGCATTAGACTAATCTAATGCACAGTAAAGTGTCAGCATCTATATGTGCACAGCAATTAAGGTGCAGTAGATGAGTCTAATGTGCCATTTTGTAGTACCTGTGGATATCCATCCTGATTTTCACATGGCTGGGAGACCTGTTCTGGCTTGTCAAGATGCTGCCTCCCAGCCAGGTAGAGATCCAGTTGGGTTCCGATCTCCACATGGCTGCGAGGCAGCATCCTGCTGAGCCAGAATAGCTCTCCCAGTCAAATGGAGATCGGAATGGGTAAATTCAAAGAAAATTCAGGCATATTACTAGCACATGTAGATGCGTCCCTTGAGTGCTATGTACATATGGGTTAATTGTAATGTAAAATTTCAAGTAATCTAGAATAACATGACTTTATAGTCAAGATGAAGTCTCATGAGCCACACCACACCCAATGAGCCAGCAGTAATTAACCTGCATGACTCCAGTGCCTGGGGCCAAAGGAGACTCCTGTCATCTTGTCACAGGTACACACTGCTAAATCAGAATGGACTTATTAGGCAAATTCCTTCCCTGGGATGTCTTGCAAAAAGCCAATTTAGAGCAATGATAATTAATGGCTCTTGTTACCTGGGACCAGATTAACAAATATTCCATTCAGCGCAAAGGGAAAAGCACGCCATAATGAGCCATAAATAGCACCACTAGAAGCAAAATGCCTTCTGAAATCCACTGGGTATTAAGAGCCACATTGTTTTGGAACAGGGCTGGGCAATTATTTCAGCTGAAAGGCCACTTCAAGAGTTTTGGTGAACTCGAGGGCTGCAAGGGTAGCCCCATCCCTTGACAGGAGCCCTGCTGCCTGGTCTACATCTTGGGACTGGAAGTCCCACCACTAACCCCTGACCTTTGCCACCAGAAGGCCCTTCCCTTGCCTTGGAAGTATTTGGGGGTGGGGGTAGAAATTCCATCTTGAAACTGGAAAAAAAATCATATTCTAAAAAAAAAAAATCAAACATCTACTATAACTTATTTTAATTTTATTTAAAACTATATTTTTTGTCCTGATTTATATGTGTTTGCACAGTATATCTAGAGGCAATTGCATAATAGCTCAAAATACACTCTTGTGTGGGGGGGATAAGGGGGTGCATATGGGGGCTGTGTGGGTGTATTTGTGTCATGGGGTGTGGGCAGTGTGTGTGGGGGGTGTGGGTGTGGGGAATGTGGTTGGGGTGGGAGTATGTGCGAGGATGTGGGTATGGTGGAGGTGGCGGGGTGGAAGTGTGTGTGGGGGCTGTGAGAGGGTGTGGGTGTGTTTGGGGTCTGGTGGGGAGTGGGGTGTGTGGGAGGATGTCATGTGTGTGGATAAGATGGGGGACTGTGTGTGGGTTATGGTGGGGTGATGGTAGGGTGTGTGGGGGTGAAAGTATGGGTGTATTTTGGGGGTATGGTGGGAGGTGGGGAGCCAGCCCCACCCATTTCTTTCCGGGTGCAGTGCACAGTTCCCAGCTGGAAGTCCAGGACCCATATGGCATTGGGCCAGCCCGGCCCACCCCAGCACAACACAAAGTCCTGCACTTAGGATGGAGCAATTTCATGGACAAGTACAGGCTAAGGGCTGGCTGGCTGGGCAGCAGCTCTGCAGAAAATGACCTGGGGTTACAGTGGACAATGAACTGAATATGAGCCCTGAATACAGTGTGCCCTTGTTGCAAAAAGACTAATGGCATACTGGGCTGCACCGGTAGGAATGTTGTCAGTAGTTCAAGGGAAGTAATTATTTCCCTCTATTCAGCACTGCTAAGGTCACTTCTGGAGTCCTGTGTTCAGTTTTGGGGCCCCCACTACAGAAAGGATGTGGACAAATTAGAGGGAGTCCAGCAGAGGGCAACAAAAATGGTTTGGGGGCTGGGGCACATGACTTATGAGGACAGACTGAGGGAACTGGGCTTATTTAGTTTGGAGAAGAGAAGACTGAGAGCGGATTTAATATCAGCCTTCAACTACCTGAAGGGTGGTTCAAAACAGGATGGAGGTAGGCTGTTCTCAGTGGTGGCAGATGACAGAGCAAGGAGCAATGGTGTCAAGTTGAAGCAAGCGAAGTTTAGGTTAAATATTAGGAAGAATTTTCTCACTAGGAGGCTAGTAAAACACTGGCACAAATTACCCACAGAGGTGGTGGAAGCTCCATCCTTGGAAGTTTTCAAAACCTGGCTAGACAAAGCTTTGGCTGCGATGATATAGTTGGGGATGGTCCTGCTTTGAGCAGGGGGTTGGACTAGATGGCCTCCAGTGGTCCCTTCCAACCCTAATTTTTTATGATTCTATGATTCTAATGCGGTTCTGGCTGAAGGCCAGGGACCACACAGTGCATAATGGAGCCAGCATGGCTTGGCCTGTCCCCTCCATGCCACACCATGTGGGTCCCAACCTTGCAGTAGGGAACTGCATGCTCCCATTAGGGGACAGGACAGGACAGGCTGGCTCTGTGTTGTACCATGCGGTTCCCAGCTGCAAGGCTGGAACCTGCATGGTATGGTATGAAGCCAGCCCAGCCAGACCCATACCTTCCCACGATCATGTGACTCCCCACTGCATGGCCAGGAACCATGCAGTGCAGCATGGAGCTGGCCTGGCTCATCCTGTATCTGCAGCTTGTGGTTTCCGGCTGCATGGTCAGGACCTATGTGGCATGGCATGGAACCAGCCTGGTCCAGTGGTCTGCTAGAATGCCAGGAGCTGCTGGAAATCCTGCACCATCACGAATGTCCATGCTTTGGGCTGGGCAAGATTCTGGTCAGGAATGTGCAGAGGAGTCCCCCAGTGGCACACAGGCATGGCGTCACATGGCCCAAAAAGGATCTCAGTCTGTAATTCAGCCCAAATGCCAGTTCCTTTTTCAAGCCTATATACTTAGTGCAGTGGGAATGGGGGGCTGTCAATTGGCAGCCTGGCAAGGCCTAATCACACTTTGGGCTGGGCAAGACTAAAGTCACAGATGTCCAGGAGAGTCCCCCAGTGCCACAGAGGCATGGTGTGGAGTGGTCCAAACAGGATTTCCTGCTGTAATTCCAGCCCAAAAGGCAATTCCTTGTTTGAGTCCATATACTTAGTAGTGTCAGGGGGGTGGGGGTTGGCGTAAACAAACTGTGCTTTGGGCCGGGCAAGATCATGGTCAGAGATGTCTGGAAGTGTCCCCTGGTGCCATAGAGGCATGGTTTGGGGTGGCCCAAACAGGATTTCCAAACATACTCCAAGCCCCAAACCCAGTTCCTTACTTGAGCTCATGTATTTAGTTCAGCAGGCATGGGGGGCTGTCATTTGGCAGCCTGGCATGGCCAAGCCACACTTTGAGCCCAGCAAGACTCAGGAGAATCCCTTGGTGCCACAGAGTCATGGTGTGGGGTGGCCGAAAAAGCATTTCCATCTCTAATCCAAAGCCAAAAACCAGTTCCAAATTCAAACTCATATACTTAGTACAGTTGCTGGGGGATGTCAGTCGGTAGCCTGGGATGGCCAAGCCTTGCTTTAGGCTGGTCAAGACCACGGTCAGGGATGTCCAGGATAGTCCCCAGGTGGTACAGATCCATGGTGTGTGATAGTCCTCAAAAGATTTCCAGCCATAATTCCAGACCAAAACCCAATTCCTTATTCGAGCCTGCATACTTAGTTCAGAGTCTGGGGGGCTGTCAGATGGATGCCTGACACAAACAAACCACGCCTTGGTCTGGGCAAGACCATGGTCAGAGATGTCTGGGAGTGTCCTCTGGTGCCCTGGAGGCATGGTGTGAGGTGGCCCAAGAAAGATTTCCAGGCATAATCCTATGGTTTCTTTGTCCCAACCCAAGCCCAAATCCCTCCCTCCCCCATGTCTCTTCCCTCCCCCAACTCCAACAGACTTACCGTCTGGAGGCTGCTGCGTCAGCTGCCTGTTTAGTCTATGGCCAAATTGCTAAATCTTTTCCGAATTGATTTAGATGCTTCAAATTGATTCAGAGCTTTTAATTGGTCTCCTGATTTGATTCAGATTTGGAGATTTGGTCCTTGAATTGGACAGAATCTCCTCTGAATCGAATCACCTACCGAAGCTTCGCACAGCCGTATTATGCGTTTACTAGCAAAAGGGAAAATGGCCATTGTGTAGCCTTATGTTACAGAATACTCTCTGGTGCTAAAAAGCAGTGTTCTGCTACCTAGCATTACTTGAGTGCTGCAAAAGAGACTGCAAACTGCTCTGTGTTCTTGCTTTCATAACAGACTAGCAACCAGGGAACACAGCTAAACAAAGAGCTGGGATCTCAGATTGAGAGTGGAGCTCAGCTGTAGCCTTGAGCAGAGGGTTTGGAACAAAGATCACTAAACTCTTGCCAATTGCTTATTTTAGTTTTTGGTGGGGATAGACTCAACCTCTCTCTCAGCCCTAGCAGAAACAGCCCAACGGAACAAGAGTTGGAACAAACACCCAAGTTAGAAAAAGCTAGATTGGAACTCCAGGCTGAGCCACAGCCTCAAGAAGTGGAGCATTAAACCCAGAGGCCAAGATCCAAAATTCATAATTAAGGCAAAGCCAGAAATAAGGAGCAATGTAATTCAAAATGCTGGGTGAAATAAAGAAGGGGCTAGGAAGGGGAGACAAGACAACAAGCTCATTAAATATATTAAGCAGCCAGCATTCCTTTATTGGCAATTAGCTTTTATGTGGACCTGTTGATTCTGGCATCCAGTCTGGTTGCTGGCTGGAATAAGTCACACAAGCTACTGCTCAAACTAGCCCTTGCTATGTCTAAAGATCAGGCTTTTTGCATGGTACTTCTTACAGCAGCCACAGGCTCGCCAATATGAATAACTTTAGTGCCAATCACAGGTTGCTAGAAAACAATACTGTTCCAGTCCCTTAACTTTTTTCCCAGCCTGACATGCCTTCTCCCTCCTATGCTGTGAATGAGGAGGGTTGAATCCCCTCAAGGATTCCTTCCTGCTAAGGTAAGGTCATTTGGCTTGTTGATCTGGCTTCACGTTCCTTTTGCACTTCTGAGATACCTAAAGGTGTGTAAGTGGGTTAATTTGTAAACAGCAAGGAGAAATGTTGTGCCATACCTGTAAGATTCCTCCCCAAAGCCACAGTATTCCACAAAGATCCCAGAGACGGCAAAACCTTTTCCCACCAAAAAACCAAGCCAATGCAATATGCAAAAGCAAAACTGTCTTCCTGAACATGTAATTTCATTCACACACAAGAGGAGCATGATACAGGAATACCTGGCTGAAGTTCTCTAGCTCATGTGTCACTGGAGATCTGATTCAATGATCAAACCAATGAAAATGGTAGGAGCTGCCTGTGATTATAAGCCTTGTAGGCTGCTCTAGTACCAAAAATCAGGGACTGAGTAGAGGGGACGCATGAAGAAATGTTTTTGTTCTCATTAGATTCATGAAGTATATTGTACAGCAACCAAAGGGGAGTCAGGAGTTTTGTTCCATCTTTCCTGCTGCAACCATGAAGGCAGTGCACTTTCTGTCTCAAGGCACTTCCATTCAATATAACCTCCATCTTGCTAGCCCTCACTTTCCCTCCTAGGTTGCAGCTCAGGGTGTGATAACTGCAATTTATTCGACTCTAATGTGGATGGAATTTTAACACTGTTTGTTCATGAATATATTTATATGTTCCCTCATTGCTTTTATGCTTTATGAATGGCTGCAGGGAAAAGATATTTTTTTAGAGCCTGCATAAGGGAAGAGAGAAAATAGGCAATGATAATGCTCTTAGAAAACAATTACATTTCATTTAGTTTAAAGAAGGGTTAACAAATAAAGTTGATGTATGCTGCAGGCTTTGTCAGGATTATACTTCAGCAGGGCTGAAAAGTGGTGGAGCATCCCTGAAGTCTGATAAGCGACAGACTACTAGGGGGGTATTCTGAGGTTAGGGGCTTAATTCATATAAACTTTTCAGCCATTTCAAGCCACCCTGTCAAGGTAAAAATGCCTCTGAATTGATCTTGAAGTAATGTAAACCAGTCTTCAAGTGGTGGCTGGGCTACAGGCCATGATGGATGAGTCTGCAACAGCAATTGTTTCCCAGTTTTTTTTAGAGGGCAAAACATGCTTTTGTTCGGCTTGCAACTGCACTTCTGGTCTGAACCCAACTGTCCAGAGGTGAGCCCTGAGCAACAGTGTCTCAGGGAGAACCCAATGTCCTGCAGCCACTTCTCCCCCAAGACACTGTTGCTGCCTGAGCTCAGAGCTCACCTCTGGCCAGTCCCAACCATCCAGTCTTTCCAGGACCTGCAGTTAATCACCCTGTTTATCAGTCAGCCTCCTGCTCCAGCCCTCACAGGCATCAAGGGCCATCAAGAAAAGACTAGGCAGGCAGTTCCCATAGCCGCTTTATTTCTGCCTGTACAAGTTGCTTTTCTGAAGCCTCCCAGTTGGCAAATGAGCAAGTGGTAATTTTTTTTGGCTTTTACTTGAATTTGCATAGGATTAAATGCAACAAAAAGGATGCTCTAGGGCTAGGGACAGACATTTCACATAAACTGGTTTAAGTGATCAGGAACTAGTTTAAACCTGTAACAGAACAGATATTCAGTGCACATAAACCAGTTTGAAAATGGCTGAAACAAGTTTGAGATAAACCTGACTGAATGTAGTATCAGACTTAACTGATTTGGGTCAAACTGATTTAAGCAATGTCTGTCCAAGACTCCTTCCTGGTTTAATTTAAATCAGAATCCCACAGCATCCCAGCATGCTCTCTGGGCTGGGCGGGGCTCTCTGCTCCAGAGAGCTGGGCTGGCCCCTCCCTTCTGCTCCCTGGCTGGAGCTCCAGCAGAGACTTGCAGGCACAGCAGCATCTGCCTGGCTTCCCCTTCCCCTCATTCCCCCCACCCTTTGCTGCTTGCTGCCCAAGCAGGGGACCCTCCCTCCTGTCTCCCATAGCACAGACCATAGCCAGCATGTGGTATGCCAGCTGATTCTGAGAGGTGTCTGCTTAGGGATTTTTGAACCTAATCAACAAGTAGCTGGTAATGTCCCTCTGTCCCTCCCTTAGAAAAAATATTTTAAGAACAACTTGAACTAATGAGAGAGGCTTTGCTTTCTGATGGGGTGCTAAATGCTAATAACAGAGCTGATAAATGCTCTGTTATCAAGGGGGAACCCCTCCCTAATTTGAGCATCTTCTGGGGCCTGGCCACGCCCCCTCAGTTCAGCACTATGGAATGGAAGGGAGGTCTGCACTATGTCCCCCCACTCTTACCCCCCTCCACAGTTTCTAGCCTAAGCCACTGTGGGCATGTGCTGGCATTTCTTCAGTCCAGAGGACATATCTGGATGGTTACAAACTGGTTTAGCTTAGCCAGGTTAGACTAACCTGCAAAGATTGAATCAATTCAGGCTTTTTGAATGTCTGTCCCTAGCCCCGTTGTTTGGACCCAGCTGCTGAATGAAGGTCCACCAACTGCTAAAGGATAGGCTCTTCAGCCTAATAGGACCACCACAAACTCCACTTACCAAGGAGCAGATTGGGAGGTAACTGGCTAACTAACACAACATAGTAGTGCCATACAGCCCTGAGGATGCTCCATGGCAATGTATAAGTTCCTTGCCCAGTGCTGGAGGAAAGTGACTCTCTCCAGGATCCTGTTGCTATTGTCATAACAGTAGATTAATTCTTCAAGTTCAGTATTGTGCCAGGTATGAATATCTCCTTGATTTGTGTTTCTGTACATGACGTTGTGGGGAAAATACTCTTCAACAACTTTATGCTTAATGAACTTTTTTCTGTGAGAATAGAAAGGGAAAACCCACTGGACCAATTTGTGTATTCACCCATCAGTTATACATTGCTTGTTCCTATTAATCTGCTGAGCTGAAATGTCAATCACCAAAAATTATTTTGCTTACAAAAATCATTGTGTCTTCCGCCTGTGCACTAATAGTGCATTTGGTTTTATGGTTTTGTGATTATTTTTATTAGGCACAGGCTATTTTCTCATAAAGCTTTAGTAATGTTCAGTAATATTGTTATTACAATACTGCCTAGGGGCCCCAGCTGAGCCCAGAGTCCCATCGTGCCATACACATACAGAGAAAAAGTCTCAGTTCCAAGGAGTTCACAGTCTAAAGATAGACTTGCTCAAGGTCACCAAGCCAGAAATAAGAACCCACATCTGCTGAGCTTTATCCACTGCCTCCCAGCCACAGAACATTTTGTGGAATGCAATATTAAATAGTAAACAAAGCATGAACCTAATTTTGGTCTGGATTGTACCTGGGTGCAGGTGCACAAGGAAGGAAAGGGTGAAAAGTATGTTTAGACCCCGACTCTTGTGCCCTCTTCAGGTTGCAGGGTGCCTTGTGTTACGAGGATTAGGAGCCAGATCTGGGCTGTTGCTGTCTGTACAGGGTCTTCAGAAAGTCCTTGTGCACAACCTAAGTTATGAAAGTTTAAAAGTGCACTTTATGAAGACTCTGTATATGATCTGCTAGCTGTTCAACTGACAGGTGAATGCTGTACAGCAAATTGGGGTTTCCTCAGCAATGGGAACATGAATGAGACCCTTACTTACAGTTTAATCGTGTTCATTTTTAGGGAATATGTCGTGCCAGTTGTGGTGGAAAGAGCAAGTCATGGAAAATGGTCTAAATATTCAGCTAAAAGTCACAGGAATTCTTTATGCCCAAGATAGTTTTTGTCTTTCTATTTTCACTCTGAACAGGACATGCCCTCTGTAAAAGGCCACCTATCAGGGGTGCTACAGCAGTGCCGATCATTTAAATCAGTCCTATTTGTCCTGCTGTAATTGCCTTTTTTACCTGCTTGAGGCATTGGGGGATGAAGTTCTGACCAGGCTGAAGATTTGGTTCTTAGTGTTGCTGCTGTGTGCTCCCAGAGCTCCTGCTTGCTCTGAGATTTTCACACAGACTTGCTCACAGGGAGCCTCTCTCAAAATGGAAGATGTTTGAGCTGTTACTTGCCCTCAGACTCAAACTCTTGGTAGAGTGAAGTGAAAACCTGGTCGTCCTGCTACCAATAGAAGTTCTGCCACTGGTTTCAGTGGAACCATGGTTTCCCCCAGGCAACAAACAAGCATGAGGAATATGGCAAAAATTCCCATGAGCCATAAGAAAAGTCCATGCTTAGGTACCAGTCTGACAAGCCGTTTGGGAACAAGCTTAATGATAACCAGGCAGATAGTCCTTGGTCAGACAAAAAGCCTAGTTTCAGTTATGCTCAGACAAATAGTTCCTAAAGAGAGACTGTGTTTCATGGGATAAGAACATGGGAGCTGAATGCATTCAGCTTGACTGCCTGAATGGAGCAGTTTCCCCATAGGATTTGCATTGTAAGATCACAGGGTTCTAAAACTTCCAGCAAAGTTAAGAAATTTAAACAGTAAAATGTAATTATTTTTTTCTCTCCAGTTTCTTTGTATCTATTATTATACAATATTTAAAAAAAATCAGCAGGGTTTTAATTATTAATACCTTTCTGGATGCAAAATTACTTGTTTTAATATAATTACATTTTATGATAAAATATTAAAAGGCACGCAGAAGCCACTCTTGCTGTTCCTATCAGCCTTTGACTAAGGATCTGGCTTGCCCTACAGTACTTCAGAAACAGACTCCTATTAGTTCTTTTACATTAGATGGGATGTTTGCTTTCTGTCAAATAACTGTGGTATAAATCACATATTAAACTGAGGCATCTATCATCTCAGTCATTGGTTAGGAAATTTACCGTGAATAAAAATGTTTTTCAGTAACGACTATAAAAATATAAGTGCGGGTCCCTTTATGCTTTATGCAAATGGAAATACTACATTTTATTATTGTCAATCTGCAGTTTTAGACAATTGTATGTATAATGAATCAAGCCACATGTCCTCTTTGCTACTATAAATAAATGGATGGATGGATTTGTTCACTCAACAATGAAATAATGACCCATGCCTAAAACAAACTACCTATAGAGCTTGATTCCCATGGACATTAAGTCCTCGCTAGAGCACTCAGGAAGTGTAATGGGAGTGTGAAAGAGGTACAAATGTACTTTACAATCAAACCCTAGTCCAAATTGGCAGGGAGTACTAAGCAAGTGAAGTAGAGTCCATTTTTTGGTAAAATGCAATCCATTTCCATTTGCATGGCATTAAAAAAGGGTCCTAAGTGTGCTCTTCCACCATTGCAAAATTGGCTGATGATCTTTTATTCTACACCCAGCTGCTCAGGTTATAAAGCATCCATGATTCGATCTTTGTGTCAACCAATAATGTTACCATCAACCTTTAAAACTTTCGGAAGAGCCTCCAGTGGGCATTTACACCCTTCTCATTATGTGAAAATTGCACTTGACTGAGACTTTGCTCCAGGGAAATTCATTCAGAATGGAGCTGTGCAGGAAACAAGAGGAGCATGCACAACTATAATGCATTGCAAACATTTGCTTTTCATATGTATTCAGATAGCAGCTGCAGATTCCTCATGGCACAAAAATATTCTATATATACACCAGCCAACAATGCCAGCAAATTCCGGTGTTTGTCAGAGTGTTGTAGTTATTGAAAACACAAACTTGTTTTAAATGTCTGAAGGAAACCATAAAAATGGGAGCTCTCACTGACTCATGCAGATCACAGGGGGATTATTACAATGCCAAATTGGTCTTCCAAACCACCATTTCCTTACAAACAACTCATTTGCAAATGTGAAGATCCAGTGACTTTTCAGAAATAAACACTTGTGTCATTAAAGCAACCTAGTTCTTTTGCTACAAATTTCCTTTTAACACAGTTGGTTGCATGGAATAAAGTTATGTTGCTACTTTCTCATATGCCTGTTTTAAATGTGCTACCATTGTGTTCTCTCTCTCTTATACTTCCATGACTTCAGTGTTTTTGTGTGCGTTACATTAGCACCTAATGGGCCAAACCGAGATCAGGGCTCTGTTATGCATAGCAAGTTTGGATTTTTTCTTTTGATTTTTGTTTCTTTTTGCATTAAATTTTCTACATTTCTTGAACGTGTAATTGCTTCTACTTGAGCTGATTGCAGCAATCTGTAATATTTTTTATCCTGACTTACATAGAGAGACTGTCAACATTAATGTCTCTGTCTTGACATAACTTTTGTCTGGGAATTCCCTTGGATTTTTAAAGTGATTAATAGTTCCATGCAGAGGCATAGTGAGCTCATTGCACACCTGGGGCAAGGGGGTTTGCTGACTACTGTGAGAGGGAGGAACAGATGAGGGGAAGGGAAGGCTTACTTTCCTGGGCTACTGCTGCAGCTGCTACTTCTGTATATAGCAGTGGCTGCTCCTTTTATTGGCAGCATCTCCATAGCCTGGCTCCTTGAGAGCTAATCCTGGTGCCCCCCCCCCATACTTATCTATTGGGCACAGGGCTATGCCTGCACTTGCAAAGGCTCCCTAAGCAAGGAGAGGAGCACCGTTTTGCTCACTCCCCTTACCCCACCATCCCCAGATACACTGCTTGGTGTGATGCTACCCTGCCTTACTCCTATGGCTGGACAGGGGAGCACAGGGCTTCCCCTGCCTTGGCAAAGACACCTCCAGGCAAGTCTGGTACCTCCTTATGGTAGGCACCCAGAACTGGTGCCCCACTCGCTGCTCTCTAGTTACTCTACTGATTCCATGTGTTAAAAGCAGACAAGAAAGCCACAAAGAATGTTATATTTTCCTGATTTGTACATATGAAATAAGGTTTTCTAGCCTAGCTCCCTGCTTGAAACACGGTCATTCCCAACTAAACCATCCCAGCCTAGTGACTACTGAACCTGCTTTCAAAAGTTTCCAAGGGTGGAGATTTCACAACTTCTCTAGGTAGCCTGCCTGAGTGCCTGACCACCCTCATAGTCAGGACATTCTCCCTAATCTTCAGCCTAAATTTCCCCTGGTGCATCTTGAGGCTGTTACTCCTAGTCCTGTCCCCTACAACCACATAGAAAAGCCCATCTCTGTCTTCCCTGTAATTGTTCTTTCGGTATTTGAAAATGGCAGTTCCAGTATTGCCTGAGGATGCAAAATAGTATTGTGAGGAGCAAGTAAATGGTAACTACTAAGGGCCTCATCCCAGAGGGAGCAATGGAAGATGCCAACAATTCTGAAAAAGGGGGTTAGTAACAAAATTTTCAGAAGGACATTGTTCATTAATCTGTGCTGAAAAGGAGCCTTTCAGTTAAGAGAAATAACACCAGAAGTGCCAATTAATTTTAAAATATATCCTTCAGCTTTAGCCTATGAATGAGATTTCAATAGGATTTAAGGATGTAGAAAGTTTGAAGAGTCTGTTTTGTTCCATTACTGAGATTAGTCAAAACAAAGCAGAATTTGGCACCATATGAAAGGACCCATTTTTAAAATTAATTTAGATTCATAAATCAATTCCTGGATTTACTTGTAAATTTTCAGAAGTTTGTTCCATGCCTAAGGAATTGTTTTGTTTTTCTTTTTATATAATAATGAAATTGAGTACTTACTTCAATTGCAAAAGTAAAGTTATCCTCAACCAGACACAGCTGGTTCCCCTATAATATTAACCTGGTCCTATTATATCCTGCATGACTCCTTTTGTGTCAGCATTTCACAGAACAATTTCTAGAAGACTAGAGGAGTACAATTTTCCTTTACAGAAGCCGAGCTGATTTGTCTTCATTATATCCTGAGTTATGATACCAGTCAGTTTGCCTAGTGCCAGTGTGCTGTTCACAGGTCAGTA
This sequence comes from Crocodylus siamensis, assembly GCF_052110815.1. Classification (NCBI taxonomy): domain Eukaryota; kingdom Metazoa; phylum Chordata; order Crocodylia; family Crocodylidae; genus Crocodylus; species Crocodylus siamensis. Next base: position 107,315,006 of record NC_143397.1, read on the forward strand.
GTTACCCTATCACCCTTTTAAATGATGCATACAGATTTTGCTAACCTCTGGTTTTCTAGGATAGAGAGTGATTGTACCATCTTTATTAGCTTCTTAGCTGCACCATTTTTTAATAACTTCATACTACTTGATAGGCTGCTGTTAGTGAGCAGAGTGGATTGGAGCAATAGCGTAGAAGGAGTTGTGCATTGGGACCAAGAGGATTTTATGGATTTTCAATGCTACCAGCTTTCATGTCATCTATGGGCAGGAACTTTGGAAATCCTATTTGGGATAAACAGAGTATTTAACAGGATGCAGGGAGGGAAATTTTCAACTATTGCACTGGTGTTTCCTAGACTAAGTCTTCAAATTACTAAATTAGATATGCTTTCAATATTCTCAGTCTATACTTTATTTATAGAACAGCAAACAGAGGCTCACAGAGAATACATAATGGTGTGAAGGAGAACAACATGTTTGTTAGCACTGTCAAGGGCAAGATTGATAATATTCAAGCTGAACATTTTGTGAACAAAGTGGCCTTAACCTCAAGTGCAATGGTGAGTGCAGACCAAGGACACATCCTGATGATGATAATAGTTTGTACTTCTACTGTACTTTGTATCTGAGCATTACAAATATTAATACATTAATTACATTTCTCTGAGTATGATCCCCTCCAGAGGAGCGAGTTCAAGCCTCTCTCCAAATACATGCCAAAGGCTGTGCCTGTTTGACCCAGCTCTAAAGGGTCATTTGAGTAAGGCAGTCAAAAGCAGCTAGATGTGATGCTGTCCATATTTCTCTGTCATATTCCATTGGCTAAAGAAACTGACATGCCTTAACCTCACTAACTCTGTGTACTACCAGGCTTGGCTGGATCTTTGACCTCTGTTATATATCAGGACATTAAATTCCCAAGTTATCAAAAATGTGCTCTACTTGTTGAGATTCTCACCTTTTCCCTACCTAACTTTAGACACCTATTTAGACCCCTAAAAGTTGCAGCCCTCCCAAAAGGCCCTTTTGACAATATGATCATCGGTGAACAACCAGTTCACATGCAGCAGTCTATGACAGCCCAAGTTCCACAATTCTCAGCCTAGCCCCTTCACCATAAAACTATCTTTCTGCTGTAATGAGAAGCTAGGACTCAGACCAGGAGAAAAATGTTAACTTTGAATAATCTTGGTGTAAGTTAATGAAATATCCCAGCTTTAACCTTTTTTTCCCCTGGAAAATTCAGAATGACCTATTTCCAAGGCGGTATTTGTGTACATGTGGGTTTGCGTGGGCAAATGCTGGAACTCTGGAGAACTATGATTGAAAAACCATCAAACTGTGAGGAAAACTAGGACAGATTCAGAATGGGTTCATTTTATCTCTGCGTTCTACAAAAAATAGCAACATATTTTAACGGTACGATTCCATAACATGTCAGTTTTCCTTCCACCAAATTATTGTTCCACATTTTATGACCAAGCTTCTAAGCAACACAAACCTCACCCCTTGTTCATTTGCCATTCCTTCTTCCTCCTTCCATTCTCAGCATCTATATGTTGTAATAGTAGAAGCTCTCTTGTCAACTTAGGGATCATTCCCGGTAGTCCCTGCTTCATACATTTGGCTCTCTGATAAGTTTTCAATGATAAATTGACCCTTCCTCTCAAAACCTAACATCAGAGTTTGTTGGAAAAGAGGAGGAGTTTTGTGAGGGTTTTCTTTTTTTAATGATAGCTGTTTCATTTCAATATTTCAACTTTTTTTATAATTAGAAAAGCGATTGACCAGCTCTATATCTAATTTTAAAAAAGAGCAGAAAAAATGCGAGCATTTTGTCAAAAATATTCCCAATCGTGTATTTATTTCAAAATTTGGTCTTTTGAAATTTAAGCCAGCTCTGCACTATACCCATTGTTACTTCCTCCTCTAGTGGAACCCTTGCTCATATGTGTGTGCACCAGAAGGGCTGTAGGGGACCTTTTATTTTAATCATGGATTTGGGGGGGTTAACAGAGAATTTGCGATTTTTTTTCCCCTGCCCCTTAAGGCTAGAGGGCCAGCTGCCTGCCACCACTGCAGTGGCCTTTGCCTTGATTCCAGAGTGGAAATCAGTTTCCTTGATTAAGACTTGCATGCTGGTTTTGGATGGCTAATTTTCAGGGGAAAGGTGCATATGGTATGGGAATAAATATGGTAATAAGTGGTACACACAAGGAGTAATGAATCACTTAGAATCTGGATGGGTGTAATTTACATTGGTTTTGTGTACTAATATAAATTGTAGCAATTTTTTAAAGCAGTAAGATATGTAACGATAATGGGGTACCTGCGCACAGGAAGCAGCTAGTAAAGTCCTCGTCCTTGGGATAGACAGCCTAGAAACCTGTGCTCAAAGATGACAAAGATTTTCCAGGGTGTTATGCACAAGTAGAGAATGTGCATTCTTGGATGATATCAACATGTTGGGCTTTGGGACTATGAGCTTTTATAGTCCAACCATTACAACAATGAAGCTTCCTTTTGTTTCATGTGGCAGCCTGGGCAAACATTGATTAGTGCCATTTAGCACAAGTGACACTGACTGACAGTGCCATTTGCTCCAGTAGACACATTTCAAAATGTACTGAAACTGAGTATGTTTGAGCCATAAAGAATCTTTAATCTAAGAAAAAATGCCAACTCTGCAGTCTGCCCTACTGCTCCCTCTTCAAAAATGATCACATAACTAAAAATTGGGTCAAATCCAATTAATGCGGACATGCTCCCCTCTCCTAATGAAGAAAAAACAAAAATAAATCATTTGGCAGAAAAAGCTGCCCTCTGCTGCCAGCCTACTGCTTTGATGAGTGTTCTGGCCATTGACTGCGGCAGAACATTTGCCTTGTATTTTGACCATACTAGGGTTAAATTGCTCCTTTCACAGAAGGCATGCAGTGTTAATGCACCAGCTAATCCCACTTATAATGTAAATGGATTTAACATAAAATGGGCCTGTCATGGTGTAGTCTGGCTCTAAGTGGGATAGACAAGCCCAGAGGAGCTCACTTCAAGGAAGGGCCAGAGCTAAATGGCCCTCTCCTGTCACTTGGAGAAAAGGCCTAAAGTTTTGTTTTGCTTATTTGTTTGTTGCTTTGAGCAAGGATTATTGCTTGAGTTATGAGGACTGCCCGAGAAGTTCCCAAGGGAGCAAAGCCAAACAGTGAGGCCACAGGCACTCAAGCCTACATATGGACTTTTCTTTAGACTGGCTGAGGGGACAAGCCTGTCTACACAAGGGCACAGACACCAACCCCCTTACAGTGTCCAATGTCATTCATTTGCATAGGGGCCCTTAAAAGCCCGGATGCAATTTGCAAAACTGAACCATCATTGCTTTACTTCTGCATGTTGCACAGCTAGCTGTTTTATCATTGTACTATAAGAAATAAAATGCCTCTTGAAAAGGTTTGTCCTTACATCAGGTAACTTTATGATTCCTGACACAGTTCCTAATGCAAAGAGCAACCTGCAAATATTCATTCACAGCAGTAGTCCTTCTTCAAACAAACAGTGCAATATAGTTGAGTTTCACCATTTGTAAGGGTTATTTAACAAGGATGTAAAAAACCAGGCCCTAGATCATCTTCTCTTATTCTCTATGTTTGAGCAATTTCCCCTGGAAAAATGGAAACATGAAAATCTGCCAGTTCTGGACCACATATTTCATCTTCCACCTGAAACTTGTATTTCAGTGAAAAGGATTAAACCTCCATTATGGAGGAAATAGACATTTTATTCTTTGCATGTGTTCCAATCAAATGAATGAAATGTCAATTCAAAAGTCATTATGCATCTAATCCTTAGGAGATGTACTGGATAATCACAAAAATTCATATTATGATGGCAAAGTTCTTTGAGTAGATGTGATATCTTTTCTAGACTGACTGAGCAGTTGGAAAAAAAATTCTTGGCAAGCTTTCAGGCACAGTCACCCTTCTTCAGGCATGGGGAGTCTCTGCTGTTCTGAGAGTCCAAGAGTCTATCAGGGTGGGGCAAGAGAAATGGGTGGAGTGGATTACCCTTCGGCTCTCCTGCGTCTGTGTGGACTGTCCACCACCTGGTGCAACTAACATATCCCACCCCCCAGTGCTGCTCTAACACATACCAGGGACAAGACTGGGAACAGCATGAACACAAAAATATCAGAAGTGCCATACTGAGTCAGACAAATGCTTCATCTAGCTCAGTATTCCATCTCTGATGGTGGCAGAAATGGATGCTATAGAGAGAGAGAGCATTGACCCAGATATCTTTAGAGTGATCTATCCCCTCTTCAATGTCCTTCTCTGTGCCATTCTTAATTCTACTACATCCTTTTTTTAGATGAAGGGACCAGAACTGCACACAATATGTAAGATATTGTAGTAGAAGAAGTTGGGTCCTTGTTCAGTAGGGTTTTTTTCTAGCTTCTGAAAGAAATCTAGGAAAGTAGCTTGGGGGAATTCCTCTTCTGCCCATGGAGTTTTCACTTGTGGGGTCCCCAGGTCCCTTCCTTCTTTTCGATTCTCTAACTGAAAATGCATTAAAAGAGTTTCAGTAGCAGATAACCATTCCACAGTCTGTATTGTGCCATCTTTCTTCAGACTTACACCATGTCTGCAGCAGCATCCTGATCTTTTCTAGAGGTGATGGAAACCCTAGTTGTAACTCACCTTGTGTCAGAATTGGCTAATCAGTCCCAGGGGTGAAAATGATAACTATCTCTGTAACTTTCGTAAAAAAAAATGTGTGTTTTAGCACACCAATAAACCTAGAAAATAGTTGGGCTCTGGGGACTCAGCCCTTTAGATTGGAATTCTGCCTTTTCCACCCCCAAGCAGAGCATGCTTGCATGCAGGTTTGCAATGAGCACGGTCCTATAAAAAGAAAACAATCATCTTCCATAACCTGGATTTCTGAAGTCTTCAGAAGTTCTCCCCTGCCCTTACATCAATGGGTGGCTTAACCTCAAAATTCCAAATTGTTCTGTGTCTATAATACACCTCCCCCCTTAAGGCCCAGAAGCCTATTTTGCAAAACAAATGTTAAGCTGTGATAAATAGAACTAGAGCAAACTAGATCCTAGGCATGATTTCCCCCTCTCATACATCACCATCCAGCAAATGTGCATCCACATCAATTGATTTATACCAGTAAATTCACTGGCTTAAATTCAGCCTTTTCTGGCAGGTAAGAAAACAATTATGTTGAAAAAGAAAATAAAAATAAGTTCATCCAGGAAAAAATGTTGTATTTAATATAACTGTTTTCCTGAAAAAGTATTTCTCCTTTTTTGGAGGAAAAAAAATATTGTTAATGATATTAAATGGCAATAATAAATAAAAAAAAGCACTACACACAATAGGCTCTCATATATTTGAGCTATATGTCAACATGGTGCAGCATTATATGATTAATGATAAAAGCTGAATATCCAAGCATTGCATTTGTTACTATTGTTTCCCTCCTCCACCACCTTGTTTCAATGGAAACAAAAGATATTTCCAGCAAAGGTAAATTATGTTCTTATCTCACGCCTTACCAATCGAGTTTTCCATATCAAGAAAAATACTAGTCAGACGCTCTATTTCTACAACATCTGTAGTTAATTTATTTTCAAATGTCAATGTGACACAGTAATGTTGTTATGAAAGCCTAATTTTCCAGTAAATGTTCTGTACAAAGCAAAGTAGTATCTAAACTACACGAGGCATGCACATTTTTCTGAACTACTTCTGCTAAAGTATCGCCATTTGCGTCATGCTGCTCAAGTTGTTAGGCTGTAGCTGAGTTCATCTATCATGGTGAGGGGTTCTGAAGGAGTTGCTTCAGTTTGGGACTTGGCAGATACTTTGAAGGGGGGCCTGCTTAACCATTTTGACACATATGATTGAAGAAGCTAAATGGACCTTGGACTGGTGTGCAACCATGGAGCTAAAGGCCATGAGCATCCCTTTCCCCCACCCCTCCCAAGCTGGCTAGCTATATCTCAGGTTCTAGAATGAGGTAGGGAGAGGGGAGAAGAAGCTCTATGAAATTCATCACACTCCATTTCTATACAGGTGAGCAGAGAATGGGTGGGCTAGGGAGGAAAAAGCTTAGCCTGGCACTGGACAGGAGGGGAAACAGGGAATAGACTGGACCTTAGTGGGTGCATCTACATGTGCACTTTACTGTAGTTGACTAATTAGCTCCACAGAAAAGCATCATCATCTATACATATGCCCCTATTAGGGCACAGTAAATGAATTAACTCCGCTGATTGTACTGTACAGGACAAGTACTGTCCCATGGCTGGCCCGACACTAACAACCTCATGCCCCAGCCAACCCTTCTGCAGCACACTGAGGCAGGTGGAGTAGCTCTGGGCTGGCAGGCTGACTACCCAGGCCCTCTGCCAGCTGGGGCTGCTCTGCCATAGCTCAACGTACTACAGGTCTAAGTGCATGTGTAAATGCTGTGCCCAGGAGCAACAAACTCTGGTGCAAACTGCTGGAGTTTATTCAGGTGCATTAATAACGTGTGTACATGTGCCCAGTGAGTACCTGTGCTATGCCTGGTCTGTTGGAGGTTGCGTCAATGCACTTCACTTTGCTCAAGCCTGGGACAGAGTTCTTCTTGGGTGCCTAGAAGATATCAGTAGATGCTGCCAGCCAGCATTACTATGTGAATACCACTGTAAGTCATTTAGTGCTATAAATACAGGGCACTGTTTTAAACCAAAACTTAAGTATGCAGGAATGCTACCAAGGGAAACTTGATTCTTTCCTGTGAGCAGGATTTTCTTACAAGCCTGGAAATGCAATCTTGTCCCCTTCTGGTTTTCCCAGGTTTTATTTGCCAAGCACTGCCGTGTCCTTCCCTCTTGTATTTCTTATACAGCACAAGTTGTCTTGGTTTTGCCTATTTTCCTTTCTTCATCATTAGGAGCTGCCCTAGACTCATGTAAGAGTGGATTTGAACATGGTCCCTTCTCCTTCCCTTCACAACAATGTTGGGTCAGTATATACTTGCATATGTTTGTACACTTGTAAAACACTACTCAGAATGTAGATCGAGGTGACAGTCTTGGGTGGGAACAGAATGGAGCCCCAGCCCAGTGGGGCATCAGGACCCATGCCAGCATGCAGTGAAAATACATCTAGTATGCCAGACTTTGAAAGAGCACAAGTCACACCTCCCCTACCCCTACCTCAGCAGCTTGCTCTCTTCAGTCATGGTCCCACCTCCTTTTCCCCCCTTTTAATGGGATCTGCAAGTCCAGCACTATGATCAACCAGCAGGTAGGTTCATGCTCTGCAAGATAAACTTATGACTTTCCATGAATGTAAGCATGTGAATAGTTTCAACCATTGTAATAAGATTATGCATCTGGTTATTTAATCATGTATGTAAGCATTACATTGAACCAGGGGCTTAGAACCTATGATAAAATACAACATTTCAACCATAGACTAAAAGCTAAATTTCACTTACTAATGCTAAAATGGAATATATGCTCAAATCCTTTATAGTGCTTCCTAACTATAGATCTCAAAGCACTTAAAAAAGATTTATCCTTAATTTCATTCTATGGAGAGGGAAACAAAAAAATGCAAAGAGACTAAGAGACTAAGTGACTTGAATTCTTTCTTATTATGTATTCTGTTTTAATATTTATGTTTTTAGCATTCCCATGATTAAATTTCATAAGACTCTATTATTCTCTTCCATTTTAGTGTTGATACACATAAATGCATAATTTTAAACAGTGCTAACATACTACAGGTACATAGTCCCTTTGCATGCTGAAAGATAAATTGTTCCAGGCTGACAGTACAAAGTTCCAAGCCTGGCTTGCCACCAGGCTCCAACCTCTTCACCCTTGATTCCAGGGTCTCTGGGTCCTGCCCCCTCATCGTTATCTCACCTGCAATGACTTGATGTTATAGGTTTGTAGGGAGGCTGCCCCAGGAGAAAGATGTGGGGTTTGGGTAGGTCTCTCTCTGAACTCAGGCCCTTCGAAGCCTCAGCTCACTTTTCATAGATTTCATGGATGTCATAGACATTACAGCTGGAAGGCACCTGGGAAGATCATCGAGTCCAGCCCCCTGCCCCAGGGGCAGGAAGTCAGCTGGGGTCACAAGATCCCAGCAAGATAAACGTCTAATTGACTCTTAAAGGAGTCCAGAGTATGTGCTTGTACCACCTCTGGCAGCAGTCTGTTCCAGGCCTTGGGGGCTGAGACGGTAAAGAAGTTTTTCCTTACGTCCAGCCTGAAATGGACTTGGAGGAGTTTGTGACTGTTTGACCTCGTCATCCCATGGGGCGCTCTGGTGAACAGGCGTTCCCCCAGATCCTGATGTACACTCCTTACATACTTATAGGCAGCCACCAGGTCCCCCCTGAGCCTGCGCTTTTCCAGGCTGAAGAGTCCCATGGCTCTCAGCCACTCATCATAAGGCCTGTTTTCCTGCCCTCTGATCATGCACATGACTCTCCTCTGGACTCTTTTAAGCTTCTCCACATCCTTTTTAAACTGTGGAGCCCAGAATTGGATGCAGTACTCCAGCTACAGCCTCACCAAGGCCAAGTACAGTTAGAGGATGATATCCTGGGATTTGCTAGAGAAGCATCCATGAATGCAAGTCAGAGTTTTGTTTGCTTTGCTGGCTGCAACATCATATTGGTGGCTTATATTCATCTTGCGGTCAATCATGACCCCCAAGTCCCTTTCAGCCATGGTGCTAGCAAGCCTATAAGCATGCTTCAGGTTTTTCTTCTCAATGTGGAGTACCTTGCATTGTTTGGTGTTGAAGGCCATCAGGTTTTCATCTGCCCATTTTCTGAGCCTGTCAAGGTTGGCTTGGATCGCCATCTTGTCCTCGGGTGTGGATGCTTTACCCCAAAGTTTGATGTCATCAGCAAACTTGGCCAGTCCACTTCTGCTACCAATGTCCACATCATTAATGAAGCTGTTGAAAAGAATAGGCCCAAGGATGGAGCCTTGGGGAACCTCACTGGTCATGGAGCACCACAGTGATTGACTTCCATCAACTACCACTCTCTGGGTCTCACCTTGGAGCCAATTCCCCAGTCAGCAGACTGTGATGTAGCCAAGGCCACAGTTGGCCAGTTTTTCTATGAGATAACCATGGGATACCAGATCAAAAGTTTTTTTAAAATCAAGATATATGACGTCAATCTCTTCTCCCTTGTCCAGGTGATATTTCACCTGGTCATAAAAGGAAATAAGATTGGTCAGGCAAGACCTACCCACAGCAAACCCATGCTGGCTATTTCTCAGGATATTGCCTTCAGCCAGTTTGTCAAGAACGGTCTCTTTGATGATTTTTTCCAAGATCTTCCCTGGGATAGAGGTCAGGGTGATGTGCCTGTTGTTCCCCAGATCTACTTTCCTCCCTTTCTTGAAGATAGGCACCACATTGGCCTTCTTCCAATCTTTGGACACTTCACCTGAGTGCCATGAGTTCTCGAAGATCAGTGCTAGCAGCAGAGTTATGATGCTTGCCAGCTCCTTAAGTACCCTGGGGTGTAAGCTGTCTGGGCCAGCTGACGTGAAGGTGTCCAGCCTCTCAAGGTGTTCCTTCACACGGTCAACACTGATGAAGGGTAACAGTTCTCCTTCGCTCTGGCTGTCCCATACCATATTGAGCAGGGCCAGCCCTTAGGGCTGATGAAAAACTGATGCAAAATACCTGTTAAGCAGGTTGGCTTTTTCCTGGGCGTTTGTTGTCAGTTAACCCATATGGTTTAGCAGGGGTCCAACGTTACCCTTGCTTTTCCTCCGGCTCCCCACATATCTAAAAAAGAACTTTTTATTGTCCTTGATACGTGTAGCCAGTTGGAGTTCAATTGCAGCCTTGGCTTTCCTGATTCACTCCCTACAGGTCTGGACCAGTGCAGAGTATTCCTCCTTTGGGGTGGATCCAATCCTCCATCCTTTGTAGGTCTTTGTTTTTAGACACAGGAGGTCCACTAGTTCCCTGAGGAGCCAAGGGGGCTGCTGTGCCCTTTTGCTGCCTTTCCTCTGAGATGGGATAGGCATTGCTTGAGCTTCCAGGATCGCTCCCTTGAGGAGCAACCACTCTTCCTGAACTCCCCTCCCCTTTGGGTCATGGTCCCTTAGGGCCTTGCCAACAAGCCTCCTGAGCTTGTCAAAGTCAGCTTTCCTGAAGTCTAGGGCTTCTGCTTTGCTGACTGACTTGCCAGCTTTACAGCGGATGGTAAAGGTGATCAGCTCATGGTTACTGTCTCCCAGCTTCCCTTCAATCATTAGGTTGCTGATTAAGTCATCCCCCGTTGTCAGTACCAGGTCAAGCAGCACTTTGCCTCGCATTGGTTCATACACTTCTTGAGTCAGATAGAGATCATCCACACACATGAGGAAGCTTTGTGACCATTTGGATGTGGCCGAGTGCTCTTCCCACGAGATGTCAGGGTACATCAGGGTTTTATTCTGGCTGTATCCTGTACCCAGGGTCCACCAGCTCCAGCTCCAGCTTAGCCTTCTGTGGACCCTGGGCCACTCAGCCCCTAGGTACACCTCCTTTGCGGGCACAGGGTTTACACTCCCTGCCAGTCCTGCTGCCAGATACTCAGTCCGCTGACATGCCACAGTCCTCCCTGTTGCAATGTATTTGAGCACAACACCATACAAAACACCCTAGGGCTCCAGTTCCTTTAGGAGTGCTGTAAACTGAGTGCCTTTGCTGTACTCCAGTTGCCTCCAAGCCACCCCTTACTTCTACTTTGGCCCTCTGGTGCAAATGTAAATCAATCATGAGTGTCTGCTCCCAAACACAAGGCTTGCCAAACACCAGCTCCCCTGTTGTGGTTAATTCTTACCCTGGGGTGACATAAATGCAAAAGGTGCAAAGTACTTATTTCATATTGCTTGCAGCGTAGGGTCTTTCCCAGCATTCTATGGCACACAGTCCTTTCCTCCAGGTAGTCTCAATTAGCTCTTCCCTGGAGCTCTGCCTCCAGCGGCTACTACAGCCAGACTCCCTCTTCGGAGCTAGACCCTGAGCTTTTGAGCCTCTCCCTGGGTCATCTGAACCTCTACTTCTTCTGCAAACATGTCCATCATTGCCTATACCTGTGTTGGGCAGCATTCTTATTTAGATCCTTTTTACAATTAAGTCCGTTCAAAGGGGTTGTGCTGGCCAGTGGGTCCTGGGCTCCCTCCCCCTTCTCAGCATGGGGCAAAGGCCCCTTTACACTTGTATAATTACACATTATAAGATCATATAAAGGACTAGAAGGAACCTGTAAGGTCATCAAGTCTGGTCCCCTGCCATGGGCAGGAGGTAATTGGGCTCAAATGAGCTCAATGAGGTATTTGTTCAGCCTCCTCTTAAAGACCACCAGAGATGGTGACTACACCACTTCTGCTGGAAGCGTGCTTCAGATTCTAGTTAGTCATATGGAAAATAAGTTTTTCCTTATGTCCAGCTGAAACTTTTCCTTAACTAACTTGGGTCCATTGGTCCACGTCTTCTTGCGGGGGGGGGCGTGCTTTTCTGAGAAGTTGTTCTCCAAGATCCTGGTGTTCTCCCTTGGCATATCTGTAGGCAGCTATCAAGTAACCTCTCAGCCTTCTTTTGCTCAGGCTGAAGAAACTCAGATCCCAAAGTCTCTCCTCATAGGGCCTGTCCCCCAGGCCCTTGATCATGTGGGTGGCCCTTCTCTGCACCTTTTTGAGCTTGTCCACATCCTTCCTGAAGTGTGGTGCCTAGACCTGGACACAGTACTCCATCTGTGGCCTCACCAACATAGTATAGAGGGAGAGGAGCACTTCTTTGGATCTGTTGACAACACATCTATTGATGCAGGCCAGAATTCTATTTGCTCTGCTGGCGACTTTGTCACACTGGTGACCCATATTCATCCTCTGGTCCCTTTCAGATGCAGTTTCAACCAGTGGACCACCAAATAATGAGCACAAACCCAACACTGGGCGTAAATCTGCTCATCTTGAGGACCCAGAGGATGGTATTCACATCAGAGATACCCAAATTACTACCCACGCCCAGAGACACATGGAGGGAGACAGAAAACCTGAGATGACTTTAAACACATAATTTAATTTGTGTTTTATTATCCCAAAGAAATGCATTCATTTAATATTTATCACTATAGATAAATTGCATTGCCCTATATATTGGTAAAATTATACTGTAGTAAGGCCTTGGTCATGCAATGTCTTGCATCCAGATTTCATAGATTTCATAGACCTTAGGGCTGGAAGGGACCACCCGAGATCATTAGGTCCAGCCCCCTGCCCAAAGGGCAGGAAGTCAGCTGAGGTCAGATGACCCCAGCAAGATAATCATCCAAAGGCTTCTTGAATGTGTCCAGAGTAGGTGCTTGCACCACTTTGGGCAGGGGGAGTCTATTCCAGACTCTGGAGACTTGGATAGTAAACAAGTTTTTTCTTATGTGCAGTCTAAAACAGTCTTCCAGCAGTTTGTGGCAATTTGACTCTGTCTTCCCTTGGAGTACCCTGGTGAACAGACATTCTCCCAGTTCCTGATGCACACCCCTAATGTACTTACAGGCTTCCACCAAGTCCCCCTGAGCCTACATTTCTTCAGGCTGAAGAGTCCCATGCTTCTCAGCCTCTCCTCATAGGGCCTGCACTTTTGACCTCTGATCATGTGCATGGCTTTTCTCTGGACTCTCTCAAGCTTCTTCATGTCCTTTTTAAAATGAGGAGCCCAGAACTGGATGCAGTACTCCAGCTGAGGCCACACCAAGGTAGGCTGCTGTGCCTGAACTAAGCCCCATTGTGCTGAAGCTTGTTCTTGCTACACAGAAATGTAGAATATTCCTTTTGAAACATAAAGCATCATTTTTATAAAGAAATATTTGTAATAAATATTTTTACGATAAGGTTTTACACAAAAGCTATTCATAGTTTCATAGTACTTTTCATGCGAAGCATCTGGAGGTTTCTGGGAGCTATAGTTCATGTTACAACATTACAGTACATGCTATTCAACATTACAGTCCACTACATCACCCTCCTCCTCCCCCGCTTTAATTGGATGTGCCCCTACATCCACCAACCAAAGTTACACCCTATAGTCACTAAGCCACATGGGAAGTTTTTGCTTTTTCTGTGGTTTACCCGAGAATTCAGAAATGGGGGCCCTTACTGACTCTAGTTGATTTTGGGTACCCCTAGGTGTTCCCAGCCCTGGTCTTGTCCCCTGTACTCATCCTCACTATCCTCAACTCCATCAAGCCATGGATCCCACCTACATCTCTGGTACCACCTTGTTGGGCCTATTTGGGACTGGGTTGGTGAAAGTTTGATCCTGAAGCCCCTGGCATTGTCTTGGGTATTCATGAGCAGGCCTCCTGAGTTGTGTTGTCAGGCCAGAGTCTCTGTTCTCTGAGCACACATAGCTTTTCATCTGGTTATAATGTACAACCAATATCTGTCCGCCAGGCCTGCTTGCTAGCTCATATAGCACCTCAGAAAACTTCCTGATGATGGTATAAGGGCCACTGAACTGTTTACGTAATTTTTGACACAACCCCAGCCACCTAGTTTGGTTCTGTGCCCACACCAATTCTCTGATTCATAAACTTGTCCAGTGAATCTAAGGCCATAATACTATTTTTGCCCTTGTGTGGCTGCAGCCTGATGTTTCTTAATTGCTTGGTTAACCAAACTTAGGCATCCCACCACCTTCATAACATATTCAGATGGGTTGTTAAATTCCTCCAATACATTTATTCCAGAGATAGCATCAAGAGGTAGGCAAATTTCCTGTCCAAACCACACTATATGGCAGCAACCAGGGAGAAGCAAACAGGACAGTTTGCAAGCAGCTCTCTAGTCAGTTTGCAGGTCAGTTTGCCAACTCCTGTCTTTGAAGGGAAGCTTGAAAGGTAAAACATTTTTTTATATGTAATTAGGCCTAACTATATAGTATTACTTTAGCAGCTAAAACTCAGCAGCTAGACCATGAGTCAGAGTGAGGGGGAGTTTTCTAGGGAGTTTGCTTGGAAATTCACTTTTGTTCACTATAAGGTTGCTGAGAGGAAAGAGGTTGCAGGGAAAAGGGAACCTTTCAGATCAAGGAACAGCAAACAGGCCAGCTATAGAGGAATTTGCTAGGGAAAGTCTGCTTGAAAAGAGAGGCACAAAGTGAGGGGCAACAGATTAGAAGACCCACAGACATGCTGAAGGATGTCATGATCCCAGAGCCACTGCCACTACCACTTCCAGCTCTTCCTCTGCTTCCACCAGATGTCTGTCCAGGCAGGACCACACACCATAGAGGCTTCCAGCCAGGTCCTGGTTTGGTGTTGTGCAGACTGCAGCTTACAGATTCCTTCCAGTGTCAGCCAGGAGGGGGAGTGCCTGTGATATACTCAGTACCTCCTTTTGGTGTCCCTAACCACCTTCGAGAAAGCAAGAGAGAGCCAAAGGAGGAGGTAGCAAGGCTCCAAAGCATCCGCTGCCATGAGGTCTTCATCAATTCCATGCTGCAGGAAACCTCTAGGACTGTGGAGGAAGGACTGCCAGAGGCGGTGCTAGGAAAGGAAAAGGGCATGGGCTCCCAGGTAGGTGGAAGCTGGAAGCTTGTATCTTCTGGCAGCAAGACCCCACCTGCAGTGGTTTGCCTGGAGAACAGATATGGAGTGCTAGCAACAGAGGGGGAGGAGTGCATTCCATTGGTAGAAGGAGGCTGTCCCAGGGATTGCAGGACTCTGAAGAGACAAAGAGGCACGCTGGGGAAAACTGCCTGCACGGTTTATCAGCTGTGCTCATCTACAGCTGGAGCCGGGTGACGTCATGAAGAGACGTTACCCGGCAGGGATAAAAGCCAGCCCTGGGAGTGTGGGAAAAGGAATGCCGGGAGCAGGAAAAATGGTGGGGGACTGCTAGGTTAAGCACATCTGGTCATGGCAGGGATCAATCGAGCCAGGGTGGAGAGTGGCAGCGGTGGCAGCAGGGGCTGCGGGAGATCCCTGCGTTGGAGATAACTGGTGGGGATCAGAAGAGCCAGCAGGGAGGCCAGCAGTGGTGGCAGCAAGAGCCATCGAAGGAGCTACTGCTGGAGGCGGCTGGTGCCAATTCCAGAGCGGAGGCAGATCCAGGAAGAGAACAAAGAAACCCCAGCTGGGGTAAAAGCATGGGTCCCAGGGGATGCACTAGCTTAGGGAGCATTTGAGGCGAGGGGGCAGAGGACTCTCGGCTCCATGGCTGCCCTTCCTCTTTTTCTTTATTCTTCTTTTCTTCCTCAGACCTTTCCTTTTATTTCTTTCTTCGCTTCGGATCATTCCTGTGGTGTGGAGTTTTGTCGGCATATGTCTCCTTGTGTTTTTTTCCTTTGGTCTATTCTATTTTAGTTCCCTCCCTAGAGCAGGTTAGCCCAGCACACTTTACTGGGTGTTGGGAATTAGAGATCTCCATTGAAGACAAGACAATGTATGAACACTGCAACGACCGGCAGCATCCATTGTAGACTCAGGGCATCTGAAGGGACAACCCCAAAGGCAGAGTACCCCCAGGCCCTCTTGGTCTAGTCAGACCCCCAGGTGTCCATCTGCAAAGGAGGAAACATAGGACCAAAGGAAGACATCATAAAGGGCTAGCCACAGAAAATCTTGAGGCTTGTCTCGAAGGTTGGCGCATGGCCGGGATGTAGGGGAGATTGGAGCCCCGTGGACATCTACCAAGGTGCATGACAATTCTGGAGGCAAACTCAAAGGGTTGCCCCCCTTTACTGAAGATCCATCTGAAGTCGTGGCAGGTGAGTTTGGGGGCCACTCCAAAGGTGATTGAACCCTCTGGGGCCTACATGAAGCTCCCTGGCACGTAAGACCAGCTGCCCGTGCAAAGGCAGCGTGGGAGTGGATTATCGAGTGCAGGCAGGCACAGAAGCCAAGTCACACATCCCCAATATGGGGAGGATTGAGACCATTACCAGGAAGAGGGAGCAATGGGTAATGGTGGTTGGAGATTCCCTTCTGCGTGGGATAGAGGGATCCATGTGCCAGCCTGACCTGTTGTCCCAGGAGGTCTGCTGCTTGCCTGTAGCCCAGATCCAAGATATCATGGAATGATTACCAAGACTCTTTCAACCCTCTGACTTCTAATCCATGCTGCTTATCCATGTAAGCACCAGTGATACTGCTAGGGGAGACCCTGAGCAGATCAAGAGTGTCTACAGGGCTCTGGGTGCAAGGGGATGTGGGCACAGGTCCTGTTCTCTTCAATACTTCTGGTCAAGGGGAAGGGGCCTAGCAGGAGCAGATGCATCCTGCAGATCAGTGCATGGCTGCACAGGTGATGTCACCAGCAGGGACATCAACCATGGGATGTTGTTCCAAGAAGAATTGTTAGGAAGAGACAGGATCCACCTGACAGAGAGAGAGAGCATCTTTGCAGACAGGCTTGCTAACCTAGGGAGGAGGGATTTAAATTGGGTTCACTGGGGGATGGAGAACAAAGCCCTGAGGTAAATGAGGAAGTGGGGAACCTGAAGGAAGCAGAAGCAGGAAGGGGCAATAGAGGAGACCTCATTCTTTTTGAGAAAGTAGGACAATCAGCTAGTCACCTTAGGTGCCTGTATACGAATGCATGGGGCTTGGGAAACAAGCAGGAAGAATTGGAAGTCCTCGCAGTCAAGTAACTACGACATGATTGGAATAACAGGGACCTGGTGGGATAGCTCACATGACTGGAACACTGTCATGGATGGATACAAACTATCCAGGAAGGGCAGGCAGGGGAGAAATCAAGAAGGAGTTATGCTGTATGTAAAAGAGCTGTATGATTTCTCACAGCTCAAATATGAAATTGGAGGTAGGCCTGTTGAAGGTCTCTGGGTTAAGGTTAGAGGGGAGAGCAACAAGGGTGATGTCATGGCGGGTGAGTGCTATAGATTACCTGACCAGGAGGATGAGGTAGATGAGGCTTTCTTCAGACAACTAGCACTAGTTTCCACATCACAGGCCCTTGTTCTCATGAGGGACTTTAATCACCCTGACATCTTCTGGGAGGGCAATATAGCACTGCACAGGCAATTCCAGGAAGTTTTTGGAGAGTGCTTGACACAATCAAAGGGACCTGGGTGTTATAAAAGACCAAAGTATGAAAATGAGCCGGAAGTGAGATGTTGTAGCCAGTAGGGCAAATAATACTCCAGCATGCACCAACCGATGCATCTCCAGCAAAACCAAGGAAGTGATTCTTTTGCTCTACTCGGCATTGGTGAGACTGCAGCTGGAGTACTGCATCCAGTTCTGGACACTGCACTTTAATAAGGACATGGACAAGCTTGAGAGAGTCCAAAGAAGAGCTACCCGTATGATCAGAGTCTTACACGTCAAGCCATATGAGGAAAGGCCGAGGGGGAGACCTGGTAGCAACTTACTCCTATGCTAGGGGAGTACATCAAGGGCTTGGTCAGCAAGTGTCACCAGGCCACCTGAGGGGAAAACCAGGAGCAATGGCCACAAACTCCTGGAAGACCAATTCAGGCTCAACATTAGGAAAAACTTCTTTACAGTTGGGATGTCCAGACTGTGGCATAAGCTCCCTCCAGAGGTGGTGCATTCACCTACCCTGGACATCTTCAAAAGGAGACTAGACAATCACCTTGCTGGGGTCACCTGACCCCCAGTCATCTTCCTTGCTTGGTGCAGGGGGCTGGACCTAATGATCTTCCAAGGTCCCTTCCAGCCTCGCAATCTATGAATCTAAGAATCTATGTACTTCTTGGTGAAAGTATTGGAGAGACCAACTAGGGGTGATGCTTTTCTTGACCTACTGCTCACAAACAGGGAATTGATGAGGGATGTAGAAGTGGATGGTAAGTTGGGTAACAGTGACCTCAGTATGATTGAGTTCAGGATTTTGACAAAAGGAAGGAAGGAAAGCAGCAGAGTATGGACCCTAGACGTTAGAAAAGCAGACTTTTCCCTTGGGCATCTGATGGGCAGGTCTGAGGGGGAAAAGAGTCCAGGAGAGCTGGCTGTTAAAGAAACCTTACTGAGGGCGCAAGAACAAACCATCCCAACATGCAGGAAGAATAGCAAAAGTGACAAGCAACGAGCTTGGCTTAGCAGAGAACTCTTTGGTGAGCTTAAACACAGAAAGGGACCTTACAAGAGGTGGAACCCTGGACAAAGAACTTGGGAGGAGTACAAGAATTTTGTTTGGGCATGCAGGGAGGAAATCAGGAAGGCCAAAGTGCAATTGGAGTTGCAGTTAGCAAGGGACATGAAGGGTTGCAAGGGTTTCTATGAGTATGTTAGCAACAAAAGGAAAGTGAGGGAAAATGTGGGTCCCTTATTGAATGGGGGAGACAATCTAGTGACAAATGATGAGGAAAAGTCTGAAATACTCAGTGCCTTTTTTACCACAGTCTTCCCAGGCTCCCAGACTACTGCACAGGGCAGCACAGTTTGGGGAGGAGGTGAGCAACCATCACTGGTGAATGAACAGGTTAAGGACTGTTTAAAAAAGCTGGACTTGCACAAGTCCATTGGGCTGGATGTAATTCATCCAAGGGTGCTGAGGAATCCATTTAGGAATCCCTAAAGGAATCCATTTCTAAGCACTTGGAGGAGAAGGTGATTAGGAATGGTCAGCATGGATTCACTAAGGGTAAGTCATGCCTGACCAACCTTATTGCCTTCTGTGATGAGATAATTGGATCTGTGGATATGGGAAAGCAGTAGATGTGACATACCTTGACTTTAGCAAGAATTTTGATACAGTCTCCAACAGCATTCCTGCAAGCAAGTTAAGGAAGTATGGGTTGGATGAATGGACTGTAAGGTGGATAGAAAGTTGACTGGAGTGCTGGGCTTAACAGTTAGTTAATGACTCAGGGTCTAGATGGCAGCTGGTATCAAGTGGAGTGCCTCTGGGGTCAGTCTTGGGGCCAGTTTTGTTCAATATCTTCATTAAAGATCTAGAAGATAGGATGGATTGCACCTTCAGCAAGTTTGCAGATGACACATGCTGGGGGTGTAGTAGATATGTTGGAGGGTATGGCTAGGATTCAGAGTGACCTAGACAAATTGGAGGATTGGGCCAAAAAGAAATCTCATGAGGTTCAGCAAGGACAAGTGCGAAGTCCTGCACTTAGGATGGAAGAATCCCATGCACTACTACAGACATGGGAGCAACTGGCTAAGCAGCAACTCAGCAGCAAAGGACCTGGGGCTTACAGTCAACAGTGTGCCCTTCTTGCCAAGAAGGCTAACAGGAGACTGGGCTGCATTAGTAGGAGTGTTGTCAGCAGATTGTGGGAAGTAATTATTTCCTTCTATTCTGTATGTGTGAGGCTGCATCTGGAGTACTGTGTCCAGTTTTGGGCCCCCCCAACTATAGAAAGGATGTGGACAAGTTGGAAAGAGTCCAGCGGAGGGCAACAAAATGGCTTGGGGGCTTGGGCACATGTCTTCTGAGGAGAAGGTAAGGGAACTGGACTTATTTAGTCTGCAAAAGAGAATACTGAGGCGGGATTTGATAGCAGCCTTTAACTGCCTGAAAGGAGGTTACAAAGGGATGGAGCTAGACTGTTCTCAGTGGTGGCAGATGACAGACAAGGAGCAGTGGTCTTAAGTTGCAGCAAGGGAAGTTTTGGTTGGATATTAGGAAAAACTCTTACTAGGAGGGTGGTGAAGCACTGGAATGGGTTACCTAGAGAGGTAGTGGACTCTCCATCCTTGGAGGTTTTTAAGAGCAGCTAGACAAAGCTTTATCTGGAATGATCTAGTTGGGGATGGTTCTACTTTGAGCAGGTGGTTAGACTATATTAGTGGTTCTCAACCATTTTCCTACCGGGACTCATTAGCCACGATCAGTGGGTTGTCCCTACCCTCACCCCCCTAGCCCTGCCAGTGCATGACCCACAGCCCCCTGCCCCACTGCAGCCTCAGTGCCCGGCCACCTTCTCTCAGTGCCAGCAGGCACCTGTCCCACCCCCCAACACACACCCATCCCCTCCACACACCGATACACACACACACATGCACATACCACCCCCCACCCTGACAGTTCCTTGGCCCTCCAAACGCTCTGCTCCCCATAGACTTACCTTCATCCAGCTCCTGGGACTGCTCCCATGACCTTGCCTGGCTATGTGCTGGCCACTCCTCCAGCAGCTGCTTGCAGACTGGAATGCTGCACAAGTGTGGGTTTCCTCTTGCAGGCTGGAACGCTGCCAACCTGCAAGGGGAAACCTGCGCTTTGGTGCATTTTTCTGGCACAGGTTCATTACCCTTAGAAATATTCTAGAGATCCACTTTTGGGTCACAACTCATGAGTTGGGAAGTGCTGAACTAGATGACCTCCTGAGGTCCACTCCAACCCTAATTTTCTGTGATTCTATACCCCTCAGATGACTGCAAACTGTTCTGGTAGGCCATCATAACATAAGGAAATATATCATCTGATTGTCTTTGATCAGGGAGGACAACATGCCAACCAGAGTGTGGTTGAACCATTTCACCACCCATCAGATTGGGGGTGGTATGGTGTTGTGTGGGTTTTATTAATTTCCAAAAGGTCACAAATGTGGTAAAATAGCTGAGATTCAGAATTTCTCCCCTGGTCCATGTGGGGGGATCATGGTAGCACATGAATTTAACAAAAAAAAACTTTGCCAGTGTGCGGCCAGGGAGTGGCTACACTTCCACCCACTTGGAAAAATAGTCAGTCACTACTAGGATGCACTTGTTTCCCCATGGTGTTACAGGTAAGGGACACAGGATATCTATGGTTATCCTTTCCAAGGGTCATCTAGGTTGTGTGTTGACCATGGGATACTTGGGATTTCTTGTCATTCCTTTTCATGCACTGCAGACCTCACACAAGCAACACCATTCTTTGATAGATTTTCTTCAGCCCAAACAGAAAAACCAGGACTGGACATTATGCAAGACTTTCTCCATGGCCAAATGTTCATCAGTATTAGAATCAGGCAAAGCTTGCAAAATTGTTGGTATTTCCTTATTGGATACCATTGTTTAAATACATTTGGATCCTTGGGCTGATTCTGGAAGTTGTTTCACCAGTACTCCTTACTTGATGCTTATCTCAGGCCACACTGTCTAATACTGCTTTAGGCATGAACTACTCTGCCCTTCCTCAGGGAACTCTTCACTATTGGTTTTCTTCTATCTTATTAGTTTGTCAGGACCAGCATCTCCCCACTGTTTTACACACTAATCTGCCAACCTGCGGCCTCTCTTGTACCCAGGGTTGGTTCACTCCAGGCTGACTCTTTTGCTGGTAGTGGCTACACTCCCACTGCCTCTGCTTTGGGTTCAGCTTCCACTGTGGGAGGCCTACAGGATAAGGCACTGGCATTTTGGTCCTGTCATCCAGGGCAATGCACTATCTGATAGCTGAACTCAGCTAGATGTTCCACCTACCTAGCCAACTGTCCTTCAGGTTGTTGAAAATAAAATAGCCAGCCACCAGAGAAAAACATGATCTGTTCTTAATGTGAAGCATCTCCCTAGGACAGTGGTCTCTAACCTTTTTAAGTAGGAGATCACCTTTGGCATTTAAAAGCAACCCAATATCTATCATGCACTGTTGTCATCTCCTCCCCACCTGCCCCACTCAGCAGGTAAGTCTGTGGGGAAGGGGAGAAGAGGGAGAAATTTTATTTGGGGGCACACATCCCCAGCAGGTACGTACCACCGGCTGGGGCCCCACTCAGCTTAGCCCTGCTCCTGCCTCTGCAGCACTAGACCTCACTATGGAGGTCTCAGTATTGCCTCCTCCCTTTCCCTCCCCCATGGACTGACCTGCTGGGCTGGGGCATGCATGTGCATGCACACTCAACTCCCCACCTCCCCAGCCTCGGATTGACTCCAAGAGGCTCCGAGATCTCTGGTAAGCACTGCCCAGGGAGAAAATGTCAGAAATGTTTGGTAAAAGTCACCACAGTGAGCAATTCCTTTCTTGTCATTGTATATTAGTACTCAGCTTTGTTTAGGGTTCAGCTTGTGTAGGCTATTGCCTTTTCTTGGCCTCCTTCAACTTGTGACAGAACAGCTCCAATGCCAATGTCACTTGCATCAGTATCCAATAAGAAGAGTAACTGAGGGTCAGGATATGCTAAGATAGGGAACGGCATCAATCACAGCTTTAGCTCTAGAAGGCATCTTTAACAATGATGTTATTCAGTCTGTGATAATCCATACAGACCTGCACACCTCTCCCCCATCTTCCACACCAGCACCACAGGGGAAGCTCATGGGCTGACGGAGGGCTTGATGATGCCCATCTCTTTCATATCATGCAGCTGCTGGTCAAACTCCTGCTGGAAATGAATGGGTATCTTTATAGGCCCATTTAACAGGTTCTGTCACTGTCAACCTGGTGCTTCATCAGGCCTGTATGTCCTAGACCATGGTCTGTCATACACTGTGGTTTTTCAGGCTCAATACATATGCATACTCCAGCAGGATTTCTTGCAGTGCCTTCACTTGGTCCAGGCCACAGTGATTCAACTTGAACTCGCATTCCAATTTTCCTGTCCATAACAGGTTATCACCCAGCCCTTCAAGATGATGGTTTTTGTCTGTACTCAGTGCCCTTATAGCAACTGATCTCCCTGACACAGTATTTGCCTTCAGAACAGTACCCTGGTCTCAAACATCCCAATTACAGTATGACCTGAGGTTTTGTCGATGTGGTGGCAACACTCACTGGTAGTTCACCCCTGTGGCTCTTACCCATTGCACTTCCCAGTTAGGTTCAAATAAATCCTCCTCTTCCTTGCAACACGGCCTCCTCAGTTTGCCAGTGATCATCTTCTTTCTTAAAAGACTTATTGTTAATTTTTTTCTACAATCACTGCACATATTCCTGTTTGGCTGTCTGTGGTATACAGGAGGAAACACCTTTCCAGAAAGAAGCAGGAACAGTCTGTAAAGGTCCTAGTGGCCTGGAATTTCTTTAAAAAGTTGGTGCCTAACAAGGCATCTTGATTGGAACCCTTTTCTGTGAGGAATGTACATGGCAGCTGCACACCTTGGAAGTCAGTAACTGTACACCGCTGTCCCAGAATTGTGAACACTTCCCCATTAGCCACTTTGGCCATGAGTCCACAGGGTTGAAGTTTGCTTTCTGTCTCTGCTTACACTTACTCTCATATCCAGCTATGGACGATGGATACTTGGGTGCCAGACTCTAGGAGGAATTGGCAAGGAACTTCTCTTAGCTTCCCCTCTAGATAGTACCCCAATCCTGTAGCACCAACCATTACCACTTCATCCTTGGTGTACCGGCAGTAAAGGGGCCCCTCTCCACTGCCTGCCTTAGTTTCCCTGCTTGGAACACCACCACCTCTCTGGGCACTCCCTCTGCAAGTGATCACAGACACCACAATGCCACCATCCATCCTGATGAGACCCCAGCTGCCAGGGTCCAGGAGAGCCTCACCTAACACATTTGCTTTGGGACTAGGTTTCCACACTCTTCTTGAATTGGTTGAGTTCACCCCAGATTTCCTTCAGTGCCTCTATCATCAGTTGTAAGGAAGATAGTTCCAGGTTTGGAATGTGTACTGCAGACTCCTCTTCCCTGTACTCTTGCCTCAGTGTCCTGGGTGCCTAGAGCCCCCAGCTTTTTTACCAACTCTACCTCAGTGGCTAGCTTTATGGCCTCATCCAGACCCTGGGGTTTTCCCAGCCAAAGTTGAACCTGTGCCTCCTCACAGAAAGCATTGCTGACAAAGTGGTCTCAGGCCTGCATGCCCTGTACCTCTGGGCCAACTTGTGGAAGGCTTTTATAGCTTTTGTGGCCAGGCCAAACTTTTGTGCTGACTCTGCCATCTGCTTACAGTTAAGGAAAGCAGCATGGTCTTAAAGAGGCTCTATACCTGGTTGCAATGCATCCCTGAGGGCCCTTCTCAGGTGCTGGTAACCCTGCTTGGCTTCACTGCTAAGCTTATGATGGGCCCCCCTGGCCCTCCTTGTGAGTAACAGGATCAAGAATTTTAGTTTTGTGACCTCATCCCACCCATTTAACTCAGCTGCCATTTCAAACTGCTCGTGCTAGTCATCCCATTCTTGTTGTTCCCCACTAAAGGGTACTGGATTGAATATCAGCCTTGGGATACTCGTTGGAGGGTGTTTCCCTCCCTTATGGTGCTCAACTTCCCAGATCAAATGCCCACACAGGAACAGAATCAATACACTCCTGCAGTAGTTAGCTCTGCACCTTATGGCCTGTGACTACTGATCCTACTTTTACCACCAGTTATACCAAGCCCCACCACCCCAGGAACTGGCACAGGAAGCTGGCAAGAGAAGCTCCCACTTTTATAAAGTGAATGCTGGGGATTATGGTCATAAACCAATGGGCTAGAGAGAGAGGGACAGGCATAGGTGAAAAAACATAAAAGTTAAGGAACATACACTTAGGATCCAGATAACAGGTAATAAACAGTGACACTGTGGTCAAATCACCCAAGAACAGGTAACATGTAGGGAATACTAATACCATAATATATACACTTGAGAAGCCTTACACCCTCCCACAACTCCAGAGCAACTTCCAACCAGCCTCCGGCCCCAAAAAGACTTAGTTGCCATGTGCCAGGGCTCCCACATCTGAGCCCTGCTGCTGCAACTCATATTCCTGACTCTGATTCTCCTTCCAAGTCTCCAGCCATGCATTGTTCCCAGCCGCAGCATCCCATGCCCATCACTGCTTTTCTGCTCCTTCACAGCCTTCTGGGAATTGCAGTTCACACTGCAGTCCCTTCCTCCAGTCCTCTGGAGGCTTCTGGGAGCTGTGATTTATGTTACAACATTACAGTACATGACAATAAACATTACAGTCCATTACAATATTCTTAAAACAATTATTAGCAGTTAGAAAAGCAAGACCACATTTTCTGTAAAGCTGGGCAATTAAATGTAGAAATATGAGTTGACATGCAGAAAAATCACAGGTGAAGCAAGATTTATTAACTGTTCCATGTTTCACAGATCTTCAGCCAATATACAGTATCCTATTGCCATAATGGCAAGAAACCACCTCTGCACAAAGAACCAGCATAAACCCAGTGTCCTAACGAAGTCTGAAGGGCCTGATCCAAAACTCGCTTCAGCCAAGTGCTTTCAGCAAGGTTTACTGTCCCTCTGCCCAGTGCTGAATTTGACACACATTCAATAACTATGTTCAGTCCTCTCAGAAAGGAGTATTGCTAGAACTGCAGTCAATGGGCCTGATTCTTGTTTACATTAAATCCCTTTTGGAGTCTTGTGGTATAAGTGATAATCAGCCCTGCACTTTTTATATTCAGATAATTGTCTTTTTATGTTTAGTTTTGGGGTTTTTTTTGCTTAACTTCAGAATTGCTCTGCTTTTAAGAACAGATTCAAGTTTGGCAATCTGAAGACTAAATGCATGACTATTTCTGCTTTGTGTATAAACATACAAAATCACAATAAAGTAAAATATGTTTGCAGTCAGATGCCCACTGCTAATTGACAGGCAGCAAATACTGATATGTTTAAATACTGCAAAACAAATTTATGTCTAGAGAAGAATAAATAGCATTTTAATTAATTGCACAGAACATTTAGAAAAAACAAACACAACAATGAGATTTCCAAAACTTTCAGATGGAAAGTGTTGTGAATTTAAAAAGTGGTTTTGACTGAGTTTTTCAAATATACCAGTTCTGACATGCTACCTTCTGGAGAAAAGATCTACCATTAATTTTTGTTGTTCTGTGTTGTTGAGATGATGCTTCTGTAACCCATACTATTGCATTTCTTCCCCTTTCCCCATCCTTGAGTGCCCAGCAATGCTTATAAGTCTGCTACTGCTATAACTGGTAGCAAATACATTTTCCTTAAAATGTGTTTTTCTCGTGAAAACCAAATAATTTTGCTTCTGGGCTTCATGTACATTTCAGTGTATACACCTTACATGTATATTCTCTTTTATAGGCCAGGCTCCATGGCTAGACATTATTTCCCCATGATATACTGTAATCTCCTTTCAATAGAAGAAAACTGTCCCTGGTAGGATCCCAGACTGTGGAAGGAGAAGTAATCTGGGCCTGAATCTTGGCCTTTGGAGAAAAAGTATAACCACACCAAACTGCAATGCTCATGAGGCAACACAAATCTATTAACCTATTTCTGGCTCATTACCCTTTGTGGTATTGGGATATGCAGCTTGCCAATCTTAAAAAGTTAACAAAGCTTTTTTTTTGAGGAATAGCTTCAGCATTTCTGAGTCCCTGTCAGCGTTGATATTTATCCATCTGGGGAGCAACTGGCACTGATACACACTGTCCATCCACTGTGAAGAGCTTCTGACCTATACAAAAGTATGTGAGGCATAAGGCATGGCAAGGGCCTTAGAGACTAACCAGTCAGTGTTTAAGTGCCATGCTGCCTTGCCTTCTTCCTGAATTCAAACTAATATAAGATCTTTGTATCATAGGAAAGTCAGGCTGGAAGGGACTTCACAAGATCATCTAGTCTCACCTCCAGCTCCAAGCAGGATCCTCCCCGAGTAAATCATTCCAGCCTCTCTCTCTGAAGAGCATGTGAAAAAGACTCCCTCCTGGATGGATTCTTTTTCTGTATGTGAAGAACTGAACAATACAGTCACTGGAAAGGTGCTGGCCTTCTCCCAACCCTCTGCAGAATTCAGCAGCTAGACAAGGGGAATTTCTCACTTTGTCCTATTGAGTTATGTGTTTGGGAGGCTATATAGACATCTGTTTCCAGCAAAACTTGGTGGGATTGAAACAGTTTTTATTTAAACTCTTCTTCATTATACTTGACACCTTGAACCCAACTTTTGGGATATCTGACTCCCATGATGACATCATTCAAAACCCAGCCCCCCAGTGAGAACTTTAATAGAGCTGATGATGCCCCCACTGCATTTGCTCTCTGTTAAGTACTGTGTTTCACAGCCTTAGAGCATTTGATAGAACAAGAACAGGCCTGAAGGTACATCAGGTCTCTTGAGCACCTGGAGCCTTTACAGTACAATAAGAAGAGAGCAGATGCCTTAGAAATCATATTTCCTGTTCCTTATGGAGAAATCACAGTGTGCCAGAAAGCTGGAAATAAATTTAGAAATGCTCACCACTGGGTATAGTTGTTTTGTAGCAGCTTTTGCTAGAGAGTATAAGTGTTTCCCAGCTTGCAAGAATAAAAATTGCCACACATTGTTCGTATGAGCTCTAATACAAATAAATTATTATATCTGGAAATGTCCATTTCTTAAAATCACCTGCTCTGTGTTCAGTGAAATGAAACAAGCACACAGAGTTAATGTACTACTCCCCTGCAGGGACAAGGGCTCACCACAGTGATACCACTTCGAGTCAGAGAAGAATGTGTAGTGAACCAGCTGGACTCTATCCTCTCCCATTGGCTCAACCCCATAAAGAGATGTGAGCTGTTAAACCAAGAAAGGGTCTAATGACTGAAACTACAATGGCTCATGCTTTCAGATCCAGAGGAACTTGTGTTCCATTCCAAGATGACAAAAACACATGATGGATTAGTATGAAGTACATGCTCCCCCTGCATAGGAAAGCTCATATTAATTACCAGAAGCCCACTTTTAGTGACTTTTGAGGTTTAAATCACAAACATTTGATTCTCCATCCATAAGCATCAGTTGCTTGACATGAAAGGCCTAACTCAGAGGCAATAGTAGACCTGTAAACTTCTATTTATCATCTAGCTATTAGAGACAAAGAGTGACACACATTACAGTAGTATGCTCAGATGTCCTCTAGCATCTGTCATGGTAACCGTATGTCTGTTACAGTGTGTTCTGCCAATGTATTAACATAACTCTCACAGAAAAAAGTTGTAAAATGTTGCTATCATAACATATGACATCAGTAAACATCGTGTCATTGTAACTCTTATGCCAATGTCATAGTTAATGCATCTAATGCTAACCTTCAAAACATTTTTAAGCCCTCTAAAAGTGGCCATAAGCCACTTCAGAAACATTTGTGCAAACTACACATACTACAAAGTTATGTACTCTCACTTTCTGTGTGATATTGCTCTAATAAGATCTAAAATGAGATCCGAAGTCACACTGAGGGAGACATCTTGATTACATGGTGCTTTTAGAAATATTATGGATTCACAGATTGTAAGTCTAGAAGGGACCTTGGAAGATCATCAGGTCCAGCCCCCTGCACCAAGCAGAAAAAAAAACCTGGGGTCAGGTGACCCCAGCAAGGTGACTGTCTAGTCTTCTCTTGAAGATTTCCAGGGTAGGTGATTGCACCACCTCCCAATATTCCACAGTCTGGACACCATGACTATGGAAAAGTTTTTCCTAATGTTGAGCCTGAATCTCTTCCAGGATTTTGTGGCCATTACTCCTGGTTTTCCCCTCGGGTGCCCTGGTGAACAGTTGCTCACTGAACCCTTGATGTACTCCACTAGTTTATCACTAAGCTGCTACCAGGTCCTTCTTTTCCACAGGCTGAAGAGTCCCAGATCCCTCAGCCTTTCCTTGTATTGCTTGCTTTGTAAGACTCTGATCATATGGGTGGCTCTTCTTTGGACTCGCTCAAGCTTTTCCATGTCCTTGCTAAAGTGCAGTGCCCAGAACTGGATGCAGTACTCCAGCTGCGGTCTCACCAGTGCTTTCACCAGTGCTCACCAGTGCTGATATGATCGCTCAACTTGTATTATTGTTTGGTTTTCTAGGAAAGTGTCTTAGAAAATTCAAGCAGTTCAAGAACTTTAAAAAAAGAACTTTATCACCTGAAATTAATCTCCTGGCACAACCTCATTTAGATTGTAATCTCTTTGGAGTAGCAGCTATCTTTTTGTTCTGCCTTTTACCAGCATCTAGCAATCATAGATCACAGCTCCAAGTGATTCTGCAGTAAAAATAAATAATACGGACAACTCAAACTAACTGGCAAATGGAATTTCTGCCCCATCAGACATTCCTGTATTTCAACTTTGATTTCCATCCCAAATCGGAATGAATGGACAAAATAGCAAAAAATGCTTGTAAGGGGGAAAAAAACAGTTCCAAAAAATTCCAATTCATAAATATTGAAATATTTTGTTTTAACTTTTTTTACATAGAAATGAAATATTTTAACATTGCTAGTTAAATGTCTTTCCTATCAGGTTGCATCAAGATTCTTCTGAGTCTCTCTTGAACCACCATGGTGCTTTGCTGGAATTGAAGTTCTGCATTCCCTCGTGCCCCCTTTCTTTTCTTTACCCTTCCTTTACCCTTCCTCCTTGGTTGGACTACATATCCCACAATGCACTGTTCCCCACCCCTGTGGCTGAGCTGAGATTTGGAGCTGAGCCTTGTGAGGCATCACAGGCTGGGTGACCACCCATCCCTAATTTGGCAGGACAGTCCTAGAATGGAAACATCAAGTCCTGGTCCCCGGCTGCATGACTCCAGGACAACATTTGTCCTGGACTCACAATATAGTGCAGGGATCTGGGTTTTTCATTCATCATGGAAAACTGTGGGAAATGGCAGGTTTCCCCTTGTAGGCTGCCATCATTCCAGCCTGCAAGGGGCTGCTTGGGGCTGCTAGGAGCGGGGATGCAGGGGGCTCCATGTGCATGTGCACATGAATGGGAATACAGCCAGCCAGAATGAACAGCAGCTCCCTGCAGGTAAGTCTATGGGGGGAGGGAGCATAGAGAGGTGGGTGGGGGGTAGGGGGATGCAGATTGAGGCCCACACATTGAGGGAGGAAGTGGGGCAGGGGCTGGGGGCACTGCCCAGACAAGGCAGTGCATGCAGTCTGGGGCCAAGGCAGGAAGTGGGACAGAGCCATGGGCAGCTCGTCTTGGGGGGAGAGGGGGAGCAGCTCCCCACTGCTGCATACACCCCCAGGGGGAGCATGGGGAGGCACAGGCTCCCCCCCCCCAGATTTGTACACAGGACAGGGGCAGATGTGGGCTGCCCACTGTGGTTTCAGGGCTTCCCATGCTGCTGCCCTGCCCCTGGAAGTCCTGTGTTGGCTGCATCACCATGGTGAAGTGCCCCCTGCCTACCTGGCAGCGGGGGTGGGGGGTAGGGTAGAGATGCACTCTTCTGTTGCTGCTGGGTAGACGGGGTGTGCAGTCAATGCAGGGCTCCCCGGGGAAAGGCAGCAGGGCAGGGAGTCCCAAGCCTGCAGCAGGCAGCCCACATCTGCCCGTGCTCTGCTCAGCTCTGCTCTAGCCATGCCACCAGTGGAGGCAGGGGTAGGGGGGAGAGGCGGGCATGTGTTGCACCTTTCCATTTTGAAAAGGTGGTTACCCTAATCACAGGTGATTGGGTGAACAAAGATCAATGTCAACCTGAAACAAAACATTTGGCTTAGTTTTTCCTGATGTAAAATTCTACCCAACTATATCTTTTTCTGCAGAAAAACTCTGATTTTTATTTCCATTTTCCAGTGTTTCGCCCAAAATTTTCCAACCAATTTCAAGAATGACCTTCCCTTTGCTGCCATTCTTGCTTCTCCTCAATAACTGTGCTCTGATCAGTTATAAGCAGAATTTATAATGTCTGACCTGTCCACTCAAACCTCAGTACCTGGGACTGGGTTGCCAAGGAAGGAATATTTAACCATGCTTGGGGCCTGTCTGCATTGTCTCAGTGTCCTGGCAGGGAGCTCTGCTGTACCTGCTCCATGTGTACTAGTGCAAAGCAAAAGCAATGCAGTTACTTTAGCTGACCTGAAAAATAGCACTTACTGGCATGTGCCCAGTACCCCACCAAACAACTTTATTCTCATTATAGGAGATTTTTCACATGGAGTGAGTATGACATGCCTCATCTCAATGCTCCCTGGTAAAATGTTGCTAAATGGATCCCATAGAATTAAAAAGAACAACACACTTCCTGACCAAATAACTGCTATGTTTACCAGGGCTAGTATGACTTGCCATTTGCTTACTCATTTTATTTTCTCAGATGCTTTCCAAATTTCCCAGGCTTTTATATGCTTTTTATTTCCTTTTATTATGGCCTTGCCTGAGATGATTACAGTATTACACATATACTCTAAGGGATACCATCTCCACATTTTGTTTTGAATTCCAAAGAAGCTGCCAGCTTGCGTGCCTCTTTTTAACCCTCATGCTCAGTGATGACCGATGGCATCAGTTTATTTTTATTGAGGGCAGCTTGCAAAAAACTGCCAATTTCTATGCCAGAGACTTTTTAACTTCAAGCACTGCCTGCCATTAATCATTCATTGTTGAAACTAGGCCTTGGCTTACTGGGATTTTTTTCAAATGAGAAGAATTCCTGCTTCTGAATGTCACCGGATTAAAATGCCAAGGAGATCCAAATCAGCTTATGAAGATGCCACAAAATACAAAGATTATATCATATGGGAAGCAAATAAGTAAGAGGCTCCAGAGTATTGGTTCTGTGCTACATTTCTTGAGAGACACAGAAAAAAAGACACAGAGCAAACGTTATATCTTCCTGATCTTTGCTTTTGTAGGGGCCAAACTAGACCCCAGGGGGTGTGTCTACACAAGCATTAATGCGCTTTAGGTAATGCAAATTAAATCTAGTACTATTGGGTGCCTGTACTAGAGTGTGGAGGCTGCTTCACAGTACACTGGAGTGCTGCTCTGGAGTATGCCTGCTGCTTCACAGTACATTGGAGTCGATTAATCGAGTCTGCTAGAGCGTAGTAATTACCAGGTTCTAGCAGCCTCCCACATCTCATGTATCAGTGCTCCCATGCTTCAAAATGGCAGCAGGGGTGCTTTAACTAAAATCTGTCAAACAAGCTTTAGTTCAAGCACCCCTGTTATCATTTTGAAGCATGGGGATGCTGACACATGAGAGGCTGCAGCACTTTAATTAAAACAGCTCTCGGAGCCACTGTAACTAAAGCATCACCCTTTGCCCCTCTCCCCAGAGCACGTGTGAGAGTGCTCTCCATTGTGAGATACTAGGAATATGTGCATTAGCCTTATTGTACATTAATTAAATAGCATGTTTTTAAATTGGCGCTTAATGAGCATTAGTCTATTTTAATGTGCATTAATTAAAACACCTTTTTTTTGTTACACTTTAATGCACATTAAAATAGACTAATAGGCATTAAAGCTCACGTGTAGATGCACCCAGTATAACTTACAGTAACCCTGAGGCAACTCTAATTTATGGTGGCTTCTGAACTGGACAACTGTTCAGAATTTCATCCTCCTTAGCTTTTACAGAACACATCTTGTTGCCAAGATGCACTGCCTCAGTGTGTCCCCTTTGCTAAGTCTTGCAAATCAGGAAAGGGTTGCTAATGTTGATTCTGTGCTGCTCCTACAATTAGAAAGGCTTTCTCCTGACCAGTTGTGGCTCCTGTATGGCCCTGAGACACCATATAAAGGGCAGACCAGGGAGCAGAAACAGCCCATAACCTGCAGATGTTGTCATATAACTACACAGGCTACTATCAGGGAGACCCTGCCCAAAACACTGGGTAGCCTTTAAGAGTGGGTAGCAAAGAATAACACTTTTTCATATCAGGTGTTACTTTCTGCAGTACATGTGGCATTCAGAAACATATGAAAAGAGGAGAAGGGCATGATGCATGAGTTTGTTTGGAATTAACCTGATCCATGCTAGAAGGGATGCAATTCAGACAAGCTTACACTGAAGGTCTTTAAGACCAGAACTGAGCATATAAGGAAGGCATTGATCAAATCCATGCTAGAGACATCTTGACAGCTATTTATGAAATCCAAGGGGCTCTGGCAGCAGCAGTTTTTATTTATCTATTTACCTGCACTGATCAAGCAAATGGCTTGCTGAGATGTACCGTCATAGCTGACATGAAAGTTGTGCATTCTTGAAACAAATCATCAACCTGAAAGTGAAAGGTACATTTGCTGAAATCTTGGAAGACATATTGTGTATTCTCTCTGATTCTGCAAGCTACCTGAGGAAATGTGATGATTTGTCTCTTTCTGAATGGATTTGTCCCTTACTGAATGGGGGAGGCAATTTAGTGACAGATGATGAGGAAAAGGCTGAAGTACTCACTGCCTTTTTTTACCTTAGTCTCCGCAGGCAAGGTCAGCTCCCAGACTGCTGCACCAGGCATGGTGAGCATCCTTAGTGTTGAAAGAACATGTGTTAGGGACTATATAGAAAAGCTGGACATGTACAAGTCCATAGGGCCAGATACAATGCATCCAAGAATCCTGAGGGAGTTGGCTGATGTGATTGCAGACCTGCTGGCCATTATCTTTGAAAACTTGTGGCAACTGGGGGAGGTCTCAGACGATTGGAAAAGGGCAAATATAGTGCCCATCTTTAAGAAAGGAAAGAAAGAGAATCTAGGCAACTGCAGAACAGTCAGCCTCACCTCAGCCCCCAGAAAAAATCATAGAGGAGGTCCTCAAGGAATCCAGTTCTAATCACTTGAAGGAGAAGAAAGTGATCAGGAACAGCCAGCATGGACTCACCAAGGGCAAGTCATGCCTGACCAACTGATTGACTTCTATTGTGAGATAAATGGATTTGTGGCTGTGGGGAAAGCAGTGGATATGATATTCCTTGATTTTAGCAAGATTTTTATATGGTCTCCCACAGCATTCTTGCAAGGAAGCTAAGGAAGTATGGGCTAGATGAACATAAGGTGAACATAAAGTTGGCTGGAGTGTTGGGCTTAGTGGGTAATGATCAATGGCTCCAGATCTAGTTGG
The DNA here is from genome assembly GCF_052110815.1 of Crocodylus siamensis. Classification (NCBI taxonomy): domain Eukaryota; kingdom Metazoa; phylum Chordata; order Crocodylia; family Crocodylidae; genus Crocodylus; species Crocodylus siamensis. Next base: position 107,348,717 of record NC_143397.1, read on the forward strand.
CAGCTGGTATCAAGTAGAGTACCCCAGGGATCAGTCTTGGGTCCAGTTTTGTTCAATATCTACATTAGTGATCCAGAAGATGGGATGGATTGCACTCTAAGCAAGTTTGCGGATGACATACTGGGGTATGTAGTAGATACACCGGAGGGTAGGGCTAGAATTCAGAGTGATCTAGACAAATTAGGGGCTCGTGGTGGGAAGGGGTTAACTCCTCGCTTGCTGGGAGGAGGCCGCTGCCTGGTGCCGGTCCGGGTCAAGCCCCCGCCCAGGCCCCTACTTGGCCCAGCCCCCCAGGGAGCCGCGCGACCGGAGCCGTGCGAACAGGCTGCGCAAACAGGCGCCCGAGTTAGCGCGGAGTTCGCGCAAGAGAGGGCGTGGGAGGGCATGAGACCCTGCCTGTGACCCCCGCCCAGCCATAGCTAGCCCCAGCCATAGCCAGCCTACCAGAGGCATGACACGGATGGGCACGCGCCGCACCCCGAGGGTCCCCTCGGGCTCTGTGGCCCCTTCATTGGCCACCTCAGAGACAGCCACCCAGACGGAGCCCATGGTCCCAGGATCCATGCAGACGGAGCCCCTGGCTCTTGGCTGCGGGGGCTGCCTGTCCCTTTTTCAGGCTCTGGGGCCCGGGAGCATGGCCACCTCCCCTTGCGGGGTCTGCTCCCTACTGGGGTGTCTGGCGCGCCAGCTGGAGGAGCTCCAGGCCACAGTCCAGAGACTGCGTGCCATCAGGGACTGCAAGCAGGAGATAGACTCCTACTGCCAGGCCCTTCTCCCCCGAGAGCCGCAGGGGAGAGCGCCATCTCTCTCCACGACTAAGGAGGACTCTGGGACCTCCCGCTCTGCCCAGTCAGGGGCATGGACCAAGGTGGTCAAGGGCCCCAAGGCCCGCCGCACCAAGGCCCCTCCCTCGCTGGAGCTTAGCAACAGGTTCACACCTCTTGCAGCCCCGGCAGAGCCTGCTCAGTTGACAGCTCCCGCAGGCAACCCAGGCTCGACCGCAGCTACTGCCCCCACTCTCCCTAAGACAAAGCGAAAGGTGTTTGTTGTGGGAGACTCCATCCTGCGGGGGACCGAAGGGGGCAATCTGCCGCTCCGACCCCTTAGCCCGGGAAGTCTGCTGCTTCCCAGGGGCCTGCATCCAAGACATTGCAGAGAGGATCCAGCAGCTCCTCCAGCCCACAGACCACTACCCCATGCTCCTTATTCACGTGGGCACCAATGACATGGCTCAGAGCACCCCCAGCCAGGTCATGAGGCGCTACAGGGAGTTGGGAGCAGGGCTTAGGGGTCTGGGAGCTCAGGTGGTGTTTTCGTCCATCCTCCCAGTCTCGGGCTATGGGCTGAGGAGGGAGAGGAGGATCCACGTAGTCAACCAAAGACTGCGGCACTGGTGTCATCGGGAAGGCTTTGGCTTCCATGACCACAGCCCGCTCTTTGGCGAGAGAGGCAGTGAGCTGCTGGGAAGAGATGGCCTCCACCTCTCTCCCCTGGGGAGGAGGCTCTTCTCAGCCAGGCTGGCTGACCTGCTCCACCGGGCTTTAAACTAAGCCCGCTGGGGGATGGGGGGACAACTGCCACTGCTGGCCTGCTGAGCGACCCTTGCAAAGCCAGCGGACCAAGGCACTTAAGGGAGACCACCCCTGCCCCAGCCCTGGCACAATCTGTGGGCAAGGCAAGAGCCCCCAAGGGCACACTTGCCTGCCTGTACACTAATGCCAGAAGCCTGGGCAACAAGCAGGACGAGCTCGTCCTCCTGCTCAGTGCAAAGAACTATGATCTCATTGGGATAACGGAGACCTGGTGGGACTCCACCCATGACTGGACCAAAGGCAGCAAGAAGGCACAGCAGCCCCCTGGCTCTCTAGGGACCTAGTGGACCTCCTGCAGCTAAAAAGGAAAGCCTACAAAGGATGGAGGATGGGATTCACCTCCAAGGAGGATTACTCCGCGCTGGTCCAGTCCTGCAGGGAGCAAACCAGGAAAGCCAAGGCTGCAACTGAACTCCAACTAGCTTCAGGCATCAAGGACAACAAAAAGTCCTTTTTCAGATATGTGGGGAGCCAGAGGAAAAGCAAGGGCAACGTTGGACCCCTGCTAAACCAGATGGGGCAGCTGACAACTGACGCCCAGGAAAAAGCCAACCTATTAAATAGGTACTTTGCATCAGTCTTTCATCAGTCACATGGGATGCCCATGCCTGCTATGGGACAGGGAAATCTACCCTCCATAAATGCTGACCTTGTGAAGGAACACCTCGAGAAGCTGGATACCTTCAAGTCAGGTACTCAAGGAGCTGACGAGCGTCATAGCCCAGCCCCTGGCATGGATCTTTGAAAACTCCTGGCGCTCTGGTATAGTGCCTGAAGACTGGAAGAAGGCCAATGTGGTGCCGATCTTCAAGAAAGGGAGGAGAGTGGATCCGGCTAACTACAGGCCCATTAGCCTGACTTCTATCCTGGGGAAGATCCTAGAAAAGTTTATTAAGGAGGCCATCCTTGAGGGACTGGCCCAGGCCAACATTCTAAGGGATAGCCAGCATGGGTTTGTTGCGGGTAGGTCTTCTTTGACCAATCTCATTTCCTTCTATGACCAGGTGACCTATCACCTGGACAAGGGAGAAGAGGTTGATATCATATATCTTGACTTCAAAAAAGCTTTTGATCTGGTATCCCATGATCACCTCGTGGCCAAACTGGCCAGTTGTGGCCTTGGCTCCACCACGATCCGCTGGCTGGGAAATTGGCTCCGTGGTCGGACCCAGAGGGTTGTGATTGATGGCAGTCACTCATCGTGGTGCCCTGTGACCAGTGGGGTCCCTCAAGGCTCTGTCCTGGGACCCATACTGTTCAACATCTTCATTAACGATGTGGATATTGGAGTCAGGAGTGGACTGGCCAAGTTCGCCGATGACACCAAACTTTGGGGCAAATCATCCACGCCAGAGGACAGGCGGGTGATCCAGGCTGACCTGGACAAGCTCAGCAAATGGGCAGATGAGAACCTCATGGTGTTTAACACCGATAAATGTAAGGTTCTCCACCTTGGGAGGAAAAACCTGCAGCACCCTTATAGGCTCGGCAGTGCTACGTTGGTTAGCACTACAGAAGAAAGAGACTTGGGGGTCATCATTGACCACAAGATGAACATAAGCCTGCAATGCGATGCTGCGGCTAGTAAAGCGACAAAAACGCTGGCTTCCATCCATAGATGCTTCTCGAGCAAATCCCGGGACGTCATTCTCCCCTTGTACTCGGCCTTGGTGAGGCCGCAGCTGGCGTACTGCGTCCAGTTTTGGGCTCCACAATTCAAAAAGGATGTGGAGAAGCTTGAGAGAGTCCAGAGAAGAGCCACATGCATGATCAGAGGTCAGGAAAACATATCTTACGATGACAGGCTAAGAGACATGGGACTCTTTAGCCTGGAAAAGCGTAGGCTCAGGGGTGATCTGATGGCCACCTATAAATTTATCAAGGGTGACCACCAGGATCTGGGGGAACGTTTGTTCACCAGAGCGCCCCAAGGGATGACGAGGTCGAACGGTCACAAACTCCTGCAAGACCGTTTCAGGCTGGACATAAGGAAGAATTTCTTTACTGTCCGAGCCCCCAAGGTCTGGAACAGTCTGCCAGCGGAGGTGGTTCAAGCACCTACATTGAACACCTTCAAGAGTAAATTGGATGCTTATCTTGCATCCAAGGACCAAGTGGACCTATGACCCCAGCTGACTTCCTGCCCTTTGGGCAGGGGGCTGGACTCGATGATCTCCCGAGGTCCCTTCCAGCCCTAATGTCTATGAAATCTATGAAATTGGAGGATTGGGCCAATATCAATCTCATGAGGTTCAACAAGGACAAGTGCAAAGTCCTGTCTTAGGATGGAACAATCCCATGCACCACTAACAATTATGGGACCACAACTGGCTAAGCAGCAGCTCTTCAGCAAAGGACCTGGGGGTTACAGTGGACAATAAATTGGATATGAGTCAACAGTGTGCCCTTGTTGCCAAGAAGGGTAACAGGATACTGGGCTGCATTGGTAGGCATTTTGCTAGCAGATTGAGGGAAGAATTATTCCCCTCCCTTTGTCAGTGGTGAGGCCACATCTGGAGAACTGTGTCCAGTTTGGAGTCCCCCACTATAGAAAGGATGTGGACATTTTGGAGAGAGTCCAGTGGATAACAATGAAAATGGTTGTTGGGCTGGGGCACATGACTTATGAGGAGAGGCTGAGGGAACCGGGCTATTTAGTCTGCAGAAGAGAAGCTGTGGTGGGGGGAAGAGATTTGATAGCAGCCTTTAACTCCCTAAAGGGGGTTACAATGAGGATGGAGCTAGACTTTTCTCAGTGGTGGCAGATGACAAACAAGGAGCCTGGTCTCAAGTTGCAGGAAAAGAAGTTTTGGTTGGATATTAGGAAAAACTCTCTCACTAGGAGGGTGGTGAGCTACTGGAATGGGTTACCTAGAGTGGTGGTGGAATCTCCATCCTCAGTGGTTTTTAAGGCCTGGTTTGAGAAAGTCCTGGCTGGATGATCTAGTTAGGGATGGTCCTGCTTTAAGCATGGGATTGGACTATATGACCTCCTGATGTCCTTTCCAATCCTAATTTTCTATGATTCTATGATTTAATAAAAGCAACCCTGAGATAAAAAATTCCTGTTTTGTGATCTATGCCCCTTACTACATAAATGTGTTGAAAGAGGCATTGAATCTAATTAAAGCCACAGTTTATATTCAGGTTACAAAGAGACTTGTTTCCATCATCCTTCCTAGGTAGGGTGACTATAGGGGACAATGTGAAATCTGGAACACTGCCCCTCCCACCCAGGTCAACAGCCCTGCTGCAGGCAGAGGTGAGGGCAGGGTGGCATGTTGCAGCTCTGATATTACTATTCAGGAACTAAGGGAGTCAGTGGCATGTTAATGACCCATTGCTATTTACTTCACAGGCTTTAAGAATCATTTCCTATTTGATAGTCATTCCACTAATTAAGCTAACATATTTTAGGGAAATTTTTCTGTCTGTAGGGCTTTGTATTTCACAGCTTGTGCCGCTCTACCTCTCCACTCTGTGCTTGGGATGCTTGTTTTAATTTTCACCAGCCAGCCGGGACTGGCCTTTGAAATTCAGGACTCTCCCAGTGAAATTAGGATGTATGGTCACCCTCTTACTATGGCATTTCTTAACATGAAATGCTAATGTTTTGTTTTCTGCTCCAGACTAAAGCCATGGATCATCTGATCATTCAGTCCTTTGCTTAATAAGTGTAGACTTAATATTAAGCATGTGCTTAAGTGCTTTTCTAAGTTAAGGATTCAAAATACCAACATACAAAACACTAACTGCATTACAAGGCTGGTGATACTCAATGCTGAATTAGTGAACATATGCTAGCAATATGGAGACATCTGTCATTTTTTAGTGGAGGCATAGCCAGAAAAAAGTGTGGAAAAGCTAAGAGCATATCTGTATCTGAAAACTTAATGCAGTACTTCTTGATATTTTAAAACAACTACCTGAAAGCAGTTTTTAACAGTAGAAAATAGAAGGCACAAGTGTCTTCAGCATTGTACTTATTCAAGCCAATTTTCAGTACAGAGGTAAAATCAGGGATAAGCTGAATGAACTGAGGCCATTGCCCTGACAGCAGTAATCTTGTTATGGAAAAGCCAATCTGACAAGACAGAAGTCTGAGTACCTTACTTCCCACAAAGCACAAAATAATGGGCAAGCTGTGCTGTCTAGAAATATACCATCTCCAGTCACAAATTTAGAATAAATCAGATCTCATTGTGGTATGCAGCTCAAATTAATGAGTCATTTAAGAAACTGGAATTCTCAGCAGATTTTTAAAATTATTCATTTCTTGTTAATTGCTCAGGGCTCTGTCATGAGTCTGATTATGTTCCCCATGCTGGGGAAAGAGAAGGCCTACAAAGCTCCCTTGCTCTCCTATAGAAGCTACCCACACATCCAGACCCTGCATCCATGGGATAGCAGTCGCTGCCAGGTGTTACTTCTCTTCCTGAACAAAGGGCAGGGGGTGAGTGAATGGAAGTGGAGCTCATCCATTTCCAAATATATTTGTCAACACAGCTTAGGAAGTAATCTGCCTCAGGAAAAATGCTGAAACAACTTATTTCCCCCCATGGAGGGAAGAAGCAGGCACAGAGCAGTAAGTATGTGCTGCTATGTACTCAGGCTGGATTGCAAGATGCTAGCCCAGCTCCAAAGGATTCTGTGCCCAGTCTTGAAACCCTTCCTCAAGCAAAGCTTCCCCTAACATTATTGATAGGGCCTCTGAGCTCATATGAATCCAAATTAAAAAAAAAATCTTACTAGCCTAGTCAATAGGCTAGTATCAGAGCTTGAAAAATTTACTCACCCACAGTAGGTAGGGATTTTTCCCAGCTGAATGCCATTGCCCTTTGCAGAATTGTTACTTAAAAAAGAAGAGTTCTTATGATCGCAAATTAAACAGATTCATCTTCTCTGTCTACAGGCAGACCACTACAGTGCTTCTGCTGTAGTTCAGAGTTTTTCTAGATCAGAGATTAAGGAAATCCTGTTACAGTCTTGTCAGTTTTCTCTCCTATCTAGGATTCTGCAGAAATTAGAGACATCTACAGCTTGGTAGGTATCAGGTATGTGTTTCAAGTCCTATTTAGCAATGATGGACTTCAGCTGTTGTAGCTTTGGAAAGGAAAGAGAAGGGTCAGAATTGTCTGTGTGTTCTTTCTTTCTTTCTCTCTCTCTGTCTCTCTGTCTCTCTCTATATATATCTATATATATCTATATATATATAATATTTGTTTTCAGTTTAGCACATGTAAACACTGAAGAGAAGACAAGGATGTTGAGATGTTCCTGGTGAGGTAAAGGGTGATGTAAGGGACAGAACCAGCATTTAGAAATCAGGACTCCTAGGTTCCCTCTTTGATTCTGACACTGCCTATGAGATTATGGGGAATCTCTTCCCCACTCTGTGTTTCTTTACACTTTTGTTTGTTTAGACTTAACATATTTTGATGGCAGGGCCCATCTCATAGTAAATATGTGCATAATGCTTCTCCAAGGCTGGGGGGGGTGGGGATGAGGGGCTAGAGAGCAACTTAATTTCATGAAAAATGCATCAGGGTGAAAACTTGACCTTTTGAAAAATGTGAGATTGAGTGAGCAATGCAGTCCAGACTAGCGTGGGACAAAGGAGTCATTGCTCTGAATCAGACAGAAACAAGACTTAAGCTTAGATCTCACACAGAAGTCCTTAAATGTTCGGGCTGTTGACTCTTCTGTTGAGGTCTGCATGTCCAAATACTTTACTGCCTCCTGTATCTGAGAGAACTTCTTGATGAAACTTTCATTGCAACCCATCTATTTTTGCAAGACACTGCAGTTGCAATGAAATGACATTTTTCTAATGGAAAAGAGGCCAAAAGAGACCATCTAGTGTAACTCTTTGCATAATGCTATACCATAGATTTTATCCAGTCCGTTAGGGGAGGCTGCTGTCTGGAGAAACTTTTCAGCTGTATTCAAAGAGCAACTCTGATTTGTTCTATGAATGATTTCTAAATCATCTTCTAATTGGATTCTACCTGTATAAAAGTAAATTACAACACGTTTAAATTGTGTAAATATTACTGCAAGAGTGTTCTTCCTGAACTCTCTTTTTTTTTTTTGCATCAGGGGAATGAAGTCAAACAATATCTAATGTGCTCACACTTCAGACTGTTCAGCGTATTTGGATTTCTGTCTCAATGTGGCCGTTTGTATCATTTCACTTCTGCTGCAGTAAATAAACAAATTATCTTGCTTGTAGAAGTTAAATTGTTGTTCAGTACAAATTGATTACTTTACCCTGTGATAACAGTACACTGTTAAAATTTTGTAAAAGTGATGAAATGGATACATTTCTATTTTTCCTTCCCCTACTTCCTCCTAGAAGTCTAGCTCAGACACTTTGCATATATATTCTTGTATATTGCCACATTTCTAATGAATGTGTTATTTAACTGGCCAAGTAAAGAGACATTTTCCAGTCAGCTGAAGGTCATTCTGCTTGTCTGTCTGTAATATGACCACTTCTGCTAAAACTGAGCTTCACAGATGAGGTTGTTCCTCTTTTCGAGACCACCCTTTTCCACCTCCAGAATAGTATTTCCTATCTTTGTATTATAAAAAGTGTGTGCCTCTATGTTTCTGTGTTTATACGTATGGCCATGTCTACCTGTCTGAGTACCTATGAACGTATCTGGGTCACTTTATGCACTGGACTCTCCGTACATCACACATCACAACTGCCTCTGACTGTCTCTCCCCACCATAAAATGCCATATCAGACTTCCACACTCACCCAGTTTCTGTGTTCAGTACATAGTTGCCAGGCTTTGTCTGACTGCAGTTCCACCTGGGACATTCCTGGGCTGCTTCTGAGGTGCACAGACAAAGCTAACATGCGGAAGCAGATAAAAGCAAAGCCAATGAAACAGGAATCCTAAATGAAATCGGTACAGTACAGAGGGCAATACAATAGTCCCTGAAAAGAACTGTTGAAATAAAATTAAGCTTCTTAAGGGCCCTATGCATATCAATAAGCTCCAGTTTTACTGATGAAATCATTAGTTTTATACCAGCTAACATTAAACTTATTTTACCATACTCATAGGGCACATGAACACAGGCATTTAAGTGCGATTACATTTAATGCACATTAAGCCATTTTTACAGGTGTCTACATGTGCAGGACTTGGCACTAAAGTTAGTGCCAAATCCCTGCAGCTCTGCCATATGCCCCAGTGGCTGGGCAGACCCAGAATTAAAGTTAGCTTCAGGTCATGTCTATGTGTGCGTTAATGAATTTTAACTACTCGTGCATAATTTGATACCTGTATTTGCAAGTGTCAAATTTAGTCATGATTAGCTTAATTTTACCATTTTTAATGTGCATGAAGGGTGTGCATTTGTAGATGTGCATCCACAATGCACATTAAATTAGGCTAATGCACATTCATGTGTCCCGTGTAGACGCGCCTAAATAGTCACAGAAAAAGTATGGTTGGAAGGAACCTCCAGAGGTCATCTAGTCCAATTTTCTGCTGAGGCAGGATCTTCCCTATCCAAACTATCCCATACAAATCCTTGTCTAACCTATTATTAAAACAACACAATCAGCCTTGTCACACAACTAGAAAGAGTATTATTCATAGACATATTACTCATATTATTCTCATATACTCATATAATTATACTAAAAGGGAACAAACCTGATGAAGTAACACTCCATGGCAGCTAAAGGGAGCCATGTGCACATGCAGACTGTGTTCCCCTAGACAGGCAGCTCTATATGTTGCTCTGAGGTTTGGCTCACATTTGTAGGGGTTCTCAAAGAGAAAGTGCTATACAAGTGGCCAATGTCCATGTGTCCTACAGAAAGCTCTCCAGGATTCTAGACAGTGTATTAGAGATTTCTGTGGTTTCAAATACAAAGTCATTTATAAGTAAGTGGAGTAAGAGAAAAGGTGAAGTTTTTGTTGTTCTTGTTCTGCAGGAGAGGTACAGCCCAAGGACTATGTGATGTGCATAGACTGTGCAGACTGTGTTGCCTTAGACAGACATCTCTGTAAGGGTGACCAAACAGGGAAGAAACACTCACCCAAACTAAGATTAAGGATTACATTCCATTCTGCAGAATCATTGATTTTCTCATGGGTTTTTTATGGTGGTATCTTAGCTCTTTATAAATATTAATAAATTGATTTTTACGGTACCCCAGCGAGGCGAGGCAGTATTATTATCTGTTTTCCACCTGAAAATATAAGTGCAGAGATTAAAGGAAAAGCTACCAAATGTCAGTGAATTTTGGGTGCCCTATTTGAGAAGCCTGGGACTTGATTTTTGAGAGTGCTGTGTGCTTTATAGTTCTTCATAGGATTAAAAACACACTCCCAGTAACCCCATTGCATTTGTGAGCCTCAAGCTTTCTGCAAAACAGACTTCAGGTCCCTTAGGTTGGGTATCCAGAAAATGAGCCCAAAGTACAATTCTGGTTCAAGTGACTTGTCCAGTATCACATAGGAACTCTGTGGCAGAAGCAGTAGGGCTCCAGATAGGACTCTAGTTCTTTAGAGCAGCTTTCAGTGGCTTACTTCAGCCTCTTCTGCAATAAACAAAGCAAGAGACTTTCAAACAACAGCCTCCTTCACTACACAGAGCTGATTCCTGCAGCACTAGTGTATGGGATGAGACTGGGGTCCTGGGCAGGGAGGGGAGTACAAGACCATGAAGCAAAAGCTGTATCAAAATGCATATACATAATGGGGATGAATTAAGTTATTAACCTTGCAAGAGCAACTAAGATTCTAGCATTTACAGTACTAATTTTTGAGCATGTGACTGTAACTTTAGTGTGTTTTCTTTTCCCCTAAACCTAGGGGTTGTTTTTTTTTAAGCAATTTCTTAAGGTGTTTTCTTTTTAAAAATGTAAATATAAAATGAACACAAATGTTATGCTGTGGAACTATTCTGAGTCCCAACATCAAGCAGGGGGACCTCTAGAGCCACAATGCAACCATCTACCATGAGCGTTAATGCAGTTTAGAGTCATTAGAATCATAGAAAATGAGGGCTGGAAGGTACCTCAGGAGGTCATCTAGTCCAACCCCCTGCTCAAAACAGGACCATCCCCCAATTAGATCATCCCAGCCAAAGCTTTGTCCAGCCAGGTCTTAAAAACCTCCAAGGATGGACATTCCACAACCTCTCTGGGGGGCCTGTTCCAGTGATTTATTACTCTCCTAGTGAGAGAGATTTTCCTAATATCTAACCTGTTTCCCTCACTGCAACTTGAGACCATTACTCCTTGTTCTGCCATCAGCAACCACTGAGTCTAGCTCCAGCCTCTTTGTAACCCCCCTTCAGCTAGCTGCTATTAAATCCTCTCTGTCTTCTCTAGACTAAATAAGCCCAGTTCCTTCAGCCTCTCCTTGTAAGTCATGTGCCCCAGCCCCCCCGAACCATTTTCTTTGCCCTCTACTGGACTCCCATCAACTTGTCCACATCCTTTCTGTAGTAGGGGCACCAAAACTGAACACAGGACTCCAGATATGGCCTCACCATTGCCAGTAGAGGGGAATAATCACTCCTCTTGATTTGCTGGCAACATTCCTACTAATGCAGCCCAGTAAGCTGTTAGCCTTCTTTGTAAGTTGGCTCATATTCATCTTATTGTCCACTGTCAATCCCAGCTCCTTTTCTGCAGAGCTTCTGCCCAGCTAGTTGGTTGCCAGCCTATACCGGTGTTTTGTTCCATCCTAAGTGCAGGCCTTTGCACTTGTCCTTGTTGAAACTCATAAGATTTCTTTTGGCACAATCCTCCAATTTGTCTCATCTCTCTGTATACTGGCCTTACCTCCAGTGGATCTGCTACTCCACCCAGCTTGGAGTCATCTGCAGTGGAAGGTTGTTAGCTTCCATATGGACTTTAGGCTAGAAAAGGATGGAAAGGTACAGCATGTCAGTAGGTTTCACAGCTATTGGCTAGATGGCTGAAGAATACTGAGACTCAGGAACAGTGACCTCAGTCTTAGGCTCTGTATGGCAGAATTTGTAGATGGTGCAGATCCTTTGGCCTCTTCCCAATCCTTTCCCTATCCTCTTGTGCTCCATCCTCCTTCCCTAGTTCTAGCCTCAGCTACCACTTAAGACTTAGCTGCCAAGCTGTAGCAAAATCTCTGTTGTATGTGAGCAAACTAGGATTGACTCAGAGGCTGAAAGCTGACATAAATACAAACGATTCTTTGTGGGGACAGCCCCTAACCCAGGAGCCACCCCTTGTAGCCCTGCCACCAAACCTCCAGGACCCTGCACGGAAGGGCTAGGAGTGTCTCCAAGATTTGCTTTCAATTATTTTTTGTATGGTGGGGGAAAAAAAGCAACCTGCCAGCATTGCACATGCACCCCCTGAGATGGGCAGTGTACACCCTGAGAGAAGCACCACCAATGCTGGGTGGTCACCGCTTGCCACCTGCCCCCTCACTCACTGCCGACACTGCTGGTGGTGTCTGAGGGCAGTTGCTGATTGCTATGGGTCACTGCCGATGCTGCCGGTGGCATCTGCATGTAGTCACCAACCACCCCCTCTCTCTGCCACTACTGTGGTTGCCTGCGGGGGCTCCCCGCTAGCTGCCACCATGGCCACACCACCACCACCTGTGAGCAGTTGCTGCACCCCGCCAGCCTCTGCCGTCACGCAGCGCTCATGCTTGCTGGTCTTTCAACTGGAGTTTCTCAGACACATTATGAGGAGAGCGACATTGAAAGTCTGGTCCTAACTGGAAAGAGGGAAGGAAGGCGAGATCACGGGAGACAGAAGCTGGCTTATGTCACCAGTCTATCTAAATGGAGGGCCCTTCCGACACTGGAAAGTCTTTCCAGAGATGTGTGGAAAACCAGTGGTCCCCAACGTCCTGTTTGGCTATGGTACCTAGAGAGAGAGCGGCGGGATGAGGGGTCTTTCAATTCCTGTGCCTTCTAGCCCAAAATAGTCATTACAAAAGAAGCTGGCCCCCATCATGGAGCCGGAGGCCAGCCCGAGGCACCGCTTCAACCCCGGCGGAGTCCGCGGCGCGGGGCTCAGGAGGGACGCGGGGGGGTCCCCACAGCAGCGCCCTCCTCAGGGGGGCGATTCCCGGAGCCCGGTCCGGCCGGGGGCCGAGACAAACAGCGCGGCCCGACCCCGCCTCCCGGCCTCTCGCCGCCCGGCGCATCATCTCGCCGAGGGGCCGCCGAGCGCCCGGCCCGCGGCTCCGCGCCGCCTCCTGCCGCCTCCCCGCCCGGCGCTTGACCCCCGCCCGCCCGCGGGGGTGTGTGCGGAGCGCGCCGGGCGCAGGCACCATGCGAGCGCGGCCCCCGCCGGCCCCCTGCTGCCCGCCGCCGCCGCCGCCGCTGCTGGTGCTGGTGCTGGTGGCGCTGGCGCTGGCGCCGGTGCTGGGCGGGCGGGCGGCCCCGCCGTGCTCCCCCGCGCCGCCCGGCGTGGGCTGGGTGCGGGAGCTGGCCCGCCGCGCCGCCGTGGTGATCGAGGGCAAGGTGGTGCCGGCGGAGGAGGGCGCCGAGGCGGGGCGGCGGCGGCTGCTGCTGCTGCTGCAGGGGAGGCGCGCGCCGGAGCAGCCCCCCGGCCCCGGCCCCGGCGCCGCCCGCGTGCGGGTGCGCCAGGTGTGGGCGGGCAAGGGCGGGGGGCTGCGCAAGGACGCGCTCATCTGGGTGCTGGGCGCGGCCGGCCCCGCCTGCGGCCGCCTCAAGGAGGGCAGCCGCTACATCTTCTTCATGGAGCCCGTGGCGGACAACGGCACCGCCACGCTCTTCGCCGCCTCCGCCGCGCCTCTGGAGACCGGCGGCAGCCTCAGGAAGGAGGTGGGCCGGGCGCTGTGCCGGGGATGTGGTAAGTGCGGCGCCCGCCACGGGACGGGACGGTGAGGGGGAAACTTTTGCAGCCCGGGGCTGGGCGCGCGGGGCTCCCCTGGGCCCGGCCGGGCTGGCAGGTGGCAGCGCTTCAGGTCCTCAGGGCCGTGAGCAGGAAGGGACGAGGAGCGCAGGCAGCGAGCTGTGCTGTGCGCGGGCTCGGGGCAGCCCAGGGGGCTCTGCCCGGCGCCCGCTTGCTGTTTCGGCCCTGCCCGCCGTGCTCGGCTCGGGAAGCCGCCCGCCGATTAGCCTCGCCTCCCGCAGAGGAAGGAGGATTTGCTTCCCGGCCCCTGTATCACAATGGCTGCACATATCGCAGCACTCTCCACATCCCAGCCCGCTCCCCGAGAGCGCCCAGGCGCCAGCCAGCGGGAAAGGCTTGGGTGAAACTGGGTCGTTTTTCAACTCGCCACCTTGCCGTGTTTCACAACACCTGCAATTTCTAGGCTGGCGCTCCTCTTTCGTTCCAGTGTTTCACGGGGATGAGATGGCATAGCTGGGGCACGCGATGTTGTTGTCAGAGCCCCAGATGCCGGGATGAGGCTCCTTGTCAGCACAGCTCGTGATTTCCGTGTCTTCTCTGCTTGGTGAACTTTTGCGGCCAAGCTGGCCTTTCTTTTCTTGACTGCTGTCAAGCTGCCCCAGTGTGCAGAGGGGACCTGGGGGGTAGGTGGTGGTAGCCCTGTCAGTCCAAGGACATAGGGAAAACAGGGTTCTCTGGGTAGATGTGATGTTTTGTATTAGACCAGCTAAATAGTTGGGGAAATTGTTCTTCGCGAGCTTTCGGGCGCAAACACCCGTCTTCCCGCATAGGGATCGGGGAGCTGTTCACACATACTGGTGCTGAGCAGGGGTGAATGATGCTGGGATTCCCCAGCACTGGCTGGTAGATGTCACTGTGAAACAAGGGAACGGCTCGGCAGGGACCTGTCTTATTAGCTAACACAAAAGCTCAATACCACTATACAGCAGCTTGTGTCCTCCCGTTGTAGAGTTTGAAGGCATGCCTGTTTAATCCTCTTGTAATAGCCGCTCTGATGTGATTACAAATATACAGAAAAGGAATTTGCTTCAGCTACAGAATAGGCCTGACTAAGAAACTAAAGACTGATTTGAAATGTGTGGGATACACATCACTGTGTAAATATTCACTGTGAGGACTGCCTTGTTCCATACTCTTATCTGGTATATTTTATAGCAGTATGAATACCTAAAGAGTTTCAAATTTTCATGTACAGTTCTATTAAGCATTCCATGGCTACTTGAAATATAAAACCATATTTTCTGTGCGTGCATGGTTTTTAGCATTGTACTCAACAAGGCACTATTTAGCTGAGCATTTTTCTATGCCTGTGTTGTCCAAACAGGGAAATTTGGTCCTTGCGGCATGCTGCCAACAGCCAGACTATGAGCAATCAATGCAAGAAAAGGTGATACAAACATAAATTAATGTAGTAATTCATAACAGTCAAGCATGGGTTTTTTTTCCATTTCTAGACTATACCATACAATATTTGTAGGTACTTAGGGTGGTGGTAAAATAATTTGTTTGAAGCCTGTAATTGGGTAAACATAAACTACTGGGTACTTTTTAGCTGCATGTGAACTTAGGAAAATGTGTTGTGATGGCTGTTAAAGTGTACATGTACTATTATTGATTTGATTAAAGCTTCAATCACAGAATGAATGAAGCTTCTGTCTGGGACAAATGTTGTTCGCTTTCCTTGAGTAATTCCATCCACTTCAGCAGAAGTACTCCTGTGAGTAAAAAGGTAGTGACTGTATCTTTGTTTCTGAAACCTTTCCCTCTCACTCACTCTTACATGATTCTGTAGCCCACAGTTTCTAGGCACTGAAACACCGAGGAAAGAGGAGCGTGCATGCATTTCATAAAGAAAAGAGGTATAATCATGTAGAAATTAGCTCATCTAGTGTGTTCCTAGGGTTCCAATACATGTCCTTGCGTCTTTAAAAAAAATCCCTTCCCTCAGCTTCTGTGTTTGTGAGGTTACTGTACATACAGCCACACACTTTCAAGGGTCCCAGCACCTGCAACTTGCATTGATTTCAGTGGGAACTGAGCTCCCTGAATATTTTGCTGGAAATGCTCAGTGCTCTGAAGAATATGGGGAAACATCCTCTGAAAACAGAAGGAAATAGTCTGTTAAAATGTCTTTGGCAAATAGTAATGCATAACACAGAAACCCATAGAGACTGG
Source organism: Crocodylus siamensis (assembly GCF_052110815.1). NCBI lineage: Eukaryota > Metazoa > Chordata > Crocodylia > Crocodylidae > Crocodylus > Crocodylus siamensis. Next base: position 107,364,395 of record NC_143397.1, read on the forward strand.
AGGAGGGAAATAAATTCTCTGGCTATGAAGTTACTGAATGATCAGCAAGGATAACAGTGAGTGGGAGGAACAGGCTTTGTACCTCAGACAAGAAACCACAGAGGTAAATACATGGTAGTAATTTCAGGAAAGAAAAGAGGCACTGTATTAAAAACATGGTATTCTACCTTCACATTTTCTGAGTGTATTTTGTGCTCCCCCCCCCCCCCAAAAAAAAAAAAAATCTTTATCTTGCTTTTCTGGAATAATAGAGGTTAATTTCTGGCTTAACTGAAATCAGTAGCAAAACTCCTGCTGAGTTCAGTTGGGCTACAATTTTACCCCAGGGTGTTTAGGTCTCTGTGACACATCACCAGCTGATGCAAACTGACCTGCTTTGGCGGGGGAGGGGGAGGTGGGGTGGTGTTGTTTGTTTTGCGTTTTGTTTTGTTTTATTTTTGTCATCTTTAATTTTGAACAGTACACTCACTTTTCCAGATCTTGTTCCCATTGAAATCAGTAGAAGTTTTTCCAGGTGTCAATGAGAGGACTGGACTCCAAATATTTTTGATTATTGTGATTTATAGCTGGAGAGGGGAAGGTAGGGATGCAGATTATACACTTTCTCATACAAGTAGCTTTAGTTCCTGTAAGCTTTCTCATTGACTTTCAGTAGAAGAGCTATCCACATGAATAAAGGTTACTTACATTAGAAGTTTGAAGACTAGGCCTCCAGTCAATAATAACCAGCTTCTGTATGTACTTTATTTATATGATGAATCCATACTCACACAGGTGGTTCATAATTTCCAAATAAAAGAAAGCAGGGGTGGATGTGGTTATCCCTCATGATAAAATTGCCAGGGGTCACTAAAGCGGGGGAGGAAAACTCAGCAAAGATGGTCTTCTTGCATTTCACTGGCTTCCCTCAGTCCTGCAGAGGGGATGAAGCGTAGCACTCAGAGCTGGGTGGCCTGTTTGTTTGGGTTTTTTTGACCAGACCCTGTTCCTTCCTCCCAGAAAGTCTCAGGGTCATGGAATGCCTCCCCAGCTGGGTCTGGGGAAGGGCTGGGGCAGTGCCACATGTACTAGAGTGCAATCTGGCACTGGGTTCAGAGGATTGGGCAGTTTGTGTTGTAAGGGTTATCTGTATATGCTTTTTTCAAATACACGCAGAACTCTTTTCTATTCCGTTAAAATGTTGTAATTGAAATTAGCATTTCCTCATTACGTTTTACTGCCTTCACATGCTATCTGTGGTATACAGGGGTTAATTTTCAGTACAATTTTAATATACATCAGCTACGTATATGAATATGTCAGTTGTGCATAGAACTGTTTCCTCATTCTATTTGAGCTACTGTATTCAGTATGAAGAAACATACAGACAGTGTGTTGACCGTAAGCACATATTCACATCAAAATATTACTGCAGGGATTTCCTATTCAGCATTAAACAGATTCATTAAGGAGATTACCAAACTATATTAAGTGATTAATGATAAGAATAGCAGTAGATTAATTACAAGTGTTATAGTTATGTTTCCATAAATGTAATTTACCAAGTTAATAGGGTTCACCTAAATTTATGTTTAAACACATACATGGTAGTGTTTAAATTGCATCACATGAGAAAACTCCCTTATTTAACAAGGGGTATAACTTGATCCGATTTTATGTCCTGATATTCAATCTGCATTAAAACAGTTTCTTATTCACCAAATAAAAAAAATGCGTGCTTGCTTGGGAAAACACCTTTAAATACAAAACATGTAAAACTGCAGATGAAGAGCTGGGTTAAAATCAAAGTTGACTTAGTGTTTACCCACATCAGGGAGTATTTTTTCATCTTTATAACATAGGTTGTACATTCACAGTTTTAGAAGACGGTACACACATACCCTCTTATACACAGAGGTTAGATCCATTCCCTAAGGGTGTTAAATCATTTCACTGTGGTTAACAGCCCTGTCTAAGAGTTGTATCTCTTACTGACCTATAAATGTATGTAATCAAATAAATGAGAATGGGATATGAATGTCTGTCCTGCACTTTAAATATGCTGTCAGTTCAGTTTTTAGATTGATTCACATCATTTCAATGTCACTTCAAACAAATTGGCTAAAGTTAAAATGAAAATCCAAATTTCAAATAGTTTAGAAATACTTGACTCTGGCAGGAACTCATTTTCATGGTTTTAGTTGTTCCAAGAATTACTGAAATAAACTTAATTAAGAGTTAATTTAAAAGATTATGTGGATAAATATCAATATGAGGCTGGCTAAGATTGATTCATACGCCTCTTAAACAAAAAAGGCATATGTCACTACCTGAAAATAGTTGTTCAGTGTTCATGTGGTTAAAGACTTTGCTGAATTAAGGCCACATTAATTTTATATATATTCAGCTTCACTTTGATTTATGTATTGACATTATACCTCTAAGAATGATGGATTTTATACAAGATATGTAGATATAGGTAGATTTATCTTCATCTTCACAGTAGTTTGGACGTGACCTTGGGGTCACTTCCAACCCTGTGTTTGTGTATGTGCACGCACTGTAAAACTATATACCCATAACACATCTGTATGTGTGACTAATACCTCCTCCAGAAATTCTATATTCATATGGTTCCAATTTCATATATATTTTAAAAAAATAATGAATGGTATCTACATGAACAATTTTTTAAAATAGATAATTTGACCTGAGTTATATGTTTCATACATAGGAAGTGGTGAAGGTCTGAAATGAAGGCTAGTTCCTACTACACTGATATCAATGGGAACAAGTTGGTTGTTGACTTCAGTAGGTGCAGAATCAGCCCCTACATGTGTGCCCTCCATAGGATTTCTTTATGCAGTGGCCTCAACAGCTGCACAAGTTGTTTTCTTCTTTTTTCCTCCCCAGCTCATTTGGATTTAGCTGCTTGTCTGTCACAAGGGCTGTCTGGTGTGTAAGTGAGTAGCTTTCCTCCCCATTTCCCTGCAAGCTGCATTTTGCTGCCTTCCAAACCTATCCTTCATATTATTCTGGGCAGCCCACCCTCATCTTATAAGACTTGCACCTGTCAGGAACTAACGCTGTGAGTCACTGAGTACCTCCTGCCAAGGGCTGTATACTCTTCATTCCTATTTGCAAAGAGCCTCAGCCCACACAACTGAAATCTAGGAGTTTAAATCTGGATCCTAGTGAGAGTCAGATACAACCTTTTATGATAATAGTAGGTACTCATTACCTTATAAGAGTAAGCACTTTTCACACCAATGAATAATCATTTTGATTTACATCCTTGAAAGGAGTGGATCACCTCTTTTGTAGCTCCTCACCTCTCTGAATTTGTCCCACAGATTTCAGTGGGACATCTCATGGGATTAAAGCAAGGAGAATTTGTCTTCATGTGTGCTGTGTATATGCACATCTTCTGTGTGGGTAGGGCTTCATGAGCAGTTCTCGTGCTGCTCTACCAGCAAATTGCTTTCGAAGTACAGATCCATTTCTTTAGAAATAATATTCATAATTAATCATATCTGGCTGTCTGTTGTGCAAGATACAGTCTGTAATACTTATGAAATGGGATTATTTGAAGGTTTACAGGGGAACAAGACTAAGGAGTAAGGATTAAACAGATACTTTCAGATAACCTAGAAACATATATATATATTTACCCACATACATGTACATATATCAATTATTTGCATAATGGTTGCAATCTAGTTCTTATTAGTAAGGTATTTTTATTGAATTCCGGTAATGGCTATAATTATTTGTTTGAGATTGTGAATGTTTATTTTATGTCTCAGATGGATATATGTCATACCTTATGACTGGGTAATGTTCTGGAACTGCATTACTATATTGCTACCTGCATGCCAAGATTATCTTTAGCAAGGAAGGAGATACACATCTAAATAGAACATAACATGATCATGATGTTGTTAATAAAAAGAGAATCATGTACACTCACAGCATTTGTGTACAAATTTATATACAAAGCATCTCAAACTGATATTTCAGTTTATCAGTATATACAAGTCACCGTAAAAGAAAAAATATGTCATAATATAAATAAATAGTGTATTAACTCAAGCTTCTTTCATGAATTTATATGCTTAATTTAGCATCTTATAGGCAAGCTATGTAGTAAATATTTATATTTAAGTCTCCACAATGTATGTCTTCACTAAATGTAAAATAAATTATAAATGACCAGCTGGTATAACATCTACTTTTACCTGACAAAATGTAAGATTCAGTTAAACATATCATGGATAACATGGAAAATTTTCTCAGACTGTTTTATTGCTTATTTTGTGTATTATGGCTTCTACATGGTAAAGAGTAGCAACTGTTGTCAAGAATTATATCTCAAGTGGATGCCTCCAATAGCAATTTATGGTCCAGCAGAACTTTGATATGCCAAGTCTAAAAACTGGCATATAACCTGGAAGAATGAGGTATCACAGGTCAGATGGTTACCCTGCATGCATATGTCTATGGAGGAGATCCTCTGTAGGTAGGTAGTGTAGAACCTGGCGAAGATGGCATCAGGTGGCCTAGGACATCATGCCCATCACAAATTGAAGTACCCATGTTTGAGGGGAGGGGCAAGCCAGGAGCCTCAGAGTGTGCCGTACTTTCCAGTAAAGTAGATTAGAAGAGGTTGAGAGTGAAAGCAAAATTCTGTCAAGTCTACATGAAGTTTTTATTGGATGCATTCAGGGCTAATACTGGTATCTGGGCATCACATGAAGACTAGCCACCTATATTTCTATTGCATTTTCAAACTGTTGCCATAGTATTTGTTCATTGTTTTTTAAGTGTGTTTTTATGATGAGTTGTCAAAAAATGTAACTCTGTAGACAGCAATACATCTTTTTTATCATGCTATTGACAACTCTTTTTATGGCAACAGCTAAGATTCCTATATAATCCACCTACTTCTGACAGGAACAGTTGTCTGGTTTTTAACAGTTATTTAAATGTATGTGTTTGCACTGCCTTTGTGCAAAGGAGCATTTGGTAGTACAGTGGAAGAAGGGAATCAGATTCATAACAGGTGAATATGGACTCAATTTTTGTAGCAGCTGTCTAAAACATTCTGGCCTCTTGCAATAGCCTATGTACTGTTGTTGCATTCTTTTTCCATCTCATCTTTTACATTTGTTTTCTAACTATGCTAAGCTATCTCATTAGTAGCTACTGAAGAATCATTAATTCCATTATGCTGGAAGTTGAAAGGTATATACCAATGGAAAATGTACTAACCTTAGATAGTATTCACCAGTGGGACAAATCAGAACATATTTAATATTTGTCATATGAAATATTTTCAGAAAATACGTGATATTGGTGAGGATCCTTCAATATCATTTTAAAATCAACGTTTATTCTGTATTCACAGTATTTCCTTTCATTGTTTTGTAGCGTCCAGCTTTACTACTGACTGTTGTCAGCCATTTATGTTTAGAAATCCAGCAGTTTGCAAACAGAAACTACCACTGCACCAAAATGAAATATGTATTACTCCTTGTTTTATTATTTACACCGCCTGCCCCCCCCCCCACAGACACATACATGTGAGAGGGGGCATTTGTAGGTAAGTGTATAACTGCCTAAGCTAAGAACAATATGCACGGGAAACTAAAGGCAGAAATCTCCTGCTTCAAAACACAAAAGCAAAGCATCCATTATTTTTAGTGGCCACTTTGGGCTTGCTGTTCCATTCCTTTCATATATGAATTGTCTCACTGAAGTCAGTAGGATTTCTTGAGGCTGGACATATTGTAAAAGGGGTGCAGGACTGAGAAAATCTTTAATAGAAACTATTAAAAATGGTGATGCTTTAATTATTTCTGCTAAGGGTGGACAATAAGAAGGATGGAATCATGCTTTTTACTCATTTTCAAGAGACAATTTATGTTAGGATGAAGGAGCTGAAGCCATGCAGCCTTACATGACTGATTCTGCAGCTCCAAAGCCAGTAGGAGCTTTGCTATATAGAGTCTATAGTATAGATAGCAATGAGCAGAGAAGCAGAGCTTAGGCTCAGTTCACCAAAGCACTCAACCTCATGCTTAACCCTAAGTTCACCTCTCAGTGATCTGACTCAAATCCTTAAAGTTAGTGTATGGTTTTGTTTGGTTTTTTTGCTGAAAGGGGTTCAGAGACATATTTTTTATGTGTTTTACTGAAACAGGTCTTTAAATATTACACAAGTTCTGTTGATCTCAGTGGTACTGTTTGGGTGCAACAATTGACAATGGGGCAACTGAGATATATAGGTTGCCTGCTACACTGGAAACTGAAAATGTTTGGAATGGCTGATCCTGGAAAGATTGAGCAAAATGAATTTTTATCTGCGGGTGCTCCAACTTCTGCTTTCCACTAGGATCTTCTCTCCCCAGTGAAGACACTTACTAAAATTCTGTTGACTTTTATGGACAAGAAGAGTAGCCCCAGAAGCTATGAATGTAGTTTAACACAAATTGTATAGGGAAACGGAATGGAAATTCATGACATATCAATGAGTATTCTTTTGAACTTATTTTCCTCCTCTGACATTTGGAATATTGTCTTGCAGAATGTTCCAGCTCCTGTGTATATTAAAGCACTTTTTTACATTTACTTTCCACATGAATAATTTTTCAACATTTTAATAAACACTTTTAAATATAGATACACACAGAGTACCAAATGGTAATAAAAACAATGATTCTCTAAAGTAAATTATGTTTCATAAAAAAACCAAGGAAAAACAGGAACCTGTTCCTATAAATAGGAACCTGAATTAATGTGTAGATTTACTGAAAATCTTGAGATATGTACCTGCTAACATTCCTCCAGCCACTGATGAGATCTTCTTGATTGACTTCTCATTTATTATATCAGTTTAACAAAAATAAACAATTAAGTTATTCTAGAATGTATTTTTCAGAGACGCAGGCAGGTTTTGACTATGGTTGGCAAGCTGGTCTATTGAACAGTCAAATATTGTCAATTGACTGTATATTTTTTAGCAGGCAAAGATTACAGCAATTTTACTAAAAAACTACCTTTTTTTGTTTTTTAAAGGAGTATGATTTTTTAAAATTATTTTTGACCCATTTATTAATGCAAAATTTGTTCTTTTTCTGTGTATTATTTGGACCTATTGGCACTTTCCTTTTACAATTTTTGACTAATATTTGTCCAGTCAATTGACCAAACTTTATTTGACTGGTCAAATACCAAACCTAGTTTTGACAAAGTTAGTCATGAAATTCTCAGATGATTGGTATTTTCCAAAATAATTATTAAATATGAAAACTGATATCTTTTCACAAGGTGATCAGGTGAACAGTGGAAAATTAGGTATTGGACATCATGCAGATATATATGTAGTTTGAAGACTATGGGTATAATCTTTAGGCAGATATAAATTTTACTAGAAGTGTCAACATCTCAGAAAACAGATATTTTCTCATGGACATTATAAATACAGTTCACATAAGAGAACTCAAACACTTTAGATAGCTCATATTAAAAATATTTGTGCTGAAATTGTCACAGCCATGTAGGAAGTTTGGGCACTTAGTTTTCTTTCAGGTTTCAAATATTGAAAACAAATAAGGACTGGTAGTCCAAATCCCCTATGGAAAGTAATCATTTCAAATCACTCTCTGCTGGTGTTTGTCTGATATTAAGAAATGCACTTTGCTGTACCTATTTGGTCTAATAAAAGATATCACCCTAAGAAATCTTAAGGTTTCCTATTGCATAATTTCTGAACTACCATGGCTATATTGCTCTTACATTATTAAAAAATAAATACATATATGCTTCCCTGAATTCAGATGCTTTTCTAAATGAGAGCCTTAGAAATAAAGTAGGCCTTAAAGCTTCTGACAGTTTGTTACTGTAGTGCAGTGATACATAGACATTTACAGCAGGGATGTTTGCTTGCTAGTTTGATTCTCTATATAGGGAGAAACAGTAATAGACAGGTGTAAGAAAGTGTGGCAGCACACCCTTGGGTGCTTGCTACTTTAAGGGCTTGTGCAGGCTACAGAGAGACAACCCCCACCCTGGAAGGATTTTAAGGGGGAAGGTGTGTGGCCATGCACCTGTAGGTGCTTGCCACTTTAAGGGCCTGAGCAGGCAGTGAGGCAGCCTGCAGGTAACTGCAGAGCCAATCAGGTGGTCTTATGACAGCAGGAGGCTGCCTGATTGGAGCAGGGCTTAGCATAACAGCAGGTCCCAAGGAGTAGAGCCAGCAGTTGCTGCAGGGATGTTGCTGGAGTGATGTTGCCCAGCATGGGCACCTCTGCTCCCAAGAACATCTGAAGATCAGGGTTAGAGCTATGGGGAAGGAGGAGGTTCCTCGGGTCCCAGGGGGGTCCCAAGCCCTGAGGAAATGGCTATGGGCCCAAGGAGAGTGAGGCCAGCCTAGGGATAAAGTTGATGGCTTTATGGAGGGGCCCAAGGGGGACCCCTGCTGATTAGGGAAGTCAGCTGCTGCCACACTGATGCCACAGACTTTTGACTGTTCAAAGCAAGGGGGCCAGGGCCAGAAGGCTGAAGGGCAAGTAAGCCTACTGCAAGCGGCAGGCCAGGGCTGTGGAGAGCTACTGGCACCCCAGCTGGCCTGGAGGTGGGGCCAGAGCCTAAAAGAGGCTGAAGGTCCCTTCAATGAGTGGGACATCACTTCCAAAGGGAGGATAGGCAGTCAGCCAGCCAGCACGTTAGTATGACAAAAGCTGAAGCCCAGCCTCCTGAAGGGAGGTATCCTGCAAGGGAGTCTGAGAAAGATGGAGCCTGTGGTTGAGAGGAAGGTTAATGAAAAGTGAGTGTGAGGTGCCAGAAACCCTCAGCCCACCCCCACCTAGCGGGTGACCTGGTGGAGGGGAAAGTCTAGGGGAGCACACCCCAAGAGATGAACACCACCAGGCTTGGGCAACATCATGGAGGCCAGGGGGGCCTGAGGCTCAGTGCCTGAGAGTGAGGCTATGGCCACGATGCAAGGGCCAGGAAGGCCTGAGGCCCAAGGCCTAAATGGGAGTGGGGTCTAGTGGGAGGCCTGAAGGAGAGTGAGGTCCAGGCGTATCAATAGACACCAGAGGCCCACAAGAAGTAAGGCTCTGCAACCCAGTGAAGGGGCAGAGTGTAAGGGGTCAGAAGCTTAATGAGCGGCAAGGAGCCGAGAGTGTGTGTGGGACTAGAGGCCCCAGTGAAGAGGCCTCAGTGAGGGTATGCAGCCAAGGTAAGTCTGAGGATGCCTGAAGCCAAGTTTGGGCCAGAGGCCAAGTGCAGCCCAGCAATGGGGCTGGAGGAGTAATAACAGATAGAGAATTTCAATGCTACCTGTGAGGCATGGGACATGGTAAAGGGGAGGTCAGAGCAGTGTATTTTGCCCTTGGCATCAGGGCATTAAATGGGCAGCCTCCTGCCTAAAAACAACTATTCTTTACATCAGAGGCATAGTAGACGAGTCAGGTGGGAGGATTGCCCTAGACATGTGGGCAGGCTGACATTGTGATTGGCCCCAGGACAGCTCCCTGTCACAGAAAATAATAAAAGCAGGGAAATACATTTCGTATCTTCCTTTTGCTTGGGGAGTATTTGCTTTCCATTCTTCTTTCAAGAAACTCAATATTTACATTAATAATACAGAATTACCATTGACTGCTGTGGAGAAGTATTGATTTCAGAAATCCCTTTGAAATGTCACATTAATCTATTTAATTTCTAGACATTGCTTCTGGAGAATCAGAAGAATCTCTTGACCATTCTCAGATGTGTGATCACCTTTTGTCTTTCTTAATTAAGGTTTCACAGCTTCCCTGTGTCCCTGTTATCCCAAGCAAATTAATCTACCTTAGTGGTTTAATGACAGCTGAACTTTAAAATGATGACATATTTCCACTACTTTGCACTTTGTTTCAACCAGCACAGCTCTAAATATAAACTTGTACGTTCCTGTATTTAGAGCCCCACATCTCATTTTACGTTTTTCACGTCTGTTTAAAAAAAGTAGTGGGGAAAATCAAATTCTGAATTGTGACTTCCTAACATTTAGCACTTGCTTTACTACTTTTTATTTTTACATACGCTCTGTGTGCCATATGGATAGTTACAGGTGTGTGTGTGTGTGTGTGTGTGTGTTTTCATGGTACATGTATGTATTTATCTTTTATTACTGTGTGCAGATAAAATCATAAATACCTCATGCCATTCTATATAAGAACAGCTATGGGCAATTGGTGCAGTTTTATTATATGAAGGTATATGGTGGAATATTGTCATAGATGGATTAATCTGACCAAAGCTAGGTAGGGTTTTTGTACATTCATATGTGGGTGGGTGTTTGGTACAGAATGTAGATACTTGGGTAAGCAATCTGGTGTTAACAGAAATTAATCTCCTCCCAGAGTTCAGCCTAACTGTAGCTTAAGGTCAGTGCATTTTGGTTTTGTTTCTTGTAGGTTACAAGTAACTTTTACTGATAAAAGTCCATTGTTCCTCAAGGCTGTTTTGGTTCTGTCTTTTAAAAATCTTGTTTATCAACCTAATAATGGTATGATTTTTCTCTTCTGGTGATCTATTTGCTTACTGTTACTGACTTGATATTTTTTCATTTATTGTTCATGCAGGTTTTGGGAATGAGCCTGCTAGCATTTAATGCACTAGGTTTCTTTATCTGGGTATATATCAAAGGTTTTGGGTTTTGTAGAGAGAGAGAGAGTGTGTGTGTGGGGGGGGGGAGGGATGCATGATTTTTTTTTTCATGAATCCATGAATGCGTGATTAAAATCTTTGCTTCTATACACAGTCCCTAAAATATATATAGGATATTATCTATTTTTCTTTATCTTTTCTAGCGAGGACTTTGGCTATTTGCATTTGTTGTGCTGTTCTAAAATTGTGTGCTTACTTTTTGCTGGATCTCATTCCAGGATAGAACAAGCAGTAGCTATGTGTAAATTCTAGAGGACACGTATCCAGAAGTTATTTATAGGCCCTGAATTCAGAAGCCCATTTTTGTAATATGCTCCTTTTTGTTTTGTTTTGTTTCAGCTTTATTTAGGTGTGTTTTGAATGTGGTGCGATGAGTGGATTTAATAAAGACAGTCCCTCATGCTAAGTAGTTAGAGAACATCTCTAACTAATAATTTCTAGCATTATAAAATGGTATTAGATACTCTGTCTGCTTGCGTTCTCTGTTTTTGTGGTTCATTTTCCAGTTTGCACGTAGGTTGCTGAGTAAATTTTCTGGCAGTTTTTGTCTGGTTGGAGATATTTGTAAAAAATCTGATCTTTGAAAGTGGTAAAGGGTTCATTGGAAATTATAGGTTGATTAGTCTGATTTTGTTCCAGGCAAGAGAATTAACAAGTTGATATGGGACTTGGTCCTTAAAGAAATGATGGAAGCATAATTAAAACCAGTCAGTATGGTTTCAAATTTGAGATTCTGTCAAGTGAACTCAACATGGCTATTTACAAGATTCTCAGTTTAGTTGATTAAGGTAATTAATTGTGTTGACATAACCTGTTTAGATTTTTGTAAGGCACTTAACTTCATGTTGAATGACATTTTCTTTTGAAAAATGAGTGCATTTAAAAACTATCATGTATATTAAATGGATTAAAATCTGTCTAAATAATAAGTGTCAAAACCTACATTTCTGGGCTTTATCCCTTAGTGGGAAGTAAGGCTTTTGATGGGATACAACAGTAATCTGTCCTCAGGCCACCATTATTCCATATGTATCAACAATCTACTGATAATGTTTGTGGGTGACACAAATGGTGAAGCTATATGTTATACTTAGACCATACTAAATCTGTGGAATGTTAAATAGTGTTAAAGTTAGAACAGGCTGTGAGCAGTCACGCATTAAGAGTCAGTAACATTTCTTGCCTGCACAGTTCCGACTTGCCACTAGAGGGCTAGAGTACATCTGGGTTCTGTCTCTGCTCTGAGGAGCTGAGAGAGCTGGGAGCAGTGCATCCTGTGATGCTGGAGGACTACAAATTGCTTGTTTTACCTCCATGGAGCAGACTGAAGCTACCCTAACACAAGCTAGGTAGCATCGCCCAGAGTTAACCCTTGCCTGAAGTGGCACAATTTTGAGACACTCAGAGGACACTTAGCACAAGTGAATGAGCTTTAACCTGTGGGCATTCACATTTTAAGTGCCTTTAGTATGATTTAAGTGTAACATGCAGATTCACCCAAAGGTTGGCAGAGTTTGTAAATAAGGATTAAGACAAGTCACTGAGAGTAGGTAATCTGCTTTGCTTGGTAAACTTCAGACAAACAGTATGTATTTTAGCATATAAAGATATATTTTATGGAGTGAAGCCATACATCTAGTAACAAAGAACTGATAGGAGAGAGGGGCTGTATCTTGATTAGCATTGACTGAGTAAGACTGATTTTTGTACAGTGACTAAAAGAGCTAATAGCATCCTAAGCTGAATAAGCAGAGGTATATTGAGTAGGAAGTATGCAACATGAGCAAGAAACCTTGGAAAGCAGTATCTAGTTAGAGGCTGAACACTTCAAAATTATGTTGGAAAAACTGCAGAGTTCAGAGAAGAGCTACAAGACGGGTCTGAGAACTGGGATCACAGCTGTTCATAAAAGACAAAGTGCCTGTATGTACTATCCATCTCTTCAGTAAACTAGAAAGAAGGGTAAATCCTATTCGAGAAATATCTATGGGGTGGAGGGACCGGACAGGTGAAGCTGGGATGGGCTTCACCTGTCCCCCAAAGGTAAGCGTGTGTTTTCTTCCAGGTTGGCGGATCTCCTCCGGCGGGCTTTAAACTAGGCTCGTCGGGGGGAGGGGAAGATGAGGGTGGGGGAGGCTGTGGACCACCAAACCAGGTGGCACCCACAAGGACAGCCCAGCCTGAAGAAAGAGAGCTTTGGGAACGTGAAAGGCAGGGGGTGGACAGCAATACGGCACAGGTAAGGAACGGGAAGGTTAGGGACAAAAAGCCCTTTAGGACTTGGAGCGAGGGGGTAGCAAAAGCACCAGTCACAGGGCTCAAGTGCCTATATACTAATGCTAGGAGCATGGGGAACAAGCAGGATGAACTAGCGCTCCTGGTTGCACTAAACGACTACGACTTAGTGGGGCTGACGGAAACCTGGTGGGATCCATCCCACGACTGGGCGGTACATATTGAGGGCTATAGATTGTACAGAAAGGACAGAGTGGGGAAAAGGGGGGGAGGGGTTGCGCTCTATGTTAAGGAGCAATATACATCAACCCTCATCAAGACAGAATCAAAGGATGAGGAAGTAGAAGGACTGTGGGTTAGGCTACATGGGGGGCAAGGAGAAAAGGATTTGGTGGTAGGGGTCTGCTACAGACCCCCACATCAAGGGGAAGAAATAGATTTGGGGCTCCTGAGGCAACTCTCAGAGACCATAAAAGCTAAAGAGGTGGTGGTCATGGGGGACCTAAACTACCCGGACATCTGCTGGGAGACACAGACAGCAAAGTCCCACTGCTCACGCAGGTTTCTAACCTGTGTACAGGACCTCCACCTGACGCAGGAGGTACATGGTCCCACTAGGGGGAATGCCTTACTGGATCTGGTATTGGCAACGGGGGATGACATAGTAGGGGACCTACAGATCGGTAGCCATCTGGGGGACAGTGATCACCTAAAAGTACAATTCAACATAAGGCGTCGAGTGGGTAAGGTAACCAGTAGGGTGAACGTGCTGGACTTTAGGAAAGCTGATTTCAGCAAACTCAGGCGATTAGTGAAGGATGCACTGCAGAGTAGTAGTTTTGAAACGATGGGAGCCCAAGAAGGGTGGCTGTGCCTTAAGGAAGCTATCCTTCTTGCACAAAGCGAGATGATCCCCGTGCGAGGTAAAAGAGGGAAAGGGGCCAGGAGGCTTCCCTGGCTGACCAGAGAAATCCTGGGGAGACTAAGGGCCAAAAGGGGAGCACATAAAAAGTGGAAACAGGGAGAGATCACCAAAGAGGAATATACCTCTTCTGCTCGTGCCTGTAGGGAGGCAGTTAGACAGGCCAAAGCTACCATGGAGCTGAGGATGGCAACCCAAGTAAAAGACAATAAGAAATTGTTTTTTAGATATATAGGGAGTAAAAGGAAGGCCCAGGGAGGAATAGGACCCCTGCTAAATGGGCAGAAACAATTGGTGACGGACAGAGGGGACAAGGCTGAACTCCTCAACGAGTTCTTCGCCTCAGTGTTCCTAAGTGAGAGGCATGACAAGTCTCTCACTGGGAGTGTAGGGAGGCAGCAGCAAGGCACCAGACTTCCATGCGTGGACCCTGAGGTGGTGCAGGGTCACTTGGAGGAACTGGATGCCTTTAAGTCGGCAGGCCCGGATGAGCTCCATCCGAGGGTACTGAAGGCACTGGCCGACATCATTGCAGAGCCACTGGCGGGAATATTTGAACGCTCGTGGCGCACGGGTCAAGTCCCGGAGGACTGGAAAAGGGCCAATGTGGTTCCCATTTTCAAGAAGGGGAGGAAGGAGGACCCGGGTAACTATAGGCCAGTCAGTCTCACCTCCATCCTTGGCAAAATCTTTGAGAAAATCATCAAGGCTCACATTTGTGAGAGCCTGGCAGGACAAATTATGCTGAGGGGAAACCAGCACGGGTTCGTGGCAGGTAGATCGTGCCTGACCAATCTAGTCTCTTTTTATGACCAGGTCACAAAACGCCTCGACGCAGGAGGAGGGGTGGATGTCGTATACTTGGACTTCAGGAAGGCCTTTGACACGGTATCCCACCCCATACTGGTGAACAAGTTAAGGGGCTGTGACTTGGATGACTGCACAGTCCGGTGGGTGGAGAATTGGCTGGAGGGTCGCACCCAGAGAGTTGTGGTGGATGGGTCGGTTTCGACCTGGAAGAGTGTGGGCAGTGGGGTCCCGCAGGGCTCGGTGCTTGGACCGATACTCTTTAATGTCTTCATCAGCGACTTGGACGAGGGGGTGAAATGTACTCTGTCCAAGTTTGCAGATGACACTAAGCTATGGGGCGAAGTGGACACGCCGGAGGGCAGGGAACAGCTGCAAGCAGACCTGGACAGGTTAGACAAGTGGGCAGAAAACAACAGAATGCAGTTCAACAAGGAGAAATGCAAAGTGCTGCATCTAGGGAGGAAAAATGTCCAGCACACCTACAGCCTAGGAAATGACCTGCTGGGTGGCACGGAAGTGGAAAGGGATCTTGGAGTCCTAGTAGACTCCAAGATGAACATGAGTCGGCAGTGTGACGAAACCATCAGAAAAGCCAATGGCACTTTATCGTGCATCAGCAGATGCATGACAAATAAGTCCAAGGAGGTGATACTTCCCCTCTATCGGGCGCTGGTCAGACCGCAGCTGGAGTACTGCGTGCAATTCTGGGCGCCGCACTTCAAGAAAGATGCGGATAACCTGGAGAGGGTCCAGAGAAGGGCCACTCGTATGGTTAAGGGCCTGCAGGCCAAGCCCTATGAGGAGAGATTAGAGAAACTGGACCTTTTCAGCCTCCGCAAGAGAAGGTTGAGAGGCGACCTGGTGGCTGCCTATAAGTTCGTCAGGGGGGCACAGAAGGGAATTGGTGAGTATTTATTCACCAAGGCGCCCCCGGGGGTTACAAGAAATAATGGCCACAAGCTGGAGGAGAGCAGATTTAGATTAGATATTAGGAGGAACTTCTTCACAGTTCGAGTGGCCAAGCTCTGGAACGGGCTCCCAAGGGAGGTGGTGCTCTCCCCTACCCTGGGGGTATTCAAGAGAAGGTTGGATGTGTATCTAGCTGGGGTAATGTAGGCCCAGCACTCTTTCCTGCTTATGCAGGGGGTCGGACTCGATGATCTATTGAGGTCCCTTCCGACCCTAGCATCTATGAATCTATGAATCTATGAATCTACACAAGATGTTTACTGTAGAATTGCCTAATTACTTCCACAGTAAAGTCTCAGTGTGCAGTCCTAATAGGCCCCAATAAACTAATAAACACCACCACAGGGTAGTTAGTACTTGTCAACACAAGTACTAATCTTCCACAGCAGGTTGGAGCAGCCCCAGGCTGGCAGGCTGACCTTCTGGGCACCCTAATGGCATTCTTCAATGGATGCTGGCATTAAAAAAGTTAAACTAGAAATATCATGCAATATTTTAAAGGCAAGAGAGTCCTTATTCCATTGGGGTTTCTTAGATGACTGAAGGATGGGGTTTTCCAGGATGGATGCCTTCCTAAAGGATGTGTTTTAAGTCAGCCACTGTTTACTGAGCTCCCTTAAAGTTTCACTGGGTGAAGTTCTGTGGGCTTTTCTATGTAGGAGGTCAGTCTAGATGTTCACAGTGGTCCCTTCTGGCCTTTCCATATGGTTCTATTGTTAACTGAGTTCTTGAAGTGAAATTTGAAATCTGAGAGTCCTACATCTTACATCCAACTGCAATCTCAAGGAAAGAGACAGACACTCTAGAACAGAGGGTAGCGACATTTTTGGGCAGAGTGCCAAAAACACCTGCAACCTCAACTTGAAAGATGCTGGCATGCTAAGGACAGGTGGCAGGGCAGCTGTGACAGGCCTGATCTTTGTTATAGCAGCACAGCCCTGGTCCCTTCCCTTCTGTCCTCCTTGAGGAACACATGCCAAGCAAAATGCCTTCTTATGCCACGCTTTGGCACCTGTGCTGGGGGTTGCCTACCCTTGCTCTAGAACATTGCAAATGTTGACTTGGTGAGTCTTCCTACATTTATTCTTGATATATTTCAAAGTTTTGTACAGCTGTCTGTCTAGTTCTAGTCTCTCTTTGCCCCTGTGGTGTGTTAATGCTAGGCAAAATTAACAGTCTTTATGAAAGTGTACATGAAGGCCAGACATTTATTTTTCTTTGCCCTATTTAGAACCAGGAAAAAAGTGCTCAGAACTCTTGTTTCTTGCTTCTTATTCCTCTCTGTAGTTCTGTCTTTCCTTTTTCTTCTCTCCCACATTCTTAAGGCAGATATGGCAGTGATGTGTCAGTAAGTGCCTTTGAGATATATCAGTGAGTGCTCATTATGAGCAAACTTTTTCAAAAAAAATCTTGTATTTTATGCTGAAGGTTCTCAGGGCAGATGCATTATCTTGCCCTTGTATACCAGGTAGCTCCAGAGTTGTGGGCAGATTGTCAAAAAATTCTCGCTTTCACTCCTGCGTGTTACTTCTGAGTCCTTATTCCATTATTTCTGTGGATCATAGCCAGCACTTTTTAGATGGTGGTTTTGAAGAAATAGGAACTCTAGAGAGGCATGACTCTAGATCATAGCAAGGTTGAAAGCCCACAGAGCTGCATATGTGACTGGCTGTGGGTAGGCGGTGGGAGGCATCCGTGTGGGGTGGTGGGTGGTGGTGATCCATCCCTGCCTGCCCGTGCATACCCCCTAGGACATTTCCAAGTACCCATAGGGGTACACACGTACCCCCAGTTGACAACCCCTGCCTTACATAGATAGTGTTTCCATTCACCTGTATTTGTTGGGCTGGTAGACATCCTTCTTTACCAGCCTTAATATTTTCAGTACCTATGGACCCATTCCATGGTACAGGGTGTTGCAGTAAATGGCCCTGAAGATCAGGAGCAGAAATAAACATCTTGCTCCAATAGCATCTAGCCAGCTAAAAGTGAAGGAAAACATTTTTCCCTGCAAGTGTTATTTGGGTATCTGATATCACACAAGCCCAGGCTAGTTCCTAAGCTGTGTACCACTGGGATGATGGGGAAGCATCTTCTTTCTAATGAGGATGATGGGATGATTGCTCTCTGCCCTTCTGCACCAGCTGTGTCTTTCGTTGAGTTTAGGCTCCTGATTCAGGAGGTGTTTTGCATCAGGAAAAGATTAGCTGAGAAACAGTGTCTTTATCCAAAGAGCTATACATGTAGCAGCTTGTTATTTTCAGTGAGACCTGCTGGGTTCTGAGCACGTTTGACAATGTGATCCTTGAGAATAATCTAGGTATTGGTGGCATTTCAAGCAATGGACTAACATTCTTAACTGTGATAACGTGAATTTTAAACTATATAGGCGCTTAAACAAATGTCTCAGTTTTTTTTCAGAGGTGCTTCTGGATCCTATTGAAAGTGTAAATTTGCAGGGCTGTAAATATATTCTTATTCTCAAGTGAGTAAGCTTGGCATATAATCATGCAGCACAGTGAGCGCAAAACCATACCAGGCCATTTTTTTTCCAGAGGAAAATTACAATTTACTAAATGTGACCATTAGTCCCACTCAGATGAGTAGATGCTCTGTTCCTCAAAATAAGTACAAACAAAAATGGATCAGCAAAATAATTAGAATGACCCTTTACCATGCTGTGATTTTATGTTGCCACTTTCATGGTCTTCTTTATGAAGACTGTAAAGCAGGAAAGGCTGAAGTCAAAGTACAGGTTTTTGCTATCAGGTTGCTGTCAAAACCCAGGCAACAGTGAATAAGAAAGAAAAAGAAGAAACTCAGTAGTAAAGAGACTCCTAGGCATACACAACTTTAATAATTTAAAATATAACAGTATGTCCAGCCTTTCTTTTCTCATTAAAATTATGTATCACTTAACTGGATTCGTTAACTTTTGAAAAATTATTTAATCACAATTCTTTGGCATTAATGTTTGTTTGAGAAGCATTGTTTTGTGCCATAGGCTTCAACAACCGTGAATACTACAGTATAGTTAGCAAATAAAAAAGAGGTATTAGATCAGATCTATCTCAGTCATAACTTCTTTTTCCCCCAAGTGGGTTATCTTAACCCTAGCCATATCTTTCGAATACATAGATAAGGATTGCTAGGCTTTGCTGATTCACTTATTTCCAGTCTTCATTTACCACCAACAACTTCCACACAGACTCTGTTTTTTCTATTGTAAGTGTTGCTGGGTGACTGATACATACATAACACACACAAGTGGGCGCGTGCGTGTGTGTGTGTTATGTATGTATCAGTCACCCAACAATACTTATAATACACATGTGCAGTAAAAGCTACGTTAATCGGCATTCTACTAGCCAGAATTCTCTATTAACCTGAATTGCTGGCCAGACACTTGGCCGGGGGGGGGAGGGAGCGGAGAGAGGGAGGGAAGCTTGCACGCCGCTGCTGCCACTCACTACCCTGTGCTGCCACCATTCTGCATGTGGCCGCTGCCACTGCCACCCTGCACTCCACAAGGGTTTTCAAAAAGGTTGAAAACCCCTGCCTCAGATAACCAGTATTTTTGATACCCAGCACCCCCTTTACCCCACTCATGCCACAAAATATATATTTATAAAAATAAATTTCTCCATTGTATGTCTTATTTATATTTATGTATGTATGATGTTTATATATATATATATATATATGTACACATGTATGTATATGTACACACACACACCATATATATTATTACTTAATTCCTCCAGTGTAGCTGCATTAATTTAATGTTTTAATATGGCCTATTGCTTTTGTATTGTTTCTTTTGTTAATTTGCTCCATGTTGAAATTAGGTTGCTATGCAGCCTAATTTCAAGTACAGCATGCACCAGAGGGAAAATGAATGTTACTTACCTGGCTTTTTAATTCTTTTTGCATAAAGTCCTCTTACAGTTTTAGGTTCTTCTCATATTGTTTACAGTTCATAATTTGTTTGATGGCTCACCACTTTAAGAAACATACAAAGAGAGACCAACCTACAGCAAACAAAGTAGTATCTGCTTTTCCAAAAAAAAATTAGTATCTTCCATGGAAGACTCAATAAATAGAAATCAAATCATCATACTATTCCTTGCACATGTTACAAGAATGCTCTAAAAATGGAGATGTGCAGATACAGCCTAAGTGCTAGGCAGTGATGCTTCTAAATGCATATCCGACTTCTGCAGGACAAGTGCAACCTTGTTATTGAGCAGTGTAAAAGGTTCTAAACAACATACAAGGTATAGGTAAGGTAGGTGTGAATAATGACCTGTCGACAAACGGTAAAGTAGTTTTCCGTCATTTTACATTTTGACTGTCATAAAAAACTTACTGGTGATAGAATAATCAAACTTAGACTGATGAGGCATTGCGTTCTTTAGGGATGGCAGGAATACCACAGATTATACTAGATTCAGTGTTGCAGTTAAAGCAGGGCTACAAACTCTTTGCATTGCCCCAAAGAAGCAGGTTTTTTTTCTTCCACACACATACAGCACACAGTCTACAAGTTAAGTTGTTATTTTCTGAGGATTTCAAGGAAATCTGTTAATTAGTGTATATGGTAACATTAATTAACATGTTTCCTTGAACGGAGTTGGCATTTTGGGTCTCATGATTTTTCATGCTCCTTCAGCTTAGAAAATATGGAATTGTAGAAAATGTGTGAATAGTAAGACTTTGGTTCTCTCTGGAAATGTATTAGAAAGTTATTCATTAATTACCAATTGGCTTCAGAATTTCTATAATGCTTTTGCTGTGTTCTGGTATTGTCGAAGTCGTAGTTGGGATGGCGGGTATATGGCTTATATCTGTATGTATCTATCATATTTTCCTAGGCACTGGTGGTGGTAAGGCCCTGAGGAAAGCAGGTCTTGCAATTACAGTTCCTGCAGAAACAGTAAGAAAGCTTCTGGCATGGAGATGCTGAATGAGGGATTCTAGTTCAGTCTCAGCCTAGGCAGGACTTCACCATATTAATGAACAGCATGAGTGGATTTCTTATGTGCTTTCAAATACATTTTTTGCTGCCCTGTTATCCCTGAAAATAGCCCTGGTTGCACACAGGGCTGGTCTTATGGGGCTCAAGAGAGTCAACAGGGTGTTTCTTTGGGGTACATACCGGATTGAATTCTATAGTTTGACATATAATGGGTATTATCAGTCCCAAACTTTCCAAGATCATGAGTCAGGCCATGGGAAATTAGTAGTTTGGCTTAAGCATCATATAAAAATAAATAAATAAAAGGGATTTAGTTGCTCTCTAGCTTCTTATCTTCTCTTTGTCATGCTTCCAACATTTTCTTTGTAACCTGGAAGCCTATAAACTCACCATTTTATTTAAAGCTGAAAAAAGCTGAATGTCTCCTTGTAATCACATGAATAACAAGGATTATATCTGTAGGAAAACCGGAAGGTGTTGTGATGTTCACAGGCTAGGGGCAGAAATTGCACATAAACTGGTATAAGTTATCGGAAACCAACTCAAATCTGTAACACAACAGAAGTTCAGTGCACATAAACTGCTTTCAAAATAGCCAAAACTAGTTTAAGATAAACCTGGAAGGATGTAGTATGAGACTCGACTGATTTAGATTAAATCAGTTTATTAAACTTCTGTCCCAGATCCCCTCCAGATTCAAGTTAACTCACAGTCCCTCAGTATCCCAGGATGCTTTATAGGGTGGGCCAGCTAGCTGTGACTCAAGGCCCTCCAATCACTCCTCAGGCTTCTGCCCTGACCACTGCAGGCACGTGGCTGTATTTCTGGAATCAAAAATGAATGTCTGTTCACTTGCTTTTTGGTTCAATTTACACAATTTCAACTAACCTGCGGAGATTGAATAGATTCAGCCTTGGGCTTTTTGACTGTCTGTACTTAGCCAATAAGACTGTGAAATCTGTCAGAACTGATCCCTTGTTTATGAGATTTCAAGCAGACTATCAGAGTGACAAAACTGAAGTGAGATTTTTTTATTTAGATGAGACAGTCATCTTCACAAAGAGAATGCTAATCCATGAGGCCCATTAAAAAGAAATTTGAACATTGGAAAAATTATACTTATATATAACATAATTTATATTTATATGCCAGATATAGAGGACTGTATTTATTCTAATTACATCCAGAATTCTGTAATATGGGGCCCAAAGACTGATTCATTAAAGCTAGGGGTTGCATGATATTCATCTAGCTAAATACTTTCCCCCATTACCCTTTACTCCCAACACAAACAAGTTTATTTGTGGCACCTAAGTAATCCTTTGGAATTGAGTGGGGTTTTTTTAAATCTGTATATATACATGAACACATTCAGAAATAAATCTCAGGATAGTGAATAACAATGTGGATTAGGTAGAGAAGTTTAATATTGAGGAATAATAACTGAGGACAATCAAATAACTGAAGAAATCAAGGCAAGAATTTACACTGCTAATACATGCCTGTTGAGTATGGATAAAATAATGCCATCAAGGAACATTTCAAGACACCTTAAAATCCAGATTTGTAGTGCAGTTGTTCTACCTGCCCTTTATATAGATGTGAATCCTGGACGCTGAGAAAGACAAAGGGAAAACGGCTGCTTGAAAGTGAAAACAAAGTGTTAATGAAATTTGGTATTTGGTACAGTACAGGTAAATAGTGTATGGAGGACAAGACGTAATCAAGAGTTTGTGGACCTTTACAAAAGACCTGATGACTTAAACAAGATAAGAGTACAGAGAATGAAATGGGTAGGGCATATTGTAAAAACCAGCAAGGAAAGGCATATGAGGCAGATTTTGAAAGCTGAAGTAGAGGGTATTAAACCTCAATCTAGACCAAGGCAATGATGGGAAGATAATCTAAAAAACTAATCTGGAAGAGATAGATAAAGATGCAACAAAGATAAAGGAAATTGTGTAAGATAGGAAAAGTTAAGGCAGTTATAGACCCTCAAGGCCTGTGAGACCCAGGAGATATCCTTGAGGCATGCAGGTTTTTTAATAACCTTGTTCATTACTGGAAAATACAAGCTCCCATAGGTGAATCAGTGTGTGAATCAGAATTTTAAATGTGGTCCTTTAAAAACCACAAACTTTGAACTTAAACTTCTTTGTAGTTGTAGTACATCTCATTGGCATCTGCAAAATAATTGTTAGAAGAATTCCCATTTAAGGAAGAGATCATTTAAATTTAATATATTTACTTTTTTTATAGACTGCTGGTACTTCAGAATTTACTCTCGATAATTTTAAATGCTACCCTTTACACAATAAATGGTGTCTATGGTTTTGATCCTGCTAGATGTTATACTCTGGCTGTGATATAGCATGCTAAATTTTGACACAGTTTTTGCATGGGATTTTGTAATAGATTTTGATTACAGATTTTTTACATGGGATTATTCACCTGTGTAAAGCTAAGCACCTGCTTAATTTGCTGAATCTAGGTAACATACTCAGCACTTTGCAGTATCAAGATGCACCGATATATTGGTCTGATATCAGATCGGTACTGATATAAAGAATATTTGTTGTATCAGATATCGGCCTGATGGGGCCGGTAAATGCTTGTGCTGCGCGCAGCTGCAGCACAGCACTCAAGCAGCCAGGAGCAAAGTCAGCAGCATAGCAAGCTGCCTTCAGCTGGTCAGTCCATTGTGGTAGAAGGGGAGGCGGGGAAGGAAGAGGCGAGGGGAGAAGAAATCAGTGTTCCCTGTGGTGAGGGCAGGGGAGGGGCAGGTGCTGCCTGGGCAGGGCAGGCATGGAGGGGAGAGGTACAGCTCCCACCACTGCTTGCACCCTGGGTGGGGAGGGTGTGTCCCCAGATCTGCACTGGGCAGGGTAGGCTGCACAGGGCTCTTCTCTGTGGATGCTGGTGGTGCTGGGAGAATGCTGCATCCACCCCAAATCTCACCGCAGCTCAGCTGCCAGCACTGCCACTGCCGGCTGCCCAGCACTGCTCTGGCTCTTCCTGGCATGTGCATGGAGGTGGGGCATAGAGCCAAAGCAGTGCTGGGTGGCTGGCGGTGGCAGTGGTGCTGGGAGTGGAGAGGTGGCAAAATTTGGGGTGGATGCAGCATCCTTCCAGCACTGCCGGCGCCTGCCCTGCCCCATGCAGATCCAGGGGCACATAGCCACGCCGCCCCCTCTGCCCTCCTGGGGTGCAAACAGCAGTGGGAGATGCGCCTGGCCACAGCTCCACCCCCTGATGTGTAGCAGCTGACCCTGCCCCCTCCCTCCCTCACTGTGGGGGGGCATTGATCTGCCCCCTCATGCCCCTTCCCTCTTCCCCTTCCACAACACCAGACTTACCAGCTGGACACAGCTGTATTGGAAATTAGATTGGTAAAGGCTGTAAGAAGGAAGAACTCCTGAAATCTGTTGAAGACAGTGGTAAAGCTCTGACAGACTTTCATATTTTGCCACTACCTTCAGTGAGGTCAACATTATACCTCAAGAGTCAATCAATCATGACTCATGGGGCTACTTGGTAACTTTTCCAACCACAAAATCAGGTTTCACTCTAGAGGTCGCAAGCAGTTTGTTTGAGATGGCTTTTAAATAGTATCCCTAAGAAGCAAAAGCAGTGGCTGTATTTTTTTTAGCCGAGTAAATAATTCACAGAGAATAATTTATTTAGGCAGTTTCCTGTCTTGGTTTTTATTATTTATTTATTTAGTATAGTTTCACGCACTTTTTCCATTTATTCATTACTGTAAATCTGAGGAGTAATTTTAATTATGTGGTCTGACTGAAAGCAGCTATCTTTGAATTTTCAATATTCATTTTTTTACTATGGGTAATACTTCAGAGGTCTTTAATGAGAGGAATGTAGTACCTGTTTTTTTACTAGTCCTTTGCACAGGCTGAATTTTAACTTAGGGTTACCATACATCCGAGTTTTCCCAGACATGTCCTCTTTTTGGGTCCTTCCATCTTGGTCTGGGTGGGTTTTTTTAAATATCAATAAATGTCCAGGATTTTGCTCTGCTCATCATCAACATTTTTCCTGGCACTTCCTGGCTTGCCGTAGCAAGACACTGCTTGGGAGTGGGGAAGCTGAGGAAGGACAGTTGGAGGCAGGGGGCACTGTGTACATCTGCATGCATGCATGCACATGTCTGGCATGCACCCAGGCAGGGTGGGAGGAACAGCCCAAGCAGCTGGATGCAGGCAGATCTATTGGGAGTGGGGACTGGAGGGCCAGGGCTTGGGAACTGTCTGGAAGGGGTGTGCGTGTGTTTGTGGAGAGGTGGGTACGTGAGGTGGGGAGGTACCTGCTGGTGCTCAGGGAAAGTGTCTGGGCACTGAAACTGCATCAGGGCAGGGGGAGTGAGGGGAGGTGCCTACCCCTCTGGTGGGGGAAGGGGACGGGGGTGAGTGTGGGGCTTTGGGGCAGCAGGCAGTTGCATGGCTGGGTCAATGTCACCAGGGCCAGTGCTTTTGCTCACAGGGATGGGGCAGCTGAGAGATGTTGCAGAACTGGGGGGAGCAGGGGAGTCTGAGTCAGGAGTGATGGGCACTAGCAGGGCTAGAGGGGGGCTGTGGCTTGGGAATGAGGGGCACCAGAGGGAGTGGGGGACTGTAGGTCAAGATCATGGGGCACAGGCAGCACCAGAGGGCTGTGGGTCAGGAGTGAGGGGCATCAGCAGAGATGGGAATGAGGGGCACCAGCATGGTCTGGGGGGCAGGGTACTGTGGGTTGGGAGTGAGGGGCAGCAGCTGGGCTGCGGGGGGCTGTGGCTTGGGAGTGAGGGGTTGGGACAGAGCATGGGACTATCACAGGACAGGTCAGACAAGCAAATGTTCATTATGTAAGTGTGTCCATGTGTCTCAGAGAAGCACTCAGAGCTGCTCCTAGACAGTCTGCCTCACATAGTACATTGGGCACATTCCATGAGATGATAAAGAAATGCATCATACTCCCAATTTTTCTCCCCAGAAAGTTGCCTAATAAAAAAAAAAATCCTCAACTTGCATATTTTCTGAATTATAGCTACCACTTCACTCCAACACTACTGAAAAGGTGACTGCTATTTCCCCCCAGATTAGGCAGGAGTATAGAGGTGACAGGAATCCACACCTCACCAAAAGAATACTCCTTTCATTGTCTACTCAAGTGCCAAAAGACTGTGTAGGAAGTATAGGGCAAGGGAGTCAGACAGATTTCACAAGGTAAGATCTTCTTCCTGGTACGGAAGGCTGGATCCACCTTCAGATCATGAGCAATCACTTTAAACCTTCCAGGATCAATGTGAAGACACTCTTATCCTTATTTTAATTCCTGGAAACCACACACCAATAAGATCTCTTACCCATGCAAACCTACCCAACCCTAAACTGACTTTAACATAAGGTTTATTTAGTTTCCATTCAATTTCAAGATAAGGTATTTTTTCTCAGGTTCCGCAGTGGCAGAGAGGGTATTTGCCATGATTCTCAGAGTGGTAGCATTCTGACTTTAAGTTTACAGAGTGTACATTTCTTGCCTTAGACATCTTGATAAGAGCCAACTCCAGGGAAACATGCCATCAAAGCAAACATCAAAGGATTCTGGAGTTAGAGATACAGAGTTATTATCTACAAAAGCAAAAGCAGCTTGATTTTATCAGAGGGGCATACATTGCTTGAGTGTTCAGCATGACAGAGAAATCTTTCATAGGCAAGATTGCCAAAGCTTTAAAGTGTAGCACCCAGAATGGCTAAACACAAACCCCTGGAAGTGTGCTTAGTTTCCTTAGGATTGTGACTAGTCTGGGTGAAATACAATGGACTACATGGCTAGGGACAGACATTCAAAAAGCCCGAACCTGAATTGATTCAATCTTTGCATGTTAGTCTAACCTGACTAGGCTAAATCAGTTTATAACTTCACAGACATCCCAGACATGTAGGCACATGCCTGCAGTGGCTCAGGCTAGAAGCCAGGGGGTGCTAGAGCAGGCCTCCCTTCCCTTCTGTAGCACTGAGCTGAGGTGGGGCCATGGCTAGGCCCTAATAGGATGCTCTGAGTAGCCTAGAAGGGAGTTGATAAGTGTTTACCACCCCATTAAGAAAGCAACAGAAAGACATTACCAGCTACCTGTTGATTCAACACAGACCATAGCCAGCATGTGGTCTGCTAGCTAATACACAGACACCTCCTCAGTGAGGCAGAGGGGAGTGGGGAATTCTTGCTAAGCAGGGAGTGTGAGGGGAGGAGGAAAGCAGCCCACCCTCTGTGCTGAGCCTGCAGCCACAGGGCAAAGGGGAGGGGCCAGCCC
The DNA here is from genome assembly GCF_052110815.1 of Crocodylus siamensis. Taxonomy (NCBI): domain Eukaryota; kingdom Metazoa; phylum Chordata; order Crocodylia; family Crocodylidae; genus Crocodylus; species Crocodylus siamensis. The sequence continues at coordinate 107,391,314 of NC_143397.1, forward strand.
TGCTTTGAAGCAGAGAGCCCTGCCCAGCCCAGAGAGCATGCTGGGATGCCGGAGGAGTCTGATTTATCTTAAACCAGCAAGAGGTCTGGGACAGACATTGAATAAACCAGTTTGACCTAAATCCCTTAAGTCTGATAAACGTGGCTGAATGTATCATCTCAAACTGGTTTCAGTTATTTTCAAACTGGTTTATGTACACTGAACATCTGTTCTGTTACAGTTTTTAACTAGTTTCTGGTCATTTAAACTGATTCATATTTTGGTACATGTCGATTTGGTACTCAGCATGAGAACTCTATATAATTTCCAATCTGGACTTAGCTGTGTGGATATAGCCAACTAGACACAGGTTGGAGACAGTGTGTGCACCCTTCCATGGAAGTCTGCAAGTCAAAATCAGTTGTGAAGTAAATCGTAATGTGAGCTGTATGTCAGGTATACATTTCTTTAACATTGCTGCAATGGTCAAGGTAATGTAAAACACACTGATTAGAGACTGACATCCCTGACAGACATGCAGTTAAAGGCATCATAGGATCTGATGTGTGAACCCAACAATTGCATTTCCTGCTATGCCAAATGCATGGCAAGAGACACAATTGATCTAGCATCAGATCCTAATCACTGCATATTGCTAGTGCAGAGAGAGCCCGGGATCAATATCCTGGGCTCTCCCTTCATGGGCAGGTTGGGTGTTTGACAATTAGCTGATCTTTGTCTGGCTGCATGGACCCACAGGGCTGTTTGAGCCCCGCTATGGTCTCTGGAGCTGGCCAATGATCAGCTGTTCATCAGCAGATTGGGACTGTCCTAAGGTTCAAGTCTTGGGGCAGTCCCAATCTTCAGTTGGATGGCAGGGATCTCCCCAAGATTCAGGTCCCAGGGCTGGATCCCCTTGGCTGTCCCAATCTCCCATTAGCTGGATGGGACCACCCCAGGACTTGAGTTCCAGAGTGGTCCTGATCAGCTGTTATCTGACAGGGACCACCTGGGCTCAAGCCCCAGGGCCATCCCAATTAGCTGTAAACAGGCAAGGACCCCCCTGGTGCTTGTGCCACCAGGAGGTTTTTGCTAGCTGATACCTAATCTTGACCACTCTGAGGCTCCACCCCTGAGGCAGTCCCTGCATGGCATACCACACATTCAAGTCATGGCACCATACAAGCCAGCCACAAAGATATTACATGTTTTTCAAGTAATATCTTTGTGGCTGGTTTATGATTTTATGATACCATAAATTCATTGAATGTATGACCAGTTCCTATTTCTGATTTCTCTTATGATTAACACCATAATAGTGCCAGAAAAATAATGTGTGTCAGGGGCCTGAGTGAGTGTGGAAAAGTAATTAAATTTATACTTCATGGAGGCCAGATTTTTGTTATAATAGTATAAATTTGAGTGAGTTATATTAAAGAAATGGGCTGTAGATCAGAATCTGGATCTAGAAGGCCAAAAAGAATAGCATGAAAATCAATTTAGGTAAGTGCTGAAGTATCTGATCGTCTCTTCTTTATGCCCATTCTGACCTCAGTTTCCCCAAATTTATTCTTAGTCTGAGGAATTTCTCCCATTACTGGCAGGGTCAAATTTAGCTGACGCAGCATACCAGGTTGTTCTGAACTCAATTCATTGTTCACATCTTCAGGAAGGTTAACCCCATGTGTAGTTTACAGCCCAATTCATATTGCTGCTAAATCTGGCCTATCATCGTAAGGGATTCACATTCAAATTCCATTAACAGCAAGTAGCAGAAGCCCACATTTCCATTTTGAAATGATGAGCCAGTCATAGAATTTGGATCTAGACACTACACACCTCAGTCGTCATAAATGCTTGCATCTGAGCTTTGATTCAGGCCTCTCTCTCTTCGCAACATTTCTCATCCAAAGTTGTCAGGAACCAAAAGGAAATGAAAATGACTATCAATAAATATGCATGAATTTCCTAGAGCCAACAGTAATACACCAAGACCTCATATCCCTTCAAAGCAATTTGGAACAATAGCATGACTGCTAATGGCATTTACAAGCTCATCATGGTCTACGAACCAACAAGAGAAACTTTTTCAAAAGGAAATGAAATTATTTTTGTATGCAGAGAAGCATCTTTAATTTGCTGAAAGTCATAAGATAAAATGTAACTTCAATATGTAAGAGAATTAGTTTTCATTGAAAAGAATGGGTTCTGTCCCAGGAGGCATGTGATTGGATCACCAGGATGAAGAGGCATGGAAAAGGACATCTCTGGAATCTCCAGGAATGCAAAAGAATCCTTATCAAACAGTACAGCAGAAATTTAGGAGGGAAAACTTCTTGCTGGATAGGGTAGAACATCCATTACACACTTTTCTGATGAGGACACCGCAAAAAATAGAATGAGGTGTGGAATGGGTTATAGTGCCAGATCTTCCCTACCTGTCTTCAGCACTGGTATCAGCATAATTTTTTCCTCCTCTACCTCTTCTGAAGGAACAGGATTTGAGCAGGATATATCAGGGACCTGTAACACTGAAAATGTGGCAGCCTAGTTTGTTAGTTTGGGTGAAAGAAAAGTTTGTTGGAAGGCAGCATTTGAGGAGGCTATATCTCTTCCTATATTTTATATTTTCTAATTAAGTCAGGGGTAATGAGAGAGGGGAAATTCCAAAATTGGATGAAATGCAATAGTTCTCATTGATCTGGACTTCATTATAGCTCTTGATATCATAAGAGAAATTAGTTAACTTGAGAAGGTGGACATTAGTAGCAGAATTGTAAGGAGTGCAAAGAATGAACTAAAGAGGAGGTAGGAATAGATTAAAAGGGGAAGGCATTAGGCTGGAGGGAAGTTTACTAGTGAAAATCCTCAGGGATCAGCCTTGCAGGACTGATCACATTGATTATTTTTATTGATGGTCCATGGATAAGAATCAGAAGAGCGCAGATGAAATTTTTGGATGACTCAAAGTTAGAATGCAACACTGATGCAGAGGACGATGCTGTTACCATGCAGAAATAAATGGGTGGCTTTAAAAGTCTTCATTTTCTTTTTTATCTATCCATTCATCCTTTCTTTCCACCCAGAAATGACATTATCTTCTTTTTAGTCTCTAGTAAGTTAGGACATGCGTATTATTTTGCTAATGTTAATCCATTGTGGATCCTCAGAATCCATTTCTGTCACTGTCTGTAGGTCAGTGGGAGATGAATTGGACAGGAATTTAGCACAGCTCTTCAGCAGCTACGTAAGAGCAAAGTCCAGTGCTGTAGTGGGCACATCTACACATAGAATTCATGTGATGCAAGAAACTCAGGGACAGTTTATGCCAGAGTTTATTGCTTCAGGTCGTAGCATTTACACACGTGCCCAGGACCACAGCACGTTTTGCTTAAGTAGTGCAGCCCAAGTTGGCACAAGGCCTGGGGGGTCAGCCTGCCAGCCTGGAGCTGCTGCGCCCTGGCTCAGTGTGCTGCCGAGGGGCTGGCTGGGGCACAAAGGTGCTCCACAATGCAGGGCTAGCTGGGAGGCAGCCCCCACACTGAAGCATCCTTGTGCCCCAGCCAGCCGCGGTTACCATCTATACTTGCATTGCGACAAGGTAAATAACTCTGCCATAGGATAGTACTTGTATCAAGCAGTACTAACTTATGGCAGAGTGAATTCGTTTACTCTAGTCTAGTAGTTCTGCATGTGTAGATGGAGACACTTTAGTGCGGAGCTAATTAGACAACTAGTTAATATATGCTGTGGTAGCACCTATAGGCTCCAACTACAGCGAAATATGTTAGTGCTCCAACTGCAGCAAAATACTTTAATATCTGAGTGCAAACAATTATTGGGGACACATACTGTTTGCAGGCAGGCCCACCGAAATCAAGAAGATGACTTGTGTGGAATGTTGCTGCTGGTGCTGTTGTTGTTGCTATCGCAGTTGCTTTCAGGCCAGAGCATGGCGCAGATGGCATTGAACTAGGCATTGCTCAAAACACATGACAGTGCAGGTTCCATCCCACAGCTGAATAGTTTAGTCAGGGAAAGGGTGCTGGGGGAGACAGAGGAGTAGCGACTTGCCCAAGGTTAAGCAGGAGGTCAGAGGCAGAGCAAGGAATAGGACCAAGTCTCTCAGGGTATAGACCAATGCTTTATCAACTGGACCAATCTACCTTTATCTAGTTCAGTGGTTCACAATCTGTGGTATATGTACCACCAGTAGTATGCATTAACATATTTATTATAATTACTTCATATGACAAAAAATGGTGGTACTTAAGGTTGAACTGAAAAATTTGCTGGTGACGTAACGTTATATTGTATTAAATTGTTGGTGCACAATCTACCAGAGTTTGGGAACTGATGATCTGGCTCGTGTGCATTGCTTTCAAGGTCTGTCTACATTGCAGAGCTGCTGTCACTGCAGGTCTATGATCGTAGTAGCTGTGTTGTCAGACTCCCTCTGAATGAAAGAAGCCAGGAGTCAGATTCCCTTTTCTAACAGCATAGCTATGTCCAGAAAGGGAGTTCTGCTGGCAGTGCTATGTAAAGACAGAGGAGCTGAATAGCTGAAGACCTACCACCCAGGGCAGCTATAACACACAGGGCAGCACTGGCTGCTGAGTGCTAATGGCAGCAGCAGCGAATGCTATTTATGTGTCCTTCCCAAAAAGTCAGTACTGGGGGTTGCTACCCAGGTAACTTTCCCCCACCCAATCAGTTATGCCAGAGGTTCCCAACCTTTTTATGCTGAGGATCAGCAGATTACACACCAGAAGTGACCAGCATACTGTGGGCAGGCTGCCAGTCCATAGTATACTTCCAGTCTGCAGTTTGCCTGTCTGTGGTCACTTCCTGTCCAGCAGCCAACCCTTCATGGCCCAGTCCCGGGCTGTGGCCTGGGGGTTGGGAACCCCTGAGTTATACTAGCGATGCTGAGTGAGGGGCATAATATTTTCACAGTCCTGTCCCACAAAACCATGCTACAACTGGTGATACATAGTATATCAAGTGTTAGGGCCTGTTTTCTCTGTATTGTAGGATATGATGACACCTTTTTTAAAGAAACAAAATGTTTATGATATGAAAGAAAGGAAGGAAAAAGAGAGGGAATACCTGTCATTCTTCTCATCTAAAGCTATTTCACTTTGATAGCCTGTCATAAATAAAGTGTTGCTAATATGAGAGTGGTTTGAGATGGTTCAAATTGCTTGCCAATTAAGCAGTTCTTTGGCAGGATACTTTAAAAACCTTTAAATAATGCAATAATGATAAAGTGTTCTAAGCTAATTTATTATAGACAGTTTGGAGCCCAAGAACATTTACATAAAAAGGAAAAACTGCTACCAGGGAGGTATATTTTTCTTAAAAACCAAATACATTTCAAATCTCACTTTTAATAAGGCAATATCAGTGTATTTTTTTTCCAAGAGTGGTGTTCTGTCAAAACACCTCTTCACCTAGCATGAAGTTCACAAAAATTATCCTTAAAATATGTACTTTTGAAAGCAGAAACTTAGGGGCCTTCTATTTTACATCACAATTTATCATTATTTATTGGAATTGTCAAATCCTTCCATGAGGCACATGTTTCTTGCCCTAACTGCTTTTTTCCTGTATGTGTCACTCAGCATTTATATCCAAACTAATATTTCAGCATTACAAGCTCTTCCTACACTTTCTGGTCCTGATTCTCATTTATACAAGGCCCTGCTTGCTTTGTTCTGTGAACTGGGACCATAAAGTAGATATAAATTACACTGCCATTGATTTCAAAGTCTTTTTGCACTTTTAGGGTAAAAACAGACCTTGCATTTGAGTTGGTTCTGATTGTTCCCAGTCAGAATGTGGGAGTGGCAGAGCATTTTACACATGCAAATTGTCTCTGGAGTGAATGGTAATTAACTTGAATTACCAGTGATTGTCCTGAGGAAAGTGTTATCTTGGATATTTCACAGGAACTTAAAGCAGGACAGTGGACTTGTACCTCTGTCAGGTCCCAAGATAAAAGGCTTTTTTTCCCAGGAGAAATACTTAGGGTACATGTAAACCATTTGGGGCAATCAGTTACAACCCTAATTGACTGAAAACAGTATACATGTTTGGCTTTTGGGGCTGAAGCAGCACAGACAGCCTGCACTGGCAATGGCCTGCAGCCAGGGAGCCCCTGGGAACAGATCCCAGGCAGGTCTGCGGGCTCCTCTCCCAGAGGCAACTGAGTGTGAAGGCACAGGCGACTGGTAGGACGGTATGGGGGGCAAGTACCCCCCTCAGATTGGCCACTGACTTGGCAGTGCTGAGGACAGGGCAGTTTTTTAGCTGTGCAGGCCAGTGGTGTGTTGGGGATGGGGAGTACTAAGCCATGGCACAGAAGTATAGGAGTGGATATGGGGGTTTTGCCCCCCACCCCCCGGACTCAGGATGTGAGAGTGTCCCTTTGTGAAGGGCAGCCCTGGTTGGCTGCCCACTACAGAAGACCATGTACCTTGCAGAACTCCCAAGTCACTGTAGCCCTGTTTCTTTCTCCCAACTCTGAGGCTACCAGGGAAAGACTCCAAACAATTCCCCTGGGGAACTCCCAACTGATGGAGTCCCCTGCCTCCCTCCCTCGTTCCCCATTCTGAGGCTGCCAGGGAGAAACACAGGGCAATCACCCCCAAGGGCTTCCTGGGTACTTCCCAGTCAACCATGCCTCCCCGCCCCACCCTGAACTCTCTTGGGACATTTTCCATCCTGGGCAATCCCCAAGTGGCCATGTTCCCCCAGCCCCAGACTCTCAAGGGCATTTCCGTGTTTGGCACTTCCTGGGTCAGCACACCCTGCTAACCCTGCATTCTCTCTGGGTTTTGCTGTACTTCTAGGGGGAATCCAGAGGCCAGGGTTCAGTGCCTGGGTATCTCTTTCCCACTGCTGCTCCTAGAGCCCTATACTGTTTGCCTGAATGGCAATTAACTTGAATTGGCTCTGATTGTTCTTGGGGAAAAAGGGTTATTTTAGTATTTCTCAGATACATCACAGGTTCTTAAAGTGGGACAATGAGTTTGTGTATGTGAAGGATCCCAGAATAAAAAGTTTTCTCCTGGGAAAAATCCAATGTCTGTTTTAAGCCTTAACGTTAGGGATCTACCAAGTTCAAGGTGGCTGCCCACTGATTTCCCAGGCAGAGCATGGGGCCCAATGCCATTTTTGTGGGCCAAGTGCAGCAGGCCTTCCCATGCCTCTGATTGGCTGAGGGGCCCAGGAAGTCCCACCCCTCCCTGCAGATTGCCACATAGCTCAAAATGGTGGCTTAATTACCCTGATCCAGGCAGAGCTTGACAGACTCATGAAGTGGGGAGATGAGAACCTGATGGTGTTTAACACCGAAAAATGCAAGGTTCTCCGCTTTGGGAGGAAAAACCTGCAGCATCCTTATAGGCTCAGTAGAGCTACGCTGGTTAGCACTACAGATGAAAGGGACTTGGGGGCCATGATTGACCACAAATGAACATGAGCCTTCTATGTCATGCTGCAGCTAGTAAAGCGAGCAAAATGCTGGCTTACATTCATAGGTACTTCTCAAGCAAATCCCGAGACGTCATTCTCCCCTTGTACTCGGCCTTGGTGAGGCCACAGCTGGAGCACTGTGTCCAGTTTTGGGCTCCACAATTCAAAAAGGATGCGGAGAAGCTTGAGAGAGTGAAGAGGAGAGCCACGTGCATGATCAGAGGTCAGAAAAACAGACCTTATGATGAGAGGCTGAGAGCCATGGGCCTCTTCAACCTGGAAAAGCGTAGGCTCAGGGGTGATCTGGTGGCCACCTGTAAGTTTATCAGGGGTCTTCACCAGGATCTGGGGGAACATCTGTTCACCAGATCACCCCAAGTGATGACAAGATCGAACGATCGCTATCTCCGCCACGAGTGATTCAGGCTGGACATAATAAAGAACTTCTTTACTGTCCGAGCCCCCAAGGTTTGGAATAGACTGCTGTCGGAGGTTGTTCAAGCACCCACTTTGAACGCCTTCAAGACACATCTGGATGCTTATCTTTCTGGGACTCTATGATCCCTGCTGACTTCCTGCCCCTGGGGCAGGGATCTGGAGTCGATGATCCTCCAGGGTCCCTTCCAGCCCAAATGTCTATGAATCTATGAATGATTAAGCTCAGGGAAGCCATTAATACACATGTTATTAAGCGTGGATTAATGGCTTTCCTAGGCTCAATCAGGGTAAGTAAGCCACAGTTTTGGGCCATCCCCAACCAGCTGTCTGCAAAAAATAAATAAACTTTCCAGCAAACAAAGAAAAGTCCTGAAGTCATGGAGTGTGGGTCTGGGGGGAAAATGGGGGGGGGGGGCAAAGGGGAGACAGGGAGGAAGGGAGGGGGTGGTAGAGTGGTGCTGTCTCTACAGAGGGTTGAGTTATGCAAATAATGGAATTAAGAGGGAGAGAGGTGGAGTGATTTTAAAGAAAGATGGGGGGGATGGGATGTGGATTGGGTTTTGCAAATTATGGAATGGGAGGCGGGTAAAGGAGTGGGGTAGTGTGATTGGAGGTGGAGTTATGCCAAATGACAGGGAATGGAATGAAAGTCTGGGGGCAAGGCAAGGCTATCTCCCCCATCCCCCCACCTCTCTCCCTCCATTCCTGGACTGAGCCTGTATTAGGGGCTCAGCCTTTGAAATGCTCCCTCCCCACCCCCTCATGCTTCAGGACACAAGGGCTTCCTATCCCTTTCTCTGTTTGCATCTTTCCTTTTTTTTTATCCCCTGCTTTGCAATTTTGTGCTTTTTCACAGGGCCTATGCTTTTTTGCAGAAACCACCTGAAATTGAAGTTTCTGCAAAAATCACAAAATTGTGATTTTGGTAGTCTATACTCAGTGTAAATGAGAATCAGGTCTACTGATAGGATGCTTATTATTATCACATAATAATTGATACATTTTATATTATCCATTATTTTTTTTCACAAGGTGTCTATCCAAGGCTTCATGGACTGACTTAACAATAAGACTACTATCCTAGAGTTAGTGATTATGTACGTACACTAGGGGACTGAATTAAGGCTGGACAGGCCAATTTAAAGTTGGCATTTATGATCTTTGAGTACTTGACTGTATGACCATAATGATTTTTAATGCAGGTTTCTGTGTGTGTACGCGTGCGTGCGTGTGTGTATGTGTAGGCCTGTGATATATATGACTAAGAGCAGTCTGGGGTCTTAAAATTTTGTATTATATACCTTTGAATCAATATGACATCTCTTATTCAAAGGGTACAGTATTGTGCCATTCATCAAAGAAGAAATCTTTAGATTTGCACTTATTCTGCTTTTGTATTTGTGGAGCTGCAGAAGGAGTGAATTTGCCTTCTTTTTTGGCAAGAAGATTAAGTTAGAAATATGCTACTATGTGATAGAGGCAGAAATTGAATGAAGCCAGCAAGGATAAATCTGCTCAAATAATTTATGCTCTCAGGGCAAAATGCTGACCTTGATCCATGTAGTCAGCTGTTGTTAACAGAGTTGCATTTATGGTGAGTGGGTGGTGAGATGAAATTATAACCCCAGAATAGCTCCTGAAGGAAAAAGGTATTGTCTATCAAAACCACTAGTGTTTGCACAAGTACAAAAGGGGTCTGACAAACATAGTTTCCTTGAGGTTTTCAGTAATCAGGGTAAATGCACATTATGGACTAAAATGAGTTTAGTGATAGAAGACAAAGTCATAGGCTGTGTCTCAAGTTGGAGAAGTGTTAAAATACATGTCAGCGCAGATTTGCCACTGTTTCTAAATTGTTAGGGTTAGTAACAATCATGGTGCATTTTGAGAAAGTCTGGACATACTTAAATGCATTAGACAGCACAATGACAACTTGCACAATCATAAGGCAATGAACATTATAAACCAAATTCAGTTCCTAAAATATGCTGATAAATCTGAGGTGGAATGAACTTCTGGAGAAGGCGGTGGGAAGCTCAGTGAAATGTCTTCCCAGTGAGCCACAGGAAACATTAATAGAGAAATAACATTTTAAAACAACAAATAGGATGCTTTGGTGTGTTTTTAAAAAAGGGATATCAAGGAAGAGATTGAATGACAATTCACTGAAAAGTGGTTACCCATATATGAAGTACCATGATACTTTGTGTTCTGTACCAAGGCTAACTGGCAGCCCACAGGCTGCATCTGGGGCCCTGAGGCGTTAAGCTGTGGCCCCCAGGGTCCTAATCTCCAGGCTCCCCTCCCCTCCTCTGGCTTTCACTTCCTGCCCCATGGAAGCCCAGAACCAGGCAGCTCCAGAGGACTGTGGTGCACTGTGCAGTGTGGGAGTGCCAGCATAATGTGACATACAGCCTGCATGGCGGGTGACCTGTCAGTACGGAGGAATTGGGGGGAATCCTTCTGTTTTTAGCCAAATAGAACAAATATCAGGAAGAGTTAATCAGCTAAGAGGTTGTTAAAAATAAGGTTACCTAGCCTGGAAATAAGTTAGTAAGGATATGCAGCCTAATTATAATCTCAGTCTGATGTAATTCCACTGAAGTCAACTGACTTCCTGCCCTTTGGGCGGGGGGCTGGACTCTATGATCTTCTGAGGTCCCTTCCAGCCCTAATGTCTGTGAAATCTATGAAATCTATGGGTCATATCTATGTAAATCAGGTCTAAGTGAGGTCCTTATCAGACCAGAAATATTTAACTTTATAAAAGATATTGTGAAAACTGACCAATCTCTTTGTACCCTGCATTATAATAAAAGAACAATGAGCAAGAGATAAAATTAATGTCTAGTAAATTTAGATCAAATGAAGGGAAATACTACTTCATGAAGCACGTAGTGGATGTTGGAAATTTATTTCTGTAGGATCATTAAGTCAAATACTGTGTCTGGAATAGGAAAAGAATAGGAACATTGTATGGCCATAAATAGCATTTTAATCATGTAAGCTAAAATATGGAAGACTTAATCTCATACTTCAGTGTGCAAAGGGTTAGAATGGAAATGTTTCTTTCAAACAAAGCACTGAGGAATTGTCAAGGTACACTGTGAGTTTTCATTGCCTTCCTTATTAGCTAGTATTCCTATTGAAACCCATGTTTGTGTGTATAGCTAAATAAGGCATTCTCTTGCTTGTGGTATTTAAACATATCTGCAATCAAGGGCTTGATCTCAACCCTTCTGACTCATAGTGTGACCCACATCTCAGGAGCATATGGACTGCATCAACCTAGTACACATTAGGTTTCATTGGGATTACTCATAAAGTAAGGTGGTATTTAACATGAGTAAGTAGGTCAGGGCAAAAATCAGCTCTAGAAGAACAGAATTATGGAGTATATTTTGGCAACATGTGTAACTGCAGGAGTTCCATTCCTTAACCGTGGCCTGAAATCCTTACTTCCATGTGAGCAGAAATCCTCTCCCAGGAACAGCAATATAGCCCCTTTCCCATGCATGTTTTCCTGGTGTCTCCCTCCCAACAACGATATCCAACCATGGGTTGGCTGAGGAGAAGACTCCATCTGTGCTATTTGAAATCACGTTATGCCAAGTCCCAACACCTACAGCAAGCCTTCAGACACATTTCCAATTCCTACCTCTCCAAGTTTATCCTCTCTCTAAATTTACACAGATGACAGATAACAATACCTGTCTGTATCATTCCAAACTCTGACCAGTCACAAAGTAGGATCTCCTACCTTTGTACCTTCTACCTTTGTCCTACTGTATGGGGTATATCTGGCTGCAGTAGAGACACCTTTCCTCTCTCAATTATATGCAAATGAAATGAAAGGACTAGCTTGTGTAGAGCTCAGACCGGTAGGTTAGCCAGGCAGGTAGCTGCTACGTCACAGTTAGTGCCAACTTACTTTCTGCAGACTTGCCCTTTTGTATTAGAGAAGACTGTTCCGGTCCTGCATACACCAGGGAAAAAGCAGGCTTCAGTCTGTTTGGCTCAGTTTTTGAACATGTATGAGATCCATGCCAGTCTACAAGCAGCCCTACCTCCATCATGCTCTCTTGTTTACAGCTATGTGTCCGGTCTAAAAAGAATAAAATGCTCTGAGTGATTATATTCAGAGCCTACTTAACTCTACCAAGTTACAGAGAAGGGGACAGATTGATTCCAGTAGGGCAAATGGTGGCACTGCTATTCCAACACTGGTTCTTTCAAATGCATTTACAGAAATAATTAAAATGCAGTACAGAAGTTTGTAACAGAATTCAATTTTAAGAAAGCATCAGACATGAATTTTAGTTCTGCCTTGAGGGTGCCTATAGAACTAGCTTAGCTAAGCTGTCAGTCAACCCTAAAAATGATGGCTTAATTACTATGTAAGATGGGAAGATTGTTTGTTCTACGGTTTAGAAGTATGAAGTTAATGTAAAATAGACCCAGGCTCTTGGTCTATATTTAATCATAATATATTTCCAAAAAACACTCATGAAATTAGTTTTATAAATTCAGATCAAAGCTATAAAGCAGATCTAATTGGTTTCTCTTTTACATGGACATTTTTGATTATTTTTCTCAGCAGTTACAATCAATATTTAATATCAGAGCAGGCAATAAAGCTCAGTTCTCTCTCATCATTTTGTCTCAGATTGAAGGTTTCTGCAAGAAATGCAGAACAATGCGTAACACCATCAGGTAACAATTGTAAAGACATTTATTGTAGTGAACAGAAACTTGGCTTTGGATAAATAACGGTGCCCTCTGAAAATGGGATTAGATTTGGCGCTTGTACTAAAGACTGAAATGTGAGACAGGTTTAATTTTGGGGACATAAAAGATTCTGAATCCTTTAGTGTTTGTGTTTATATTGTGTTAGTGCCCAGAGGCCCCAGCCCAGGATCACCATTGCCACATGACAAATGCTGGATGGATATGTAAATGAGACCACAAAATAGAAATACAATATGACATAAGATCTGGAGAAATAGAAGGGTAGGGAATGGGATGAGAGGAGGACAAAGTAATGGTTAAATAGAAATGAAATGTGTTACACGTAGTAAATTATAACTCTGTACAGCAGACTGCATGCCTCCAGGGCTGCTGCACAGCTGCAGGCTCTGATTGCAGGCCTGCTAGGAGGACTGAGCCACCTGCTGAGAATAACTGGCTGGCCAGAAGAAGTTAAAAGCTGCCAGGGAGAGAGCTATGCAGGGGGTGCTTGAGAGAGAGGGAAAAGTCTGAGACCAGAAGTTGCAGCATAGAGCTGGATTGGCTTTCTTGGGGTCTGGGAAAAGAGCACAGGGGGAGAGAGAAGGCTGTGAGGCTAGAAGCAGCAGTGAGCCAGAGAACCCCCTCAGCGTCAGAGAAGGGAGAGCTGAGAGAGAGAAAGAGAGAGAGAGAATGAGTTATCAGGCTAGCAGCTGCAACACTGAGCTAGGATAATCAGTCAGCGTCTGGGAAAAGACTCAGGGTTTGAGGTAGCCATTTAATGTTTGTGTTTGGACTTGATTTATGTTTTATACTGTAGCCTGAGGGGCAGGTGTGCCCTGAAAAATGAAAACTTGTGCTTGAGAAACCTGATAACCTGCTACACTCCATTTCACCACTCTGATCAGCTGCTGACAGCTGGTAGCTTTTTGTAGACCTTGTGACAGAGGTAAATATTAAGGAGGGGCTGGAGGGTAGACAAGACAGTAGCTTCCTAGGTTTTGACAGGTTTTTCCTGAGCATATGAGCACCATGGGAGGTGCTTGTTGGAAAAATTCGCGAGTATGCAATAAAGGCTGACATTATTGACAGAGTGAAGGTAAAGGTCAACACCGTGGCGATAAAATATTAAGTATAAAAGATAGCTACTGGGACCAGTGGCAAATGGGAAAGAGTTTTAAAAGTGGCAATAGGAAATGTGGCTGGATACAAGGGAGAATGGAAGGCAATGGAGGAACATATATAGAAGAGCGGCAGGATTAAAGTAATGAGCCGTCAAGGCAATCCTAGAAGACCTGCCTGTCTTTGAATTTCAAAATTGCCACAAGGGAGATGATCTGTAATTTTAAACCCTTAACTAGTGCTAGCTCTTAAAAACAAAAAAGCAAGTGCCTGAGAACTACAGAAAATACAACTCTTTTTCTTCCAGTTTTTTAAGTTTGGGGATGACTGATTTTCTGGTAATAACTGAACATTTTCAGGAAAATCAGAAAGTTTCACTGAAAATGTTTGTTTGGTGAAAAAAACATCTTTTCCATGGGTCCAAAAATGTTAGAGGCAGGTTTTTGGTTTTTTTTAAAACAGTCCTAGGTCTAAGCCAAAGCTGAAAGGAAAGAGGAAGCAGTAAGCCCTATACTCCTATAGTAGTGAAGTGTCCTAGGCTTCCAGCAATGCAGCTACAAAATTAAAACAACTTTGCTGTTTTCCTGCTTTTCAGCAAGCTCCATGTTAATTTGCTACAGACTTCTCATCTAATCTTGGGACTTCAATGCTTGGCTTGTGGTCTCAATGCTTTGCCAGTACCGTCAACATCACTCATGTCGGTTGCACCAAGTAGTCTGCCAGTGTGGCAAGCAGATGCCCTTGGGTATTTTGTATATGTGTTGTCTACTGCAAACCCTGTGTGTCACGCAGGATGATAAGCAGACCCTGTCTCTTCAGGGTGCTCATTAGTGCACACTGCAAACCTGCCCCATTTCATTACTGTAGGGGTGGGCAACTATTTCAGCTGGAGGGCCGCTTAACAAGTTTTGGTGAACAGCTGAGAGCTGCAAGGGTAGACTTGCCCCTTGGCAGGTGCCCCGCCCCCTGTTTACCATCTTAGGGCCATAAGTCCTGTCCCTAACCCCCAGTACTCCTGGAGGGAGATGTAGTTAGGCATTGCCATCTTGAAACTGGAAAAAAAAAAAAGTCATATACTAAAAAAAATCAAACAACTACTATAACTTATTTTCATTTTATTTAAAAAAATGTTTTTGCCCTGATTTATGTGTTTTTTCATAATGTATTTAGAGGCATAGCTCAAAATACAATCTTACTCTTGTATATTTTGTGTGGGGAGATAAGGGGGTGTATGTGACGGCTGTATGGTTGAGGAGTGGATGTGATGGTGTGTGGGAGGGTGTGGGGTATTGGTATGGTGACTGGGGTTTGTGAGGGAGGATGCAGGGGTTGGTTTGGAGAGGCATGGGTGTGGAGTATGTGGCTGGGGTGGGTGTGTGTGGGAGGATGTGGGTGTGTGGTTGAGGTATGGTGGGAGGTATGGAGCCCGCCCCACCCACCCCAGCTGCAGGGCACAGTTCCTGTATCTAAGTCCAAGACCCATACGGTGTGGCACAGGGCCAGCCAACCCATCCCGGCACAATGCAGCCTCAGCTTCAAGGCTGGGACCTCTATTGGGGTACCATGGAGCCAGCCCAGCCTGTTCCCTCCATGAGACACCACATGGGTCCCCGCCATGCAGTGAGGATCTGTGTGCTGCCAGCAGGGGATGGTGTGGGATGAGCTGCCTCTGTGCCTTGCCACACATGACACAACATGAAGCTGGCCTAGGCTGACCCATCCTGGCTGCAGCGCATGGTTCCCCACTGCATAGCCAGGACCTACACGGAAAGATATGGAGCCAGCCCAGCCCATCTCCTCTTGGCAGCATGCAGTTCCTGGCTACATGGCTGGGACCTGCATGACATGGCATGGAGCTGGCCTGGCCTGGCTTGGTGGCACACTAGAGTTCCAGAACTGTGGGAAATCTTGTGCCATCAGGCTGGGCCAGCTCTGTGTCTCCACATGGTGCTCCTGGCACTCTAGCTGGGAGCAGCACATGGAGGTGCAGAACCAGAATCCTCCAAGCCCCATGGAGTGGGACGTTTGCCGCCCTCCCTGGTTCTTATCTGAATTTCAGCTCTTGGATGAGGGAGGGTTAGGGAACAGCCACAGGCTCACCGGGGCAGAAACCTTTGCTAGCCAGAATCTTCCAGTCTCCAGAAGCTTCTCAGGCTGGGGGCAGAGTGGCGTGGGGTGGGGTTGGGTTGGTTGTCTCACAACCAGAGCCTGAGTTGCTTGCTGCTGCAGCCAGTGCCTTATGCTGCTGGTGCCTCCTGTCACTGGTGCCTTGTCAGGTTTCACATAGGCAGCCACCGTGTAGGTTATAATTGACTAAATTTTAGAGGGACCCCACGGACTGGATAGAATTGCCTGGTGGTCAGGATCTGGCTCGCGGGCCATATTTTGCCTGGCTGTGCATTACTGTAACAAGGCTAGGAAAGATGCTATTTGACCCTCCCCCCCCCAAAAAAAAAAACAAACAAAAGAAGAAACCATCTCAAACCCACAGAACATATCCACCATATCCAGAACCTGCTGCAAAGAAGCCTTCCACTGAGACATATACTGGATTTTATGTGGCAACCTTTCTAGCTTATGCACCTCTCCTCATTATAACATTCTCTGAGAAACTGTATTGATAGTAGTATTCAGTATTTTACCACCTTTGGCTGTGTTTGCACAAGCATGGCTGTTTTTCCCTGGAGACAAGAAGCCACGGCAGGAACACCTGTGCCACACTCTCTCTGGTGTGCTGGAGGTTACCTTGGGTAGGGTAGGGGAAGTTGGGGCCACCAACTGTGCTGGCCCCAGCAGCATTACCTGGGGTGCTGGGGGCCCCCTGGGGCTGCAGCATCAGCAATCCTGCTACTCAGAGTCTGGCTGGCAGCCGAAGCATGGCTCTGGCTGGCCAGGCTTCAGTTTTGGGTGGCATGCAGTGTCCCTGTGTGCACTAACCCACTTTTTTGTTGTGCAGGTTTTTTTGACCCCAGGATCTCCATTTGCCCTGGAAACAATGCCCTAAATGCAGTGGATCAGGAGTGGGGAATAGGCAAGCATCAAAAGACTATACACAAGCATACCCCAGTGTGCTCCCTTTACTGCTATCACAGTGTCAAACCTGATGGACAGATGGGTCTTATGGGAAGGATGCAGAGAGGCTGGGAGTACTAACATAACTTCTGTATACTTTCTCAGCATGTGTGATGAGCAACATCATATATGTTTATTTTCTGTCTTCTATACCTAAGGGTTGAAATTAGCCCTGTCAAAATATATTACAAGGGGCAGAAATTTATTAAGAGGCATATGACTTTGTTTGCCTGAAAAGATCTGAACATCACAACATTCTCCCTGGTCAGAAGAATTTTGCTGCAAGATAGTATAATAAAATGAGTATGTTTGTAGTTCTCATCAGCTTTACACAACCCATGTGTGGTTCCCTTGGGGTATGTGGTGGAATTAGCTTTGCTTTATTTGGTGCATTTTTCTTATCTGTCTCGCACTATGGGATCTAATCTCATTTCCTTCCATGATCAGGTGATGCATCACCTGGACAAAGGAGAAGAGGTTGATATTATATATTTGGATTTCAAGAAAGCCTTTGACCTGGTGTCCTATGATGTCCTCATGGTAAAATTGGGGAACTGTGGCCTTGACAACCTTACGCTCTGGTGGCTGGGGAACTGGCTCTGTGGATGGACCCAGAGAGTGATAGTCGATGAAACTGAATTAGCATGGTGCATGGTGACCAGTGGTGTCCCCCAGGGCTCTGTTCTTGGACCTGTACTCTTCAATGTATATATAAATGATCTGGACTCTGGTGTCAGAAGTAACCTGGCTAAGTTCGCTGATGACACCAAACTATGGGGAAGTGTAGTCCCCCTAGAGGATAGGCTAGCAATCCAGGCTGACCTCGACAGGCTTGCAAGGTGAGTGGATCAAAACCTGATGGCGTTCAGCATGGAGAAATGCAAGGTGCTCCACCTTGGGAGAAAAAATCCACATCTCACTTACAGGCTTGGCAATGCTATGCTTGCTAGTACCATGACTGAAAGAAATTTGGGGGTCATGATTCACCACAAGATGAACATGAGCCACCAATGTGACGCCACAGCTGGAAAAGCAAACAAAACTCTGGCTTACATCTACTGATGCACCTCAAGCAAGACCCAGGAAGTCATCCTCCCACTTTACTTGGCCTTGGTGAGGCTGCAGCTGGAGTACTGCATCCAATTCTGGGCTCTGCAATTCAGAAAGGATGTGGAGAAGCTTGAGAGGGTCCAGAAAAGAGCCTAAGAGCCATGGGACTCTTCAGCCTGGAAAAGCATAGGCTCTGGGGTGACTTGGTGGCAGCCTATAAGTACATAAAGAGTGTGCATCACAAACTGGGAGAACATCTGTTCACCACAAGGACACCACAAGGAAAGACAAGGTCCAACTGTCACAAACTCCTGAAAGACCCTTTTAGACTGGACATAAGGAAAAACTTGTTTACTGTCCAAGTCTCCAGGGCCTAGAATAACCTCCCCCACTCCCCCAGATGTGGTGCAAGTACCTACTCTGAATGCTTTCAAGATACACTTAGATGCCTGTCTTGTTGGGATCATTTGACCTCAGCTGACTTCCTGCCCCTTGGGTAGGGGGCTGGACTCAATAATCTTGAGTCCCTTCCAGCCCTAATGTCTATGAAATCCGAACTATTCTTTGTTCCTTCCCTAGTGACAGTTGGAGACCTCATTGGTGTGTTAGTACCAGGAAGACTTTTAAAATCATAACCCCAAGCTTTTAAATTCACCTACTATTTATACATCAATTAAAAGCACCTAAAAGGTTAGTAAAAGTATTAATGTCTCTACTGACTTCTATAGGGCATACCTGCAACTGTAGCAGAGCAACTGATAATGTGCTAAAGCCATGCAAGAAAATGAAACCAACTGACAAAAAGAGACAAAATACACAAATGAGCTACTGCATTGCCCTAAAATATGCAAATCATTGCATTCCTTAATTAGTGTAAAGTCTCTAACTTTCTCCAACCTTCAGCCGTAAATGGAAATTTCTGGGTTAGGCACAAATTTGTCCCATTTGTCAGTCCCTGGCAAATTGAAGCTGCTGATTTCCTCCTAACCTTAGTTTTTGGTGCTTGCAAACATACTACACTACATACATAGGTGATGATCTTTCGAGGCTCAATTCTCTCATAAGCTGTGCCTGCAGTTCCCCCTGACTTCACTTTATTGTTTCACTTGCACATCTCAATGTAGAATAAGCCTGTATAAATCTACTAAATATGTGAAGAGTGACAGTGTCTGCTGCTGAAAGACATCACAGGTCGAAGTGCTTTCACTAATGCATGCCTACCGCTCAACAAGACACTGGGGCTGGATAGTGTGACAGAAAATAGAGGGTTGTCCTTGTTCCCAGTTGATGTTGACAAAGAAGTGACAGCTTCCCCAGATGCTTGACTATAAGCACTGTGGATATCTATAACATAGGCTTCTTGGGGCATCAGGTCCAAACTCCTGCTATTGCAGGCATCACATCATGCAATTCCTTCCACAGGCTGATTACAATCCATCTTAAAACTACAGTTATTTGTTTTAACTGCTCATATTTGGAGGCTTTTTCAGAACTTGGTTCCTCTGATGGTTACAGATCATCTTCTAATTTCCAGCCTCAGTTTAGTTATGCCCAGTTTTTAATCATTTGATCTTAAGCTTAAATAGATCTGTTGCTTCCCTTTTATACTCCTGATGTTAAGTGGGTCTCAGCCTTTGTTTTACCAGGCTAAACAAGCTAAGTTCTTTTAGTCTTTTTTTGTAAAGCAGGCTCTTCAATCCTAGTAGTCCATCTCCATTTCTGTTCCAGTTTGAATTCCTCTGCCTTGAACATGGGTGCCAGGGTTGTACACAGTCTTTCTGGACCAGGTCTCCCCAGCACCTTCTGCAATGGCATCAGACCTTCCCTCTGCTTACAAGAAATGCCTCTCCTGGTACCTAGTACAATAGAAGTCAGGGAAATAATGCACAAAATATGATATGGCAAGTGAGGAAGAATGGCCTTTGAAATGTTGTCAGAGCTTTACAGATGACACCCCTGATTTTCTTCCCAGCAGTGAATGTCATGTGTAGGATGGACTGCATGACTTGTTAGCAGGTTACATATAGGAGGTTCTCCAGGTTGAATTGTGCAAGAGGTGATGAGAAACCATGCTACCCACACCACCTGGAAAGAAATCACGCCTCATATGAGTGCAACCTTATTCTTTCTGCATGAGAACTGTGAGTAGGAATTTTCTCACACCATACAACTAAACATCAGTTCAACTGCCTAGACCTGTGTATTAAAGAGCTGGAGCCAATGGGATGATTTTTCCCCCCTGCCCATTGTACAGGAGAAGCGAGGTAATTGAATGATTGCTGAGAATGCAGCATCTGATGCTGCCCTGGAGGTCGCAACAGAAAAGCAGGAGGTCATTCAAGGGTGTGTGGGTAGAGATCTATCTCCTCTTCATCCCTGTTTGGTTTTGTAAGCTGGACTGTAATCTGGCCCAGTAGTTGCTGTGAATCAAAGCAGCTTCTACTGACGTATTTGCAAGACATAGCAGATTTTGCATCTGTCAACATGAACTTTGATTTTTACACCTTTTCCCATACCAAGCAAACTGCTTGCCACCTTTTGAAGTCACTGTTGTGCTGCTTCTTGCCATCAGGTTCACCCTGCCACTCTGTCAGCACTGTTGCGGTGTGCTGGCTGCTGCTTAGGGTGGCTAATGGGGGTGCGCCTTCTTGTATTCCAGCTCAGGCTCTTACAAGTGAGACAGCTGTCCCTCTGTCTCACCAGTGAGGGTTTCCCAACCTTTGAGAGAATGAGGTCAATGGAGGACTCCACTCTGAGGTCCCCTTGGGCTCTGGGGCTCTCCAGTCACAGCCCTGGAGCTTTTCTTTGTTGTCCCCACAGGCCACCTTCATCCCTCTCAACTGTCACCCAATTGTCACTGAACCTGCTCACCCTGCATACCTAATGAGGATATGAAAACTGTAGAACATCTTTAGTAGGTTGCATGACCAACGGCTCACTTAAGCACGGTTATATTTACAACTTGCTGCAAATCTGATACTGACTCAGTGTTCCATTAATATGAAACAGGATGCTGGGTACTTTGCCGAGTGAGGTTCCTTACCCCCCTGCAAAGATGAGGGATACACACAACAAGCAACTGTATGGGACTGCTGAGGAGCTCCAACTGATTGGAAAAGCAGCAGCCTTTCAAGTAAAAACCACAGCGAGCTGCTGAGCAGGTTGTTTTTAACTTTGAAACTTGCTGTGAAGTAAGCAGGTTAAGACCCCCCTGAATATATATGATCTGGATACTACTGTAGTACAGTGCTTGAAAAAGTTCACATTTATTAGCTTTTGTTTCATTCACATCTGCCTGCCATCAATCTTATAAAAATTATGTTTTACAGAATGAACTCAAGACTTTTATACCCCATTGCATATTCTCCAAGTGATTCATGGCATTTAAATAGGAAAGAGAGGTGGGAGGAGAAAAGTTGCATATGTGGATTTTCAGTCAGGTGTTTGCATATAAACATGACACAATGGCTTGATTTATGAGCTGTATTTCTTGTTCTAATCTTTTACTCTGCAATACTGTCCTCACAACCCAAAGGAGTTGAAGGGCCCCATGTCCATATGTAAAGGATGGGGAGACAACCCACCATCACAAATTTAAAAACAAATAAAAAACATTTATTTCAGAATTAGCAGTCTTTTTCCTTCTTCTTCTTTGACAATTCCTCACAGTTGAGGATGATTTTCTTCCATGATTTTCTTATCTGTGCGTCCAAAGATGGCTGATGAGGCCTATCTGGGATCGACAGACTCTACTCCATCTAGTACATGTTTTTTCCACATTAGGTGAGTGGCACAGGATTTTTTATTTGGTCCGTGACACGCTGTTCCTGCCTCTTCCACTTTTCCATCTCCTCTTGTCGCCATGAGGTTTCAAAGTACTGAGATCCCTGCAGCAGACTGTTTCTCCATTTGGGGTAGTCCTGGGCAGTACTTTCCCACAAATTGACACCGATCTTGCATTTTTAAAAGTTGGCCTTCAGGATGTCCCTGAAAAACATTTTCCACCCTCCTCTTGAGTATACACCTTGGTTGAGCTGGAAGAATAAAACTTGCTTCAGGAGTCTGGAGTCAGACATCAGGATGACATGGCCAGCCCAATGAAGTTGATGCCGGATGATTATTGCCTATACTCATGGAGTTTGCTTGCAGGAGGACACTAACATTGGTGAATCTCTCTGTCCACTGGATTTGGAAGATATTCCACATGCAGCACTGATGGTACTTCTCCAACAACTTTAGGTGTCTCCTATATTTTGTCCACATCTCAGCTGCATACAGCAACGTGGGGATCATGACTGCTTGATAAACCATGAGCTTAATTTCATATCTGATGTTGCAATCTTTGAACACCAATTTCTTCAGGCATCCAAAGGCTGAACTTGCACATTTCAGGCAATGTTGGATTTCTTCATTGATGTCAGCCTTCAGTGAGAGATGGCTTTTGCGGTACAGGAAATACTCAACATTCTCCAGAGTCTCACCATGGATCTGGATTACCATAGTTGGGAACTGTTCATTAGGAGCTTGTTGGTACCTTAGTTTTCTGAATGTTAAGCATCAGTCCCATTTTTTGTATGCCTTGGTAAAGATGTTGATGATTGCTTTAGCTACAGCCCAAATCCATGTCTTTCCTTTTGCCTTAATATACTGACATGTCATCATATGTCACAATTATTAACCCAACCATATATAACAGAAGACAAAACCTGGAAAAGGGGCCAGATAAAGGCAACTTGGGCTCCAGTGCCTTCCTATAGAAGGGCCCTTAGTATCCTATTCTTACATCCTTAATTCTACCTTGCTTGGGTATCCTACTGTGCTTTAACCAGCATTTCTACCTTTAAAAAATTTGTACACCCGTCCAACTGCATCTCTTATCCAAGTAGTTTCATTTCAGGATGGAGGCCTTCCTTAGACCTACATGTATAGAGGAAATTCTGTACAGCAACCTATGGCTGAGTATCCTCAACCATTTGCATACTGAGAAAAAAGCTGTTTGCTGGTATAGCCCTAAATGTAGTTGGTTGAAATGTAAAAACCTCTCCTGAATTATAGTCACCCACCCATATCATTTGCTTTCTGGGATGAGCAGCTCAACACAGAGGAAAACAGAATGTACCACATACAAAATTAAATCAGTGCTTATCTTTAAGAGGGAAATTCTTGTGCCAAAGTTGTGTTCCACTCTTATGTAGAGATAAGTAACAATAAAATAATCTTTAGATCATGGAAACAAGCTGAAAATGTGACAGCAAATCTGAAGTACTATGGAAAGCTATTAAATGCTCAACTTCAGTGAATAAAAAAAAGTATTTGGGACACATTCTGGTATCACAAGCACAGGTGGAGATCAGAAGTAAATGAACTGAAATGTATGGAGTTACGCAATAGCAAAATTGAAATAAATGTGGTATTATCTCTGTTTTGTTTTTGGTGGGGTTTATTTGTTTGTTTTGCAGGTGATCTCCCAAATTACTGCAGTAGGTTTTTCCCCCCCTGTTGTGTCTGTCCTTACTTCGATGTGATGTACCCTCTTTGTATTATTTTATATCTATACAAGACGTTTACTGTGGAGCTGCCTAATTAACTCCACAGTAAAGTCTCAGCATCTACATGTGTGGCCCTATTAATCTGCAATAAACTAATTAACTCAGCACTATGTTAGTAGTTGTAAATACAAGTACTAGCCTATGGCATCATTCTTTAGCATGGAGCAACACACTTGTAGACACTGATGGGGCCGGCTGGAGCATGAGAGTGCTTCAGTACGGGGGCTACCTACTGGCTAGTTCCACACTGGAGCACCTTTGTGCCCCAGCCAGCCCCTCTGCAGCAGGTTGAGCCACGTCAGAGCAGCCCTGGGCTGGCAAGCTGACCCCTGGACCTCCTGCCAGCCAGGGCTGCTCTAATTCAGCTCAACGTGCTGTGGTCCTGGGGGTACATATATAAACATCATGCCTGGGAGAAATAAATTCTGGCATAAAGTGCATTGGAATTTATTGCATTGCATTAATTGCACATGTAGATGTGCCCACAGTTAACCATATGTTTAAGCTCCATTCTTGAATAGGGAAGCCATCCTTAACAGGCATATAGGTTTGTGATAATGCAATCAGTGAAAACAACATGTGAAAAAAAAGATCTAGCCACTTACCAGAGTCATATTCCTTTTGAGAAAGTTGCAGGCCGCATTCACCTTGTGTGACATAGGATACTGAGCAAGATGGAACTATCGTTTAACCCAGGCATGGTACAGTTATTACACTTCTACTGGTATAAGTGATTGGAAACTGGTCTGTACTCATAACAAAACAGAAGTCTGCCGCAAAACCCCCCACAATCTATACCTATAACAGAACAGAAGTTCAGCATACATAGACTAGTTTTAAAACAGTGGAACCCAGTCTAAGATTTGCCCCCAACCCTCCCAAAGGGTGAATGTGCGTTCTGTTCACTGCTGACGTCAACTACGCTGCTTGCAGAAAACTGCATAACATAGATTCTGCCTTGGGCTTTTTGAATGTCTGTACCTAGTCCAAACAAACAGCAGCTTGTACGTTCTTATGTTCTAAGTCCAGTATGAGGTTCATACAGAACTGTATGGCATCTTTACAGCCCCAGTCACCAAGTTTTCAATTTTTTTCTCCTCTCTATGTGTTCTCTGTACCCTGAAACTATAATCTTCATGTCTTTGCATTTGGGAAATTAATATCAGACATTTTACCATTTTCACAATATATTCTAACCATAGGGGTTGATTTTGCTCTCATTCAAATCAGTGGGGGTTTTGACATTTGTGCATTTCTGTGTGAGCAGAATTAGGCCCTACGTAGCGAGCCTACGAGCTAATCTTCCTTGGCAGTATATGCATTTTCATTGTGTTTATTTCTAGTATTTACAAGTGCCAACTAGATCAGAACCCCCCTATGCTAGGTGTTGTACAATTATACAATAGATTCTTCTCCTATATTATGATTGTTTCCCCCTGCAGGCACGAATCAAAAAAGAAGCAGATGGCATGACATATTTCAGCTTTCACATTCATTTAAAAAATGTATGTTTAATGGGATGCCCCTATCTATCAGAATTATATTTAGAGTCCAACCTGTGAATAAGGGACCCCACTGCTCCCACTGCTCTGCAGGGGCCCATCTTCTGCTCCACTCCACTCATTTTGGGCCCTGCAGAAAATGATCATGTCTCTGGGTAGGATTCCTCCAATGTAATGTCAGATCTTCCCGTGCTGCTTTCCACACAGTTCCCAGCAAATGTTTTTTGACAGGGTGGGCAGGGACAAGGAGGAGGAGAAGCTTGAATATGATGCACTGTGGTTATGTTTAAGCAGTGGACACTTCCTTAGGGCTTAACACTGGCTGTCAAGTTAAAGCAACACACAGGCTGTTCTAATCTGTGCCAGGGCTATAACCAGCTCTCCTGGTTCACTGCTTAAATACCCAGGATTCAGCTGCCTGAATGAAAATCACTTCTTCCTTAATCAATTATGTTTTTCTTATATTTTTTTCTCTGATATCCTTATCCCATAACTTCTCCAGTCATCCAGAAAGTCTCCTAGGAAAAGCAAGATGGAACAAATCTGAATTTCTAATGTGAAAAGTCCAAGAAGGAATTAAAAACAGAATCAGGCTTCTTCATATAAAAATAATAGTTTGAGGACCAAAAGGTGGCAATTAGTCCCTGGCTCATCTTGATACAATGCACCCTTACCCTTGGGAAGGTTGGGCAGAAGGAAAAGTCGGCATCAGGAAAGTCAAGTTCTTCCTCAAATAGCTCAATATTCTGCTTCTTCCTCACTTCTTTGGGCTGATGTGCATCCTCAGTGGCAAACAGAAACAGCAGTTCCTGGACTCCCATGAGTATGGGAGCAGCAATTGTAAATGAACCTTGCTTATCATGTTCATGAAGCCAGAAAGGTCCACGTGCACTCTATACCTACAAAAGAGCCACTCTGACAAACTGGCCCTTTAGTATTGCCCATTGATGTCTGTGATAATAGAGAGTACTTGGCACTTAGCAGGACTAGGCCAAGATTGATGGGGATGTTGATGTCTTCTTTTGAAAGTCCTTTAAATCACTTATTGTTCTCCTGAAGATTGGAATAAAATATTTTCTTGCCAAGGTCTTTAGTAACCTTTGGGTGTTTCTTAGGCAAGATATCACAAAAATATTGCTTCATTTCTGAGGCTGGTGAAAATATTATACCTAGTACCAGATATATGGCAGTAAAGCAATAAAAGCCCTCTAGTTACCTGTGACAGAATGCAGAGACCTGAGCTTTTATTTGGGAGCAGTGGGAGAGGAGAAAGGAAAACCTTGAAGTCAAGTGGGAATCCTCAGATTTGATTTTGCTATCAGTTATGCAGGTATTTCCAAGGAGAGAGAACTCAAGCTCTTATTCTAAGAGAAAATACTACAATGTCTGCTAACATGTCACTAGAATCATGTAGCACATGAGAATGAAAGATGATTAAGACCTTTATTACATAACTGAGAATTAAAACAGGTTTGAGCTCAATCAAGCCTTTGGGTGCTTGTGTTAGCATTTCGAAGTGTGGACAAGCATAACACTTAGAGCACCCTAAGTACACTTTCAACCCCAAGAGTCTAGACATGCACATCACGTTAGACTGGTTTTAACTTCCAAGAATGTTTCAAAAGCACATAGGGAAAATCAAGAAGTATTTTGACCCAGTCCTTGAACTCATTTAATCTCATGTGTGGACACAAAGCATTCTGTGACTAGTGTCTTTTCAGTCCTCCAGGCATCTCAAACTGTACCACTCTGGGGAGAAGGGTTGTGGGGAGCTATGTAGCCTCCTGCTTGTGGTTGGGCAGTTGTGCCTGTAACAATAAGTCCCTGTTAATTGCTGGGTGGTGGGGAAACACAGACTATAGATGACCTGTTCTTGACACAGGCTGTGGAGGGGCTGACTAGGAGTAAAACCACTTTGGACTTGGTGCTGACCAAAGGGGAAGATGTGGTAGGTGACCTGAAGACTGGAAGTTCTCTAGGTGACAGTGATCACAATTTGATTAGATTCACCATCCACTGAAAGGCTGGGAATTCTACCAGCAGAACAGAAGTCCTAGACTTCAGACATGCAGACTTTGGTAAACTCAGGAGCCTAGCTGGTAAAGCCCTTCATAGCCAGCAAGGATGGTGCTTCCTTAAGGAGACTATTCTCACTGCTCAAAAAGAGGCCATTCCCATGTGGTCAAAAAGAGGGAAAGGGGTCAAGAGGCCTGCCTGACTCCACAGACACATTAGAGAACTTCTCAAAAAAAAAAAAGAAGCGTACATGCAGTGGAAAAATGGTTCAGCATCCAGAGAAGAGGACACTTATGTGGCCAGGGTCTGCACACATGAGACAAGGAAAGCCAAGGCATGCTGGAAATCAAGCTGGCAACCAAAATTAAAGACAACAAAAAATCCTTCTGTAGGTACATAGAGAGAAAGAAAAAATCAAGCTCCACTGTGGCATCCCTACTGAACACAGAGAGGAAGCCCACAGTTGACCCCAGTGAAAAAGTAGAGCTCCTTAATACTTACTTCACATCAGTATTCCTGAAACCAGGTGAGAACTTGTCATCTGTCCAGAGACTCAGAGAGTACAGTGATGACAGCTGTCCACATAAAATCAGTCCTGAACAGGTGAAGATACTCTTAGATCATATGAATGTTTTCAAGTTGGTTGGGTCAGACAACCTGGATCCAAAAGTGCTGAAGGAACTGGCCAAGCTCATAGCAGTGCCTCTGGCGAGGCTGTTTGAAGAGTTGTGGAACTCAGGAGTGCTCCTGAATGACTGGAAGAGGGCTAACATGATACCCATCTTTAAGAAACGAAAGAGGAATGATCCTGCAAACTATAGACTGGTCATCTGACTTCGGTCCTGGGAAAAATCATTGAAAAAATTGTCAAGTAGGCCATCAACCACTGAGAAGCAACCAGCATGGCTTTGTTGAGGGGAGGTCATGCCTAACAAACCTGGTGCCCTTTTATGACCTGGTAACTAACCAGCTAAGCATGAGACAGGAGGTGGACATCATCTACCTAGATTTCAGCAAGGCCTTTGATACTGTTTCCCATGAAATCCTCTCAATTAAGTTGGAGAGTACTGGCCTAGACCAGGCTACAGTGAGGTGGGTTGGCAACTGGCTCAGTGGCCAATCCCAGTGAGTGGTAATTGATGGGGTAACCTCATCCTGGAGGGCTGTCTCCAGTGGTGTCCCCCAAGGATCAGTGCTTGGGCCCATGCTCTTTAACATCTTTATTAATGATCTGGATGAGGGAATAAAAAGTGCAATGATTAAGTTTGTGGATGATACCAAGCTGTGGGGACAAGCGGGCATGCCCGAGGACAGGACAAAGATCCAGGACAAACTTGACAGGCTGGTCCTATGGGCTGAATGCAATCAGATGAGGTTCAACAGGGACAAGTGCTGGATCCTTCATCTGGGCAGGAAGAACCTTCACCATATTTATATGATGGGTGGTGGTCCACTGGCTGGCACTGCATCTGAAAGGGACTTGAGGGACAATCGACCAGAGGATGAATATGAGCCATCAGAGTGATGAAGTTGCCAGCAAGGCAAATAGAACTCTGGTGCGCATCAGCAGATGTTGCCAATAGATCCAGAGAGGTGCTCCTCCCCCTCTATTCAGCATTGGTCAGGCCACAGCTGGAGTACTGTGTCCAGTTTTGGGCACCACATTTCAAGAAGGATGTGGACAAGCTTGAAAGGGTGTAGAGAAGGGCCACCTGCATGATCAAGGGCCTGGGGGATAGGCCTTTTGAGGAGAGACTTTGGGATCTGGGTTTGTTCAGTCTGAGTAAAAGGCTGAGGGGTGACTTGGTAGCCGCCTACAAATACGTGAAGGGAAGACAGTCAGATCTGGGAGAGCAACTTTTCAGAAAAGCATCCCCTGGGAGGATGAGGACCAATGGGCACAAGCTAATCGGGGAAAAGTTTAGGCTAGACATACAGAAAAACTTCTTTTCCATACGGGTAACTAGAATCTGGAACAGACTTCCAGCAGAGGTGGTGCAGTCGCCATCCCTGGCAGTCTTTAAGAGGAGCACCTTGTTGAGCTCATTTGAGCCCATTACCCCCTGCCCATGGCAGGGGACCAGACTTGATGATCTTACAGGTCCCTTCCAGTCCTTCTTTATATGCTTCTATAACACACTAACTTGCTTCAGGTAAAGCAGGGAGACCATGGCAGCTAATACCTTTCTTCTGTAAAAGGCTGTTAATATATGCTCAAGAGAACCCAGGAACAGGGCCACATCCCCCACTACAGAAGAAGACAAAAAAACATGCCTGACCATGGGGTAAAATTCTTTCCTGACCCCAAATATGGTTATTGGTATAACCCTGAGCAGAGGGGCAAGACCTTCTAGCCAGGAACTCCCAGCTTTAATTCCCAGCAGGAGCATTGGCATACCCCAGTTGAAATCCCCAGCCTTCACTTCAGCCAACACCCAATGCCTATGAGGAAGACTTAATAAAAAAAAAGAAAGAACATCTTGACACATGTAGGAGAAAGGAGGGAGAAGCAGAGGGGAGGGGCAGGATTCCCTCTCAGCCACATACAGAAGCCAGCAAAGCCTAGAAGCATGGGAAATGCCCATAGTAGAACAAAGACATAGCTACAACTATATCAGCCGTGATCTGTAGCTGTCCCCTCTGGAACACTTCCAGTGATAGAGTCCACAAGTTGCCTAGGCAGTCTATTCTACTGCCTGCCTGTTCTAACACTAAGTGTCCTAACACAGGGGCCAGACAGTGAGGTAGGGGCTGGAGCTGTGCTGCTATCACAAGGATCGGGCCCCTTATGGTTCTCTTGCTGACTGCCAGGCGGCACACATGCACCTGTCGCTGGCTATAATTTAGGCCTGGGCTCCACAGACCTCAGCGCACTGGCTTGAAGCCTCCCAGCCTCTTGCCACAGCTAGTCTGGGCTCTGGGCTGGCCATTGCTGCCCACCACAGCATCTAGGCTACTCACAGCAGGCGCATCAAGGTCTGCAAAGCCCCAGCCCAGCTTGTAGCTGGCAGTGGGTGCATGCATGCCTCTGAGCAGATGGTGGGGAAGCTGCAAGGGGCCTGATCCTTGCTGTGGCAGCACAGCCCCGGCCCTTTCCCCACCATTCGTCATGAGGTGTGCTTGCCAAGCAAAATGCCTTCACCTGCCACATTCTGGCACACATCCCAGGGGTTGCCAAACTCTGTTCTAACATGTTCTTACATGTGAATAAGCTAAGGATTCAAATTCAACAAACCTGCTTCACCCTGGATGAAGGAGTGTTAAAATTGGAGAGGATTTGCTGCATCTGAAATGTTCTTATCTCCTTCACACGTAGCAATTAGAATTTACCAACTACTACCCTTGTGAAAAGTTCCTCTTTTGAAAGAACTCCAAGCTTTTAGGTGCCCACATCTAAACAGTGCTATCTTCCAGGGGAGACAATAGAGTTGGGCTGAGATTTTCAAAGCTGTGTAAGGAACTGACTTATCTAACTCCCATTACCACTAATGAGACTCATGAAAATATTGTTTTTAAATCAGGGCCAGAATATTTCACAGCACTTAAAAGCAGCAGTTTTAAAAACAAACAAACAAACCCCACCCTCCTGAATGTTGATTAGCTTGGACAAAGCACCGTGAATGCAAATTGCTTCAGCACAATTTTGCCTCTTCAGGTAAAGGCAGTGGAATACTGCCTTTTCAAAGGGACCAGTTTCGCAGGGTAGACTCCATTGCAATCTCAACACCAGGCACCTCATAAAATTCTCCTACTGCACAACAATATGACAGCACAGCAGAGGAGCTGATTTTACAAGATATCTGCTGTCAGATCTCATTTTGAAATAAACAAATGTTTCTGTTTTATGGCAGCGCCTGCCAGCAGGGTTGGTAGAGAGAAGAGCCAGTCAGCATTTCTATTCATGCCAAATTTGTTGGGGCTGGAAATCTTGAGTATTCGCCAATCATGGAAGTCATGATCTTTGCATGTGAGCTTCTAAACATTTTGGACCAGACTTTGCCTAGCGTAAATCATCATGGGTCCAGTTAACACAATAGAGAAGTGCCAGTTTACACAAACGGAGACCCAGACTTTCTTCCCTTTATATTTCTTCTTATTATTTTTTTCCCCATTTGAAAAGATCATTACAACAGTAAACAAATACATTAGAATTTCTTAAAATGACAAGATGGTACATAGGCAGCAGCTTTGCCAATGACTAAACTTAAAGGCTAGGCACAGACATTCAAAAAGCCTGAGGTGAAATCAGTCCAAGTTATACAGTTTTCTGTAAGCAGTGAAGTTTAGATTGGTACCGGACAGAACACACAATTGCCCTTTGGTGTGAGGGCTGCACATCTTAGACCTGATTCTGCCATTTTTAAGCCAGTCTTTGTATGTCAAACTTCTGTTCTGTTACAGGTACAGATTGGCTTTCAATCAGTTATGCTGGTAAAATCATAATGTCTGTACCTGGCCAAAATGTCTGAAGTTTTGAGCTGTTTGTGCTATTTTTTTTTTAGCTATGGAACTGCACAATAGGTTGTTTTCCCTGTTAATATTTTTTTTCCATCAAAAGGAATAGAATGCCTGCAGTCTTCCTTTTAATGAAACTATAAGTAGCCATTATAATACACAGCCTTCATGTAAAAATATATATTATATTGTAATAATACTGTTCTGCTTAAGGGATAAGTGGCCTGTCAGCAATTTTGCTTCTGCAGTGTTGACACTTTAATAGGACCCTTACCAGCTGATAAAGCAACACTATTATCCCAGTGTACTATGAATTAGCATTGCCAATGCCACTGTTTCCAATGAGATGATGCAGCATATCATAAAACTAGAGTAAGTTATATCTTGTTAGATATTACTTATGCTGTTATGCCTTTAATTTGTGCTATTAATTTCAACAGGGCTCTGATTAAAAAGGGTTTAAGGCAAGTATGATTAACTGATCCTGTCTATAGTACCTGAATGCAGGCAGCAACGATCCTCTTTTGTTACTGATTGTTACTGACCAGTGACCAGAGAAGGGACAGATCTTTTTTATTTTCTATCAGCGGGTTCAAAAACTTGTACCCTGACCTTTTTCATGCTCCTGCCCTCTTTAAAGTTAATTATGGGATTAATAGGATGGTGATTTAAGAGGGTACACAGCCAAATGTCACAGTCTAGTTAACATGAGTTAATTTACACATGGCACTTCTATGAGTTAAATAGCCTTAAATGTCATCAATCCTTTTATTATATAATAAATCTTCTAAATAACTTAGGGTCATATGCTTGAATTTGTTTGTGGTTATATACAGAAAAAAAAGTTCTTTGAATGACACTTCAGGCCAGGTTCTTAAATGGTGCAAGTCGATTTAGATCCACTGACATTGATGGAACTAAGCTATATATCCCCACTAAGAACTTGACCTGTTCTATGCCTGAGGCCACAGTCCAGCAGAGATTATGTGTGTGCTTATCTTTATGTGCACTTACTATGAGGAGATTTCAGACCATAAATCATTTCAGGATCAGACATAAATTTGTCAGTATTTAAAAAAAAAAGAAAAAAGAAAAAAAGAAATCTTTCTCCCAAGTTATTTTTTAAATGTATGTGTGACAGCCTAGGGGTTTTACTGTAATATTTCTGTTTTAAATATGTTCATTTTGTTATAATGATATGTGTCTCAGTTTACCTCATTAAGTTATACACAGGGAATGAAGGGTTAAGTTGCAGCACTACCTACATAGGGGAGGAGACCAGATGGACCCCTAGCATCTACAGACTTATATGGTTTAGTCTGATCTGCAAAGCTTGAACTGATTTGGAGGTGGATAGACATTCCATTTTCATTCCAGAAACACAGGCACATGCAGTGGCTCAAGCTAGAAGATAGGGGGCACTAGAGTATCCCTCCCTTCCCTTTTACAGTGCTGAGCTAAAGGGGTGTGGCCAGGCCCAGAAGGACTCTCTGATTAGGGAGGGGTATAAACCCCCTCCTGCCTGCAGTCCCAGGCTTTTCCCCACTCACTGCTCCAGGGGCAGGAGTATTGCCAGACCCCAGCCTGGGCTAGCACTCTGAGGCAAGGGTGTGTGTGCTGTACATGCATCTGTTGATGATATTGAATTTTTCAGTCTCCCTCTCCCTGCTTCTTCAGGCTGTCTACAAACCTGATAGGGCTGCAAAGGAGCAGGGGGCTGATAAAACCAGTGTTTATCTGCCCATCAGCAAAACAAGAGCCTCTCTCATTAGTTCAAGCTCTTCCTAAACAACTTTTTCCAAGGAAGGAACAGAGGGAAGTTACCAGCTACCTGTTGATTAGCTCCAGAAAGCCCTAACTGGATGCTGCCCTGTCTGCCTTTGTCCTGTCTGCCTTACACAGACATCTCTCAACTTTAGCTAGCATACCACATGCCTAGGGTCCATACGGCTGGGGTCCATGCTGTGGGAGATGGGAGGGAGGGAATGGGGGATCCCTTCATGAGCAGTGAGAGAAGCCAGGCAGACCCTGCTACGCCTGCAGTCTCCCCCGGAGCTCTGGCTAGGGAGGAATGAGTCAGGGCTAGCCTGTTCTCTGGAGCAGAGAGCCCTGCCTAGAGCTGCAAATTATTTGGGATGCTAGGGGACTCTGATTTAACTTAAACCAGGAAGGGGTCTGGGACAGACATTGCATAAATCGGTTGGACCCAAATCAGTTCAGTCTGATGCTACATTCAGCCAGGTTTAACTTTTCTATGTCCTGTTACTCATTTAAACCACTTTCTGATCACTTAAACTGGTTTATGTATAATGTCTGTCCCTAAGGCTAGGAACAGACATTCAGAAAGCCTGAACCTGAATTGATTCAATCTTTGCAGGTTAGTCTAACCTGGCTAGGCTGAATCAGACTGTAACCACACAGATGTCCCAGAAATACAGGTATATGCCTATAGTGGTTCAGACTAGAAGCCAGGTGGCACTACAGCAGCCCTCCCTTCCCTTCTATAGTGCTGAGCTGAGGGGGGTGTGGCCAAGCTACAGCAGGACACTCTGATTAGGGAGGGGTTCTCCCCCACTTTTGACCAGCCCAGCAGGGAATTGATAACACTGTTTATCACCCCTAGCTAAAGTACTTATCACATCATTAAGAAAACAAAAAAGGACCATTACCTACCTGTTGATTCTGCTTTTTCCCCACATCTGCTACAGCATGGACTATAGCCAGCATATGGTCTGCTAGCTAATGCTGAGAGGTGTCTGTGTAAGGCGGCGGGGAGGGGGAAGCAGGGGGAAGCCAGGCAGATGCCTGCAATCTCTGCTGAGCTCCAGCCAGGCAGCAGAGGGAAGGGGGCAGCCCTCCTGTGGAGCAGAGATCCCAGCCCAGAGAGCATTCCAGGATGTTGGGGAAATCTGGTTTAATTTAAACCAACAAGGGGTCTGGGACAGGCATTGCATAAACCAGTTTGACCCAAATCAGTTACATCTGATCCTACATTAAAGCAGGTTTATCTCAAGCTGCTTTAAGCTATTTTCAAACTGGTTTATGTGCACTGAACTTCTGTTCTGTTACAGGTTTAAACCAGTTTCTGATCACTTAAACCACTGTATGCAGAATGTCTGTTCCTAGCCTAGGAAAACAAACTGACCAAGAGATGTGTCAGCTCCTGGCTGAATAAAAGACTGAAGACAGAAAACGGGAGCAGCTTTAAGGTGTGTAAGCTGAAGAACTAGAAAGGGAACCACTGAGTTAATTTTGGGGTGCTCAGGTCTGTGTGAATGAACTGGGGAAAGAAGGGGCAGTGGATCTTTGGATGGGTGGACTTTATCCCAGTAAACCTCTTTATTGCAGAGAAGCTTTGCTGCTTGCAGCTTTAGGTTTCTCTTCCCAGTAGAGATCAAGTCCCTCTCTCAGGAGTTTAAATGGAAGCTAACTCCTTGAGTCAGGGTCATGGAAAAGCAGGGAGGGTGGGGAACTGAAAGGCCAGGATCTAAGTGGGAATATGCCAGTTGCCAGGTCCCCACTACCCTAGAAGCCATGCCTTGATTAAATTTAGGGGGACAGTCTCAGAAACCAGGCAAGGCCACAGTAGTCCTGAGCAAGCAGCCTGCTAGAGACATCTTTGATAGTGGGGTTAACTTATAATTGAAATAGTGTGATAAATGCACTGAAGCCTAGTTAAGAACAAGACATTTTGGTTGCAGATTAGACATGTGCATCTCTCTGATCCTGGGTCTCTGCATAGTTTGAAGCACCCCTCAGATTGTTCTCTAGCACCCAATGGAGCCTGTCCTAGGAGCTGATATTGCTGGAAGGCATGGGGGAGAAGGGGTGAGCAACTATTCTTCATGAACAAGGAGGGAAAGTGACATGGAACTGGCAAAACCAAGACTGTGCCACCTGGTGATTCCCTAATCTAGGGCACTCCTTCTGTGTGCTAAGGGGCTGTGGCATAGTGGAAAAGCTGTCCCTCGCTATATATTGCCAGCATTAAATAAGCTGTTCCAGGAACTATTTCCTGTTAAAAAATTATACCTAATGGATCAGTTAAGAGTACACAGGTTCATGCTTTACCATCAATCTGTAAATGTCCGGCCAGAACCCTTTCTGTAGGCTGTTTGTACTGGCCTTAGTGACAATAAGTTATTCAAGGTCTGGCACTTAGGATGAACAATTACTTGTTAGATTACCTTTTTCTGTGTTATTTTTCTGTGTTACATTTCAAATACCAAAAAAGGGGTTTTTTTTTCCACAAACAGAATCAAGCTTTTCCCCAAATAATGTAATTCCTCAGGATTGCATGTAACACAGAAAACAATGATTTTTTTAGTAATTGCTTAATTTCATGTTCTCCTCTAATGTCATTTCTGTAACTTGGGGTCTAAGCAACAACCCACAGGGTAAATAGGCTATAGAATACACATGGATAGGGAATTACCCTGGTTTTCAGAGGCATTGGGCATGTCTATATGTGCAATTAATGCACCTGAATTTTCTGTGCAGTGCAGTGGGAAGACTAGTAAATTCAGCCCTTGACCACTGGATAAGATTTTACAAAGCACAAACCACTGGCCTAATTTTGTTTGTACTGAAGTGGGGTAAAACTTATGGAAGCAGAGTTAGAACAGGAACAGACTTCCTGCAGAAATGGTGCAGGTATCCAACCTGGTGATCTTCAAAAAACGTCTTGACACCCATCTTGCTAGGGTCAGCTGGCCCCAGCAGTCTTTCCTGCCCAAGTGCAGGGGGCTGGACCTGATTAACTGTAAGGTCCCTTCCAGCCCTAACAACTATATTAAGCAATGTTAAATTGTAGGTATTTTGGAAAATCTCACCCGAGCCATAGTGAGATTGCACAAATATTTTGGATTCATTCAAATATTGATGAGCAAGATCCTAAAGTCTTTTCTGTTGGTATCAATGGAGGTATTGTAACTTGTTGTAGAGTTTTATAGATATTATCCGCTCCACGGCCAAGTGAGCCATTTGCACTGTGTCTTGCAAAGCTGTTAAATATACATGTATCATTATGCCTGGGATTTGCCTTCCAGCAGCAGATTATGTGTTATATAATTTCGAATGGTTTCAGTGGTCTGATGGTGAATCTTACACTAGTGAAGGGAAGCAGTTGGCTGGCTAGCTGACTCATGACCGCAGGACATGATATCATTTTAATGTATTTTAACAGAGTGAGCTTATGTTTCAGGAAGGGTCCTGTGGGAACATCAAAGAGCAGAGTATTTCCTTGGCTCTGAGGCTGCACTCTGCTCCAAACAGGCAAATCCCATGAATTTAAGCAGGGTTCCACATAGCTGCAGAAATATGCCTTTCTGTCCATGATTGCAGGACTTGGAGAAGACCCATGTCTGATGTCCTTCTGCACCAATATGGTCTTACAGCAGTATCTTTGTGACCCATTCCACATACAAGCAGTAAGAGGCAAACCCTGCCCTGAAGAACTTCCATTCCAAGCAGACAAGACAGAGCTAGCACAGGGAGAAGAATGAAAGGCTGATGATTGCACAACAGAATAGTGACATAAGTTGCTAGGGCCTTACACACTTGACTACTCAGCTTCTTCCCACTAAGGGCCATGTGGCACATTATACCTAGGATGTGTTAACTGCGCTTAAAACATGAGAGTCCATGTGTCAAGCAATAAAATGTGCTAAGCATGATCATACTATCACAAAGTTAGGACTTGTCACTGGATGAGTATCTCCAGATCATATTAAATAACACATGTTCATGTATCAAGGGATTGCTCCAGGGAGATAATATGAGCCTAGCAACTGATTGATGGTCCCAGATATGACACTGCACCAGAGTTGGTTCAAGACTCTGGTGCAATGTTGAGCCAGGTACTGACAATCAGTGATCAGTGCATAAGAGACTGTATTAGAGAGCGTAGTAAACATTACTGTGCAACTGCTCAGAGCATTTTTAACTTTTAATACAGCCCAGCAATGCTTCCTAAAATTTAAATAAAACATGTTACGTGTCCTGTGTCACAAGGCAGGAAATGGGATGACAATACCCTCCCTTTGCCTTTTATGAAAATATGCAAATGAGCTCAGTCCTTTATAGTTTAGTTTATTTATAAAGCTATACAACACTAATTTCATCTGGGAAAATGAAATCTTTCACTGCTGGGGTACTCGGTATTTTTAAAAGGGGGCACTTCTGTTTACTTAAATGTAAGTAAACAGTGTTTACAATGTTGTGTGTGTTAATTTTAAAACCCTCCCTGTAATGTTTGGGCAGTTTCAATCTATTTACAACTCTGGATATTCATGTTGGCTTTACATGTAGGTTTTTCCTGAGGAGCTTGCTTCTGCTCTATATTTTTATTTTCTCTCATAACAACAGGTTACTTGCAACTGTTGGTATTATGGCATCACCCAATGCCTTATTGTGGTGGGCACTGAATGATGGGGAGTCCATGCCTCAAGGAGCTTCCATTCTAATCAGGATTAGGGCAGGGACTGTAGTGACTTCTCAGTAGCAGAGCTGTAAACAGGACTCAGATTTCCTACCCTACCCATTAAACACAGATCTCTGGTGCCCTGCTGTTGAACTCAGACTGTCCTTTCTGACTACACACAAATCTAAAGGAGGAATGTTTTTAACTCTGGTTTTTTTGTTTGTTTCATGCACCAAGTCCCAGTAATGTATGTTGAGAATTTGCCACTTCTGTGTCTCAATGCACCAAACCAATCCATTTCAGCCATGGTCCCCTTTGCTGTGCCATCTCCCAGGTCTGCATTTTGAACTCCAACATGAAGCAGCTGATTTCAGAAAAGCTCTGAGGAACATATTTTTTCCTTTGACCACTGATTCTCCCCATAGGTTTTATTTTAATTCTTCCTCTTTTTCTCTGATTTAGCTGTTGTTGCCTCCCAGGTAATTTCTACAAATTGTAATGAACTAATTTTGCTACCTATATAAAGCTTTCAGAGAGACACTATACACTTCTGGCTTGAGTTTCATAAATATTAATAGTGTGCTATTATGCCCCATCATGGTAAAACTTTACTAAATGTTTTGTACAAACCATTTTATAACTTCAGGCAGAACCAGAGCAATGAAAAAAAACAGTGACATTTTTAGAACATAATTTTTAGAACATGATATTGCCATGTATCAGCCAGTCTCTTAGCATTGAAACAGAGGTGTTTTCCCTTCATGTTTTCACAGCACAGTTACAGCTAGTGTATAGGGATTGCATTCAGCAGTGTATTGATTTAAGTGAAGGGAGATGGCTCATTGGAAATGAAAGGGGTGGTTTTGAAGTCATTCTTCTTTGTTTGCTTGTTTCCTTGAACTTATCTGTTTTCGAAAAGCACGCTACAGTAGTATTCCAGTCAAAAACAAAAGGAATGGGTGCTTTCAGTGCTCTACACGTGTGAGTGCAGTCACTCCTAAGCAATGGATTAGCCCTTCTTAGTAATACCTCATCAAAGATTTAATTAATCATGCATTTTTAAGGCTATTGCAGCTGAATTCCATTTGAAAAGGAGCAATTTGGGGTTTAAATGTGTTTCTGTTTCCCTCTGTCTTTTCTTCTCTGCATTTTATGAACAAACAGTATTCCTTCCTTTAACCTCTGATTTTACAGGTGTGAGAGACTAAAATGAGATGATATATTTGTGATATGTAGTTGTTTCTTAAAGTGTATGGTGTTTTCAGGGTACTTAATAGTATGATGATTTGTATTGACATGAATTCACATTTCACCCTCTGCTTAAGCTGATGGCACAGGCTTACAATCTCTATTTAAGGAATACTGTCAGTGGAAGTGTGGAGTAAGTAAAGACAGCAGGATTAGGGCTGTCCCAGTTTGGCTGTTTGTATTTGCATTTGTATAGTCCCTTCCAGAAATGTAGATCTCCCTTCAACTCTCTGAAACAAGGTGGGATGCTCTGTAGGCATGGTCCCAGTTATCACAGTGTTTCCTATTACAGCAATAGTTTGCCTTGCATCAGTAATGCACTGAGCAAAGGAGAAGACAGGGAGAGCATCAGAATGATCATTTTCTCTTCCCATTCCCATACCCACCCAAAAGTACAAGCCTCTCGAAATTTAACACTGCCATGCTTACACTGACCCAGCCTCATCTTCAGCAATGGAAATCCCCCTCTTCAGCAAGGTTTCTTTGGGAGCATAGTTCTCCTGGAAAGCAGTTTGATGGTGAATATTGGGGTGTCCATGGAGTTGATGGCCAAAGATTTTTTTCTCCTGTGAGGACCAATCCTGTTCACAAATGACCAAAAGGAAACTCTACCAGTAAAATCTTATTTTCTGCCTGTTATGCATATACATAGGGTTGTGATGTGACCTCATTCTTATATCTTTTGTCTACATTTTCCTACTTTATTATTACTGTGAAGAAGTATAGCAGCATAATAATTCCAGCTATTTTGGTTTCTTAGGGATTTGAACAGAGCCTGGGAGAGGTTGAAATATTTTCCTCTAAAAGGCTTTTAAACACTCTTAAGTGTGTCAATTTTCTTGCCTTACCATGTAATGAGGTAGGGAAAATGGAGGATTGTAGTGCAGGCTGTGATGAAAAGCTTTGTGTTTGTCGCCTCACCAGTGACATTGATTAAGCTATGCACAGGTGAGCCATTTGCTTTCCATATTACTGTTCTAAATCTGCACCACCTGTCAGCAGAATTAAACCTGATAGATCCTTTTAGCACCAAGAGACACCCATGGCAGATTGGCACCCTGCCCTCTACCTCTTGGAACAGCCTCACAATGGCAAACATTTTCTTTTTAAGCTTCTTTTTGTAGCAGAAAAAATGAACAATGGCCTCCTTTGCTTTGATGCCATACAGGATTTTCAGAGATGGTCTAAATGTGTTCAGTGAGGGTTCAGTAACTTTAAGCAGGTACATTAACTGAGAGATTGTCTCAGTGCAGCAGCTTGTCCTGGTGAGGATGGAGCTGAGCATACCTCACCTACTTGAGTCACAGGCATATTGCAGGCACAGAAATTTACCAGTAAGACTGCTTCAGACCTGTCCTTAGTGGCTGCTTTCAGGATACTAGTGAGTCCATGTATCCTGATAGAATTAGCTTGTATCTGATTCTGGAACAGGGATGGGAAAAATATGGCCTGCAGTCCAGATCCGGCCCACCCAGTGATTCTATCTGACCCACAACTTCCCCTCTGAAGGAGAATTCAATATAACCCGCAGCTGCCCCTCTGAAAATTGTCACCTCTCTGCTCTCCTCTCTCTTCAAGGCAAAGAGGTACCAGGAACAGCAGCAGCTTCAAATACAGTGGTCAGGCAGCCACCCCCGCTCCCTGCCCCACTAGCATACATGGAGGGTGAGCCCGTGGGGTTGCACTGTTTGCCCTGCTTGTCTCTTCAGGCCACCCCCTATGACTGGCATGACCACAGAGGCTGAGCTTGCAGGTAGGAGTCACGGGGGGGAAGTGTGGCTGTAGCTATGGCTGCAGCTGTAGCAGTGGCTCTGTGCAAGAGAACCAAGGTGCAAGTCCCTGCATGGAACTAGGGGCAGCGCATACAGTTGGACAGGGCTAGGCCAGGGATGGGCCTGAGTTGTCCCTCCAAATCCATTTGCAAATTTGGGTCTAATTCACAGAATATTTCCACTGGATACAAATACAGGGGAAAATTTTGAAAGTGTCAAAAATTTTTGTTTCAACAATTGGAGATGAAAATGTTTCATTATGAAAATGGCAGGATGTTTCATTTCAGCATTTTTAAGCAAAACTTTGATTTTTCATTTTGTTTTCCAGTTTCTATCTATAATTAGCGCACATTAAATGAAAGCGTGGTGTGCAGAAGGACCAAATGATGCCAAATTGAAACAATACACTCTATTTCAAGCCAAAGAAAATATATTGGGTTAACCCAAAATGAAATTTGGTTGGTTCACTGAAAAAATTTTTTACATAGATTTTTGGTTCTGCCACTGAACCAGAAAATCCATTACTGAGTTCATTATAATCCAGAATTCCTTGACCAAAATGCTGGGTGTCAGGAATAGATCTAGCAAGAGGTTGTTGAAGAACAAAATACTGGGAGTGAGACCACAAAGAGGGCTTGTAAATTAAAATCCAGGAGGTTGACGAACAAAAAGTAAGGAAAATATAGCATCATATCTAGTGCATTAATATAAAATTGTAGGCAGGTTTTCAAAAGAGCTCAGTTTCCTTGGAAGCTCTGAAAGAGTGTTCAGATTCTCCACATTGGGCACTGCTTTAGATTGTGTATTTTGGAAGATCTGTTTCGGAATAAGAGGTAGTTGAACATTTTTTAATGAAACATAATTTACCTCAGGTTTAGGGAAATGCTTTATCTACATTCCTGGTAGGTTGCTGGAGAGTCAGAGTTTTACAGAGTCCTTGGTTCCTGGGCAACTCACGCATATGGACTACTGTGCTACTAGAGATCCTGCATATACGTGGTCCACAGTATGGTACAGCATCAGTGTATGAACAGCCAGAAGCCAGAGGCTGTAGAGCTGTTTCTGGGACCAGCTAACTCCTGTGCTGCCAAACTCCTAAGGCAGCAGAGAATCTGACAAGGATGTCAATTTCATTTAGCAGTTTCCGTGGTCTGGGAAAACATCTTTCGTTTTAAATCTATGTGGCTGCAGTGCCTCAGGTCTTCAGGTAAGGCTGCTGGGGCCAGCAAGTGTGCTGGCCTCTGCTTCCCTTACCACACTCAGGGTAACCTGCTGTGCACCAGAGTGTGCATGGCATGGGCATTCTCTAGAGACAACTAGCAGTGGCACAAGATGTTCCGCTACTAGTTGTCCCCAGGGAACCAAACGTCCACACTCATCTGGATGTGGCCTCAATGTCTTTCACCAATCAAAGAAAATTAAAGGTGCTTTATTCCCCACTAGGGGTACA
Source organism: Crocodylus siamensis (assembly GCF_052110815.1). Lineage (NCBI taxonomy): Eukaryota > Metazoa > Chordata > Crocodylia > Crocodylidae > Crocodylus > Crocodylus siamensis. Next base: position 107,433,592 of record NC_143397.1, read on the forward strand.
TCCCAATGAGTGCACATGTACAGGGGCATGCATTTACCCTGCGGCAAATAGCAGCAGCACATATTTGTGCCGCTGCTATTTGTCCCTGGGCATGCCCCTGCATGTGCACTCTGGCGCACAGCAAAGTGACCCAGGTGGGTTGGGGAGGCTGGGTCCTGGGAGCCTCCCAGGGCAGCAGCATCCTCCTGGTTCACTTTGCTACATGCATCATGTCACTTTTTTTAGCAGTGGGTTTTTTGGACACCAGGCTGTCCCGGTGTCAAAAAAACCCAACTGTGCTGGAAATTAGCACAGCGAATGGGTACACATATGCTGCATGTGATTTGTGGCATCTCATACTGCTTTGAGGTACTGCAGACTGCACATGTGCACTCATCGGGATGTGCCCTAACAGACCTGCTGGTAAGCATAGAGCTCTACAGCCTTTACACTACAAGGAGTCATTTGTATCAGTTCAAAGCAGATGCAAAAACATTGTCCAATTAGAAGGGTGGCATTTTTCAGCCACATTGCCTGGGTATGAATGACAAAACAAAGGTCAGAGAAAAGTAGCATCTAACACCTTTTCTTTTTAAATCTAAGGCTGCTTATAGACGTAGAAAAAAAACCTGGCACTTTAAGCTTGGCATGCCCCCATGCCAAAAACAGCGCATACCCAGAAGAGGCATTGCATTAGTTGGGTTCAGCATGCCCAACATCTGTATGGATTCGGTACTTAAATGGGGCCTTTTGGCACTTTTATCTAATAACTGATCGAATCATCCATTAGATTATAGTGCCAAAAAGCCCTGCTGAAGCGCACTATCTATACAGATGCTGTGGAGCCGGACTGAATGAACACTTCCTCTTCTGGTAAAGCACTGTTTTGTTTTGTTTTTTTCACATCTGTCAGTGCCTTAAAGTTCCTACTTTTAACAGGAATTAATATAATAGATCTGAGACTTTTATGTTTAATCTTTTGGGATGTAGGAAGATCTTTTAAAACTGTAACAAGTGCCCATTCTCCTCAGAGATTTAATTCCTTACATTTTTAGTTGCATAGTGTTCACTCTGTCCCTTCTATAAAACCATTGAGGATAGTGAAATAACACCTGCAGTGAAATTGTCTCATCTAGCTGATATTTTCTGCAAAAAAACAATATTGCTGAGAAGTTATACCTGATTTTGTTCCTTGCTGTTCTTAGTATTTTTTCGCTGGACTAGTCTCCCCAGTGTTGTAGCAAGTTTTTACTGAAGGAAAAGGATGGAATACATGCATATACTGGAGCAGATCATGCCCTCACCCACAGGCACTGGCACTTCTAGATGCACCCTCCCTTAGAGCTCTGTTTTGTTCTCTTACTCCTCCCAAACATAATTTGGAGTCAGGGCAGGGGAGGAGAGGGAGGGAGGCTGGTGGATCTGTAGCTACGCATATCAAGCCCTTGCAAAAAGTTAAACTGATGTTACTTTATGGCCTAGTGAAAGAAGGGATCTCCAAAAAATGCAGTCTGTTTGTCTGGACAGTATCTAGCCTCACAGAGAGCCCAGGCAGACAGACCTTGCATGTTTGTACTGGCACATCTTACTGAATCAATGAATGTCAGTAAGAAAACACTGCTGTACTGGAGAGGCTTACAGCATTTCCAATCTATTTTTCATTACTGTGTGGATCAGACACCTCACAATCCCTGCATCTGTAACAGTGAGTTTCTTTAAGAAAGATTCTGATGTAAAAAACCTGCTTTTTAACAGAGGCAGATCATTGATGGAATCACGTAGGTGTTGCCCAGTACACCAGAAAGGGTGGTATACATATATTAGCTGTGAGACAGAGAGATATGCATTGAGGAGCAAGAGTGAGGGCAGTGATGAAGACCAAATGAATTTCAGTGCCAAAGTCTAAAGGGAAAACAACATGTAACCTGTTGGAGCTAAAGCTGGAAGTAGGGCAGTAGCATGGAAAAGGAAATGAGAATTAGTTTATAGGCCCATTCAGAAAAATTCTCAAGCACAGGGTTCTTATACACCTACTTAAGAACCCCAGCACTAGGACTTAGACCTAGCCCTGCCACCTTTTAGTCATGTCACCAATAATGTCAACCTCAGCCATTTAAAAATTATGAGCCAGGTCCCCCTCCCATCATGAGACTGGGCACAGGATAATGAGAACTTCCTTTTTTCCCCTTGCTTTCTAAAGCCTTTAGGGTGCAAACCTTTCTCCCCTTCCACATAATGCTGATAAGTGTGCTATGTTTCTTCATTGTTTTATATTTGTTGCTTATATTGCCTCATTTCCACCCCACCTTTACAATCTGAATAAAAATGATCTAAAGTCAAGAGATATCTACCCCAACCTATAGCAGCATATTTACAAGGCAGCTTTTATACCCAATAGCTGTACTCTTATGGATGTCTTAAGATTCTGTGGCTAAGCTAGCTGGATGAGGGGTGTGCCACTATTTTGGCTGGAGGGCTGTTTAATGTGTTTTGGTGAGATGTCAAGGGCTGCAACAGTAGTTTCTTCCCTTGACAGGTGTCCCACCCCCTGGTCACCATCTTGGGGGCCAGAAATCCCATACCATAACCCCTGACCTTTTCCACCAGAAGTCCGTACTTTTGCCCCTAGAAGTAGTACTTAAAACTCTGCTTTCCTGATGTGGAACATGATCCTGGTATGGCATCAGGGAGCACTTTAAGTATTGGATAGCTTAGCCTTAGGGTGTAAATTCAATTAAGGGCCCTCTGAACAGATATGAAATATCCACTCTGTGTATTCAAAGATTATAGCCATTTGCTATAATCTTGGATTTCCATCCTGGAACTGGAAAAAAACCAAAACAAAACGTATCCTAAAAGTCAAACATCTGCTATAATATATTTTAATTTTATTTAAAAAATATTTTGTCTTGATTTTAGTGTGTTTGTAATATATATAGAGGTGATTGCACAACAAAATAAAAATAAAGTCTTACTCTTGCATATTATGTGTGGGGTGTGATTAGGGGAGTGTGTGAGGTGTGGGTGGGGTAGATTGAATACCCCATGGTGAGGGGGAAGTGGGGCAGGGGCAGGCACTGCCCAGCCAGGGCAGTGAATGCTACCCTGCCAGGAGCAGGATGGAGCTGCAGGCCACTCAAGCCCTATTTACATTGCATTTTGTGGACCAGAACATCTTGGCTCTAAGTGATTTAATAGGGACAAGATCATGACCCAAAGAGGGAAAGAGTGGGGCAGGGCAGACAGTGCTGGGAGGGGTGGCTACAGCAAATTTTGGGGTGGCTGTAGCCCACCCCGTATCCACCCATCCCAGTGCCACTACTGCCCGCTCTACCCCACCCAGCCCAAGCACAGTTCCGGCTGAATCCTCCTGTCAGGAAGAGGCCAGCACAACCCATGAGCCTGCAGCAGGCAGCCTGTCCTTGCCCTGCACACAAATCTGGGGTGCACAGGCCCCTATGCCTCCCCCTGGAAGCAGGATGGAGTGCATCCTCAGCATGTTTGCAGATGATGTTAAGCTGGAGGGAGTGGTAGATATGCTGGAGGGTAGGGCTAGGATTCAGAGTGACCTAGACAAATTGGATGACTGGACCAAAAGAAATTGTGTGAGGTTCAATGAGGACAAGTGCAAAGTCCTGCACTTAGGACGGAACAATCCCATGCAGCAGTACAGGCTTGGGACGGACTGGTTAAGCAGCAACTCGGCGGAAAAGGACTTGGGGGGTTACAGTGGACAATAAAATGAATATGAGCTGACAGTGTGCCCTTGTTGCCAAGAAGGCTAACGGCATACTGGACTGCATTGGTAGAAGTGTTGCTAGCATGTCAAGGGAAGCAATTATTCTTCTCGATTTGCCACTGGTGAGGCCACATCTGGAATGCTGTGTCCAGTTTTGAGCCCCCCACTATAGAAAGGAAGTGGACAAGTTGGAGAGCCCAGCGGAGGGCAACAAAAATGGTTTGGGGGCTGGGGCACATGACTTATGAAGAGATGCTGAAGGAAATGGGCTTATTTAGTCTGCAGAAGAGAAGGCTGAGGGGAGATTTGATAGCAGCCTTTAACTACCTGAAGGGTGGTTACAAAGAGGATGGAGCTAAACTGTTCTCAATGACGGCAGGTGACAGAACAAGGAGCAATGGTCTCAAGTTGTAGCAAGGGAAGTTTAGGTTAGATATTAGGAAAATCTTTCTCACTAGGAGGGTAATAAAGCACTGGAACAAGTTATTTCAAGAGGTTGTATCCATCCTTGTAGGTTGGCTCCATCCTTGTAGGTTTTTAAGTCTCAGGTAGATAAAGCTGTGGCTGGGATGACCTAGTTGGGGATGATCCTATTCTGAGTAGGGAGCTGGACCTGATGACTTCCTGAGTTCCCTTCCAACCCTAACTTTTTATAATTCTTTGTGCAGACAGACAGATACACACACAGAAACACACTCACAATGACTTCAGCTAACACTGTCTGAATATGCCTAGCAGAAATTATAATAAATGGAAAGGAAATGTTATTTTTGTCTCAAAAGTCATCAGATATGACCCTAAATAAACATCATTAGAAAGTGTAATAATTATAAGGCTTCTGTGTAAAAGTCCTGCATCTCCCAAGAATGGTAACAGCTCTGCTATTTCAGAGTATTATCAACGAGCAAATCATATAGCAGTTACGAGCCTGGGCAGTTACTCTTACACTACCACCCAGCTATTTTTTCCCCTAAATTGCAGCAGAAAATGTTTGGAGGTACTGTGTAATATAATACAAAAACTCAACCAAGATTATCCTTAAAAGGAGCACAAATCTTTTTCTCTCTCATGAATAAGGTGAAAAGCTAGCTATGAAAAAGGAGAAGCTATAGTCACTTTTCTTTGCCATTTACCCACTGGACAATTTGATTCTACTGCAGGAATGAAGGGAAATCGTCTTCCTTTCAGTAACATCACATACTAAAAAATGTCCAGTTTAATGAGAAATTTCCAGATCTATGTTGAAAAAAGTTGTAACCATAGCATTTTTTAGTTTTTCAGCCACAGAAAAACATTTTTTGATGCATAACAAAAATTCAAAGAGCATTTTGACAAACTGTTTTTTCTTCAACACTTTGAAGAAAAAAATCATAACAGGTTGTAGCCTGTATTTTAAATAGGAAGGGCAAAAATAATAGGAAAAGAGATGTGACAGCAATGCGCACACATACACAACCCCCCCCATGATAGCACGTGTGCGTGCGTGTGTGTGCATGCGCATGCATGGTAACCTATATTACACATGCTTCTGCTTTTGATGGAAACGTTTGAAGCAGCTCTAAAAATAAGAAATATTTTCATTATTATATATCCAGTGTATCCTAATGGTTCTTTTGTTCCTATCAACCTGAATACATCTTGCTGTACTCAAAGGATTACATTAACCGAAATTACTCGCAAGCAGTACTTGTCTCAAATTAAGCTTTCACGCTTGAGCAGACATCTTTATAAATGCTTGCATTTAACACCTGTGAAACCATCTTAAATTTGTTTTCTTAGGTGACTTTCACAAGACCACTTCTTTTTTTTTTGGTGTTTTAGTTTATCATATCTTGAGTGTCTTAGTCATCCCTCGAATATGCATTTGCTTGGTCCCACAATGAATGTCTGGGCTTCAGAAAGCATCATTTTTAAGCTTCCTGGGTTCATGATAATTTTAGGGGGTTCCAGAGTTCTTTTCATACACATCAATTTTGCATGACCTTTGTGTCCAGTGGTTCTTGTATATCAGTGTAATAAACAGTCCTCTCCTCTATGTAACATTCAGTCTCCAGGCAGTTCTGAAAAGGTAAATGTAGACAAAAAGTTGCCTGCAATCGCCCTTCTCAAAAGTGTAGGACATACATTGGTGACTTCCATATCCATTATTCCTGGCTACAGACTCTCAATACCTAGTTTGTACATTGGCCCCTCAAGAGCCAAAGGAAGCTTTCTTCTGTAAAATCCGTTTCTAATCTTCAGCTTCAGTTTATGGTCAAATACCAATCCTCTGTCATAATCACAGACTGCTTTCTTATGTACAGAAGGCATCAGATCCCTTAAAATTATGCAGAAGCATGTAATAGCTAATTGTTTGATTGGCAGTATTACTTTTCATCTTTCAACTGAGCTAGAATCTGGAAATTGGGTTGGGTATGAAAAAATAAAATCTCAAATGGGAACATTCCATCTGAGATTACCAAGTGGTCATTTTTATCAGATTTTAGCTGTCCTGCGTGGAGAAATGAAGGTCATCTGAGATCACTACTTCTATTTATCATGTTTTTTGCCCACAAGATGGCTGTGGGTGAAAAAGTGCTCTGTAGATGCCAGCAGTGACAGCCACATCCACCCAGAGAGCAGCCTATCAGCTCAGACAAGATAAGAGACTAGGACAGAATTGAGGCAGGATGTGCTATAATAAGTATACACATTGCTGTTAGTGGAGCTGATACATCAGTGGTTTGCTTAATTTGTTTGCTTCATGTTTCTTTAGAAAGTTTTCTTGTTAACCTAAGATTGGCAGAGGGATCTTGCATTTTTCCTCATTATTGTATCTTTATGAGTCACAGTTCTACAGATGCTCTTTGTTTTTACAGCCATTCTTTCTGATTCTGCAATCCCACCTAGAATGAGTGGACTTCTCAGGTTCTATATTAGCTGTACAGGACACTGCATGGGTCTAGGCAGCCCCCCTAAGCTCTAGGTACAGACATTCAAAAAGCCTGAGCCTGAATTGATTCAGTCTTTGCAGGTTAGTCTAACCTGGCTAGGGTAAATCATTTTTGTAACTAGACAGCCATCCCAGAAATATAGGCATGTGCCTGCAGAGGCTCAGGCTTGAAGCTGGGGGGCACTCCCTTCCACAGCATGGAGCTGGGGAGGTGTTACTAGCTACTTATTGATTCTGCCTGTTGATTCAGCACAGATGTAGCCAGCATATAATCTGCTGGCTAATACAAAGATACCTCTTCAGCAAGGCAGAGTGGAAGGGGGGAATTCCCACTTAGCAGGGTGTGGTGAGGGTGGGGGTGGGGAAGCTGAAGTCAGGTAGCAGAGGGGAGGGACAAGCCCTGCTGCAGAGCAGAGAGCCCCACCCAGTGCAGAGAGCATTCTGGGGTGCTGGGGGTGTCTGGTTTATCTAAAACCAGCAAGGGGTCTGGGACTTCAGGAGGGCAGATTTCAATGAGGTAAAGAGACTAGCTGGGGAGGCACTGATGTCCCGGAGGGGAGGGGAATTGGGAGTCCAGAAAGAGTGGTCGTTCCTTAAGGAGATGATCCTCCAAGCCCAAAGGGTGACAATCCCCATGCGGATCAAAGGGGGCAGGAGTGATCAAAAGCCCCCATGGCTCACCAAAAACATCCACGAGCATCTCAAAGCTAAAAAAGAGTCACTTCCAATGGAAGGAAGGGGCCATCACCAACGAGGATTATACCTCCATTGCCTGAGATTGTAGGGGGGCTGTTAGGAAGGCTAAGGCAGAGATGGAACTGGTACTAGTGACCTGGATCAAGGATAACAAGAAGTCCTTTTTTAAATATATAGGGGGTAAAAAGAAGGTACCAGGTAATGTAGGGCCTCTGCAGGATACGTTAGGAAATCTGGTGGTCACACTAGATGACAAAGCTAACTTCTTTTAACAATTTCTTTGCCTCCATCTTTCTGAGCAGAGACCAGGGCATCCCCCCACTGGGATCCCCGACGGACCCAGGGGAGGTGCTGCCAGGCCCAGGGTCTGTGAGGACCTAGTCAGAAAACTTCTGGTGGGTCTAGATGTGTTCAAGGCAGCAGGTCCTGATGATCTCCACCCCAGAGTGCTGAGGGAATTAGCAGAGGTCATTGCGGGACCCCTGGCACAGCTTTACAAGCACTCATGGGGCTCTGACAAGGTGCCAGAGGACTGGAAAAGGGCCAATGTGGTCCCCATTTTCAAAAAAGGGAGGAAGGAGGATCCAGCAAACTACAGGCCCATTAGTCTTACCTCGGTCCAGGGGAAGCTCTTTGAGAAAATTATCCAGGAGCACATCTGTGAGGGTCCAGCAGGGGAGATCATGCTTAGGGGCAACCAACATGGGTTCATTTGAGGCAAGTCCTGTCAGACCAACCTGGTGGCCTTCTACAACCAGGTCACAAAGTCCTTGGATGCAGGTGTCATGGTGGACATAGTCTTTCTGGACTTTAGGAAGGCTTTCGACACCATCTCTCATCCCATTCTCATTAAGAAATTAGGCGACTGTGGCGTCGATGCCTACACAGTCAGATGGGTCGCAAATTGGCTGGAGGGCCGCACCCAGCAAGTGGTGGTGGATGCATCTTTTTCAACCTAGAAGCATGTGGGCAGTGGGGTCCTCCAGGGCTCGGTCCTCAGGCCTGCCCTGTTCAACATCTTCATCAGTGACTTGGACAAGGGCACCTTGTTCAAATTCAGGGATGACACTAAAATGTGGGGAGAAGTGGGCACGCTGGAGGAGAGGAGCAGGCTGCAACTAGATCTAGACAGGTTACAGGGGTGGGCAGATGAGAAGATCCTCAAGGAGCACATCTGTGATGGGCCGGCTTCAGGGCTGATGCTCAAGGACAACCAGCATGGTTTCATTAGGGGCAGGTCATGACAGACCAACCTGATTGCCTTTTAAGATCAGGTCACAAAGGCGATGGATGCAGGTGTCGCTGTGGATGTAGTCTTTCTAGACTTCAGCAAGGCCTTTGACACCGTCTCCCACCCCATCCTCATTAAAAAACTAGGCAACTGTGGCATTGATGCCTACACAGTCAGATGGATTGCAGGCTGGCTGAAGGGTCGTACTCAGAGGGTGGTGGTGGACGGGTCATATTCCACCTGGGGGGAAGTGGGCAGCGGAGTCCCCCAGGGCTTGGTCCTGGGGACTGCGCTGTTCAATTTCTTCATCAGCGATTTGGATGACGGGGTGAATTGCAACCTGTTTAAATTCGCTGATGATACCAAAATTTGGGGTGAGGTGAGCATGCTAGTAGGGAGGAAAAGACTGCAACAAGACCTGGATAGGCTACAGGAGTGGGCTGACATAAACAGGATGCGTTTCAATACTGACAAGTGCAGGATGCTACACTTAGGCAGCAGAAACCAGCAGCACACTTATAGAATGGGAAACTCCCTTCTTGAGAGCACCGAGGCAGAAAGGGATCTTGGAGTCATTATTGACTCCAAGGTGAACATGGGCCGACAATGTGAGGTCACGGTTGGCAGGGCTAACTGGACCTTGTCATGCATCCACAGGTGCATCTCAAGTAGAGCCAGGGAGGTGATGCTCCCCCTCTATGCGATGCTGGTCAGGCCACATCTGGAGTACTGCATCCAGTTCTGTGTGCCCCATTTCAGGAGGGATGTGGACAACATTGAAAGGGTCCAGAGGAGGGCCACCCGCATGATCCAGGGACTACAGGGCAGACCCTACATAGAAAGACTGCGGGACCTAAACCTGTTCAGCCTTCACAAGAGAAGGCTGAGGGGGGACCTGGTGACTGTCTATAAACTCACTAGGGGGGACCAGAAGGGTTTAGGGGAGACACTGTTTCCCCTAGCGCCCCCTGGCATGACAAGGAACAATGGACACAAGTTATTAGAGAGTAGTTTTAGATTAGACATCCGCAAGAACTACTTCACAGTCAGGGTGGCTAGGAGCTGGAATCAACTTCCTAGGGAAGTGGTGCTGGCTCCTACCCTGGGGATCTTTAAGAAGAGGCTTGATGACTACCTGGCTGGACTCATTTGAGTCCAGTCTTTTCTCCCGCCCAGGCCGGGGGTCGGACTTGAAGATCTATAAGGTCCCTTCTGACCCAACTTCTATGATTCTATGATAGGATGGGATTCAATACCGACAAGTGCAAGGTACTGCACCTGGGGAGGAAGAACCAGCAGCATACCTACAGGCTGGGGAACTCCCTTCTCGTCAGCACAGAGGCAGAAAAGGATTTTGGTGTCATTATTGATTCCAAAATGAACATGGGCTGCCAATGTGGGGACACAGTCAGGAAGGCTAACCGCACCTTGTCATGCATCCACAGATGCATCACAAGCAGGTCCAAGGAGGTGAACCTCCCCCTGTGTGTGACACTGGTCAGGTCGCTGTTGGAGTACTGCGTCCAGTTCTGAGTGCTGCACTTCAGGAGGGAGGTGGACAGCATGGAGAGGGTCCAGAGGAGGGCCACTCACATGATCAGGGGGCAGCAAGGCAGGCCCTACAAGCAGAGGCTATGGGACCTGAACCTGTTCAGCCTCCACAAGAGAAAGCTGAGAGGGGATCTGGTGGCTGTCTACAAATTGGCCAAGGGGGACCAGCAGGCTATGGGAGAGTCTCTGTCTCCCCAAGCACTACCGGGAGTAATGAGGAATAATGGCCATAAGTTGACCGAGAGTAGATTCAGACTAGATATCAGGAGGCGCTACTTCACATTCAGGGCGGCTAGGATATGGAACCAACTTCCAGGGGAAGTGGTACTTGCTTCTACCCTGGGGGTCTTCAAAAGGAGGCTAGATAATCACCTAGCTGTGGTTGTTTAACCCCAGAATTCTTTCCTGCCCATGGCAGGGGGTCAGACTTGATGATCTGCTCAGGTCCCTTCCAACCTTACCTACTATGAAACTATGACAGACATTGCATAAACTGGTTTGACCCAAATCAGTTAAGTCTGATACTATATTCAACCAGGTTTATCTCAGACCAGTGTCAGCCATTCGCAAACTCGTTTATGTGCACTGAACATCTATTCTGTAGCAGGTTTAAACCAGGTTCTGATCACTTAAACCAGTTTAAATATAATGTCTCCCTAGCTCATGAGTTCAATTGTAAAACTAGCATCTTAGCCCCTAGTTCTGAACAAGATCCCAATTCAAGAAGTGACAGAGATTTAAGTACATGCTTTAACACAGGCCTTAACGCTTTTGTGAACAGAGATAAAGTAAAGCAGCTTTCCTGAATCTGGGATACAGCGATGAAATACACTGAAAGCAGTATGGAAGAATTTGTCTTTGCTTACTTGTAGCATATTGGCCATTTTTTCAGAACAAGTAGAATTAGAACGGCATATCTTTGGAATAACTTAGAAGTCTTTCATGTTGACATTTTATCAGAAGGCAGAACCAGAGTATTGTCTTATACCAGGGTAGGCAAAATATGGCCCATATGCAGGATATGGAGGGGCTTTGACTGGCCTGCTGCAGGCCCCTTAGTCCTGCCTGGCTCAGGTACTATCCAGCCCATGGCACACATCTCACTACCCCCAGGTGTACAGCAGGACTGGGGCAGCTCTTTCCAGTTGCTACTACCCACCCCACCCCAGCCCTGGTCTCAGCCCCAGCCCCAGCCCCATGGGCACTGGCAGGGACCTGTACACCCAGCCCTGACCCTGGCTTGTCCCTTGCCTGCTCTGGACCAGCCCACCTGTGATGAGAAGTAGTGGCAGCACCCAGGCAGAAGCTGCTGGGCACAGGGGAAAAGCAGATGCCTCTCCCCCTTGCTGCTGCCAGGCCCTTCTTGCTGTGGCCACTTGGAGCCTGTGCCTGGGTTGCCCTATGGCTCCTCTCCACCACCATCACCAGCGCCACCTCCAGGCCATCCAGCAGGGCAGTGGTGGAATTGGAAAGGAGACACAGGGCAATCCAGGCATGGGTTCCAGGCAGGCACAGCAAGAAGGGCTTGGTACCAGTGATGGGGTGTGGCTGCTTTTCCCCATGCCAAGCAGCAGCTTATGCCCAGGTGCTGCTGCTGCCGCTCATTGTGAGCATGGTGGTCCAGTGTAGGCATGGGGTAGGCTTGGATCAGGGTTGTGCACTTGGGTCCCAACTGGTCAGGAGCTAGTCCACTCTGGCTGGGGTGAGTCTGGAGCAGGCATGGGGCTGGCTAGGGCCTAGCCTGTGTGCTCAGCTGCTACTGGGCACTGGTGGTGGCAGCAATGGCAAGAAGGAGCCACACAGCCTGCAGATTCTGGGCTTGGTGAGCCATTTGTGGGGGGGGGGGGAGTTTTGCTGACTGGCCTGCAACAGCTCCCCAAAACTGTCTGTGTGGTGCAGGGGCCCAAATAATTGCCCACTCCTGTCTTATACTATAATATTTTTGCCAGTGTCTTTGTGTTTTATGTATGCATTCTGTTTTGTAAAACTGTGTGCAGAAATAGCTAATAATTTAGCCCCAGTATTCTCCTTGGGATGGGAAATATACTGTAGATGTAATAGCACAGTATCCTTTTGTCCTCTGTCATTCTGCAATAGTACATAGATGTCAACCAACTTCCGTGTGATCAAAGGACATCACCAATACTTATTTCAATCTCTTCCACTAAACATGCTGCAGAGTTCACCTCTAAAAAATTAACATTATCCAAGAGATTCCACACTTGTCTCTGATCTAAATCTTGCCTGAAGCTCAGTTATTTCAGATAATACTGGGCAGCTGCTGTTGGCAAATGCTGCCTTTCATTGTGGACCACTGTCAGAAACCCAAACATTTCCTGCAGGCACAAAGCGTAATAGCCAATAGGGGTGTGCAAAATGGGCCATATTCGATTCGGATTCAGCCTGAATCAGGGATAGAGATTCAATTCGATTCAGATCACTATCTCCGATTCAATTTGGCCGAATCTGAATCTGAAGTTTTGATGCTGATTTGGAGAATCAGTGAATCAGCCATAGACACAGCTTTAAATGTTTTTTCTACATGCTTTGAAGTACCAGACGCGGCTTGTGAATGCTGCGATGGTGAGGTGGATGGAATGTCCCACAGGAGCATGGGGCAGCCCCCATGTGCTCAGTGGCGAACCTGGAACTGGACCCGAAGTACTTCTGGGTCCGCATGGGGGACCCCTCCTGTGCCTCCCCAGGTCAGTGATAGGCTGTGGGGGGACCCCAGGTAACCCCCTGCACCCAGGAGGCACCAGTTGCCAAGCTGGGAGGTGCAGGGGGGCCCCACATGTGCTCCCTGGTGGACCTGGAAGTATACTGGAAGGGCTTCTGGTCCACTTCCAGGTCTGCTGCTGAGCGTGCTGGGGACCCCCGCACTCTTCCCCATGCACTCTTGTGGGACACTCCATGTGCCCCAGTGTCTCAACATTCACGAACCACCTGGTACCTTGACTTTTAACCATAGCCAGCATACGGTCTGCTAGCTAATGCTAAGATGTTTGTGTAAGGGAGCAGGGACGAGAAAATCCTCCTCTCATTTAAACTTTTAAACTGTGTCTGTGTCAGAATCTCCGAATCTCTCTGAATTGATTTGGAGATTAAAGGGTCTCTTGATTCAATTCAGATTTGGAGATCTGGCCACCAAATCAGGCCAGATCTCCACTGAATCGAATCAGGGACTGAAGCTTTGCACAGCCCTAATAGCCAAACCCCAACAGCACCCATTATTTGTTTGTATTTTCTTTAAAAATCAGTTTTATTTATTTAGCTTATGCAGTTTTGGCATATTGTTTCAGTCATCTTAAGGTGATATCATCATCAGTGTGAAGTGCTTGAAAGTCACCAGGTAGCCTAGTAAATGGGCACGAGTCAGCAATGTAGGACATGGTGGGACAAATCAGTAGGGCCTTGTTAAAAAGCAGTTAGGCTGACAGTTGCATGTTGTAGACTTCATCTACTTCATCCATGCATGAGGTCAGCATGAGCAAAAGACATCTCCAAATTTCCTTACAATGGGAAAAGAATGTTTTCTGCTCTCGAATAATGCAGTATTCTCTGCATCCTAACTCTGTATCGCTAAAGGGATAGGGTATAAATGAGGCCCTTAAAGACTGAGGTCTTGCTCTCTGCTCTGCTATTCACTTGCTGAATGATCTTGGGCAAACCCTTGCATCTTTCTGAGTCTCTGTTTCTTATCTCATCATGTATCTGTATGGAGTGTAAACTCCTCCAGGCTGGGAACTTTTCTCCCTATCTGTATCCGGCACAACGGGACACTTGGGCTAAGTGCAGGCAGTCAAAAAGCCCAAGGCTGAATTGATTAAATCTTTGCAGGTTAGTCTAAACTGCATAGATTGAACTGATAAGCAAATGAACAGACATTCACTTTTGATTCTGGGAGTGCAGCCACATGCCTGTAGTGGCCCAGGCGAGAAGCCAGGGGGTGCTAGAGGCACCTCCCTGCTCTGTTGGAGCAGACAGCTTGAACCAAGGCTAACCCAACCACCCTGCAAGGGGGTGGGATTTGCAGGGGAGGTGCAAAGCATCCTGGGATGCTGGGGGACTGTGAATTAATGTGAATCTGGAGGGGATCTGGGTCAGAAGTTCAATAAACTGATTTAACCTAAATCAGTAAAGTCTGATATGGCATCCATCCAGTTTTATCTTAAACCAGTTTCAACCATTTTGAAAGTAGTTTATGTCTGCTGAACTTCTGGGGTAGGGACAGACATTACACATAAACTGGTTTAAGTGCTCAGAAACTGGTTTAAACCTGTAAAAGAACAGATGGTCAGTGCACATAAACCAGTTTGAAAATGGCTGAAACCAGTTTGAGACAAACTTGGTTGAATGTAGTAGCAGACTTAACTGATTTGGGTCAAACCAGTTTATGCAATGTCTATCCCAGACCCCTCGCTAGTTTAAGTTAAACCAGACTCCTCCAGCATCCTGGAATGCTCTGTGGAATGGGCTGGATGGTGCTTTATGCTCCACAGCAGAGCTGGCCCCTCCCCTCTGCTCCCTGGCTGGAGCTGGCTTCCACCTGCCCTCTCCCTCCCCTCCCCACTCCCTGCTAAGCAGGGATTTTCTCATCCCCTCTGCCTTACATAAACATTTTAGCATTAGCTAGCAAACTGTATGCTGGCTAGGGTCCATGCTGTGGCAGATTGCACAAAGGCAGAATCAACAGGTAGCTGGTAATGTCCCTGGCTTGTTTTCTTAATGGGGTGATAAATACTGAGCTATCAATTCCCTGCTGAGCTGGTCAGGGGCTTCTCTCCCTAATCAGAGCATCCTGCTGGCCTAGCCATGCCCCCCCCCCCGCCCCTCAGCTCAGCACAGTGGAAGGGAGGGCTGCTCTAGCGCCCCCGGGCTTTTAGCCTGAGCCACTGCAGGCATGTAGACCCAGGAAACTATAGGCCAGTTAGTCTTACCTCAATCCTGGGGAAGCTTTCTGAGAGAATTATCATAGTGCATGTCCATGAGGGGCCAGCAGGGGAGATTATGCTTAGGGGCAACCAACACAGGTTCATTAGAGGCAGGTCCTGTCAAGCCAACCTGGTGGCCTTCTATGACCAGGTCACAAAATCCTTAGATGCAGGGGTAGCAGTGGACGTAGTCTTTCTGGACTTCAGGAAGGACTTCGACACTGTCTATCACCCCATTCTCATTAAAAAACTAGGGGACTGCGGCGTCGACACCTACACAGTCAAATGGGTCACTAACTGGCTGGAGGGCCACACCCAGAGAGCGGTGGTGGACGGGTCATTTTCAACTTGGAGGGGTGTGGGCTGTGGGGTCCTCTGGGGCTCGGGCCTTGGGCCTGCACTGTTCAACATCTTCATCAGCGACTTGGATGAGGGGGTAAAAAGTACCCTGTTCAAATTCACAGATGACACTAAGATGTGGGGAGAAGTGGGCATGCTAGAAGGGAGGAATAGGCTGCAGTCAGACCTAGACAAGTTACAGGGTTGGGCGGATGAGAACAGGATGGGTTTCAACACTGACAAGTGTAAGGTGCTGCACCTGGGGAGGAAGAACCAGCAGCATACCTACAGGCTGGGGAACTCCCTTCTCGTCAGTGCAGAGGCAGAAAAGGATCTTGGAATCATTATGGATGCCAAAATGAACATAGGCCGGCAGTGTGGGGATGCAGTCAGGAAGGCCAACTGCACCTTGTCATGCATCCAGAGATGCATCTCAAGCAGGTCCAAGGAGGTAACTCCCCCTCCTATGCAACACTGGTCAGGCTGCAGTTGGAGCACTGCGTCCAGTTCTGGGTGCCGCATTTCAGGAGGGTGGTGGACAACATGGAGAGGGTCCAGAGGAGGGCCACTGGCATGATTAAGGGGCAGCAGCCCAGGCCCTATGAGGAAAGGCTAAGAGACCTGAACCTGTTCAACCTCCACAAGAGAAGGCTGAGGGGGATCTAGTGGCCGTTTACAAACTAGTCAGGGGGGACCAGCAGGCATTGGGGGAGTCCCTGTTCCCCCACGCACTCCCAGGAATGACAAGAAATAATGGTCACAAGCTGGCAGAGGGTAGATTTTGGCTAGATATCAGGCAGCGCTACTTCACGGTCAGGTTGGCTAGGATCTGGAACCAACTTCCAAGAGAAGTGGTGCTTGCTTCTACCCTGGGGGTTTTTAAGAGGAGGCTAGATGAACTACCGTGCCAGGGTCGTTTGACCCCAGTAATCTTTCGTGCCATGGCAGGGGGTCGGACTTGATGATCTGCTCTTGTCCCTTCTGACCCTACAAACTATGAAATTATGAAACTATGTGTCTCCATTTCTGGGATGTCTGTAAAGTTACAAACTGATTCATCTTAGCCAGGTTAGACTAACCTGCAAAGATTGAATCAATTCAGGCTCATGCTTTTTGAATGCCTGTCCCTAGCCCTGTTGTATTACAGATTGGAACTGATTTCCAATCACTTATACTAGTTTATGTGTAATTTCTGTCCCTAGCCTTGGGGTTGTGGCTTCTAGACACTATAGTAATGCAAAGCATAGTAAGGTAAACCTTTAACCTATAGTACTCACCACAAGAGACCACACTACACGTTCAGTTTTCTGCTCCTGTGTAGATTTTCCCCTCATTTCTTTTAATTAGTTCCCCACCATTGCAAGATATTATAAAATATGAATAAAAGGTTTCATCTGGAGCTGATAACAATGGGGGGCAGGTAAGACTTGTTTTGAAAATGTCTCCTGATCTTAGGGCCATACTGAAAAATTGATCTTTCCCCCTTATTTTACGCAACTGGAATCAATCAGAAAAGTTGTGATTGTACAATATGCTCTTCAGTGTTGATTATGCTTCTGAATGCAGGCTTGCCAATTAGTGTTCTTTTGATACCATTTAAAAGAAAGTACTTGATACAATTTCCCATGGCTACATGCATTAAATACCATACTGAAGTTAGACTAATAATTCTAATGCAATTTACATTGGCACCTTCATTCCAGTCCCTTTTTGCACCTGGCCCTTCCTGCATTTTGCTGAGTTCTTTCTATATCTTCTTTTCCCCCATCAAATGCCATTCTTATTTGCCAATGTGTGTGCAGGTGTGCTGGTGTGTCTGGGCATCTCTAAATGCTGATTAACCAAAGCATTGAGGCATGCACTTTACTTTAAGGACATGTTTTTTATTGAAACCAGTGGGATTTAAGAACATGCTTACAGCTAAAGTGCTTTGCTTTACTTTGATTATAGATGATTGACTACCATAATGTTTTACTGCAGTTTGTTGCACCACCTGCCAATTTAAAATAACAAATTACTGATAACTTTTCCCCTGAGATCTCTCATTCAAGTCTATAGGGTTACGGCCAATTCTCTTTTCCCTATAGGCCTATCCAGAATAAGCAAATGAAAGAATTAATAAAAAATTATCTTGCTTCACAGAAAGAACAACATTTTTAGCTTTAAACATAGAGGCCTTTGAGATTAGGGAACTTTCATGCCAAATAGATTTGATCTCTCCATTGAACTTGATTATAGTCCCTGCTTTTTATTTCTAAATGTCACACAGTGCTATAATATTATAGGCAATTTATATCAGACCAATGTTTGGATGACTATAAGGAAGCAACATAAAACTATGATATAAATGATTTCCTACACTTCCATGTGAAATGGAAGTCATCTTATTGCAAGTCAACTCATATTACTCATTATATATATATATATATACACACACACACACTTCTTTATAGCTCAGTTGTTTTAAGTTATGATATTTGAAATGGATTTTGTAAAGACATTTGCAGTTTAAGTTATGACAGAAAGTTCTGTTTCACTGGGTCTGATATTAAACAGTAACTGCTAGGGTATGCTCCAATACACCTGAAAATTGTCAGGATTCTAACATCCCTTCTACCCAGCCAGAGATGTGAAATATATCTGATAACATAGTGCATTCCTAGTCATCAGGGAAAGAATTTGTAAGAAAAAAAAATGTAAAAAATAGAAGCTGATGATAAGTACACATGTTTAAAGATATAAACTATAATTTGAATACTCAAATAGGTCACTCAGCTGATTTACATAATTAATTTCCATTTTCCTTTTGACTTTGAGTATTGACTTTTGGGCCTTTCATCTGCCGTGAACCATAGACTGCAGAATAAAACCCAGATATGATTTTTTTTCTGTAAAGCATAGGTTACCAAGAGGTCATCAGACTGTGCGTGTACATGTGTATTTCTAAATCCTTCTACATCTAAATTCTTCTACGTGTACATTATGCAAAACAATTAGAAAAATATTATAATTTCTTCTTTGAGCTAGTTAGGTTGAGCATAAACCTCCAATTTGAAGAAATTAAATAAATACATAGTTAGTTTAGCATAAATTCTTGATTTAAAAAAAATCTTTATTTTTGTCAAAAATTTGATGGATGTTTTGACCAGCTTTAGTTACAAGGTTCATAAGAACTCTTGCTCTGATTTTTCCCCTCCAAATTCATTATTGTGCTAGCAGTCTGTGACCAATTTTAAATTATGAGAGAACATAGCAATTTCTGTGTTCCAGATTCT
This sequence comes from Crocodylus siamensis, assembly GCF_052110815.1. NCBI lineage: Eukaryota > Metazoa > Chordata > Crocodylia > Crocodylidae > Crocodylus > Crocodylus siamensis. The sequence goes on from NC_143397.1 coordinate 107,452,268, forward strand.
AATAAACATGGACACATCAACACTGACTGAGATAGAGAACTGACACAAATTAGTTCCATACTTAGGCTCTTTGACTTTTCAGGGTTTAATGCTCCATATATAGTAAATAATATAGACAATCCTGCATGCTGTTCAGCCATTCAGAGACCTGGTATCCAGAAAGGTTGATCTGATTTCAGTGAACAACTGGATCACCATGCTTTTCATCTACACTTTGTTGGTCTCATGTGCATAGAATTGGGCTGTATTTCAGAAGATACTTCTGTCTGTCATTTATTTAGCACAGAAGAAAAAGCTCATTTGAAGCAATGAAATCAAATTTTGTGCTTGAGCAAACATAATAATCTAACTAGCCTAGTGGGCACATCTACACATGTGTACCACTGTGCAGTTGGTACTATGCAGTCATAAAGTACTTGTTTTAGCAAGTAGTAAATGACTGTGCAGTACCTGTTGGTACTGAGCAGTCCTGCTGATGCATGGCTTGTTTCTGACCCTACTGTGCAGTAGCAGCGGCATCATGGTTAGTTCCCACTGATGCTATGTCACCGTAGCTCATTGCTACAGCGACCTAGTGTCTTGTATAGATGTGTCCACTGGGGAGAACACTAATTTAGGAGTTGATCAATCTGGGTTCTGCTTCTCAGACTGCTTATGCATTTTCAATTAACTAGTTATTGTATGAAAACAGAATAATCCTGGGAGCAAAGACAAGGACCTAGGATTTAAAAATCTTTATGAGCACAACTTGAGCATTCGTGGTGCTCTGGTGAGGTACCGGAGGACTGGAAGAGGGCCAACGTGGTCCCCATCTTCAAAAAAGGCAGGAAGGAGAACCCGGGAAACTATAGGCCGGTTAGTCTCACCTCGATCCTAGGCAAGCTGTTCGAGAAAATTATGCTGGCACACATCCAGGAGGGGCCAGCTGGGGACTGCATGCTTAGGGGCAACCAACATACGTTCATCAGTGGCAGGTCCTGTCAGACCAACCTGGTGGCCTTTTATGATCAGATCACCAGATCATTAGACGCAGGGGTAGCAGTGGATATAATCTTCCTGGACTTCGGGAAGGCTTTTGACACTGTCTCTTACCCTGTTCTCATTAAGAAACTGGGGGGCTGTGGTGTAGACACCCACACAGTCAATTGGGTCGCCAACTGGCTGGTGGGCCGCACCCAGAGGGTGGTAGTGGATGGGTCCTTCTCAACCTGGAAGGACGTGGGCAGTGGGGTTCTGCAGGGCTCGGTCCGCGGGCCCACACTGTTCAACATCTTCATCAGCGATTTGGACGAGGGGGTAAAAAGCACCCTGTTCAAATTTGCTGATGACACTAAGATGAGGGGGGACGTGGGCACATTGGAAGGATGCAACAGGCTACAATCGGACCTAGACAGGTTACAAGGGTGGGCGGATGAGAATAGGATGGGCTTCAACACAGACAAGTGCAAGGTGATGCATCTCGGGAGGAACAACCGGCACCATACCTACAGGTTGGGGAACTCCCCTCTTGTCAGCACGGAGGCAGAAAAGGATCAGGGGGTCATCATTGACTCCAAGATGAACATGGGCCGGCAGTGTGGGGAGGCAGTCAGGAAGGCCAACCGCACCTTGGCATGCATCCACAGATGCATCTCGAGCAGGTCCAAGGAGGTGATCCTCCCCCTCTATGCGGCACTGGTCAGGCCGCAGCTGGAGTACTGCGTCCAGTTCTGGGCGCCGCACTGCAAGAGGGATGTCGACAGCATGGAGAGGGTCCAGAGGAGGGCCACTCGTATGATCAGGGGACAGCAGGGCAGACCCTATGAGATAGGCTGCGGGACCTGAACCTGTTCAGCCTCCAAAAGAGAAGGCTGAGGGGGGATCTTGTGGCCTGTTATAAACTAGTCAGGGCGGATCAGCAGGCATTGGGGGAGTCACTGTTCCCCCGAGCACCACCAGGAGTGACCAGGAATAACGGTCACAAGCTGGCAGAGGGTAGGTTTAGGTTAGATATCAGGAGGCACTACTTCACAGTCAGGGCGGCTAGGGTCTGGAACCAGCTTCCAAGAGAAGTGGTGCAGGCCCCTACCCTGGGGGTGTTTAAGAGGAAGTTAGATTAACATCTTGCTGGGGTCGTTTGACCCCAGTATTCTTTCCTGCCATGGCAGGGGGTCAGACTAGATGATCTGCTCAGGTCCCTTCCGACCCTAGAAACTATGAAACTATGAATCTCAACTGAGTTCTGGGCTATTTTACTATAGAGTTATGTTTCTTGTTGCCTAGCAGCCCTTCTGACATGATTAAGTTTGTACTCCCTTCTGCACTGGGTACAATAAGGTTAGAAGGTGGCCTCACCCCAGTCCTGCCTCTAGTCTGATGATGACTAGGACTGCTTCTTCAGAGTGGATTTGAACCTCCTTAGACAGAACCCAGGTCTCCCACTTTCCAGGACTGAACCACTGTTAGATAAGAGGTGTTAGAGTACCATAAAAGGCGAGTTAAAGTGTTTGCCCCTTCCATCGAATAATACGTGGTCTCCTATTCTGAAAAGAAAATGGCTTATTTACCAAGATACTTTTGGTCTGAAGCCATGGTGTTTAATAGACTGGAACAATAACTGGTGTTTCTGAATAGGCTTCATCTTTTTGTGAAGAGATGACATGGCACTGAAATTCAGGAAAGCTTCCCTCTCCTCTCCTTTCGCTTGCAAACATTCTGCTCCCTATCTGGAAATAAGTTTACTTCATAGATATGTCATAGCCAAATCCCCAGAACCCTTATAGAACAGAAACCCTAGGGATTCTGGCTTATTCTGCCTCTGTATTAAAAAAAAGGAGGATGACTCAGTGTGATTTGCAGATTTTCAGTAAGGATTATTATGCTAGAATTAACCCCACTGGGTTTCATAGGTCATTTCTCAATTTTAGAAATATGAATGAGAAAATTTTCTTTAAATCCCATCACTAGCTGTCTAAAGTAGCAGCTTCACCTTAACCTGGGTAGCATTCTGTAGTCTCTCTCTTTTATCTTTGCATCTGTGATGGGCTAGCTGGTAGTGACCTAGCCCAGGGGTTTTGAAAGGTTAAAAGATGATTGGAGTACTTGGGATTCCTTTTCCTCACCAATCTGGTAATGATTTGGTCCAGGGGTCTTGAAGGGGTAAAAGATGATTGGAGGACTTGGGGTTCCCTTTCCTCACCAATCAGGCCCCAGAGACTCACCCTCCATGTCACCTGATTGGCCCCTTGTGTCACTTGGGGGGGGATAAAAGGGCAGAGCAGCTGACTAAGGGGAGACCAGCGAGGGACCACAAGGAAGGAGTCTCAAAGAGTTGGCAAAGAGCTGGGCCAGCAGGGTGGGAGCAGTTGCCCCAGAAGCACCTGAAGGAGTGGGACCTGCAGGCAGCAGTTGGACCCTCAGCAGCGGGGTGTGCGGCTGGCAGGAGAGGCTCCCCGCTGGGCTCCAGGATCCCCTGGGAGAGGGTGCAGCCAGCAGGAGAGGCTCCCCAGCTCTAGCAAGGATCTGAGCAGTGACCTGAGAGGTTCCCAGCTCTGCTTCCACCTCCTCCAGTAAAGGCCAGGCAGCTCGACATGAGGCCAGGGCTCCAGGAGAGTCAAGATCCCTAGCAGCTTGGCATAGTAGCAGCATGGGTGGCTGTGTAGCAGAGTTTCTACCTACCATATGGGAGGTATGAGTTCAAGTTGCAGTTGAGGTGAGTGAAGTAACAGGGAGAAATTCTTGTTGCAGCAGAAAGGGGTCATTGTGTTTTCCTCCTTTCTCCCCCCTCCAGGTACCTAGGCCCTATATTCCATGTTATTTGACGTTCTGTATTTTGTGCCTTTTATATTTCACCAGCCGGTATTGTTTGTTCTGCTGTTTGTGTTTTATATTTTGGTTAACCTTTCTTTTGTCAACTGGTCAAATATGTCTATGATTGTAAGTGTCTAACCTTTGTTGAATTCTGCCCCCTCGGGGCGTTGTAGTGTCCCCTGTACCCCCTGGTTTATAGTGGTTGTTCCCAGTACTGTTCTCTCATTAAAAGGTATATGGTTAAGTGTCACAGGCCAACTGGGCACTGTGAGTATATCAATTTAGTTGCAGACTGACTGAGCACTGCAACTTTATTAGGCACTGGGCTTTTTGGTTCAGGATCGAGAAGGTGATGTTGGAAAGGAAAGAAACGACAAGTTTTACTTACAAAAAGGAATGAATTTTACTTGTGACAACAAAAGATATAGTTTGCACATGTAATAGTTAATAAAAAGGTTAAGTTAATAAACACAACATAACAATACAGATTAAAATTGACAGTGATAATAAAACAGATAAAGAAATTAACCGAGAGTTCCCACTTGGTTAGTAACTTATCGATACTCCCTTGGTTAGAAGATGCTCTTCAAGTTGAATTGGTGAAGTCAGATGTCTCTGAACTGGGCTGCCCAAAGGATACCGGTGGAAGCCCCTCAGTCAGGACCTGGTTCTTACTCTCACAGGGAGTAAGAGAGATCTGTGGGGGTATGGGACAGCAATGACCCTTCTGTTCCATCCTTCCTGAGGGTTACTATGACGTGTGTTCTTTTATATTCTAATTATGCTTATTTTTAGTTATGTAGCCATTCATAATATTGCTTTATAGCTGTTATCCTATGGGGTTAAAAGGTGTTAGAAATTATTATAATAAGTTACTGCCCAAGCTTGTGTTTATACAATAAGCAAATTGCAACACAGCATCTTCAGGTTTGAAATTAACATTACCCCACCTAAATCCAGCCCCTTCAAAACTCTCTGACTATGCTTTGTTTGAGATATCCAGTACGTTTCAAGAAAGGACAAGCTAGGCAGTTGAATCCAGTTTTTATTATCATCAAGGCTAAATTCTGAGCAAGAAAGAACTATTAGGTCAGCTAATTTCACAGCTATAGCTTTGTCTTTGAGGCCTAGTCAGTTCCACAAACAGTTACATTTGCGGGTTACAAAAATACAAGCTTCATATTAGACAAAAGTTCCAAATGCCTCCAAGAAGCACATATTTATTGCTTATTAATTTCTTTGGTTCTGGCCATCACAGTTAAGTCCCCATTGGTGGTCTGGCTCTGCTCTATAGGGGGAGGAGAGTCCCTATACCTCCTACAGCACTTATGCATCTGCTTTGATCCCTTCAATTGGAGAGGGGGTACCTCTTGGAGTACCACCCAGGTTACACATCTATAACGATAAGTTATTAATACTGATCTTTAGAATAACCACAATTTTTAATAAAGCAGTAATACAAGCTTTGTGGAAAATACCGTTTTGTTGATAAGATTTAGAACTGAGGTTCCCTTTCATTCTCTTCACTAGAATCTGATGGCAGCAGTTTAAATATCAAATTGCTAACTGTGTTGCTGATGATCCAAGTTCATTAGAAAGTTAAGTTGAATTCTGAATCAGTAAGATTACTAGCTCTCAACCTTTTGGCCCTGCAGGCCAGAGAAGTATGGGGCTGGTCTGTGTGCCAGATTGGATCCTGTGTGCCAGGATCAGGCCCATGTGCATAGATAGGGTCCCATGTGACTTCAGGGGACTCCCCACACTTTGGGATCAGGCCCCAGGTCCCTGAGTCACCCCTGCCCAGCCCTGCATGCCATGACTGGGCACCACGCTGCCTCTGCCTGGCCCCACGGATTGGGCTCCAGGGCTCTGCATTGCCTCAGCCCAGCCCCCATGTTTGGATTGAGCCCTTGGGCCCCAGCCTACCTAGCCCCAGGCCTACTTGGGATCAAGTGGTGCTTATATAGGCAGTATTAATGGTATAATTGGTCAGAATAATGGATGGTATATTGCTTACTAATTAGCATGTCAAAACTTCACAGTAACAGAATGTAAACGTATTTTTATTTTTAATTTTATTTTAGTGGAAAACATAATGAAGCCTATAGTAAGCCTTTCCTTTACACTAAAAGAAAATGTTAATACATTTCATTTGTCATTTACTCATTTTAAAATATGTCTCAGTCAGAATTTGGGACAGGAAAGAAAACAAAGTCATGAGATCAAGAGATATTATGCAACTGAATACAACTCCTGAGTGTTTGTCAGTATGTTTCTTGCATTTTACAGAGCTGATTAACTGAAAGATTAATTATACAATTACCATATTTACTTGAATATTAGATAAGGTTCCCCCCAATCAGAATGGGGGAAAAAAACCCTCGTCTTAAATTGATATGGAGGGAAAATTTATTAAGTACATTGGTTACAATTAAACTGCTGTCAAAGCAGCATATGCTCAGTAATGGAAGTTGTTTAAAGGTAGCCAACACTGAACATGACTGTAAAACACAGGGCTCATGGTGGAAAAGCATACTGATGGGAACCTTGTGTGTGTGGCAGGGGGGAGCCCTTAAAAAAAACAGGCAGTTAGTCCCCCAGGAAGGAACAAGCACAAAGGTTGGAGGCGCTGCCAGGAGTGACCAGGAATAACGGTCACAAGCTGGCGGAGGGTAAGTTTAGATTAGATATTAGGAGGCGCTACTTCACAGTCAGGGCGGCTAGGGCCTGGAACCAGCTTCCAGGGGAAGTGGTGCAGGCTCCTAGCCTGGGGATTTTTAAAAGGAAGTTAGATGAGCACCTTGCCGGGGTCATCTGACCCCGGTACTCTTTCCTGCTAAGGCAGGGGGTCGGACTAGATGATCTACCTAGGTCCCTTCCGACTCTAGCTACTATGAAACTATGAAACTACTACAGTACCAAGGCAGCACTGCTCCAAGCAAGGTCCAACACCCTCCTCTGGTGACAGAAATGCTGATGAGAAGTGTGTGTGTGTGTGTGTGTGTGTGTGTGTGTGTGTGTGTGTGTGTGTGTGTGTGTGTGTGTGTGAGTGTGTGTCTTAAAAAATAAATAAACCCTTCTTCCTCTCCTGCAAAAATAAAAAAAATGAAAAGGGATTAGAAACAGAAAATTGATTAAATTATGCATTTTCAATTTTCTCTAAAAACTCTACTCTCCATTATTTTAGTATAATATTTTTATCAGCAGTCATTGCACACTTTTTAAAACATTTACAGAGTTGGGTGTCTCAGAAGACCTGAAGTATAGGGAGAGCTGTCTATACTGCATTCTAGGGGCTGTGGTAGTAGCTGTGTTACTGGATTATCATCTGGGGAAGATAATTCCATTTCCCTTCTCCATAATGTTTTCTTCTTCTATGTAGCTTTATTCAGTGTGTTAGAATTTTGCCTTTAAATTGGGAGGCCCAATTTGTGTAATAAGAAATGGATTTATTCTTTGTTTAATATGAAAGCAAGTTATATGGCCCTTTCTTAACCTACCACGGCTTTAAAGAGCTATGAACATGTTGTAATGGCTTATTTCTTGCATGCCCCAGTATTGAAACAATCAGAAGGCTCATACGTCATTATCATCGCCAATATTTGATATAATTTACCCTAATTTTGATATAATAGTTACCCTAATATTTGATATAATTTGACTTAGGTATTTGTGAAAATGCTTGGCTGTAAGGAGAGGCTTTGTTGAAGATCTCTGTTCACAGAAGACAAGTCTGTTTTACTCTGGGCTTGAATGATAAAGTGGAAATATTTTTAAGAACTACCTGACATGGTACATTAATTTGGAGGGGCTTTTTTGGTCAATGAAAGATTTCAGTGTCACCATAGCAAAGACAAAGTAAGATTGGAATAGATTTGATTATTGTATGGCCAAAGTTTATACAAATGAGTATCAATAACTTACAGACAGCATTACTTTGTGTGGGGAACGGTGCAGTTTCTCAAAAGAATAATCGTGATTTTGCCCATAGAACAACAGTAAGAGAAATACAAATAGTTTGGTTCTGAAGCTTGCTCTTTCTGACTGATGCTGTGCAAAGCCTGTCTCTTTTGGTTCCTTTGGATTTCAGCATGATGGCTGGTTTTCATTCCTTCCGCTAGTTTTGCATCACTTCTTGTGTTGATGTACTGAATTAAAACTTACATCAGAAGAGCCGTCAAGTTTGGACAGGTTCTGTAAGGGCATGGTAGAAGTTACTCTATAGAGCTGTGTTCTGGCCAATCTAACACTTAAATCCTGAAATGATAGCTGGGCAAAAAACCCACGAGAGCTCTTGTGTTTTAGCCAGACAGGTTAGGGGCTAGGACACCTGCTCAGGGACTGGAAAACTGAGATTCTATGACTCACTTTACCCAGAGTGGGTTTGACCCTGTATCTTCAGCACAGTGCTATAGCTACCAGAGCATTACTCAGTCCCTTCCCCAGTCTTCCTTTTTAAACTTATTCATTGGATAAAGAGCAATAGGGAAACTTTTGTCCCCTTGGAAGCAGGGGTGCAGGCTAGAAGCATATGCCTTTCCAGAGCAGCATCCGTTTCACTGAGCTACATAACCTATGCCTTTCTTTCTTCCTCCTGGTCCCACAGAGCTCCCCCTCGTGGCCGCCGCCCTCCTCCCAATTGCTAGTCATGGGTTTCTGCCTCACTACATTTTGGGACTTAAACACACCTGCAGGCACCACATGCCTGCCTAGGTAGAGTGGAGCCCTACCAAATAGGCTTGAGCAGTCACAGCTGAATTGCAGTGTAACTGCCATATAGACACATGAAGTGAGAAGGGATTACATCTCTTTGAGTCCTGTGCACAGCACTGCAGTACATCTGCCACTTACCTTGCTACATGCCATCTCTCCCCTCACAAGTTATTCCCTTTGACCTACAGTACAGTTCACCAACATTTTTTGAAGGTAAAAATAGTTTATTTGCCAAAACATTCAGTTTCTGGAAACCAAAACCATCCACTAATTAGGTCAAATTTGTCAAATGGCATAGTCCCAAAAAATGGGGAGAAAAGTATTAGAAAAATCAAAGCATTTCATATCAGCTTTTTTTCCTTAAGGAACCTTTTCCCCACGCCCCCACCCACAAAATAATAATGTTATATATAAACATGAAAATGAAACAATACATTTCATTTCAGGCCAAGCAAAACATTGCAGTCAACCTGAACCATTTAAAAAATGTTGTTATTGCATTTTTTCCAAGTAAACAAAAAATGTTCATTTTGGGACAATGTGAAACAAAATATTTTTCTTTTCACTTCATCTGCCTTTACCAAAAACCAGTTGTTCACACTGTTGTGCTGTGAGGGTGTCTTTGTTTCTCAGGTTCCCCTTTGTCTTCTGTTCTCTGGTGCTGCTCCAAGGCAGTGTTTCTCACTGTTCAGTTTATCCTGTTTGCCATTCTTCCTTCTCTGAAGCTTCCTGGCTGCACTGCATCCGTGTGTTTGCGTGTGTTCTGCCCTGGTTGGCCTTCTATTTATAAGAATGTTAGCCTGGCTTTACCAAATCATTTCTGATCCTAGCTCCCCTGAAGTGTTAAAAGCTCTAGGTTTATAAGCAACAGACATTACAGCTATAAACTCTGTGCATATAAATAGTGTTACCTTGGTACAACTCTAGGAATTCAGATAATTGGTGGTTTGTAGATATAATTTGTCCACCATAATTGTGGATTTTCAGATTTTAAATATGACAAGGAAAAAAGACATTAGAAAGCAATAACAGAGGTTGGGACACTATATTAGCCTCTGCTGTGCTGCTGGATTGTAGAGCTCATGAAAAGCAAAGAAGGACAGAAGCTTACAATGGTAGGAGAGAGAGAAAAAGAGCATAAGATGCTTGCCTTTTGTGATTAAGTTGTCTAAATATTGCTAAGAGGCCCCGCCTAATAGACTTGAAGGTATGCAATAAGTAGCAAATAACACAAGGGTCCATTTGAACTGTTGTGTTCTTGCTAACATATTAGTACAACAGATCTTCAGCCTTCCAAATGTATTCTGTTAGTCTGGAAGACAGTCTGTAAAAGAGTACCTAGACAGTGCTGTGCTGCTAGAAAGTGGTCCATTGTAGGTAGGTGAGACTGGTTTGGATCTCTAGAGATGACATCTACTTTCTGTGTTTAAATAAGATACAAGCCTGAGTTCCGGAAATCCAAATAGCAGCCACATCACTCCCTTTTGTTATTCACTGTTTGTCCAGTTACCAAATATAGGCATTTTTGTCTGTTTACCCTCCTGGCCAAAGGAAAGGCAAGTACAGACAGAGGAAGTTTACTTTATGCTCGAAACAGAGACGTAAGGATCATCCAGATCTCCTGAAGAAGGGCATCTGCATAGAGATTGCCTTTTCTCCAGCTTCCCTGGATTTTGCTCTACCATCTACATCTATCTATATGTCACAACTAGGGAAGAGGAAGCAGTCCTCTCTGTGATGGGGCCCTGACCCAACAAGAATGCTGATTCTGAGTGGAAAGACCTGGGGTCTTAGTAGATTGAGCAGTGTGATATGATCACACTTTTCTTTAGCAGACAGACCACTGTGGTTTGGATAAGCTCTCATTCCCTTGTAACACCCATTGAATTCAGTGATTAATGTGAGGCTCTCACCTGGCATGTTCTTATTATGCAGATAATAGGGGAAGTAAAGAGAAATACCATTTTGACATGAATTAGGCTAGAAGTGTTTTCTTTTAGCCCATCCAAGAGTTTGGAGCCATTCTGGATTCTTTCAAATGCATATGTGATTGCCGTGCATACTCAGACAGGGCCAAGCTTATCTGGGAGTTTTGTGTAACTAAGAGAAGCAAGAATTGATCACAGAGGCATAAACATTCATTCAGCATGTTCCTGCTCTCCAAATGTAACCTGTCCACAACTTTGTCAAGATTATTACTGCTCTGAAGATTTCTATGGAGTAGACTACCCAAGAGTGTCTTGTACTCTTCCTAGCCTCTGTCAGGGATGGTGAGATGCTAGTGATTTGGTCTGTTAGCTCCTGGGTTTAATAAGGCAGTCAAGCCAATCTGTGCCTGTTTTTGGTGCTCAACTAGCATGAAGCATTTGCAGTATACTTATGAATCTACCCATCCATTCCTCAGTTTCCTCATCTCTGCCTAACATGCCATAGGTAAAGAACATCTGTGTACAAGTCTTTGAGTTTATATGTATCATAAGATTATGCAAATTGATTTTATTATACAATTTCATCATAAAGCATCTCTTTTGGTTTTTGCCATGTTATTTTTCATAATGTCCATTTTCTTCCACGTATCTGTTTTGACAGTTCTCAGTACATTAAAACACAGGAAGGCAAATGTACTGCATATTTTCCTCATGTCTTATAAGCCTTGCTCCTTGGTTTTTATCCCTCTGATCCCACAGCAGCCGATAGTGAGAGGTGCTGATCTTTCAAAGAAACTACTTCTCATTAATTGTTTTTGGCATCTTAAATTACCTTGAGATTGCTCAGTGGAATAAAATAAGCTACCACATTATCAATTTCCAACCATTTTAATCTCCATTCATAAGCTGTGTCTTAATTCACAGGGGTGTGCATACAGCTGGAGAGTGGTAGTTTGCATATATGCTGCAGATCATGGCAGACAGTGAAGGAGTATTTGCCATTGTTACCCAAAGCAAGGCAGCGACTGATTTTGGATAAGATCAGAAGATTTGGATAGGTTTCTGGCTTGGATGTTTTACCAACCAAACCCTGTATATTTGTATTGTGTTGGCTACATTATAGTATTTAGCGCAAAGTTAGTTTGAAAATGGGAGGTATGTGTGTTACTCTGTCCCTCTTAGGTACTTCCCATTAGCACAGGACATCCAAGTCTCACAGTCATTTTCAGGCATTTATTTTCACAGGCCTCTTTTGAAGCAAGCAGTGAAATTATCCCTCTTTTACAAATGAAGAGCTGAGACACCGATAGGCTAAACAACTTGCCCATGGTTACAGTGAAAATTTGTAGCAGGTCACTGAACACAGATTCCTTATCATGACCCAAGTCAGTACCCTAACCAATAGACAGAGGAGGTAAAGACTATCTGTGTACTTATAGTGTGTTGATAGTGACTGGTGCTGATCTTTCAAAGAAACTATTTCTCATTAATTATTGCTGGCATCTTAAATTACCTTGAGGTAATTACCTTAAGATCAGCACTAGTAGACTGGAAACAGTAGGTTGAGCACCAAGGTACAGGTGCTTGAGGAGTTCCTTAAGAACAGCCCCAGAACTAAACGGAGGGAAGGGCCTAGGGGTCTGCCAGCCTTGATTAGTTAAGTGTGGTTGACCCAGTTACAAGGACTTCAGGGTGGGGGCTGGATTGATCCTTAAAGAGCTACACAGGCAGTAGGGGAAGAGCCTGTAAGTAGGAAAATGTGTCCCCCGTTGTCCCTCATGATTAATCAGTGGGGCAATGGGTGACATATATTTCATTCCATTTTGCAACATATATTTATACCCAAAGACTGTGTCCTTTTTAGCTGAGGAGGAAGACTTGGAATCTGCCGATCCCTCCAGGAACTGTCAGGGGAAGATAAGAGATCAATCTGCTGCTGAACAGAGGAAGTGCAGCAGCTTTGCACCAAGTGAAATTCACCCATGGGCAGAGTATAGTGTAAGACCTACACAACAATTCAGCCTTAATGAAGCCTTCAACAAAAACCTGATCTGCAAGCCTTGAACTGCACCTCTGAATAGTGCTTGATTTCCTCCAGTATGACTAGGCTGCCTTAATTGTCTACTTATAACTGCGCTGGATTTCAGGCTGACAGCTTATGTGTACATTCATATGATTTCAGATAGAATAAAAAAGTATCAAAAGGAGCATAATGGTCTTTTATGGTTTTAAAGCATCCACCAGAAATTTTCTGGGACAGATAGACAGATTATCTTGTCATAAAATGGGTGTGGCTGTACTGTGTCATGGTAACTGCACGTGTACTTGCTCTTATCCAATAGTAAATGAAGACTAAACAGTGGTAACTTAGCTCTCTGTGAAAGTGGAACAACTGGTTCTGGTTTAGATCCACTTATCAGCTGACAAGAATGTGTACACAAGTAGTTACCATAGAACAACTGTTATGAAACCCTGCCCCCTTCTACTCCACAGTAAACTTTTTGTATGTCTATACCCTTACTCACTTTAGGCCTTCCCATGATTAAAAAGATAATAATGATCCACTTTATAATGATGATGATAATTATGGCCTTGCTGTGTTCAGACCCAAGGAAATGCACCAAGTTTTTCACAAAGACCTTACAAGTTAACTGAACAAGAGTGATGGGAGGAAGAAGAAAGGCCCAGAGTCACAGGCAGATATGGGGATAGAGCCAAAGGTGCCAAGGGTTTGCAGCCAACAAAGAGAGCTCACTGTGTGTGTGCCACACTGCCAAAGGAGGTGTGGCTGTAGCCCCTCTCTGTAATCCTGAATGTCAGTGAGCTCTTAGAGCTCACTGGTATGCTTATGCAGCTCTTCGTGCTTTGAGGTCTAAGAGCTCACTAGTGAGGGGTCTGCCCAGAGCCCCTGCCTTCAGTTCTGGAGCCAACTGCTGGTCACATCCTGCTCTTCCTTCCCTCGCACCTTCTGAATTTTGCAGCAGGGAAAAGGAGGAACTAAGCAGTGGTGGTGTGGAGCCCCTGGCCTCTGTGAAAGCAGGAGCTGAGCATTGCTGCTGCTGCTAATCCCCTCCTTTCTCCTGATGTTGAGTTTGGGGGTTGTGTTAAGAGGGAAGGAAAGAGAAAAGAGCAGTAGGTTCCAGAGCTGCTTGAAGGCAGAAACTCTGGACAGATCAGCCATTGAGCTCATAGCCGATGCAGTGGTTCCAGAAGCAGCTTGGCTAACATGGCAGCGAGCACTGAGAAATCACTGTGTATGTGATGTACAACCGAAGTGGGGGGAAGTGTAACCTGCACCACCTCTCTAGATTTGCCATTACATGTCTCCCAAAACTTTTGTTGGGGCTGACAGTACCTTAACCCCTGCATCACGCTCCCCCACAGTAATAATGAACTCCATGCCTACAGGCATCACAGTATAGTTACTGATGGATGTGGGTTTATTTGTAGGTTTTTTAATTTATTTTGGAGTCTGTTTAAGTTCCTCATATAACCACAGTGGCGAGAATGACAAATCAACCTTGGCACCAGCATCAGGAAAATTACCACAGGATGACCAGGCAGCTTATGCAGAGAGAAAGAAAAACTGCAGTGTAAAGATTCAATTTCCTAGCTGCTGAATGATCTGGTAGGTTGAAACCAATCTATTTTCCTGGACTGCATGTATCCTCAAACCCTGCCAGATGCTGGAATGAGAAAGAGAAGTTCCCCAGAGAGAAAAAAAAAAGTCCTTAGCACTGTGGGGGGAAGGAGTATGGATGTTGTAAACAAAGGGAAGAAAAAGGGAGTAGAAAAGGATGTTAAAAAGGAATAAAAGATAAAAGTAGATCTGTTGTCAGTGGTATTCAAGGCAATTCTGTAAGGATATAGCTGAACAGACCTTGAGAGGGAGCAGTGGAGATATTGGAGTGCTTTGAGAAGCTCAAGAACTAAAACTGATGCAGATACTACACAAAACTTGCAGTCGCAATACACCAAGGCCACTGTAATTTTGTGTTCATAGAAGAAGATGAGGGGGAAGTAGCTTTACAGTTTGTGGCATTCTTCAGTGGGACTTGCTAAACAGCTGCATTATGTCATATCTTTTGTGACATGGTAATGGGCCATTTATACAGTGAGGTCACTCAGAAATACTGGGTACCAAACCATTGTTTGTGCCCAGAGGGAAATCACTGCTTCTGGTACAACTGCAAGGGATTGCAAGGACTGACATATTCTGTAAAACTGTACAGGGCAACCTGATTTTCAGGCAAGTTGGCAGAGACAGAGTCTTGTTTCTAGTGAGACAAGGGCAGTTATGCTCCTTTGAGATCTCTGTGATAATAGCTACTGATGGTGCTACCCTGAAATTAAGTAGTGTTCAGCCACTATGGTCTATTAGTTCACCTGGTATGCATCAGTGAACACAAGTTTATCATTCAGGTGTTCGCCTTTTCATGGAGCTTGATGGTGGGTATCAGATCAAACTAGCAACGTATCATCCAGCAGAGACTCAGTCCTTTCATACAGCCCAATAGATGTTAAGAATAGGCAGGACAGAGACAGACTGGAGAAGGTCACCCAGGGATCCCTGCAACTTAGGCTGTGGTTCATCTAGAGTAGCTGTTTCAGGAAGACATTTGATCTACATTTAAAGAATACTAGTTGGTAGAAAGCTACCATTTCCCCTGTTGTAATATTCAAAGAGCTAATTATGCTCACCATTTATTTTTGGTCCTACTCCAAGTTTGGATGTTGTTGGCTTGGATTTCTAGTCAATGGAACTTGTTAGACCTTTGTTGAAACATTTTCTCTTCATGCAGGCACTCTGAGACTATGAACAAATTACCTCTGACCTTTTCTTTCAATAAGCCAAATCAAGCTTCCACATTTCAAGACATGCTTTCTACTCTATAAATCATTGTCGTAGCTCTTCTCCAAACTTTCTTCTTAACATTTTTTTTAAGTTGACCCTAGAACTAGGCATAGTGATCCCTGTAATGGTCTCACCTATGCTGTGCTACAAAGGTCCTGTCATCTTCCCTTTCTTGCCCATTATCCTCCTGTTTATGCATTCAGTCAGTGAGAGACACTAGTTTGACAGCAGACTAAGATCCAGAAAACACTTTTTCTGACCCTTACCTCCTATGTGACCAGAAACAAATCATTTTCCTTTCCTGTCTTGTTATAAGCAAGAGGCATTAGGTTGTAATCTATAAGCAGGGAGACAGTCTCTTAGGGTCAGAAACTATTCCACCTGTACAGGCATCTAAGTGGTATTTGAGTATCCGTGTGTGATCGTATTCCAACCTGCTTGACCCCCGAATAAGTGTTAATGCAGAAGGTCACAGAGTCTTTTTCCTCCTAGTCATTTTTTGTGACTTATGGCTAAGATGCAATTATGTTACAAAACTAGATAATTAATGTTTTTTCAGGGACTCAAGCAAGGTGGAATAGAATTACATTTAGATGCCTGTGTGCTTAATAGGAGGAACAGGACCTGACCTCATTTTTTTTGTCCCATGCATGACATAATGGAGGTCTTACATGCAATCCTAAAACAACTAATAAACCTATCTGGTTTATCCATGACATGACACTCTTTTAGAGTTGCTATTATCCACAATACCCTTTCTGCACCTCTTGCATGAGAATAAAATCTCTTACCCTATAACTATCATTAAACAAGCTTTATTGTTATTCACAGGGAAGGTTATTAGTTCATAAATAGCTGCCAGGGTTTTTTAAAATCAAAATATAGCACTGTAAAGACCTGAAGCACTTCTACTATTTAGACAGTTGTCAAGTTTCTGAATCATCAAGAAGGACACCAGATCAACAGGCACAGATACAGAACTCAAAGCAGAGTTAACTTAGAACAAATAGGACAATAGACTATACAATGGAAATGCAAAATATCTTGATGAAGATAATTTGATCAAATTTGAACAGAAATGATTACTGGATGAATTAGCTGAAAGCCTGAGAGTTGTGGATACTCTGTGCCTTTATGTGAAAATTACTCCTGTTCTGGAACCATCTCAGTGTTTGTTCGTCTTGCACCTACTTTGCTTTCTATGCCAGGAACAGATCTTCTATGCTGCTTATTTCATGCATTCTCTATGTGGATGAAATTCCCAGTTTCTCTCCACTGGCTAAATGTCATTCAGCAAAAATATGCTGTATTTACTCAAATCAAAGACAAGGTTTTTTTCCCTCTATCAACAGTGGGGGAGAGGGGACAAGTCTTGTTTTGGACTTGAGTACTAGTGCTTCAGCTCTGCCACAGCCCTCATCTCAGCCTGAGTCCAGAGCCAGACTTGTGTGCATGTGCACTTCTGGGCTACTGGTGCTTGGAGCCAGCAGCAATTTGCTGAGTGTGGGTCAGGGACTAAAACTCAGGTTGGAAGGACTAGAGCTCATGTAGCCTGGGTTGGAGGTGGGCAGAGGATGGGTGGCCACCCAGGTGGGAGTTCAGGTTGGGGACCAGGCAGGGGATGGGATGGTAGGTGGGGTGGAGGATTGGGCCAGGGATCAGGTCAGGGATGGAGCAACACAACAGGTTGCAGGATGGCACAGCAGCTGATCAGACAGCAGCACCAGTCGGGATGCAGAAGCAGCACGAATAGGGGATCGAGCAGCAGCACACACTGCTTCCCTATCCCTGACCCACACTGCTGCCCCACTTCTACACTCACACTGATGCCACATCCTCTGACCTGGACTGCAGACCAATCAGCAGCAGGTAGATGTCAGGAGATAGGGCAGTAACATGTTGGGGAGTAGGGGAGCAGCGCAGGTCAGGGAGCAGGGAAGCAGTTCACCAGGGAATGGGGCACCAATGTACACTGCTTCCTCATCCCCTGACCTGTGCTGCTGCCAATCAGAAGCACAGGTTAGGGGATGGGGCAGCAGTGTGATTGGGGAGATCAGACACCAGCAAGGATTGGGGATCAGGTGCGGGAACAGGAGGTAGGGACACAGGCAGTGGAGGTGGAGGGGGCAAGTGGCAAAGGGGATGGGGGGGACAGACAGCAGGGCAGGTGGTGGGGGAGCAAGGAACAAGGGTCAAGATGCCTTCCCCCTCTTCTCCTCTGCTCCCACCCACAGCCCCATTGTTGCAGACAAATTTAAGACAACCTTCCAATAATTAAATCCAACATATGGAAAGTTATAATAAATTTATACTTTTCCATGTATAGAATCTAATTATTGGGAGGTTGTCTTGGATTCAGGTAAATACACTTTTCCCAGAACCCTTGGAATTGATAATATCACTGCAGTTCAGTGCTGGAAATGGCTATGCTTTGCCTGGCATGTTGTGTGCCAGGCAAACTCTGTGTACCACATGCTGTACTTGGGGATAGGCTGAGACCCACAGGCAGCACTGTGGGTGAGATGATAGGGCTTCTTGAGTCATATCCAGCTGATGGGCTTTATGTTTGACACCCATGCCCTAAGATATACAACCTAGTACAAATATATAACTAATATACAATTAATACATTGCATGCGCGTGCACATCTGATAAAACTACACGGCTAGCTACTTCAGAAAAAAGACTGTAAATATACAAAAACAGGAAACACTTCCCAGGTGCTAAAAAGCCTCAGTATATTTATTGCTCTATTGTTATTAAAAGAGTTCTTCATAATAAATTACCAAATGTGATTCCTCAGTCTAAAAGAAAAATAGCATACATGAGAAGGGGCTAATATTTTCTGGCTACTCATAGATAGTTAAGTGTGTCAAGTGATTTGAATTGTTGTTTAATTATAAACAAATTTTTTGCCCTAGCATTGTAATAACTGAAATCAATGACGAGGAATTGGATTAAAAAGAAGCATTGCTATTATGCTAAATAAAGTATTGGCAAACTGGAACTATTTATAATCTAATATTCTTACCTCTAACACTGGTTATTGCTTAACTATAATACAAGGGAGTTAATTCACCAATTGCAATTCAATGGAGCATTTGGCATTTATTCCATTGTATGCTACAGATAGTAGGCATAATATTTATTTATTTGCCTATGGGAGAAAGCTTACTTAATATGTGGTATTTTAATTAGTCTGGTTCACAAAGCGAAAAGAGAATGCTTCTGCTCAGATACTGCTGTATAAATCAGAAGTAGCTCCACTTATATCAGTTATTTACACTCATGTAAATCAGACCAGAATCAAGCCCCATGAGCTTTCTTTTTTCCCGGACTGTCTTCTGCTCAGTCATTTTTAATTGTTACTTGGGAAAAGCCTTGAGTTAAATAATACATTAGTTCTAATCATATGGCTTGAAGTACAAAAGCTCCATTTTGTTGAGATCTTGACATAAGATTACCAGCTTGTGATGCTGCCTGATTGTAATTAAAAGCAATTGGAGCAAAATATTAGACTGATTAACCAACCAGAGCTTCAGTATGTAAAAATGACAACCAAAAACTTTTAAAAGCAAAATAAATATATTAAGAACTATTAACACCCCCAAAATTTTAGTTGTTAGCTTAAGACTTTTTTTTCATTATCCATATGAGTATCTTTTACTACCCCCCTGGGTGCATCTACATGAGATGCCATGTCACTGAAGCAACATGCTACACCGATATAGCATCAGCATGCACAAACAGTGATGCTACAGCTACCTTGCATTGCTATACCAACATAGCAGCTAAAAAAACCCATGCGTCACTGGCACAGTGCAGTACGGGCTGTTACTATGCCATCATTTAGCAAATAATGACTTTTCTCGGAGTATTGTACTATACTAGAGTCCTGCCTATTAAAAGATGGCATGATTATTAATTCATTTGTCAACAAGACTCATCAGAAATTCCCTCTCACTTGTAACATGCCAGAGGGAATGCATTTGATAACGAAAAGATGTTCTGTATATATCGTTCCCCAAGGTAGAATTCTTGCTTGCATAAATACCACGTTGTTATTACTTTTCTCTCTCTTTGAGGTAACTAAATAAAGGGTACCATTTCCATTTAACCCAAATATTTCTCCATAAGTAGTATGCTATACATGGCAGCAGAATGATTTTTTTGTGGATGACTTATTTATTAAGTGACTTTTAAACCTGCCAGAGCAAGGATGGCCCAATGGTAAAAGTGCTAGCCTGCCCTGCCACTGACATCCTGCTTTAATTTTCTGCCCTTCCACTGACATCCTGTATGTTCTTGAGCAAGTAACTTAATCTCTCTCCTGGGGGCCATGAAGGAAGAATGATCATCGTGGTATAGGCCGCAAGATAGGTCAAGTGGAGTAAGAAAAGAGATACAGCAAAATAGTTCAGCATCTGGGGCAGAGAAGGGGGGGGGGGCATGGGATTGCTGTCAGGAATTATGCTGACAACTGGAGAGCAGAAGGGGGAGCAGAATCTTACCTGCCCCTACTCTGTATTCAGGCAACAGAGTTATAGGTCCTGCTGTAAAATTGTAAGCTTGGCTGCTGTAGCTGAGGGACGGGTTCTCTGCCTGTTAGTGCAGCAGCTTGGCTGACAAGGGCTCCCCAAAGTTGCTTTTGGTGCCTGTTCACTTCCCCTCTCTGATACACTTCTGGGGTCCCCTATCATGGCAAGCCTGGGAAAGGAGCACACTGCACTTTCTTCATTCACCCTCCTCCCCTGCAGATACAGTATGGGACAGGAGTCATACTTGTCTGCCTCCTTATGGCCAGGCTGCCCTTGGCATAGAAAAGACTCCTAGTAGAGAGGGGATCATACTGATATCCCTCCTAAGTAGGCACCCAGGGCTGGTGCCCTCCTTCCCCTGCCCTGGTTATGCTATGGAGTAAGAGTTAAAATATGCAAGTCTAAAGCTCTGTGGAAAGAGAGTGTATCAGTGCATCAGAAATTTTGAAATCTGGAAGATATGTAGGTATAGCATAAATTAAGTAAGTTCCTTCATCAGCAAATTGTAAGGTTCATGGCATAGGACCAAATGTGATTGTTCATGTGCTGGCAATGAAGGCAACTTGATGCAAATACTTGTAATGTATGAAAAAGTAGAATAGAAATGCACTTTGGGTTTGTGTTTAACTCTGCACTATTCCTGCTTTTGGCCAGTCTGTTCCCCGATCTTGCAGGGAAAACTGCAAGACTAAAGCAGCTACCATGCAGCCCATTTCTGCCATGAATACAGTAAGTCCTGATTGACAATGGGTACTTCACTGTAGAGTAGACTAATTAGTTCCGGAGTAAAGCATCACTGTCTACATTTGCACCAATATTAGGGTGCAGTAAACTAATTAACTTTATCGTAAGATAATACTGTTGAGGACAGTACTCTCTTATAACAGAGTAGGTAACTGCACTGAAACATACATGTAGGTGGCAACCACAGGTGTAAATTGCACCTAGTCAGCCCAGCCAGCTTGGGGCCTGCTCCACCCTGGCTCAAATTGGTGCCGTCCCAGGTTCACATGTAGAATCTGCAGCCAGGAGCAGTTTACTCTGGCTCAGTCTACTCTGGAATTTATCGCATCACACCAATTGCACATGTAGATACACCCAATACGAATAAAGGCTACACTAAGTTTATACTTAGTGGGCACATCTACACATGCAATTAATGCAAAGCAATAAACCCTAGAACTGTTTACACTGGAGTTCTTTGGTTTCGGGCACAGCGCTTACACATGCGCCTAGGACCACAACAGGTTTTGCTGGGGTCATGCTGCCCCAGCTAGCCAGCCAGTCCTGGGCTGCCTCAACCCAGCTCGAGGTGCTGCAGGGGGGCTAGCTGGGACACAAGGGTGCTTCAGTGTGGGGCTAGCAAGCAGGCAGCACCTGCACTGAAGTGCCCCTGTGACCCAGCCAGCCCCATCAGCATCTACATATACATTGCAGCAGAGTAACTGTCATAGGATAGTATTGGTATTTGGGAGTACACTCCTATGGTGGAGTTAATTAGTTTACTCTAGCCTGCGTGTATAGACCAGTGACACTTTACCACAAAGCTAATGAGGAGTCAGATTTTCACCAGACTGGCCATTTTTTAAGCTGTCTGCAACTGTGGACTTGTGTTTGGTCATGGCTGTAGACTGTTCTCTGTGGCCAAATCAGGCAAAATCATTTCCTGGGGGCTCCCGCACCACTGAGAGCTCCACCAGGCCACCCACTCCCAGCAGAGTGCAGTTTTAAACCAGGACCAGGACCCTCCTGACCATCCCCTACAGCAGGTTAATACTCCCTTACCACCAGGATGATGCACAGAACCCCACACCCAAGCAATGTTAATGCTTTTCCAGCCAGCAGGGAACTGAGGTTTTTATATAGGCAGCCAGAGATCTATGGCTGCCTTAATCAAGCACCTGCTGGCTGCTTATTTTTGGTCTTAAAGTGACAGGCACCAACAGTGCCCTGCCATGCACCTTCCCCCTTAAAATGGTACCTCAGGGGTTTCCCCTGCTGCTCCTCCAAAGCAGTCTCCCACTGGAGCCTGTGGGAGCCCCCAAGTAGCAAGCACTCTCAAAGGTGCTCTGCCACACCTAGGTCTTGTAGGTATTTGTTAGTGTTTGTAATAACAAAATTTTTCATTATCCAATCTGTGGCAATGCCTGATAGCAGAGGAGAGAGAATGCAGTCCTGTTTCACCCCAAGGTACATGTTGGAGTATTCTGATTGGTAGCTTGCCCTTATAGATTATTTTGCACTACTGTATATTACCTTGATAATACTAAAGACATTTGCAGACATTCCATAGGATAAACAAATGTTCAACAATGTAGGCCTCAGACTATCAGATCCCTTTTGAAAGGCAATAAAACTGATGGGGGGGGGGCAGTCATTTTATAGTGTCAATATCTGGTCTACAAAATCTCATTTTAGTCCAGATTCCAGCCTGTCATAATCCAATAGTTGATAAATAAGCGTGAGGATGTTTCAGAAACTAATGGCAGTTTTGAAATAAAACCATTTTGTGTGCAATGATTTTTTTCCTGGACTATATCACTTCTCTACATAGTCATAAGCAATGTGTGCATTCAGTAGTGTCACCATCAATGTTTCCTACTGCTGTATAGTTTCCTACTTTGTCTCAGACATACATCATGGGCAGCCATTTTGCCATTTGTTTCTGTAACACGTGTGTGTTACTGGTTATTATAAGAAATCAATGATGCTTGTGGTAACCAACTGATATAAAATGGAAGGCTGTAGTTCTCATGTAGGAATGGGTTAAGAAATATGTCTGATGCTGATACTGTTCATGTTGGAGTGGACTGTGCAAATCATTATACTTTGTCTGTGCTGTCCAGTTTCTTGGGTTTGTCTTTAATTCTATTTTATCTGATATAATATACAATAATATTATTTGTAAGCTACGAGATCATGATTACATAGCTCTGGTTTGTTCTTTCCAGGAAAACCATCAGCATTTAGTTCTTTTTAGGCTAGATTAAAGTCAGGGTGTCTTTACAAGAGATTTATTTACAATTGCTTGCTTTCATACAAGTAGTGGAAGGACAACTATAATATTTACTTGATAGAGCTCAGTGTAAAACTAGGTGAGCTTATCAACTCCGTGTTTTGTCTTCCCTACCAGCCAGCTCCCGGGTGTACATACACCCCCAGGTCAAGAAGAATAGACAAATTAAGTCATTTGTTTCCAATGTAGATTATTCCCTAAAGTACAAATCTGATTCCAGGGACCATAACAGTGCCATAAAAATCATGATTTCATCAACAAAACCATTTTTTTTCTGCACAAAATATGCACCTTTTCCCAAAAACCAGCTGCTGAAAGAGTTTGGGGTGCACATGAGAAGTGAAGCAATATGGTAACAGCTGTTTCTGCCACTTAAGACTTTGCTGGGAAAAAGTGAAAGTAACTCTGCGTTCACTCCCTGGGGAGCACAACAGTGAGCAACCTGGGTTCATCACCATTACTCAGTTATTTAGTACAAGGAAAGATTTTTTTTTCATTCTGTCCTTTGAAAACAAGATGCATCTCTTATTCTGGGGTAAGTTGCATGCAAGAAAATATTGTATTCTAGTATCTAACTTTTATCTAATGTTTCAGAGGGGCAGAGAATTTGTGAGGCTATTTTCACATATTAGCTATCAAAGAAAGAGATGGTTTTGTTTGCTGGCACCTCCATTGGCAGGGAAACCTTTTCAGTCAGTGCCCTCCTCATCCTCCCATCTCAGTTACAATGAAGACTTTAGGGCCTAGGGATAGACAGTACACACAAACCAGTTTAAGTGATCAGGAACTGGTTTAAACCTGTAACAGAACAGATGATCAGTGCACATAAACCAGTTTGAAAATGGCTGAAACCGGTTTGAGATAAACCTGGTTGAACGTAGTATCAGATTTAACTGATTTGGCTCAAACCAGTTTATGCAGTATCTGTCCCAGACCGCTTGCTGGTTTAAGATAAACCAGACACCCCCAGCATTCCAGCATGCTCTTTGAGCTGTGTGGGGCTTTCTGGTGCACAGCAGGACTGCCCCCTCCCCTCTGCTCCCTGGCTGCAGCTCTAGCACAGACTTGCAGGCACAGAGCATCTGCCTGGCTTCTCCCTGCTAAACAGGGATTATTCCCCCCTCCCCTCTGCTTTACACAGACACCTCAGCATTAGCTAGCAGACCACATTCTGGCTATGGTCTGTGCTGTGGGAGATGACAGGCAGACAGGCTTTTTGGAGCTAATCAACAAGTAGCTTAATATCATTCCTAAGAAGTGCTGTTTAAGAAGAGCTCTATTTATTAATGGACAGAGGCTTTGTTTTCTTAATGAGCTGATAAACATTGATGGGTGATAAAAATTCCCTGGGGGGCAGGGTGGGGGAATAATCAGAGGTTCTGCTGGGCTGGTCAGACACCTCCCCCCCCTCAGCTGTGCCCTGAGGAAGGGAAGGGAGGGCTGCTCTAGCACCCCCTGGCTTCTAGCCTGAGCCACTGCAGGCATCTGCCTGCATTTCTGGGATGTCTGTCTGGGTTACAAACTGACATAGCCTATCCAAGTTAAACTAACCAGCAAAGATTGAATCAATTCAAGCTCAGGCTTTTTGAATGCCTGTCCCTAGCCCAGGACACTATAGAAGATTTTAGAGATCATAGTAGTGGCAATTAGAAAGGGAATGCAATAAAAGGAATGCAGTAAAAGATTAAACAAATAAGACTGTTATTACTTTAACTAGGTTTTTATGAGAACTTTGTCAGTATGACAGCTCAGTGTCCTAAAAATAATAAGCATAATTGTTTCCTTTTTCCTTTCCCCTTTCCAATTAGTTCCTTGTTATGTGGTTTGTATTATTGGATTATAGGTACAATTTGAAATTTGGGTGTTCAGTTCGTATTAGCTTTTAGGGAACCTGGGGTTCATATCCTTCAGATAGATGCAGAAAATCCCAGTCTGTGTATGTGTCTTGGCCTTAGGTTACTAACAGTTAAAAATATTGACATTTTTCTTTAAATAATTGGTAAAATAGAAGGACCAGGATATTGTACATGCTCCCCCAAGTCATTTTTCAGTGGTTTATAGAAACAGCTTTGAACAAATAACATTACACCTTTCAGCAGTTACCCCCTTCCCCTACCTTATGGTATTTTCTAGGGGATATTTGATGAAGAAACAGAGCTTTCCTTGACTTTAACTGCTGTAAAATGAAACTTCATCCATCACCTGATCAGGACTTTAAGCTATTAAAGTGATTTAAGTTCAAGGGGAAAAAAATAAGATCAACTATTATGAGCTTTATATTTTCATAAGTCTTCATTCTTGCAAAGACTTATGCACACGAAGAAGAATGTCTTCCATTCAAAAGCTTGCCTAACTCTATCCCAAACATGCGGCTGGTCCAGTAAAAGCTAACTAGGAAATCCTTGCCTCTTGCATTCTTAACTCCACATACACTCTCTCATCTTTCTCGCTCTGTCACACACAGAGCACTTGGATTAGATGCCATGCATAAAGTTAAGCACACATCTGTATCTTGTAAAATCAAGACCTCAGGTAAGAAAATACAATAGAGCCATGCCTTACCATTTTTTATTAAACAGAACATTCCATAGACATTCATAGTGTTGCCTCAGCTCCATCACAAAACAGGCAAATTAAAAAAAGACTGTTAAATGTTTTATCTTTTAAGAAAGAAACCTATAAGAATTTATGTCTGCAATTAATGTGATGCAAGATACTTTAACAACTAAGTATAGATTTTAAAGAATAATCAAGGCTTTATTTTGTATGGACACCTGCTACTGTATAGTGTCTGTATTTGGATGACAGCAGACTGAACTGGCGCCTGTGAAAGTAACTGTACTTGATTTAGTTACATTAAAGGGTCAAAATTATTGCTGCACAGAGCTAAGGTCATGACAGAACCAAATAGCTGTGGGCACAAATCTTCCTTTCATCCTCTGCTGGCTTCAGTAATCCCCTGAGGCCAGGGGCTCTGATTGCATTTCCAGATGGTCTACTCTGGTATAAACACTAGTCATGCTCTGTCCAACAGCATCAGCTGTGTTGGCAAAGAAAAAAGTGGTAGGTCACAGAAGCAGTAGAATTACATGGTGCTACCTATAGCAAAATTCAGGGGCCTGGGATTTTATGGTTGTTTCTCAATAAGTTGGCTTTACTCCTTGGTCAAATGGCAAAAGTTAAAATACAGGGACAGAGGACAGTAACTTAAGTGTGCATAATATTGCCTGTTCTCAGGACAAGGGAATAGCGGCTGTTAACCCTTACATCTGCCAGATCAATATTTAGGGTTACCTTATGTCTTAAGGAGAATGTAACACACTGGTCAAGGGATGCAACTGTTCCCTAACTGCAAAAAATATTTTTTATGCCTCTCCATTTGGGAGTGTTGCTGTTCAGCACAAAACACAGAGCCTGTAGAGGCATCCAGTTTTGGGAGTCCCTTACTGTTGACCAAGCTAGTAGCTATCCTAACAGCTGATGGTGATGGGCAGTTCATTGCTTTACCATTCCAGGAAACCATGCTACACCACTCAGCCCATGGCATAAGCAAAACAATGCCCTGTCATGCTGCCATAGATTATCTCTGTGATGATGACAGAAATGATTAGCCAAGGCTCCACTTAGTCTACCCAGCTGTTTTGGGAATGAAGTAAATAGACACGCATCATCTCTTTACTTTAGCAGTGACAAAGCTAAAGTCAAGGTAGTCCATGTAGAGGTGATCAGGAGATTCTTACTCTTCCTTTACACAACTACATAAACAACTGAAGGGAATGAAAATCTAGCCCTTAACCCATAAATAAAACCACAGTTAGTCCTCTGCAAGGTAGCCACCTTTCTAAGACAGATTCTGCCAATTCCACTAATGCTGAGGAAAACCTTACTTTATAAGTAGTGCTACTGACATATCAAGGACAACTCCAAGAGCAAAAATTGGTATAGAGTATGTTACACAAGCTTCAAATGAGGGAAATGCAAGAATTATTTCTGCATAGAACTGAAGATGGGATGGGACTGATTCTTTTGGGGTGAATATATGTATGTGCTCAGCTGCAGGGAAATGCATTTTGAAAAATAGAAGTGAGGTTCATATGCAATGGAGGTAGCTTTGGGACTAAAATAAGGATGCTTTTGGAAGTGGGTACTTCCCTGTCCTGAGGAAGGGTAGCAGGATCTAATCCTAAAGTTCCTGCCTGAGGGGACAGGTTGTGTCTCCAGTCTCCGGGGAAGAGACAGTGTACAGCTACATCATCACAGGAGTACCTCAGGGACAGAGCTGTCACTCAGAGCTAACTTTCTGCAACTCTTTACAGGAAACACCATTATCCCTTTTCCTAAATAGACTACCATTTCAGGTTGGCATATTGGGACAGAGCTCTGTTTAATACCTATCTGTCAAAAAAAAAAATATTCAGAATATCAAAACCTCAAAAATATTTGGAAAGTTGTGAAAACTGAAGAGACAATTCTCATTTGAATTCAACATTCTGTTTTGAACACTCTCATCTGAAAATCCTCAAATGACATTTTTTTCCTCATTTTTCAAGAAAATGAAATTGCTCAAACCTTTTTAGGAAGTGATAATATTTATTTTCCAGTCAACTAACAAATATAGGTAATCTGTCATTGAGGTCTACCAGACAGCATGTGTGGAATTGTGCATGGAAAGATGTAAGCAGGTCACTTACCTAGCTCCCTTCTCTACGCCAGTCTACTCTGAGTTCTGGACTTTTCAGCCAGTTTGTTCCACAGAAACAAAACAAAGAATAAAACAAGCAAATATGCACACAGACAGATGTACTAAAACCTGCAGTCTTTCTTAGGACCCTGAGGGGGCAACACAAGCTGTCTACCTCAGCACCACAACCTTCCTTCTTCCCTTTTACTTTGTTCTGGAGCTTTTAACCCTCTGTGGCTACACACTAATTCACTGTAGTCATCCAGTGCAGCTGGCTTTCAGCCTTCCAACCAGGCAGCCTATAAATTGTTGCCTACCTGCAGCTGGGTTGTTAGCCCCTAAACGCTGTACCTCCTAAAAGAAGGGTATCTGTATTACATTGCTCAAGCCTACACAATGGGTAGACATAGGATTTACTGTTACATAACTTATGCTGGGTCATGCAGACCCATAGAGAGGATGTGTGCAGATACTAATATTTGGAATAGTGATGACTTTACACCATTCAGGGGAGAACAGTTTGCACATGATCAACTTTTGTTCAGTTAATCATTCAGGCCTGGATCTGAGTATATTATGTTGATCATATTAATTCAAAGTAAATGCTGCAAAACAGTTTGGTAACAATTTAGTATAGTCAGTGGCGACGTGTAGTGGGTGCATGGGGGTGCACCTTTGAAAGCGCCAGTGCACCGCCTATCAGGCCGCACTGCGCGCTCAGGTGCTGGCTGGGGAAGGGGAGTGCTGTGGGAGTGCCACAGCCACTTTGCGATTGGCTGCCGCCCTCCCCACCCCCCGGTTAGCATAATTGGCCATGGGGACCCCCTTCCCCCCCAGTCACTGACTGGTCACTAGGGGGGTATGTGCCCCCCCTGACTAAGGAGGCATCAGTCGCCTATGAGTATAGTAATGATTCCCTGAAATGCTATGCAGATATTTTGAAAAGCAGCTTGAGGTAGGCCACATTATAAAATGTTCCTTGACACTGAAAGGCCATATCTACACAGTAAACTTATTATCTCTGCCAGTGCCACTCCCAAGCATGTGGCACTGCTCCAGGCAGCCTGCCTCCTGAACCAGAAGTAATGTAGCTGTGTTTTCATAGAGTATCAGATGGACTGTTTAGCACTTTTGACTGACAAAGCTAATGTGCCCACACCTGTGTGATTTTGCCCACTAGAAGCACTGCCTGGGTGTAACTATATTGCTTAAAAGCTAGAGAACAGCAGCAATATAACATGCTTGAGGACTGTAGAAACAGACAACAAAAAGTCCTCAAGGACAACGAAAAGTCCTTTTTCAGATATGTGGGGAGCCAGAGGAAAAGCAAGGGCAATGTTGGACCCCTGCTAAACCAGATGGGGCAACTGACAACTGACGCCCAGGAAAAAGCCAACCTATTAAATAGGTACTTTGCGTCAGTCTTTCATCACTCCCATGGGATGCCCATGCCTGCTATGGGACAGGGAGATCCGGGTGATGGGGATCCCCTACCCTCCATAAATGCTGACCTCGTGAAGGAACAGCTTGAGAAGCTGGATACCTTCAAGTCAGCCGGCCCTGACAATCTGCACCCCAGGGTACTCAAGGAGCTGGCGAGCGTCATAGCCCAGCCCCTGGCACGGATCTTTGAAAACTCCTGGCGCTCTGGTGTAGTGCCCGAAGACTGGAAGAAGGCCAATGTGGTGCCGATCTTCAAGAAAGGGAGGAGAGTGGATCCGGCTAACTACAGGCCCATTAGCCTGACTTCTATCCTGGGGAAGATCTTAGAAAAGTTTATTAAGGAGGCCATCCTTGATGGACTGGCCCAGGCTAACATCCTAAGGGATAGCCAGCATGGGTTTGTTGTGGGTAGGTCTTGTTTGACCAATCTCATTTCCTTCTATGACCAGGTGACCTACCACCTGGACAAGGGAGAAGAGATTGATGTCATATATCTTGACTTCAAAAAAGCCTTTGATCTGGTATCCCATGATCACCTCTTGGCCAAACTGGCCAGTTGTGGCCTTGGCTCCACCACGATCCGCTGGCTGGGAAACTGGCTCCATGGTCGGACCCAGAGGGCTGTAATCAATGGCAGTCACTCATCGTGGTGCCCTGTGACCAGTGGGGTCCCTCAAGGCTCTGACTTGGACCCATCCTGTTCAACATCTTCATTAATGATGTGGACATTGGAGTCAGGAGTGGACTGGCCAAGTTCGCCGATGACACCAAACTTTGGGGCAAAGCATCCACGCCAGAAGATAGGCGGGTGATCCAGGCTGACCTGGACAAGCTCAGCAAATGGGCGGACGAGAACCCGATGGTGTTTAACACCGAAAAATGCAAGGTTCTCCACCTTGGGAAGAAAAACCTGCAGCATCCTTATAGGCTTGGCAGTGCTACGTTGGATAGCACTACAGAAGAAAGAGACTTGGGGGTCATCATTGGCCACAAGATGAACATGAGCCTGCAATGCGATGCTGCGGCTAGTAAAGCGACCAAAACACTGGCTTGCATCCATAGATGCTTCTCGAGCAAATCCCGGGACGTCATTCTCCCCTTGTACTCAGCCTTGGTGAGGCCGCAGCTGGAGTAATGCGTCCAGTTTTGGGCTCCACAATTCAAAAAGGATGTGGAGAAGCTTGAGAGAGTCCAGAGGAGAGCCACGCGCATGATCAGAGGTCAGGAAAACAGATCTTACGATGACAGGCTGAGAGCCATGGGACTCTTTAGCCTGGAAAAGTGTAGGCTCAGGGGTGATCTGATGGCCACCTATAAGTTTATCGGGGTGACCACCAGGATCTGGGGGAACGTTTGTTCACCAGAGCGCCCCAAGGGATGACGAGGTCGAACGGTCACAAACTCCTGCAAGACCGTTTCAGGCTGGACATAAGGAAGAATTTCTTTACTGTCCGAGCCCCCAAGGTCTGGAACAGTCTGCCAGCGGAGGTGGTTCAAGCACCTACATTGAACACCTTCAAGAGTAAATTGGATGCTTATCTTGCTGGGATCCTATGACCCCAGCTGACTTACTGCCCTTTGGGCAGGGGGCTGGACTCGATGATCTCCTGAGGTCCCTTCCAGCCCTAATGTCTATGAAATCTATGAAATCACCTGACATCATATTTGTGCCGGCATAAAAATTTTTATGCCGGCACAAATGGAGAGAAAATAGATGTCCCTACCCTTAGTCACACCACAGCAGTGACCTTGACAAATGGAAGTTTAAAATAGCAACATTTTATTGCGGTGGACATCTACTTGCTCTGTGACAGATGAGTGTGAGCAACCCAGAGCTGCCCATTAGGGCTGTGCAAAATTTAATCAGGTGTTTTGTTTTGAAGTTGTTTCGATGCATTTTGAGCTTGAAACAGCAAAATCGAAATGAAAGTTTCTAAACATTTTGAGTTTCAAAGCCAGGCTTGGCTTCAGTGCCAGTTCCAGCTGGCAGCAGCAGCAACCTCCTGTCATCCCACACAGATCTGGCAGTCGGGCCCCTCCAAGAGGATTCTGGCACAGCCCCCCAGCCTCCCGGGGATGCCGCCCCAAGATCTGTGTACCAGATGACAGCATGTTGTTGCTGCTGGCTGGGGCCAGTGGCAGCACCAATCTTTCCAATGCTGGGTGTGGGCTGCACCCAGTGCCATCGCAAGCAGCAGGAGTAGCCTCCTGTGGTCTAGCAGGCAGATTGGGGGTCCCCCGCACTCTGGGAGGAGTCAACAGAGCCCCACAGCTCTCCCTGGGGTGCAGGGCACCCTGACCTGCCTGCCAGATAACAGGAAGCTGCTTCTGCCACCTGGAACAGATGGCAGCACCAATCTTCCCAGTAGCAGGAGCAGCCTCCTGTGATGTGGCAGGCAGATTGGGGGGCTCCCTCACCCCCAGGAGGGCTGTGGGGCTCTGCTGACTCCCTGAGGGTGCAGGGGCCCCCAAACTACTGTTCCTACAGCCTGGGATGGCATTGGGCACAGCCTGCACCCAGCACTGGGCAGATCAGTGCTGCTGCCCATCCCAGGCATGAGGAGCAGCCTTCTGTGATCCGACAGGCAGATTGGAGGCCCCCTGCACTCCTGGGAAGAGTCTGGCAGAACTCTGCAGCCCTCCTGGGTGTGCGGTCCCCTAATCTGCCGCCTAGATCACAGGAGGCTGCTCCTCATGCCTGGGATGGGCAGCAACACTAATCTTTCTGTTGCTGGGTGCGGGCTGCGCCCAGAATTTGTCCCAGGTGTCAGGAGCAGCCTTCTGTGATCCAGCAGGCAGATCAGGGGCCTGCACCCTTGGGAGGGCTGTAGGACTTTGTCGGACTCCTCCCGGGAGTGCGGACAGGCCTCCAATCTGCCTGCTGAATCACAGGAGGCTGCTCCTGCTGGTTGGGACCGATGCTGGGCGCAGCCCAGACCCAGCACTGGGAAGATTGGTGCTACCTCTGGGCCCAGGTGGCAGGAGCAGCCTCCTTTGGTCTGGCAGGCGGATCAGGGGCCTGCACCCTTGAGAGGAGTCTGGCACAGCCCCCGCAGCCCTCCTGGGGGTGTGGGCCCCCAATCTGCCTGCTGGGACTGGTGGCAGCAATCTTCCCGGGGCCAGTCCCAGGCAGCAGCAGCAGCCTCCTGTCATCCAGCAGGCAGATCGGGGGCCACAAGTCAAAGTGGAACGGTGCTTTTGTGCACAGCCCCACTGTCCATATTCTTCAGCTATCCTAAACAGGTACTCCCTAGTTTTGAGGGGCCCAATCCTGCACAACCCAGGAATTCCCACATATAATTGGACACCTGAAGAACTGGGAGCATGTGTTCAGCTTCCCTCCTTATAGAGATGCATCCTGAGGAATCTCAGGGTACCTCTCTGTAAGACAGGAAAGTTGGGATCAGGGCACTTCCCAGAAATGCATTCACTACATATACCATGTGTAGTTCCTTTTGTTTCCATTCAGAGCTCTTGTTTTTACCCTCAGGCAGGCCACTTTGTTAACAGACTACAAGATGTACTCAGATTTCTGGTCTTGTAACATCATCAATTAGAGCTGGAGCTCGTATTGTCACCTGAGGAATAGAGATCCTATGTGGTATTAGGAAATGCAGATATGCTCTGGTGGGGAGGCTGACTCCTGAAACTAGTGGCTATACGAGCATCACTCTAAGTTTGTCTTCTCAACTCTCCCATGGCAGACGCAGCTTATGAAGTGCAACCCATTTACCATAGCTTGTCTTGCAGGACAAAACCACTAGAACTAAAATATTAATACCTCTTAATGTCCACTGCAATTATTTGCTAAATAAATAAGAAATACCATGTAAAAGTAACTAGAAGTCTGAACACAGAACTAATTAAAACTTTTCCCCAAGCATAGCCCTCTTCAAAGGCTCTCCTATGCACATATAGAGCCCACTTCAAAGCTGTTCTCGGAATTCATAAAGAAAACTTCAGAGAAATGTGTTCTTCAAAACTGGGATAATTAGTAGAATATTGCTTAATTTATTTATACACATGAGTCTGTATTAGCCCCACCCTCTTCCAAACAAACACCTTGAGTGGTATTATTCATAGCATTTTTTTCCTTAAGCATTCCCTAAAGGCAGCTATTTTAAATGCTTTTTAATGTACAAATGCCTAAGCAAAAAAGATTAAATAGTAAATGTATTTTACTCATGGTTGACAGTAGTTAGGTAATAATTATAATTAAAGTTGTTTGAGTAAGTTTACTTAAGTTGTTCATTTTTAAGTAAAATATGTTGGAAAAAACCTTTAAAGCCAAAGATACTCCAAGAAAAAAGTTTTAACAAGTGAAAAAGTAGTTGTAATCTTTCTTAGTGTAAAACTTGCACACAGCTAAGTATGTGGCTGTTATTCTCTATTATTTTTCTCTTCTTCCTATCTCTCAGTGGGAAGAGCTAGCTATTTCTAACATATCTTTGCATAGCATTAAGATAAACACTGTTAACTTCTACTTTGTTCTGTTCACTAATGCATCTCTGGGTTTTCTGCAAATGAGTCACTCATTAGCTGGCAATGAACACTGTATGAGCTCAGAGCAAGAATACTATGTAAGGCAGCCAAGTTTATTTCTTGTAGCTGTCAATTAGTTTATAGACAGCTCTTAAAGATTCTTTTAAAATAGCTGAAAGAAACGGACAGGTTTTCAGCTCTCACATTTTCTCTTCTGAGGTATATGTATGACACAGCACCTGTCAATAGTCCAGGACTGGTGAGATGTCTGTGTCAGCCCATTAGAGAATGTGGGTCCCTACCACATGTTTGGATGTGGCTTATTTAAAGTCAGAATACAACGAATAAAATGGATAAGCTAATCTATTTTTTATGAGACTTGAAAAAGGACAGGCCTATGTTTCCAGAATAGACTTAAATAAAGATGAGACAAGTATAATTACATCAGTGTTTAACATAGTATTTCATATGCTTCAGGTTAAGGGTTGAGTTTATGAAAAGACTCAAAGGCACTTTATTGAGCTTCCTTGAAATTAATTCTAGTTGCTCATGTTTGGCAAGTTCTTGTGGCACCTCTCTCTGCCTACTCACCTTACAGTAGCCCTGCCACCTTCCATCCCTCTATATTGTGACCCTTTTTGCCTATTGCCATCCTTCCATGTAGCGAGGCCCACAGCCTCCTATACCTCCACCATGTTTCAAGGTAGCCCTGTAATTTTATAAAATCCACATGGTGTAGCCTAGTGGTCCTGCTTCTCCTAATCCAGTCTGGTGTTGGTTGTGTGTTTGGAGCCCCACTTCACCTGGGCAGGGTTGGCTATGTGGACTTCACTGGGTTTTTTTCCACACGTGCATTCCAATGCAACTCACTTTCTTTAGGAGTTTCTGGTAATAATCTTCCTCACTTTTCCTCTTTAGGATGTGGGGTAGTCTTTCTCCTCTACTCCAGTAAAGGAAAAAACAACTTATTTCACATTATTGCTCTTTTCTGCTTTTGAAATCACTTGGAGTGAGAAGTGAATGAAGATCTCCAAATAGTTCAGAAGCTCAGGAAATATGCTGTTCAAATTTAGGTTATTTAAAAAGGGGAGAGAGTTAAGACCCTCCTAGTTTAACTTAATTGGTTTGCCTAGTGATTTCCTACTAATAATTTACACTCTCATTTGTTATCTCCAGGATTAACTGCAAAACAACCAGGGTTATTGGTGCCAAAGTATTAGGCTAACACTTCTGAAAGTCATGTCCTACAAATACACAGTACTAAGCCCACATTTCTGGACATATATCACTACAGCAAATCTCACTGGTAACTGTACATGTGCAGGATTTCCATCAATGTCAAATTCTGCATTGCAGATCTAAGATCAGAATGGTGGCTCCTGATGAGATACAGAAGACATAGGGATGTTTTATTTTGCAGTTTAAAAAAGCTTATTTCTAAATACTCAGGCTGTGCAAAACAGCACTGTTTCATTTTAACTTCCATTTCACCATTTTGAAGGGACAGAGTTTTGTTTTATCATTTCATTCAGTTTCAAAGCACTGTTCCATTTCGTTTAGTCGAAACTGTTTCGCTGTTTCGACATTTTGCCCAGAGGCTATAATGGGGAATCACAAAAATGTCTAAAACTTTGTCATTGCTTGCCTGATTTGGAAGAAAATTGCAGGGATTGTAGCCCCTTCTGAGGGCATGAAGCTTGCTAAGTTTCAAGGAGATGGGTGCAGAGGTTTCTGGGAAACTGCACCTCAAACTGTTCAAAACAAAACTCATGACACTTGCCGGCAGTGGCAGCCTCCTATCATCTGGTGTGCAGATCCAGGGGCCTGCACACCTGGGAGGGCTGCAGGGCTCTGCCAGACTCTTTCCAGGGGTGTGGGCCCCCAGATCTGTGCACCAGATGACAGGAGGCGGCCGCTACTGCCTGCAACCAGTGTTAAGCGCAGCCTGTGCCCAGTGCTGGGAAGTTTGCTGCTGCTGCTGGCCTCAGGCAGCAGTGGCAGTCTCTTTTCATCTGGCACACAGATCCAGGGGCCTGCAACCCTGGGAGGGCTGCTGGGCTGTGCCAGACTCCTCCCAGGGGTACAGACCCCCAAATCTGCATGCCAGATGACAGGAGGCTGCTGCTGGTGGCTAAGACCTGCACTCTGTGCAGTCTGTGCCAAGCACCAGAAAAACTGCTGCTGCCATTGGCCCCAGCCAGCAGTGACAGCATGTTGTCATCCCACATGCAGATCTGGGGGCCCACACGCACCAGGAGGACTGCAAGACTGTGCCAGACTCCTTTTGGGGGCTGGTGGCACCTGGATATGCACATGGGATGACAGCAGGCTGCTGCTGCTAGCTGAGACCGCAGTGTGCTGAAGCCAAGTAAGCACGGATTCAAAACTCAAAACGTTTCAAAGCCTTTGAAATGTTTTGAGTGCCCGCATTTCATTTCAAAGCTGTTTCAAATCCTTTTATTTCACTTCAAATTCACTGTTTTGAACTCAAAACGTGTCGAAACAGCTTTGAAATGAAACACCCGGCGAAATTTCACACAGCCGTACTAAATACTCATTTTTATTACATTTTCAAGTACCATTATTAAAAGGGAACCCAAGAATACTGTCAAAAATATGAAATAATATGAAACAGTACTGTACAATAAAGAAAAAAACCCACTACAACATGATGGTCGTCTAGAGAAAGAATTAATTCATTTAATGAAGATGATTCACATTGTTTCATAACCTGACAATATCAGTCGGAAGTCTTCAGAAAGGACCAGGTTGTTTTGCATACTGTACCCTTCAGGGCACACTGTATATATAATAATGGAAATCAAGCATTACAACAGTCATTGTAATTAAGCTCATGTTATCCTGTTATATAAAAAGGGGTATAAATGAGCCAACAGTAGGAATTGAAATGGTTGTAGATTACAGGAAAGATGTGACTTCTCTGCTGTTTTCTCCATTCTTTCCCATTGATAGGCTTTTTTTTTAAATTGACTAGTCCCAAGGGAAGGTGGTTTCTAGCATGGAGAAAAAAAAATCTTTCCAAGAGAATGTGTACACCACATTAGACAATGCCAGAGGCTACCACCATGAAAATACGATCTGTCCATTCACTCCCATTCCCTCTATGCTGAGAAAAGGTCATAGCCACTCTCTAGAGCATGCTTAAGCCTAAGAACAGCAGTAGGTGCACATGTGGGCATGGGCCAAAAAACAGCTAGATAACATTTTTTGACCATGCAGTGCATGCAGAATTAGACTGAGTGGGGGTGGGGGCTGCTTTCATGGTAGTGCACCGTAATATTGTCCAACAGTGAACCACAAAATAAAAACTGAAAGACTTGTTGTTGGGTTGGGGTGGGGGATTAACATGTTCCCTTTTTTTTTAGCATCACTGAATGTTGTTTGTTCTTAGAGTGGTGACAATAAAAATAATGGCAAGAGATCGATATGGCAGAGGAAAAAAAGGAAGGAAGACAGAGTTAAAACAGGATTTGAGTGGAAAAAAGTTGAATGCTCTGAGAACTCTGTATGCTTACAACTTCTGAATATCAGGCTACAACTTGTTAGGAGCCAGATGAGGATTTAGATACTTAATTTTAAGGGATCTAACATGGAACATATTGGCCTTCCACATGAGGTAATCACAGGTTATGTCCTCACAACAGCTTTTCACACAATTTAGCAGGCTAAACTCATACACCAAGAGACTAAACTGAAGACAAATGAAACATATGGTTGACACATTACTCAAATGCTAATAATGGTTTGGTAAGCTTGAACATCTTGGCCACCATCCACGAAAGGGATAAAGCATACATTACAGAGCATGTTGTTACCTCAGTCCACAAGACTAGCATTTAAATTACATCCCCATGGGAGGGATTTTCCAAAGTACTCAGTGTTGGCCTAACTCCGCTCCCACTGATGTAATTGGAAGTTATATAATTGACTTGAGTGGGAATGGAGTTAAGCCAATGCTATATATATATATATGTGTGTGTGTGTGTGTGTATGTATGTATATATATATATATATATATATATATATATATATATATATATATATATATATGTGTGTGTGTGTGTGTGTGTATATATATATATATGTGTGTGTGTGTGTGTATATATATATATGTATATGTATATATGTATGTGTATATATATATATATATAAAATTTCCCCCTCTGTTTCATTCTAAGCATGGAATTCAAGAATGGAGAGGACCTGCTGGGTCATCAAGTCAGGTCCCCTGCAGTCACAGGCACCAAACGACACAATCACTTGAATAGATTCATCAGACTTCATTTTAACATCAGTGAAGTTTCTCAAAGCAACCCCTCCTAATGAAAGAAAGTTG
Source organism: Crocodylus siamensis (assembly GCF_052110815.1). Taxonomy (NCBI): domain Eukaryota; kingdom Metazoa; phylum Chordata; order Crocodylia; family Crocodylidae; genus Crocodylus; species Crocodylus siamensis. The sequence goes on from NC_143397.1 coordinate 107,490,070, forward strand.
CAGAACTTCACTCCTCTGTACTACAGCAAACAGACTTAAAAGCTTAAGGGACCCAGAGCTAAATCCTCTGCTGAATTCTTTATAAGACAAAACCCACTCCACTATTTCAGCAGAGTTACTCTGGTATAAGTGAAAGAGGAATCAGGCCTTTGAAAGGCACAACGTGTCCAAGCAGTACTAGCAGGGTAATGAGTAGGATTGGGCAGGACAGTCCCAAAATGGGAAGGCCAAGTCCCGGTCTTTGGCTACATCACTCCAGGACAGTATTTGTCCTGGATTCCCAGTATCATGTGCAGTGATCTGGGTTTTCTGTTCCCTGTGGAAAAAATACAGGAAACAAGTTTCATGTTGCAGGCTGGGAGTGTTCCAGTCTGCAAGGAGCTTAGCTGGGGTAAGTGGACTGTAGCGGGTGCCATGTGCGTGTGGCGGGCCAGTAGGGGGCGCTCCTGTGTTGAGCCACCCACCTCCCTGTGCCCGACCACCTTCCAGGCTCTGAATGCCTCCCTAGGGGTGCCTTATGCTTGGCCGACCCCTCTCCTGGAGCACACTTGCTAGTCTGGGGGTAACATGGCCGCCACCACCCCGAGAAGGGACTGTCTCGGCCCTGTGTCCTCGGGGAAACTCAGGCCTAATAGTCCAACAGGTACTCAACCTAGTACAGGCACTTGGGGCACTTCCCCAAGTCAGAGGGCAAAAAGTAAAGTCTCCCTTAGTCCGCAGACCTAAGGGGTCTCTTAGGCATAATTTAGACCCACCCCTCAATAAGTCTCCCACACCAGTCAAAAAGGAGAACTTTATTGATTACAAGGGGTAGGGTAAACTAGGGTACAGGGTTGAGCAATATCTTAGAAATCCTAAAGAGCAAACAGTGTGGCTGAGGTAGCCTTTTGATTACACATCTGTGTTACTGCCAGCTAAATATCTAATCAGATCTCAAGTAGCTTACTCACAAGCATCTTCCAGAGGCAGGTTGAGTTTCCCCTCTGGAGTCTTGGGGTGAGAGAGAGAGCTAGGTTCAGATGGTAAAGCTTCTCTGTCTCCCCTGCTTTGCTGCTGCTTCACCTCATGGCCGAAGAGAAGAGAGCCTCCTTCACCCCTGCTAACCTATATAGCCCCTGTGACCTCATTCACCTGGTCCAGTGGAAGTCAGCCCCAGTTGGCTGTCAGCCAACCAATTTGAAATCCATCACCTGTTACCAGGCAGATTCCAGCTCCCCAGGTAGATGCCCCTCACCCAGGTGGCTGATGCCAGTCCTGTAGGCAGAGGGAGCAGGTTTCCCCCTTCCTCAGGAATGCAGCCAGCTCAGGTTACCTAAAGAGACAGGCTGAGGTGTGACTCCTCTGTGCTGGCCCATCTAATCATGTTGTCACAGGGCAGAGATTTTGGGGAGAAACCAAGGTGGCTTTCTGCCACAGTGCACGTGTACATGCATGCACATGGACATGCCTGGGGATGCAGCCAGACTGTGGAAAGCAGCTCCCTGCAAGCAAGTCCATGGGGGGAGGGGGCATAGTGGGGGCAGCAGTGGAGGGAGTGGATTGAGGCCCCCAAGGTGAGGGAGAGAGTGGGGCAGGGTTGGCAGCTGAGGCTTGGGGCACTGTCCAGCTGAGGTGGTGCGTGGGGCCTAAGTGGCCACACTAATCAAATGCAACAGGCTGAGAGAGGGGATGACAGAGGGATTCTGACTGAACTGTTTGGGACTCCATTTGGTTATGTTTGCCAGGCATTTAAGGCTGATGAAGAGACAGTAATAATTGGAAATGGGAAAGAAAGGCACAGCTTAGCTGTGGAAGTCAAGAGGAAGTCAAAAGGTATGCAACGGAATGGTTCACCATAATTTGTAAAAGAGGCAGTGCTGCGGGTGACTGTGCTCAGTGGGCTCTACATCTTATTAGGATGGGCTGCACTAATATATCTTTATGATAGGTGCAGGGGAAGTACCATGTATCTGGGTCTATGAAGGCAGTTTCCCTTAAGCAGTCCTGGGGATAACTGTTCTTCTGGTGTAGTTTAGTACCTGCAGAGGTGTTGGTGCTTAAAACCCACTTTATAGAAATGGGAGGCTCCTCACTAGCTTGTTCCTGCAGCCATAAATGGCTGAGGACAGGCGAAACTTGGGGGCATCTGGGCCCCAAGCCTCTGGGCTTGGGCCTGCATGTAAGTTGCCTGCCAAAAGATTTTGGAAATATCTGAAGCCCCTGGATGGTGGAGGATGTTTGCTGATAGTAGGGCCACTTATGTTTCTGGACTGACTTACAGATTTGGACTTAATTTGGCTGATTTGGCTTGGAACAAAAAACATTTCTTAAAACAAAAAAAAGATAGGTGATATGTTCCTATCAGCATATTTGTCCAATATGGGCCAAGTGTCTTATAGTCATGTTCAGTGTTGGCTATATTTAATTGACTTAACAGTTGGTTTCCATTATTGAGCACAAGTTGCTTTTGGCAGCAGTTTAATGATAGCCAATTTATTTAATGAGATTTCTTGTATGCAAATGTCAGACAAGGGGCTTTCCCTCCCATACTTATTGATGGAAAAAAATCTCATCTTGGTTTCAAAGAAACACAGTAGTTGTATCTGCCTCCCCTCCCAAATCCCTGGGCCCCTTTGAAATAAGAGGAAAGATCATCTCATCTTTCAGATTATAGTCTAGAAGTTGGGAGACAGTTCCCTTTCCCACCATAAACATCCTGAGAGACCTCATTCTTTATGTGTCTCAGTTCTCTATCTTTAATGTGGGGGTGATAGCTCTCTGCCCCTTCAGTAAAAAGTAGTAAGGATGACTCCACGCAGATATTGTGAGGTGTATCAATAGTATAGCCATGGGGCTGTAGACAACTCTACCACAGACAGCGGGTATTCCAAGTTTCTGCTGGACTCTTCTAGTTTAAAGCTGTGAAAACCTGATCTTCATAAATAAACTCTCAGTCTTTCTGGGGAAAAGGAGACAATCTTAGCCCAACAGCTTTCTGTAAGGCTTTCTCTTCCCAGGATGCAGGTTCTGTCTGTCTTCACATATTAAAGATCTTGTTTTGCAGCTACTGAAAAGTAACACTAGTTGTTTAAGCAGGGGGTTGTTTGGAAGCAAACCATCACACAGTCCTGTTAATAGCAGAAATGTGGAGCAGATATCTCAATGGAATAAGAAATCAGTTCACAACCCAATCTCTGTTTCATCCCATATGGAGAACTTAATCAGCTTTAAGTTTCATCCTCTTCCTTCCCTGTTTGCTACTTTTTCCCATACAGGCCTGTTCTGCTCTATAGAAATTCATTTTCTTAATCAGTCTGGAGAGGATTCAGTTATTGCTTTCCATGGTAGTTCAAGGTCATCAACCTTACTATTTTTCTCTTAAAGTTTGTCTCTGAATTACACATGCTTTTTGTTGATGGTGGTAGTAGATTCTTGGCAAGAGCACCACAATATTAGGTACTCCAAGTACTGCCAAGTTAGGCCATCATTAAGAAGAAATGTAACAAAACTCACTGTATACAATTTTTACACTATACTAATTAAAGTCAGCTGCACTGGTGGATGATGTTCAGAGTACATGGTATGGCTAGGCTGCCCACTTATTCTTCTTTATCCACCCTTATCCTGCAACTTGATCCATGTTTTGGTAATGTCAGGACACTGGACACAACATCATGAGCATCACTGTGCTTTGCTAAGGGGCAAAGGAGGTAGCAAGGAATTCAAGAGGAGATCCTCTCTGCATGCATCATGCTTCTCTCTTTCCTAAAAGCAGTATTAATAATTCTTTTGTGACCCTTTCTGCTTTCTCTCCCTGCATCCCTAGTACAAGCAAGCAACATAGAGCAGGGGTGGGCAAAATGCGGCCCAGGGGCTGGATGCAGCCCGCCAGGTCATTCTATCTGGCCTGCAGGGCCCCTAAAAAATTTAGAAAATTGATATTTATCTGCCCTGGGCTGCCTGTCATGCGGCCCTTGATGGCTCACCAAAACCCAGTGAGTGGCCCTCTGCCCAAAATAATTGCCCGCCCCTAACATAGAGTGTCCTCAGCTGGACCATGAGTCTAGAAGCCCTGAATTTCCTCAGCACAAGACATGGTGGAGCTGCTTCAGTACCCTTAACTCTCTGTGTCCTGGCAGCTGCTGATTTTTTGTTGTCAATTTTGCACTTACAATTAACAACAGTGAAATTGACAGAAACATCAGTTTCACTTAGCAGCTGCAGAGGCTCAGAGAGCTTATTTCATGTCAGCAACACCTCATTTGAGATTTTCTCAAGCAATTTTTCTCCCAGAATTTCTGCTTTGCAAGAATAGATATAGATAGAGATAGAGATATAGATAAAGAAAGGCTTTGGCCTGGTTTGGGTGGATTATACATTTTAAACATCTGAATTTCTTGCAGCCAGAAATCCTGCCTTTCAGACTGTTATAGCTCACTGTTCTTACAGAAGTCAGTGTTTGCAAACAAAATTATTTCATGCATTTACAAATCCATGCAATGTGAGCAGTAACAATGACAATGAAAATGCATTATTTTTGTATTAGTTATTTTTAGGTCTTTACAGCAATTACCGTATGAATAAAAATAAGGTATATTCAAAGGTCTCTCTAAGCCTCTCGATTTCATCCCTTTCCCCCTAAGAACGTTAGTGATGGAAGTAAGCCACATTTGTTTTCATAATAATGAACAGCCTATGATGGGGCAATAACTGGGGTATCTGGCTTTCTAATTCTTTCATCCCTCTGCCTGTTGAACCATATTTCCCTGAAATTGTATAGGTTAACTCTTTTTAGCATGACAGGGCTTCTCATATTCAGCTGCCTTCCTAGATTGTTTTCATTATTCACAAAAGGTTCTCAACACATTTTCTGAAGTGTTCAGCTACTTGGTGTCATCCTTGCAGATGGATCTACACACATGCGCGCGCACGCACGCACACACACTCCTAATTTGCTCGATCTGTGCATCTGAAAGAAAAAATGCCACACAGCTCAGAAGGTGATTTTTGTTTCAGCTGTCTTAAGCTGAAAATGTGTTTCAGTATAAATTTCATATCTTTGTTCATTAGAAGCTGCCCATCAGGAGAAATAATTTAAGAAGTAAAAAACACAGTGGAAAGACTTAAAAGAAAAATAAGGGAAAACATAAGTTAGAGCAGTGAATGGTAACCAGGGTACCTTGAGATCCTTTCAAGGGTGACAGTGTGCTACACAATGTTAGCACTGTTAGATGTGCAAACATGATTCACAAGATAAACCCAGGGATCTCAAACAGAAATTCATATTGTTAAAAACATTCTGATCCATTGTAGTTTTTCTGAGTTCTTTACAGCAGAAGAATTGCTCTATTATTTTTCTGTAGCCAAAATGAGTGGAAACTAAGGGCACTGACAGAAGTGATATTTGTTGTGTGATCAGCCCCTTGAAAGTGCTCTACAGCCATGCCCTGGCAGACGTGCATGGCTGCAGAACGCTTCTAAAGTGCCAGATTCTCAACAAATTAACCCTCATTTAATGAGGGTCCAGATGAAGGCGCTCCAAAGTGAAGTGCCTTCATTAACTTCTTTTTGTTCCTGTGTGGGAGCAGGGCTGGGCTGATGCAGCCCAGCCTCACCCCTGGTACTGTCTGCAGGATGGTAGGGGGAGAAGGCAGGGGAGGGAGCTCTGATCTGGGGTTTGCCCAGCCTGTGCTGGATGGGGAGGGGCAGGTGGATTGGAGCCCTGCCCCTCCCCGCAGGTGGGCTCCTATCCACCTGCCCCCACTTTCTGCGCAGGCTAGGCAAACTCAGGTCACAGCTCCCTTCCCTGTCTTCTCCCCCTCCCAAACTTGCAGACTGCACTGGAACTGGAGGTGGTGTGGAGGGGGCAGAGGGGGTAGCTAGGGGAAAGAAGCTGCAGAAAGTCAGCCTGTCTCTGCTGGATGAGCTCCAAAGTGGCGCTTGGTTTCCCTCCGCCCTCAAACAAAAGGGAATGCTTTTTATGAAGTGCCATGAGTTACAGAGGGGAGCTGCATATCTGTCAGCATCCCTAAGAGACGGCATTTTCCAAGAAGTGCCTTGAGCCTAAGGAGGAGTTGATCCTTAAAAGGTTGAGAACCACTGAATTAGAGACAGCAGTTTCACCACACCCTACACTTGCAGACAGCTTAGTAGTAAATGTACTAATCAGTTACTGTACAGCAACTTCCCTCAGAGCCTTATTACCAAGAATCTTCATGCGAGACAGCTCTGCAGCATTATCTAACTCTTATGAAATTCATATTTTATTCCCAGACATATAAACCACATTAAGATGGAGTTAATGTTGAGAGTAGTTATTAGTAATTTAAGGGGAAAGAAAAACATTACAGGGATGCTGTAATTATCCACAAAACAAGTATTAAACAGAGGATTGTTCAACTTAAAAGAAATCCAGGCATATCAATTCATGTTGCAGAGGGAGACTGATCCCACATGACCTTTTCCATTGGCATAAATTAGAGCTGCCCTGTGGCTGCTGTAGTTTGTGTGATGCGTCTATTCACTCCTGGCTGTACATAAGAATGAGAGCAGAGGAGTGGTGGTGCTATGCTGTTCCCCCCACCTCCTCTGACCATGAACTCAGCAGTGCAGAAAATTCAGACCAGATTTTAATAAAGATTTTGCTGCAAAAATCCATACTGTTTTCGCATATTGCATTCAAATTCTTTCCTCCCTCACTTTAGATACCTCATCTTCATTTTAAAAATCTTAAATGTAGCATTATACTTTGGATCCTGAGTATGAGTTTGGGTTGGTTGGATGGGAGCATGTGTTTACTTTTTTTTCTAGTTTTATTTTTTTCATAATGTGTTTTCCCTTTGATATACTTCACATTTATCAATGCAATCAACAAGATATTTTGTCCCCATTTACAGCAGCTGAGGTTTTTGTCCATCACTATCTATCCTTCTGCTCCCTGCAGCCATAAGCTAAGTGTTGTGACCTGATTCAATTTCACTGCCGTTAGTTTGGCTTCATGTGCATTGTAGCTTTTAAAATGGTATTTCCAGCAGGAATCCTCTACCATAGACAGCATGTTTGTATCCAAAACAGCCATTCCTCCAGAGTCAGAAAAACCGTTCGTGCAATTAGTGTTGGACAAAGCTGTGTGATTTTGTTCTGTGAGGAATAAACCTCTGAACTAATTTCTTACAAAGATGGCAAAAGCTTTTACATCTATTCTTGTGAGTTATCATTTCCCTTGAGAGTTGTCAAGCTGCAAAGTTAACTTCTGGGTATTGTTTTAATGTAATCAAGCAAATTACTTTCTCTTTAAAATTAGATTTCTATGAGCATGTTGCTTTCCTGGAGGACTTCCTAACTCAGTAGTCCTTTCCTTGCTTCCAAAAGCAAAGGTGAAAGGTGAATTTCAGGATGGTGACTAATCCATGCATTAATCTAAATACAGGCAACAAATCATACTGGCTTCTCGTCCTTCTGCTTCTCATTGTCTTTATTTTAGTTCTAGCATTTATTTTTTCAGATTTGATAACATCAGAAATTTCTGGATCAATGTAGTCAAAATAAGAGATACCATCTATTGCATTTTTTTTTTGTAGTGCCTGGTCTAAGTATACATTACCATGGGGATTCAAAGGAAGCTTTTGATGCCCTCCTCCTCTTCATTACTATTGTATTCCATTGACATTAACAGCACTACCTGCAAAGGGATGGATTGTGACCTTACAAACCAACCTATACAGGCAGTAGCACTGAGCAAAGCAAGAATAAGACAAGAACAAGGATTGCGTGCATATTAACGTGAAGCAATAAACTCTAGCACATATTGCACCACTGTTTATTGCTCCCAGGCACAGTGTTTACATGTGCGCCTGGGACTCCAGTATGTTGAGTCAGTTTGAAGCAGCCTTGGCTGGCAAGGGTCCCCAGGGGTCCAGCCTGCCAGGCCAGGGTGTCTCCAACCCAGCTCAAAATGCTGCAGAGGGGCTGGCTGGGGCAGATGGGTGCTTCAGGGCAGAGCTAGTCAGCAGGCAGCCCCTGCACTGAAGTACCCTCATGCCCCAGCCAGTCCTGTCAGCATCTACATGTGTGTTGCTGCACACAAAAAACCTCCACAGTCGGATATTTCTTGTGTTTACAAGTACTAACGGGCTGCAGAGTTTATTCGTTTCCTTTGGCCTAACAGGGCTGCACTTGCAGATGCCAAGAGATTTACTGCAGAGTTTATTAAGTAACTGCAGCACATATCTCATGTAGACACACCCAGAAAGCCCCATTGTGGTTCCCACCCTTCTTAGATAGGCAACTTCTTAGTTAACACACCAAGAAAGTTGTGATATACAGCCAAGCCCTCAGATACCACCAGATTTGTACTGAGGAGAACACCTGGGATTGCCACATCACTGATCTTAAAAAGGCTTTCACTCAACAAAGACACTCCTCCAGAGAGATAGGTCACATGTTTGAAAGAGCAACCCGATACCATGTGAAGAATTGCTGCAGTACAGAAGAAACCCCCCTGACGAGTTGCACGCTGCCGGTTATGACATATCACCCTTCCCTTGAACCCATACAGAAAATCCTCAAACAATTATAACCCATACTAGAAGGAAACCATATTGTTAAATAGATATTCCCAGAACCACCCATCCTAGCCTTCAAACAAGCACCGAACTTTGCTAACCTCATCACCAGAAACAAACTTCCCAGAACACTCTGAATGGATCCAGGCCATGCCATGACAAGAAATGCAAAACCTGCCAACATATCTCCACCATCCCCACAATTGCTACACCCCACAGCAGAACCATCAGCATTCTTGGATCTTACAGCTGCACCTCCAGAAATGTAATATATCTCATCCAATGCACCAAATGTCCTGATGGAAAATACGTAGGAGAGACCAAACAACAACTGCGCACCAGAATGAACACACACTGGAAATATATCAAAGGCAAGAATACCCAGTTACCTGTGGGGGCACATTTCTCACAAGAAAATGAGCACCACTCTCTCTCCAATCTCTCAGTTCTAATCCTCAAAGTGCCAGGGAATTCCCTGGTGCCAGGGAATTTACCAAATACTTTTCACAGACGAGCCTATGAACTTTACTTCATCAACCTCCTGGATACAAAAAATCATGGACTAAATATAGACATTGGATTTATGACACATTAGAACCTGCCTGACTTCCGACTCCCCAGGTACCTCTCCAGTATTTACCTGCTACATTCATCCCCCTTCTTCCCCCTCCTCCCACCCCAGCCTGTCTCTCACCCACTGACTCTTCAATTTACATCTTCACAGACTGCCTGTCTTGCATGCATACCAGCCCAGCCTCTGGCTTCTTTACTATTAATTCCATCCAGGAAGAGCACACACTAACTGAAGAGGCTTCCTTAGCCTGATGAAGGGTTTTTAAATTAAAAGCTTGCTAAGAAAATGTTTTTCCAGCTATTTAAGTTGGTAAAATAAAAGATGTCAGATTTACCCAAAGAACCTCATCTGCCCAGGTCCTTAGACCAACATGGCTACAACCTACACCTGTTTCCTGTAAAGTACTAGCTGGTGCACTGGTGATGGATGGAGCTAAAGATGCCCCATCATGGCAGCTCTCTCTCTTCTGCAAGGTCTGGTGGGGTGGGATGCCTATTCAAGACATCCTGACACTACTGTGTACCCCTGCACAGGCAGGCAAGGAATCACATATCTGGAGTCAGAACAGTGCTATTCAGTCTACAGAGGGGTATTGCAATCTCATGCAAAGTCTTCCTACTTTTTTTCTCTTTCTCTATTTCTTAAAAAAAGAACAGAGCTGACATCATGCTTCCAGGAAGGGGAAATAAAAAGCAGCTTGCAAAATAATTCACATAAAAAAAAAGGGGAAGTGCTAGTACACACATCAGGACAGAAAAAAACCTTGTAGCTGTCATCAGTTGCCTTTGGTAACATTAGAATTTGAGTTGGCACTTCTGCAAAGAGTCTTTTCATCTGCAGATCTGTTGAAATGAATTTCAGGAACAGATTAAGTCCTTCATGCTTTCTTTCAGAGCGTAAACTGTTTGTAAAAAAACAGGTTTGGTAATTGCTATTGAGGAATGGAAATATATAAATAGAGAGGCACAAGAGCCACAGTGACATTCAGATTGCTGCAGTTGAGGTTGTTTTTAGGCTTCCATTGCAAACTGCCTCTATCAAGGATTCATAGTTCAGTTATAATTTTTGCTGCTGCTGAAATCACCCAGTTTTTTAAAAGAAAACACTTTGTCCATTTATTTTCCAAAGGTTGAAACAGGGGTAGGCCACGTCTTTTGGCTGGAGTGCTGAAAAAACCACAATATCTACTTTGGAAGGTACCAGAGTGCCAGCATGCCAGAAAAACAAAATAAGGGCCGGGGGTGGGGAGTACATGACAGGACGAACTGCACATTAGTATATGTACTAATCATAAATGTTGCTTTTGTTATTGTGTATTCCTTTTTTGTTAAGCATGTTGCAGTGAGAGAGAAAGAGAAAAAAAAAGATAAAGAGGAAAGAGACCCTGGCCCCAGGAAACAAATCCCACCCTCGCTCTAAGCTGCAATGCACAGAGGCACCGGGGTGGGGGGTGGGGGGCGGGACTTGCCCATGGCCATGCAGGATAGCAGTGGCAGAGCTGGGGCCACTGGTCTGGGGTCCTAGTAGGAGGCTGGGACAGCCCCAGGCTGCATGTCCCATGAACAGCAGCCATGTGGCTCTTTTTAGTGTTTTGGAGAGCTCAGGTCTGGAGGAGGGAAGCTTGTTCCTTCTAAAGACCCAGAGGCCATATCACCTCAGAGGCCATATCACCTCAGAGCCAGCTCCCAGCACTCCCTGGTTCTCTGGAAGGGCTGGATCTGGATCTCTGGAGTGCCCAAGCTGCTCAAAACCTTGAAGCAGTGCCCCTGCCCTAGCCTCATGACTGTGAGCCCAGAGGCTGTAGGACTGGAACTGACCAAATAAGCTCAGAAATTTCGGGGCTCTTGGCAGCTGCAGCAGGCAGGATACAAACAGCTGCACTGGGCTCTGGCATCAGCTCTGTACTGGCACATGCAAATACACCTCGGAGTAGACAGTGAGGGAGGGATCTGAGGCCTCTCCCCCCCTCCCAGCACAGAGCTGATGACTGGGCTCTGGAGCCTGGCACAGCTGTTTGTCACCAGCCTGGGCTCTGGACAGCTGCAGCAAGCAGCAGGCAGCCTGCAAACAGCTGTGCTGAGCTCCACAGCACCAGCATCAGCTCCAGGCCAGCAGCAACTGCACGTGCACCTCGAAGCAGACAGTGGGGATAGGGAATGAGTTGGCACGTGTGCCAGGGGTTGCTGACCCCCGAGTTAAAAGCTGCTTTGTTTTTTAACTCAAATTGTAATACTTGTTTAATTTGCATGCATACATTATCATTTCATTTTAGAACATGATGGGCCAAGTTTGGATACTTTGGTTTATTGTAGCTCAGCAGGCACGCAGCCACAGAAGAGAAAATGACCCAGGCTCACAATATGGACTGCATGATCAGAATGGATCCCCCTGGCCTTCAGAAACCTTGAATCTATTAAATTTCTCTCTGGCACTTCCCTTAATGCATAGGGAAGACTGGTACTGGCCAGTGGCTTGAAGAAATACACTACACTCTCTTATGCAATAGGGACTCTACAGCCTAACAATTCTGGTAGCCTGCAGAGAGCAAAAGGGGACATTTCACATCCCTTTGCACAGCTGTGTGCGCATGTCTGGATCATGATTCAACAAAGTACTTAAGCATATGCTTTAAACCCATTCCCACTCTTTTGGCCACTTAAGCCCCACTACAATATAGTGAAATGGAACACAAATGTTTAGTGCTTCTGCTGGAGGTCTTGAAGTAATCAGACTGCTAGCAATTCTGCTATTATAATGTGGATTTCCTTCTGGTCCCATTCTTAGCTTTTCAAGGGGATACAAAAAACAAACAAAACAAAACAAAAGGATCATTCTTAAAAAGTAGAGCTGCTGAGAAGGTTTCTCACTGGCAAAATTATTGTTCTCATCTGAAATTGGCCCTTGTGGAAGATTTCTTCCCAAAGGATAGGGATGGACATTCAAAAAGCCTGAGCCTGAATTGATTCAATCTTTGCAGATTAGTCTAGCCTGGTTCAGTTGAATCAGTTTGTAACTGCACAAACATCCCAGAAATGCAGGCACATGCCTGCAGTGGCTCAGGCTTGAAGCTGGGGGGCACTAGAGCAGCCCTCCTTTCCCTTTTACAGTGCTGAGCTGGTTTATATGTAATGTCTGTCCCTAGCCAAAAAGTCTGGGAGAGAAAACCCCTGTAGGATTCTATTCCAGCTTCATCCACCTTCACTCTGACCTAGAATGAAAATAGATGCAGCAGAGTGTGAACGCGTAGGGGATCCACGGGGGTGCACCTGCCTCGCCTGAGAGCATTGCTGCATCCCTTGACAGCCAGCGTTCCCTGGTTAGACAATGGGCAGGTGGGAGCACTGGTGCCCCTCCTGAGAGTGCCGACCAGGGAGTGGGGGTGCCAGGAGGTGTGCCGCTGGCACTTCCAGACGCGCCCCTGGCACGTCTGCAGGGGGACCACAGAAGTCTTAGAGCTGGTGATGGAGCATTGAAAGATGCCAGCATTAGTTGGGCCTTATGCTGTACCCTACTACTCTACCTGTTGTCAGTGGAGGTGGCCTCCTAAGTCACATAACTAAGGATCTACTGAAAGAGAGATTTTGCTGAGATCATGAAATCTGACACTGCTACCGAAATTGGGCAATGCCTGCAAAATCCACAAACAAACAAACAAAAAACCAACAACTTATTGAAAATGAAGTGCTAGCTCCCCAGTGGAAGCTAGCAGCCCACATGGGCACTATGGCTCAGTTGCACAGCCCTCAAAGGGGGAAAGGTGCAGGGGGCTGCCAGCATGAAGAGGAGCCCAAGATGACTCAGGAAGGATTGAATGGCTGAGAGGAGTGCCTGTCATGCAGCCCCACCCCACCAATCACTGGCAAGGGGTGGGGCTGTATGACAGATAGCCCTTGCAACCAATCAGTAGTGAGGGGCTGGGCCACCAGGGCCCCTCAGCTAATCAGAGGCATGGGGAGCCACCACAATAAGTCCACAAAAATGGCAGCTGGCCCCCCGCAATCTGCCCATAAAATGAGCTGGCTGCTTCCTTGATTTGAGTAGACCCCTACACATAAAATACAACCATTCTGGACTCTCAGGTTCATGATTTCTTAATCAGGTAAGGTGTCTATTCATAATTCACAAGTCTTTTTTTTCTTCAGTGTGGCTGTCTATGAGCATAAAAAATAAAATACTTCCCTTTATTGCCTCTTCACCTTTCTGTTCTAAGCCCAAGTAGAGAGAGCAGGCTTCACACACTTGCTGCTACTCCCTTTCCTGAACAAATAAGAAATTAGTGAAGTTTTGATGTGCTCTGCAGTGTGCCTGCTATCAGCAGGCATCCTGGTTTTCCCTGATTAAAAAAAAAAAAATTGTACATTCTCTGATAAACCCCCCCAAATCCATTATTAAAATTAAAGGCCCCTCCACAGCTCTCCCCCCTCTCACTCTTCCCCCCCTCCCAGCCCTGCTCATGCCCCTCACTCTCCCTCACAGGTCCCCAAGACAGGGCCCTACTGGTGCCGCTTACCTCCCTGCCCACAGCCCTACCCCCCTGGCCCTGCTAAGAGGCCTCCAGCTGCCAGGGCCATGGGGCCAGGGACCTGGGTATGCAGCCCCCTGCCCCTGACAGAAAACAGTGACTGCCGCAGTGGACCAGACCATGGAGCTGGCTCCCCTACTACCACCTGCTGTGGGTTTGGGTGGGTGAGTGGGCCTGGCTCCTCACTGCTGCCTGCACTCCCAGAGGGGCAGTAGGGAGCTTGCATCCCCTAGACCTGTGTGCAGGGTTGGGGCAGTACAGATGCATGCTGCAGGCTCAGGCTCCTGCCCTTCTGCTCTCCCCCGGGGCCTCTGCAGCCCACAGGTGCAACCTGGCATTGCAGGGGACAGTGCGGCTATGCAGGAAAGCTGTTTGCAGCTGTGAGCTCCGCGCTGCCCTCGTGCTGCATCCCCTGCACACACGACAACAATGAGGACCTCAACCCTGCACTGCTGCCCCTGCTACTGCCGTGGGTGCAGGGGAAACATAGCCAGGGCAGTGCAGAGCTCATCACGATCTTGCAAAATATTGCGGTTCGTTTCTTTTGGAGGCTCGCAAATAATTCTCAGGCACACACTATTAGCAGCACAAAAGGTGTATTTGCAAATAGGGTCAGAGCAGAGACAGAAAATCTCAGATTACTCCGCCCCCTGAGGAAATTCTTAGCTGGCTTTTATCTCTTCCCTCCTGGGCATGTGTGCAGAAACAGGAACTCTTACAACTCATTTCCGGTTCATACAAACATACATGTGATTACGTCACTTCATCCATTGCATGTATATTATAATTAACTACTTAAGTATGCGGGGTGGATAGGCATATATGCATCAGCTAATTACGCATGCTCAGAAAGCGCTCTAGGTTACCAAGAGTTGAAATCCGCCCCCCTTTCAAGGACACAGTCAGTTGAATTCCAGCTTCTGTAATCTGCATGTGAAAGTCAGGGGGAGAGAAAAAGGGAGTGATTCTTAGCATAAAAGGTCCTTGGTAGTGTTTCTTCTTATCAGGTACGAGATGCAAACTGTGCAGTTCTAACAATACTCCATTTACAATATTTCTAACAACGATAAGCAGCTTTCCTGCACAGCCCCACTGTTCCCTGCTGTGCCAGGTCACACCTGCCAGGCTGTGGAGGCCCTAGGGGAGAGCAGCAGGGTTGAATCCAAGCCTGCAGCAGGCAGCCCACCCCAGCCCTGCCCTGCACACAGATTTTGGGGACACGGGTCCCCTGCCCCACCGGGGGTGCACACAGCAACTGGGAGCCAGCCCCACCCCACCCCACCCCACCCCATATGAGCTGCCTGTGGCCCAGTCCCACTCCCCACTGAGGCCCTCCAGTCATGCACAGCGGTTCCAGGCTCCACGCCCTACATACTGCACCAGCCCCAGCCCATCCCTACCCAACTCTTTCCCTCCATCCCTATGGGGGCCTCAAGCTGCCCCACTACTCACCTGTGAGAGCTGCTCTCCAGGCTGCCTGGCAGCCATGTGCAGGTGCCCCCTGCCTGACTGCCCTCCTCCCACTCCCCCCAGCCCCCTGCAGGCTGGAACTCCACCAGCCTGCTGACAGCTCACTGAAAAACTGCAAAAACTACAGGGATTTTTGCTAAAATGAGAAATCCATGTTTTACTCCAGTAAAGGGGAAAATCCACATTTTACTCCA
This sequence comes from Crocodylus siamensis, assembly GCF_052110815.1. Lineage (NCBI taxonomy): Eukaryota > Metazoa > Chordata > Crocodylia > Crocodylidae > Crocodylus > Crocodylus siamensis. The sequence continues at coordinate 107,505,373 of NC_143397.1, forward strand.
TTTTTCCATGGGAAAAAGAAAACCTGGATCCCTGGCTATCTGTGTTGAGCTGCAGGAAGGGAAAGATGTCATGCCACATGGTAAGGGGTTGTAGAAAATTACCTCCTCATGGAGTAATGTGACAGAAGGCAAGAGCCAATAGAAGACTTGGGTGTTTACAAGTTAGGCACTGCAGTACCTGAAATTTGGGTGCCTGGCCTCAAAGTGGAATCTAAAGCCCAGAGTTTGGTAACTAAACTTCCTGTGCTGTGATTAGAAAGACTAACATCCCTGAGAAAGGTGATCCAGAACACCTGCATGCTGAGCAGGACTTTGCTCTCCAACTTCTACCTCTGCACCCTGCTCCCTCACACAGGAGAGACGTCTAAAGGTTCATTTACCCAGAGTTTGTGGAGGCACTGGCAGGCTGGTCATAAACAGGCTCTTCTAAAGAATGTGGAATACCTTGTTTTTGCTTTATGGAACAATTTAGACATGACATTTCAGTAGAGCTGTGTTCAAAGTGGCCTGCAGGAGTCACCCATGGGAATTAAGACTGCTCATTAAGTAAGGAGACATGTTGAACATGTAACAGCTGCAGCTGCTGAAGAATGGCCAAGATCTCCAATTCATGCCAACTGGTGTCTCTCCAGTATGCAATTATATTGTAACTGGCCAAGTTTGTTTAAAATAACAAGTTTTCAAGTAATAAGATGGCCAGCTTCATTTCCTGTCCTTTATCACTGTATTTGGATAAATTAACATGCTTCTAGCACACCTATTAACAAGATCTCTAAAAAAAGAAAAACACAAACTAATACACCTCTGACTGGTAGTTAATGAACTTACCAGATTTTGCTCTGTTTTTATTACTAGCGTATGACATAAAATAAATTGCTTTTGCTCACCAGACTCTCCTCAGACTTAGTGAAATATAAAACAGGGATGAATGGAGCTGAATGCCTATAGGTTCACACCATGTGGGCACCCTCCCACACTGCAGGGGCTCCCCACCCCCAATGCACTACATGCCTGTGCAGACACCCCAGACCCATGGAGCCCCACTCACCTTCAGCTCCCCACACTATGCCGCACTGCCTTGTTCCCTGAGGCAGGGACGGGAAGCAGAAGCTTAAGGAGGGAAGGGGAACCCAGAGATTCTAGCTGCATTGCAGCCAGAGTAGTGGGGGCAGGAGGTGGCTAGGCAAAAACTTGGGGGCTTCAGCTTAACCATTCAGGCTAAGTACAGCCAGTCAAAAAGCCTGAGATAGAATCAGTTAAATCTAGGCATGACTCCTCTAAGTTGTATAGGTTGCACTGATAACCAACTGAACTGACTTCAATTTTCAGCTGGGAAAGGCAGGGGGAGGCCTGCCCAGGCCAGTAGGTGGGGCATGAACAGCGTGTGCCCCTGGCGGATGGGGAGGCAAGGCAACTGTCTCCCTAGTAAATGTTCCCAGCTGTCCCCCCACAGGGGGTTAAGGAGCCCCCAGTCCAGTTGCTGGTCCACCTTGGGGGAACCTCCCACTCAAGAGGTTTCCCCCAGCCTGTGTTCCCCAGCCCTGGTAGCCTTGGGGAACTAAGAGGAATTCCCCTCCTCCCCATTGCCAGCTGCTGTTTGCTTCAGCTGCTGCTCCAGGGGAGAAGGAGAAGAAGTCCTTCCAGCTGGGTACCTGGCAGGGCAGTGCAGCCCAGCATGGAGGCACCATGGAGTCCCTCCTTAGGGGAGCTTCCCACAGCCTAGAGCCCCCTAGGGAAAATGAGGGGAATTTTTGCCCTCCCAAACCCCAGAGCAGCTTGACTTAGCTGCTGCAAGTCTCGTGGATAGCCTGAGGCAGCCTCAGGGAATGGAGGGAAATTCTTTCACTCCCCTGCAAAAAGTTTTGCTTCAGACTCAGAGCAGCTCAGGTAAAATGGGCTGCGGAGGGGTAGGAGAATTTTTCTCCACTCCCTAAGGCTATCTGAGGCTGCCCTGGGCTGGGGCTATCCCTGAGACTATCTGAGTTTATCCCTGAGAGGGGCAGCAGCTAAGGCAAGCAGCCCCAGTATTTGGGAGGTGAAGAATTCCCCTCAGCTCCCAGGGTCTGCCCTGGGCTGGGGTGGGGGGGAAGCCCCCCAAGACAGGGGTTTGCTGATGCTCCTATGCTGGGCTGCATGGACAGGCACTTAGCCCTGAAGACTTCTTCTCCCTCCCTCCTGTGGTAGCAGATGAAGCAGTCATCGGCTGGAAAGGGGGAAGGGCTGCTGAGGGTAAAAAAGCCCCCACCATATGGGATTTTCCTCCCCTAATGTGCTGTGTAGACCTTGGCTAGGAGGGTCTGTGGGTCTGTTCCCCAGCCCCTGTCCTGTCTCTATGGGCTGACAGATGCAGGCAGGAACAGGCTGAGGAGCAGAGGGATGAGGCAGCCCCTGCTCCACTACAGCAGACAGCATAGCCCAGGGCTGCAAAGCATCCTGGGATTCTGGGGGACTGGGAGTTAACTTGAATCAGGATGGGATCTGGGACAAAAGTTCCATAAACCAGTTTGACCTAAATCAATTAAGTCTGATACTACATCCAACCAGATTTATCTTCAACCGGTTTTGGCCATTAGGAAAGCAGTTTATGTGCACTGAAGTCTGTTCTGTTACAGGTTTAAGCCAGTTCCTGATCACTTAAACTGGTTTATATGTAACTTCTGTCCCTAGCCTCGGGCTGGATGTGGGCCATAATCTGCCAATTGGGTGGCCCTGGTATAAAATCTTAAGAGGCAAATATAGTCTCTCATATCAGGCAAAATTAAAAACGGAGGAAAAATGGAAATCAAATTACAGTGATTGATGGAAGGGGTCAGACTGCTTGTAGTGCCAGGGTTAAAGAGATTTAGTATAGAACCAAATTACTCTATTAAAGTTATGATAATTCTAGCTCCCTAGACTTACCTATTGAAAGTAGAAGGTTACTAGCATATCTGTAAAGAGAAATGTGGTGCTGAAGGGAAATTTCTTAAGTAATATAGACTGAAACTAAAAATAAGGAGGTGTTTTCTGGACAAACCAGTCCTACTTCATACAGAAAGGTGTTTGTGCACTAACTGCTCTTTGGATATTTAGCTGGTAAATGGATCTATTTGTCTTGAACATGCCCACTTGTTTCCAATCAAGATTTGTCATAAAAGTGATGATTCAGGAAAATGACGTGAAGAACAGCAGGGCTGTAAGAATATTTTTTGCTTTGAGTGGGGCTTTCTGGATTTGCTGCCCTGAGGAAACCAGTTTTGTGAGTGAAAGGTAGGAAAGAGAGAAGCAGCGGGAAATGAGAAACTTGTGGATGAGATTCCCTTGAAAGGTTATACAGGACTCATACAGGACTTTACACCATCCAGAAGCCAGAGTGGGGTGGGAAGTGCTTGGCCACCAGGGGCCATCACAGCTACCCCTGGCACCTTGGTTCTATGCTGAGTTACAAAGCCCTGAGAAAGTGCTCCTTGTGGAGTGCTGTGTTGTTGCCCAGATACCAGGTGCTACTGCTTTGCTCTTTCTGTCCATCAGTGCTTGCTTGCTTCCAGTCTCTTTTCTACAGTGGAGCTTCAAGCAAGCTCATGATTACTTAGTTGTTTTCTTTTTTTTTCTTTTTTTTCCCCAAGAAATAGGCAATTTTAGCTGCTTCTTTTTTTTGTTGTTGTTGTTTTTTTTTGTTTTTTTTACAGGCAGTGAGCAATCCTGCCTGGGAGGGAGGTAGTGAAGCCACTTTGGGAGTTGTCCCCCTAGCTCTCCCGCTTCCCCCGCTCCAATGCTATTCTTGAGTTCACTGTTTCCAACATGGTCAAAAGTGTGTGTATGTGTGGGGGGGTTGGGCGAACACCTTACAAGCTGCTTCACTGGCCCATTTTGAAGTCCGGGGCATCTGAGTGGGGTCAGACTTGATGATCTGCTCAGGTCCCTTCCGACCTTACCAACTATGAAACTAACTATGAGTGGGAGCAGGTAGGCAGGGCATGCTCATAAGTGACACTTCCCCAGAAGCTCTGTGAGCATAGTGTAAATGCCCCCTTAGGGATGCCTTCATATAGTCGGACTTGTATCTTTCAGAAGTGTTCAGATGGGGCTTTTTGGGTGATATGTGTTTTAAAACCTACAACACGCCTAACATTTCTCCAATGGGGAGGAAGCATTATAAATAACTTGTTTGTGATCCCAACTCCCATCTTCTTTAATAAAAATCAGAACTTCTCCCACTGTTCACCAATACAAACATCTGGTCTGACCTGTAACTCAGACCAGTTTTGTGACTCTTGCAAGCATGTGGATATTACTATCCTCTGCAAAGAAACTATCTTTAAAGTCCTGTATAACCTTATACACAAGGTGGATGTAGGCTGCTTGCTTTGGGCTCGGGGCTCTCAGCTCTGCTGCTTTGCCCTTGGGACCCCTGTGCCAGCCACACCGCCACTGCTGCTGGGCAGGCAGGGGGTGTGGTAAGTTGTGCCTCCTGCTGTCTAGTGGGCAGGGGGCGCACAGCTGGAGCAGGTCTCCCAGTGCAAAGGTAGAAGAGCAGAGAGCCATAAGCCCGCAGTGAGCAGCTCACACCTGCCCTTGCCCTGCTTGGCTCTGTCCCACTCCAGACATGGAGCGGGGGCAGGAAGGAGAGGTGGCATCCATCTGCAGTCTGGCTGGGTCTACCCAGCCTCGCATGCTATGCATGGAGGCCTGCCCTCCCCTTGGCAGAAGCAGCAGCACTGGGGGGGAAAGGGCCTCCTTCTCCCCCTGCGGGAATCCATGCATTCATGTTTATAATGGGGTGTGAGAGGCATCCAATGTTCTCTTTGTTTAGGGCCCCAACAAATGTTAATCCACTACTGGTCTTTATGCTCAGGCTGCCTCAAATTTGCCCCACAGCCTACTTGTTGCAGTGCAGCTGATCCCTGCTCAGTTGCCTGCCTACATAGCATGGTGGGGCTGCTGTATTTTTTCCTTAAAGTAGTAGGTGCCTCTGGATCATTGTTACACCCCCTGTCATGTGTTGCTGCTGCTGTGTCCCACCCCCTGCCTGTAATAGTTTGCTTTTCAGGTAGGCAGATAGTTATCTTTCTTTGGGGGTCTGTGCCCACTGGGGCCAGTGGGGGCCCAGTAGGGAAGACGGACTCTGGGACAGCATGGTGTGGAGTGTGGTCAGGGGTACTGGGGTTTGGGGGTGAGTAGGAGACCTCTGGGGGTAGGAGAAGCATGGTGTAAAAGCATTGCTGTGGTCAAGCAGGGTTACCAACTGAAGAACTCTTTTTAACGGATAATCTGCAAATTTTTACTCACAATTAAACTTTTTTTTCACTATGGTTGTTGTTAAACCCCTTACTTTGAACCTAGCCCTTGTCCATGGCCTATAAGAAGGGTTACATTTACATTATGTGAAACATCATACATTTGTAAAACATACATTAGTCCTGGCAGGACAGGTATGGGAGTGACTATTGGGGTGGGGGGTAGTCATTCTCATGAGCAACTCTCTCAGAAGGAGCTGGGGATACAATGCAGACTTCCCCTAAGATGACATAATGGCCACAATTTCTGTGACTGATACCCAGCCTTTGTTTGAAATGGTGTAACTTAAGCTCACATTGTGAACATACTGGTGCACTCAGGGATAGCCTTTGAGTGTGGAAAGATAGAACTGAAATGTTTTCTAGTCAAAGGCACTTGGGAATACTTCAAAAAGTAAACATTTCAGTCAGAGAACATACAAACAGCCCCTGTGAATTTCCTTTCTCGAGCATATCAAACCACTGCAGCCTTCTCTAGGGCCAACCAAAGGGTGTTAAAGCAGGCTGTAGCAACCTGCAGTTCCACTCTCAACTCCCCAGTCTGCTTTCTAGAGTGGTGGGGTAAGTGGAGGTAAGCAGGGATGGGGAAGGGGGGGGGCTCCCAAATACCCTGGGGGCACTGCCCAGCTGTTTGGGGCCCAAGGCTGGGGCAGGGAGAAGGACAGAACCATGGACGGCTCAACCGGGAGGTGTGGGGGGTGGAAGCTCCCTACTGCTGTGCACACTCCTGGGGAGGAGGGTATGGGGGGGGGGAACACGCCCTTAGTTTTGTGGGCAGGGTGGGGGCAGATGCAGGCTGCCTGCTGCTGCCTCAGGCCTTCCTGCCCTGCTGCCCTCCTCCTGGGAGCCCTGCACCAGCTATGCCACCATGGTGAGGCACCCCCTGCCTGCCCAGCAGGAACTGGGGGCTACAGTGTGGAGTTGTGCCCCCTGCTGCTGCCATGAAGGCAGGGGGTGTCTAGCCATGGCACTGCAGCCAGCGTGGGGCTCTCGGGAGGAGGGCAGCAGGGTGGGGAGCCCCAAAGCAACAGCAGGCAGCCTGCATCCGTCCTTGGGGGAAGGGCAGCAGGGCCCATGCTGTGAGGGGCATCTTCTTAGTCCCCCCTTCCCCCGGCAAAAATAAAAATTGGTGCCTATGCCTCTGTCATTTTAATTGTTACATCTGTCTGTGCCCTAGCACTGGCTCTGGACGCTCATACTGTTCTCTCCTTTGTTGCAATGGGAATAGTCAAAACAGTGACCTCCAAAGTTTTGCAACAGTATTCAGAAAGTAATGTGCTGTGGGGAGCAACATCCTTTCTTCTCCTTGTCAATCTCATTTTTAACTTTTTAATTTCAAATGTGCACAAGCAATATCAGAAGGTCTCCAGGGCAGTCTGTTTGCCTGCAAGCCATGGGTTGGTGACCAGTGCATTAGAAGCTCAGTGTCCCCTGGAAAGTATGTAGCAAATATGTTGAGTATATCCTTTCTGTAACTGCACCCAAACAACCTTACCCAGAGCTTCATAACAGAAAACTGGAAGTAATCGAATCAGAAAGATTAAGTAAACCATACGCACCCATCACAGAGATTTTTTGGAATTATATGAAATTTTAATTCCTTGCTCTTAGTCATAATAAACAGGCTAAAACAAGTTCAGTTCTTTATTCATCTGCACACAATCCACAAGAAGCAGTCATCTGAAAGATCTTCAGCTTTCTGGGGATTCTTCATAGAGAACTTCATATTATAGTTATAGTTATAGTATAAGACATCTTTGATGTAGGTTCTGAGAAACAAGGGACAGGAAGAGCAAAAATAGTTGTAAATATCAAAACTACTGCACCTCATAGGTAGTAGTCCACTAAAATATGTTAGCTCACAAAATCCCTGTAACAACAACAATATGGAATAGTTAGCCTTTCACAAAACCCACTGTTTAAAACAGGTAAGTGCTCTTCTAGCCAACACCCACTGCCTGTTAGCATGGGCTCCTGTACTAGTCTGAGCCACAACTGCAGGACTAGCTTTCCCATTTCCTCTTGCTTCCACATCTTGTTGACTTTAGCCAGTCAGTGCTTTTCATCTTCTCAAACTTAAGTGCATGTGTGCTATGTTTATATGTGTGTGTATACATGTGTGGATAGATAGACACATCTCTACATACATGTTGGTGTGTGCATCTATATACATGTGTATATGTTTGTGTTCATGTACACATACAAAAAGGCATACACATGTGCCTTTTCTCCATTAAAACACTTTTCCACGTTTCTTCTCAAGCCAGGTGACGAGACTCCACCAGTAATCACTGGAAAACCAAACAAAGCTACTCCTTAATAGCCAGCACTTTCCTTGGGAGGGTTGCAGCTGCAGTCCCTTGCCTGTAGTTTATATTCCTAACACGGGGTAATGCTGTTTAAAAACATCAGCACTTTGGAGCAATCCCAACACAGACCCCAGTTCCCCCAGCAAATGCCCTGGTTCCTCTTGGTTCCAGAGAACGCATGTGGCCTGAAGGTACAAATAGATGGGTGTCTGCTTCAAAACTGAGTCTCCTGACAGAAGCAAAACTGTAGTGTGCAGCAGCTCGTACAAGTAGGGTCTGTTCTTCTCTTCAAGATTTTACATGTCAAGTTACTGCAGTTAACATATATTTTGGAGGTAAACTTTCCACCATTCTAGATCTTTTGCACCATAGCTTGTAGGCACATCCAGATAGCAGTCTACTGTTCTAGGTGCTTCTCATTAGACCCTTGAGGTGACTGATGACTTTGCTGAGCACTTGAAGAGCTGAGACATCTCCCCCCTCACCAAGGGGTCATGGGCTGGTGAAAGGGAGACCACCTGAGGGCACTGAGAGGAAACTGAGGAAGCCATTTCTGCAGTGAACCAGCTGCTAAAGCTCAGAAGGTCTCAGGCAAATACCCTGAGGAAGCAAAAATTAGACACTTAATATTACAGACAAAGCAGTTGTCAGCATCTTGCTACCCGTCTTCCCTATTTCTGTTTTCACCTCATCCTTCTCTCCTTGCTTTCTTGTGGCTTACATATCATTCTCTGTGGGAGTCCCCTGCTTCTCCATCGGGGCTTTTAAATATCCCATTATATGAAGCATAGTTCAGCTATTGGCAGGAGAGACAATTAAAGAAACAAACCAAATTGCTGGACAGCAGTTTCATTTGGCAGCTCCTTCTGGGGCTTACTAGTGGAAATGGCTTCACCTGAGAGAATAAGGAATTAATTTCCTTTCATAGTAGCTGCTAAATCAGAGGTGTATGGCAGGCAGCTCCAGAAACTCTATGCTGCAGTTTTCAACAGTTGACAGATCAAGGTCAGTATTGGATTCGGACTGTAGTTGTTCTGTGATGTCCAAACTAGTATTTGAATCTGTCTCATCCTGTTGTTGGAAGTGCTGTGGTTTTCCTGATGGCTTATGGCAACAGTGCCTAACATGCAGCAGACATGCCACAGGTGGTATGAGCAGCCTCTGGACATGGCACAAGGCAGATTGGGGAGAGGACATGTAGCACAGTTGTAGATAGGGCAGAAAGCAGAGCAGCAAGTTGGGCAGGAGAAGGGGATTGGAGCAGCACTTGTGGAGAGTATGGGGCTAGCGTGTGGCATGCCTGCGAAAAAAATGGCCCCTGCTTGTCTACAAGAAGCTTGGGAAGATCAGGATGGAGGTTTGACTAGCACACCTAGCTAAGCCAAGGGAAGCTCCCAGCAGCCCATTGTTTTCTTCTCTATCATCATCAGAGAGCTAGGGCAGCTCAGAAGAGGAGAGGAGGAGGTGTTTAGACAACCAGTGGCCAGTAATGATTACCTTGGTACTCTGGTGCACTAGGCTGGTTGGCCCTGGCCATAGCACAGCACAATCCAGCTGCTTCCTTTGACACAAACCCTGTGCCTGGTAAGTGAAAGCCCTCTCTGCCCATCTTCTTCCCCCCTGAGAAATCTCTCCACTGAGAGGGAAGTGGGGGGAGGTTTTGCTCTCTTTGCACTGCACAGGCCCCATAGAGGCCCTCTCAGACCTTTGCTTGTGGCTCTTTTAGCAACAATATGTCTCAACCTCAGTCTGAGAAAGTTGGACACCTCACTGCGTAGCAGGAAGAAGGTCCTCCTTACACAGGAAGATGTACCTGTCACTACAGGAATGGTCCATAAATCAGTGAGCGGTCATAGTTACCAAGGCATTAATTCTTCTGGTACCTGCACAGTGACACAGAGGAGGTCAGGTTGTTTCGTTATCATTTCTTCAATATATATCCACACACATTGCATTTAAGAACTTTAAAAAATATCACTAAATGTAATAGACTGGTCTTGGTTGGTTAATATGAGGAAAGGCAGCATGATCTTTTAGCATGAGTAAATACCTAGGAACAGCTTCTCTGGGATTGTGAAGTGTATTGTTTTAAAATACAGTAATGTCTGTATTGTTGCTAATTTTTCTTTCAGCTATAGTCAAAGTCTGATGCTCATATAGTAAGGATTTGTTAAGCTGCCTGTGCTTTTTAAATTATCAGCTCAAAACATCTTGTCCAACTTTCCATGATATCTGGGAACTGCTGTATTCAGAGTATGCTCTTTGATGGCAAATCCAGGCCTCCTGGACCAAGACACTTTCCTTTTAAAATAAGAAAGTCTTAGTTGATGAAGAATACAGGACCTAAGTCTCTACATATCTCTGGACCTAAGTTTTCCCAAGTCAATTCACTTATTGCTTCATGGATGTCTTATGGACTAATGAATTATTTTGAAGTTCTTTGAAATCAAATGCATGTTGTTATTACAGTAGAAGTCACCGGATGGAGCTGTTATATAGTCTTACAGATTCTTTGCTTTAGCATAAAAGCAGCATATAGTCTTTGAAAGGCTGTTGTATTGTTTAGGATCTCTGTTGTCATTTCTTTTGAATGAACCCTTGCAAGTAGCAAGGGAGTTTTTTGGCCTTAATCTCTAGGTGCAGAGCTGCTGCCTGGGAACAAGGCACTGGTATTCAGCTGCCATTCCTCACAGATGGAATCACCTGTTTGCAGTTTGTTACCACCTCTGTTCCAGGACTGGGTGTTTACAAGAATATAAAGAAAGATGTTACACTAAGAAAATCAATAATTCCTTCTCTAATGGGAATCTAATCTACACTTCCTAATATGTCCTGCTGCTCAGCACACTACTGCTGCTGTGTAAACATGTCCATCCTGGCAAGTTTAGGATTATTGGAGACACCAAGATGCAGGTTTACTTCTGATGGTAGTTGGCCACAGGGCCCAACTGGCAGGGTGTCTTTAATAAGCCACCCTCAGCTCAGGCATACACATCCTTCTTTGGTCTCCCAGAGTTTAGACTCAGGATGCTATTTAAATGCATGCCTGGATTCCAGTGGGAATTAAGTATCTCTGTAGGTGCTATCCTGATGAGGGGGATTTTGTGAATACACCTTGGATGAAGGTCAGGGCATGTTGCATGACTTCCTCCCTGTTGGCATTTTCTGGGCTTTGGAGAGGTTGCAGAGTGAGAGAAGGTGTTGAGTAGGTGGCAGCTGTTGTGAAACAATAGTTGGTGAGAGCTTTTTGTTGATACTGCTACTCTGTGGAAATTTTAGGTTCTTCACATGTGCCTTTAGGCTCTCGACCCAAAGGCTCTAATCCTGTGATCTGAACAGTCCCGAAAACTGAATAAGCAAATTAAAATACAATAAGCAATACACTAACAATATAGTAATTGGTAGGCATTAGCTTAGTCTTATTGACCTAACAAGATTACAGCTCATGCCACTGAAGAAGAATATTGATGTGCCCCATTCTAGTAGTGTGAGTCCAGTAAGGTGGGAGAACTCTTGCCATGACCCGGAGGTCTGCTGAGTAAAGGAAGGCACTGCCATCCCACAGTGTGCCATCAGCTGCCTAACTCAGTTTGCAAATAATCACTGGCTCTTTGAGAATTCTCAGCTCTCAACTCTGCCTGCTTTAATTTTGTTAGGGAAGTTTAGCCAATAGTCTTGTTCCTTTAATCCACAGCTCTGAAAGTATAGCATCCCCCTTGTGATCACTGAGTTGCCACAAAGGATTTCCTGTTTTCAGTTCTCCAGTCATTTACATTTATGTCAAAGCTCAGCACACAGTTGTACAAGATCAATGAAAGACATGCTCTACATAGGATGCTATGTAGTGAGTCTCCTGAGCTCTTAAAAAACAGACTGAGGCAAATCAGACTTACTCCTGTAACATTTAAGATCCTGACATCATGGAAAAGAATGGCTGGAAGATAACTTAGAGGTGATCTAATCTAGCGGTTCTCAAACAGGAATCTGTGGCCCTCTGGGGTGCCGCAAGCAGGTTTCAGGGGGTTTGCCTGGCCCAGTGCAGGGAGGAGTTGCCTCAGCCCCCTGGTGAATCCCAAAGAAAGGGTGGGGTGGGCCCGTCCTGCCCTGCCTGGCCCCACAGCCATGATCTTGCAGGTGGCACTGCAGTCAAGTGGGTGAGGCTCCACGCTGCTGCTGCTCAGATGAGTGGGACCTTGGGGCTCCCTGCCACTGAGCCCATCTGCTGCACCTAGGACCATGCAGGTAAGTCTGGGAAACCAGGCTGCTCCTCTCCTGCCCAGGGAGTGGCAGCTGTTTCACAGGGCAGAGGTGGGCTGTGGAGTTTTTATAGCATGCTTGGGGGGCTCCTCAGGAAGAAAAAGTGTAACCTGGGTGGTACATGGCTGGTACCCCCTCTTAAATTGAAGAGATTTCAGCAGGTGCATATATGCTGTGGGAGCGTGACAGCCTAGCTGCAGGCCAGCTCACCTCCTTTCCGTACAGAGCAGATCACAGAACAGGAACATCCAGTGATACTTAACTATTTCCAGTTTTAATTATACAACATTATATAAAACTTATAAACATATGCAAAAAAGGGGGTTTACAAAGACAATAACTCTTGTCAACCCTGAACTCAGGCACAGGCCTCAATTCGCTGTGGCCTTCCAGTTGGTATGCAGGCCCTACCCTCAGCAGGGCCCCTCCTGGCAGCAAGTTTGGGGACACTCAATGTTAAAACACAGATTACACAGCAAATCAACAAAGGAAGACCTGGCAGTGGTGGAATGATAACAGAACATGCACAGTGATATTACATCAAATGGGATACGAATACCCAACAATAACCAATATGGTTAAGTTCAGGTATAGAGTTGGGGTTGCAACAAGCGAAATAGAGTAGTTTACAATCCCCTCATAATGCAACATTAAAGACACAAGTTTACAGTGAGAATCCCAACAACATGAGGAACCAGAACACAACAATGGTACGGCAGCTATACCCAAAGAAGAAATGTTACGGGGGGAAGGAAGCTGCTACCTTAAAGCAACACCATCTTCCTCCCCTAGGCCACAGCTAGGAGGGGCCCCATAACCATGGAAACCACCCTTAACAAACAGGGGGGTGTAGGTTTCTCTCTACTCCCTTTGGTAGAGAGTCCCTTTAGGTCAGGGACTTCCCTTTGATCACCCGAGTGGGGGAGAGCTCCTCCTCTGTGGAAATCCCTTTCCCAGCAGCTTTGGAGAGTTAGGCTCATCTCTATCTGTGGGCTGAATGTGGGATGTCCTGCCTTCCTCCCTTGCTGGGGTGGTTGACCCACCTGGTTGCCACTCTTTGCAGGAAGGCCCTAGCTGTCTCATGCAGCCACCGAGGCCTGTCAGCCCTCCCTCAGCCCCCTGTGCACTGCCCTGTGCACCAAAGGGGTGCCTGACTCATGTAGGGATGGGGACATGCGCTGGGAACCCTCTCTGCCCCATGCACCACCCTGTGCACCGATGCATGCACCAAGGGTTCCTGTCTCGAGCAGCCACCAAGTTCCTGTCTGCTCCCGGATTCTCTTCAGCCCTGTGCACCGAAGGCGGCCTCCTCATGCAGGGCTGGGGACCCACGCTGCCTCGTGCAGCTCGTGGCGATCCCTTCAGCTTCACAGCCCTGTGCACCGATCCATGCACCAAGGGCTCTTACTTCATGCAGGGTTGGGGACACATGCTGCCTTGTGCAGCCAGATTGGAAGCAGACCAGTGAGCAAGCCTGAGGAGTTAGTTCACTCTCAGATCCTCTTTACCTTGTCCCTAGGTCAGGGTGGGGCAAGTGTTCCTCCTGCCTTCTACTGATTGGTGGGGAAGGGAAATGGCCCCATCAATCAGCCTGAGCCATCTGGCTCAAGCCATCAAGCCAGGCTGCCATCGGCCAGCCTGCCACAAAAGGTTGAGACCCTGATATCTAATCCAGCCCCCTGCTTAAGAGGGGATCATCCCTGACTAACCATCCCAGACAAGCATCTGTGCAACCCAGCCTTGAAAATTTCCAGGGATGGGAATTCCACAGTTTCCCTAGGTAGCCTGTTCCAATGCTCTATGTTCCCTTATAGTCAGAGTTCCTCCTAATCCCTAACCTAACTTTCTTCTGCTGCAGTATGAGGCCATTGTGCCTAGCCCTGTTTTCTATAACTAGACAAAGTGTACGCTAATTGGCTAATAAGCCTCTTTCAGTCACTTGTGAAAACAAATGAATTTGCAGTTACTCATGCATATTGGAACTGTAGCTGACATGCTAAAAATAATTGAACAGTCTGACATCACAGGGAAAATATCTGAGACAGTTTAAAGTACTCTATGATAGAGACTTTGGAAGCTCCGGCCAGTTTTTCCTGTTGCCTAGGTAATAAGCCAAAGTGAGATCGCTTGCAGTGTCAGCTGACAGAATCTGATCCTCTGATAGCAAAGACCTGATGCCAAAAAATCAGGCCTAGCTAGGCCTCCTGGGTTGTTGGTTGATTGTATGAATGCTGATATTTGGTATTACTGAGGATATTTAATTCCCAAAGCATTTATCCATTCCTTTATCATATGAAGAATACATCCTTACAGATAATGCTTAACATCATTTCAACATTAAATACAGGACAAGAGAAACAGAGAAATCTTAGGAAATTAAAACAATAGTGAAAAATAAAATTCGCAGTGAAAGATTGACTTCACTGTAGTGGCACAGTTGGTGGCAAGTCACAATTGTGTCTTCCTTTTTTGGCATCTTCATGGCTGATAACTTCATGGGGAGATCCATGGGAACTTCCCTGATATTTATGGTGGATAGAGTCTAGGTGGAAATGAGAAATGTAAGGGCTTGAGTTTACAACCTTGTCACAAATAGATCATTACTGCTATTCAGGCCTGGTTGCTAGGGCTGATGTTAGCCTGTATCTATAATGGAGGAAAGATTGAGAACAGATAATATCTCATTTCAGTCTAGCAAATCCTAACTACATGTTCCCTATCATATCTGGCCATCATTTGCTCACTTAAGAGAGAATGCAGTCAGTTCACATCCATGCTGTTTGTCATATATCCTGACACTTACCATGGGATAAAAGCATACCTGCAAGGCAATAAGTCTGGAGAAGCTGACAAGTGGTGGAACCCGTGGGTGAATCCAGGATTTTCTAAACAAGTGTGGCACACCACTATTCAGACCATGAGGGGATGGGAGTGAGGTATAGCTGGAGCCCTGGGTTGGTGGGATACATGGGGGAACCAGGCAGAGAGCAGGCACACCCAGGGAGGGACCTGCCTGCTAGGGCTGTGCAAAATTTCGCCAGCCATTTTGTTTCGACGCTGTTTCGACTCATTTCGAGGTTGAAACAGCGAAATCAAAATGAAACAAAGGGCTGCGAAACAGCCTCAAAGCAAAATGAGGCTAGTTGAAAAGTTTTGGAAGTCAAAACGTTTCGACCATAGCGGTGGGGAAATGAACTCAACCCAGCTGGGCTGTCTTCCCATCCCTGGCACTACACTGGGCCAGGGGCAGGGAGTCAATCCAACTGGGCTGAGATACCAACCCTGGTGCAATCTAGCGCTAGGGATGGGAAGTCAGCTCAGCTGGGCTGACTTCCTGTCCCCAGTGAAATGTCAAAACAGCATTGAACCAGCCTTTTTGTTTCAATGGAACAGAACGGAACAGCTGTTTCAAATTGAAATTAAATATGAAACGGAACGCTGTTCCGTCAAACCTCAAAACTCAAGGCAAAATGAAACAGTGCTGTTTTGCACAGCCCTACTGCCCACCACCACTACTGCTGCCATGGTCCCCAGTTGGTATAGGGGTGGAGGAACCTGGCACTCCATGTAGATGGAGTGGGACAGGAGGGCTTCTGGGGCTCCCCCAGGCCTGTGTCTGCTTGGGGCAGCAGGGGTGGTTTGGGGTTGGTTCCTCCTTCCAGCATCTGCTCCCAGCCAGTAGGGATTACTGTGAAGGATGGCAGGGAGCAGGTACAGGAAGAGTAAAGCACCACTGGTGCTGTCCCTTGCCAAGCCTGGGATGTGCTAAGCTGCTTTCTGTAGCCAACTATTGGAGTAGGGTAATAGTGACTCTGGGGCTCTCTCTGTGCCCACATCAGCAGTGAAAGTGGGGGTGTGACCACACCACTGCATTCCCTCCACTCCCAGATCCATACCAGGCAAAGTCCTATCTCCTTTTACCCCATGGTAAATTGTTCATATTCCATACTGTAAATCACTTGGGCACTTTTGAAAATGTTACCTTGCGATGCATCTTTTGTAGAGAAGAACAAAACTAGATCCTCTAACTTTTCAGTAAAACAGGAGGTGGTTTTGGGCAATTCCTTGTACTGAAAAACATGTATTAAAATGTATGACATCCCTTTACCACCAAATCAATAATATTTCTATTGCCATTGCAGAGATACTTTCTTTTTTTAACACTGCATCCCAAAGCTGCCCCCAAAAGTATGCAGAGCTGACTTTTTTTTTTAGTGAGGTTCAATCATGTATCTGATCTGACCCAGTCCCATTCTGCTTACATTGTTATCTGACAGTAATTGACATTAGATACAGTACTGAATAAAAATAAGAGGGAATTACTGGAAAATAAACACCCTGTTCTTTATTTTTCTAAAAAGCAGCTGGATTCAGATTGACATACCCAAGCTAGGATGCTTAACACAGAGGGATGGCTGTTAGGTTACAACAAATAGGGCTTGGAGTGGAGCTGGTTTATTTGTAAACAATAAAAGCAAAGGGGCAGAGGATGACTGACAACTGCTGCGAACATCTAAAATCTGTATCCGAAGCAGCAATTATAATAGCAGAGGACTTGAGAAAATATAAAAGGACAAGTTGCATCTGTGCACAATTCCTGAGTGAGACAGACCAACGCTGAGCCAGGGAGCAGCTGACTCCAATGCACATTGCACTGGAGTTTATTTCTTTGCACTAATAGCATGTGTAGATGTACTGCATACAGAGTCTTGGAAATCTGGCCTTAGGTATATGAACAGAAGCTCAACCCCTTGGAAAACTTAAGCCATGCCTAGACTACAAACTTCCCATGCTCAGCATCAGTGCCCCCAAAAATACAAGGCTGTTCTGTGCACCCCTTCAGGCAGAATTAATGCAGCCATCTATGTTTGATGCTGGGACCTGGCTAATTGGTGCTGTCTCTCAGACAGCCCTCTGGGCCCTGAAGACACAGATACAGTGTGTCTGTTCGGAAGGGAGAGGGTAGGGGCATGGAGCTCTATGCAGTATGTTTGAGATCACTGCTACCTGTGTGGTGAGTCTGCAGTCCAAACATGTCCTCAGCTCCAACTGTAGGTGCAATGCACTTGGAAATCTGCCCCTTCTGCCAAAGAAGATTACATTTTTAATTCCATATTTAGTTCAATACTTTTTGGCAAATTCAGGGCCAGTACTTTCATTTTGCTGAAATTCTCACATTTTGTTGTATTGAGAATATTGTTTTCATGTTAATTGCTCCCAAGGACAGATAACATAATTATGTGACTCACAATCACAAATGAACTTAAAAAGGCTGCTGTGGTTTTCCATGGAAAGTATGCAAAGAAATGGGTTTACAAACCATTCAATAATGTGAAAACTGTGAAAGCACCTTTTTTGGTGAATATTTTCATAACGTCTTTATCTACGAAGTGAACTGGAACATTTCCCCAGCGTTTCATTTTTAAATATGGTCTGTATCTATTTGTCTAGTTAAAGCAAAAGAAAGTGCTCAACTCCAATGTACATATTCTACATGATTCCCTGGCTCACATGCTCAAGTACTGTATCCTGTATTGACTAAAAAGTGTTGGAGTAGATATGAGGCGGTGTTCACAGGATAGGTAAAGCTAAATAGTTTAGTAGACTATGGATCTGAGCATTTATCGTAGTGTTATATTCTTTTGAATGGCTGATAGTACTGGTATTTGTGCATGTATGAAATTAAGGTTAGTTACAAGTGTCAAGCTGATCCGGTTGAGGACTGAGATTAGTTCTGTCAGATTTAATCTTGATGTGAGTTCATAGGCTCATAGGAAAGTAAGGCTGTAAGGGACCTCACAAGGTCATCTAGTCCAGACTCCGTTTTGGCCCGTCCTCTGTTTTTACTCAAGGCAGGATCACATCTGAATAAACCATCCCAGCCAAGAGTCTGTCTAGCCTGCTTTTGAAAGTTTTTATGGGGATTTATCACTTTAACATCAACTAAAGCAGCATTTCTGAATGTCTCGTGTTATGCAGACAAATGGGGAAAGCTGTTATTGATGGGCCTGGCTTCAGACCCATCAATAGCTACCTCCAAAAGACTACCATTTGCAAGAAATGCATCGCTCAGTTCCTCCTTCCATCTTCTGTACATATCTGTAGAGGTGCCAGGTGATGTTGTTGGCCAGTAGTTATCGTGTGAATCCCTAAGATTCCTTTTGAAAAAGACTGGGTCATGGACATACATGTTGAAGCCTGTTTTAATTATAAAAATTCAGATCTCACAAATTTAGAATTGAAATATTGAATATGATGCCTTTAAATAAAACACCAAACCTGTTGCATACCTTGCCCCTTTTTGCACACTTGACTACTGTTACTTTCAGAGAGGGTTGAGTTTTTTATACATTATGGTAGTACCTGCAAGTCCTGTTGTGCTAGGTGTTGTTTATATATACATTGTGTAAGACAGTCTGCCCCAAAGAACCCATAATATGGGAAAGGGGACAGAGAAAAATGACTTCTTTAAAGCCACATACACCTAGTTAGTGGCAGAGCAAAGACTAGAAACCAAGTCACTTGATTCATGACTCTGTGCCCTTTCCAGTAGACCACAGCCTTATGGGCTTAGTGAGGCTGCAAATTGCAGAGTTACTGTCATCAGTTGATAGCTAACAGTGATCTTCAAGGGATTATGTCAAGCAGTTGACATTAATGTAAGTAGGGGGGTGGTTGTGAGCCTATGGGGGATACTGTCCTGTATCCTGTATATGAAATGACCCTGTACAGATTCACTGAGCTGTATATGAAATGACCCTCTAAAGATTCACTGAGCTGGGTCACGTGGACTTGCCCCTGTGTTCTCCATTCTCTGTGTACCTGGGGCAGGCCACTGCATCTTGTACATTCTCCATACCTCCACCTGGAATGGACAGGTGATGAATATCATAGACCAGTGGCCCTTACAGGGTCTGTCAGAGATGAGGGCAGCTCTCAGTGAAGCCTTGGTCTTTCCAGCTCCACCAGCACCACATCTGCATTGAAAGAATCTTGCTATCTCGTGGTCCCCAACCAGCCTCAGTGCCTAGACTCTCCTTTGGTAAGAGCATTGCTCCATAGAGACCCTCATAAGTTTATACTAGCATGTTGCTTTAGGTAAGCTAGTGAGCAGAGGCTGGGATCACAGCTGGTCTCTCTCATTCCATACCAGTGGTTTTCAAGCTGTTTGCAGTGTTCTTTTGGGTACTTTACATGTTTGAGGACCAGGGGAATATGAGGGCTACTTTTCATCTTCCCTCATTAACTCTCCCTCCCCTCCTTGCTCTTTGACCAGCAAGGCATGTGCTTATGTTTAAACAAGCAAAGAGTCTTATAGCAGTCTTATAGGATTGTTTACTTTTCAGTGTTTTACAGTTTGAGTTTCTGACATTGGCTCGTGGTATCCCTGAGTCCTTTCTTTCCCACTGTACAGCACTAAACATATGGAGTTGGACAGCTCAGTGGCATCCACTGAACAAACTTGCAATTGAAAATGAAACTCATTCTATGGTTCTTTGTCTCATGAAACAAGGGAAAGATCCCATGAACAAGGGAAACACCAAGATGCATAATTCTGCTGGATATCTAGATTGCAGTTTCAGCATGGTTTACCTGATTCACCACAATGGTTATGTGCCAGATAAGTGAATGCAGTGATTACTATAGGAAGTAAGGCAATGTATTGTATTGGTATTGGAAGGGAGGGAGAAGATACTAAAGCACCACAAGTACACGGAGCTTCAGAAAGTTCAGCTATTATTGAAGCAGGAATTGCTGGCCTGTATTATATATGAGGTCAGAGAGGGAGGGCCATAGATTATGGAGTTAAGGAAGTCCATTTAATGTTATAGCCGTAGTACTTCATGTTTTTGTCCAAGTCATGAGCTAGGTTTTGGCTTGGGCTTCCATTATGTGCTCTCATCTTCAGATCAAGATACTTGTAACTTGTGCTGCAGTTACTTGATTGTTACTTATACAACAGCTGAAATTATTGTTTTCTTGAAAATCTTGCAGAGAAACACAGGCTCTTTTCTTAAATGGCACCTTGATGATTGGTGAACACTTGAATTTAGTATAACTCAAGTTTATACCTTGCTGTTTCCTTTCATACTGTCAGAGAATAAAGTGACTTATGTGCTTTTTATTATTTTTGTTGATTTGGAGACAAAACCAACACACCTGACAGAAAAATATGAATTCACTGCTTTACTTGGTTCTTTCCTTTTTATTGCAAAGTGAAGTAAAAGAGTTTCAGTTAAAAAAAACAACAAAAAACTTAACAGTACTCTGGATGGATCATAAATTATTCACATTTCTTTTCAGCTAGAATCTCACAAAGAAGATACATTGGGTCAAATGTTGTTCTTAAATCACCCATTCAACCCCACTTCTGTAAACTTTCACAATTATACATTATGCTTATTGATTTGTAAGGCTTTATTCTGGACTGTGCACCTCATTATTTTGAAGTGCTTTAACCATGCACATGGCTAAAATAACCTCTGCCTCAAAGAACTGATGGGGTAAGGCTGTCTCTGTGGTCTGTGGACTCTGGTTGGCCCAACCCAAGTATGAACATTTTCACAACAAAACTTTCCTAATGTCACAGTGTCTGCCCTCGTTTTATATACTCATGGATATCTAGCCCATGATTCTTTGTGCTGAAAGGCTCTAGGATACATTTCTAGCCAGTTGCTGTGGAAACTATGGAAGCATATTGGTTGACAATTAGCACTCAAAGGATCTTGCCTATGTTCTTACTGCAAAGTGAGTTCCACTTAAGCAAAAGCACAGCTTGGGGTTTACCAGGTGTAATGGACGTGCATATCAAGGATTTGGGTATTGATGGTAAGGAGGATTTGGGACACAAATGTGTATGCATATTGCCAAAGACAACAGTATAGCCATCTTCTCTGACAACACTGACTGTTTCATCATTGGCTGTTAGTTCTCAATCTGAGCTGTAAACCACTATGTCCCTTAGGTGTTAGCTGTGATGCAGTCAGTGCCTCTTGGCATTGACTGCATCATGTCCCTCACACTTCTGGGGAGTCCACTTATGAGCATGGCTGTCTCAGCATGCACTAAACTCAGAAATGTGGAGGTGCTCCAAGAGCACCTCCCAGGCAACTCAAAGCCTCTGCAGTGTGTTCCTGGGATGGTTTCACTCCTGCACTTTCAGGTTTGGGGGAGCCTTCACTGAGGCAAAGAAGGCTTAACTCTTCCACCTGTATCATTCCTTTTGCATGCAGAAGGGAAATGCTTGGAAAACAAAGATTCTTGTATGCTGTGCTTCCAGGATAGCAGTGATGCAGTTAGCAGTGATGGCAACTGTCAAAAATGGGCAACTTCCTAACCCTTGTGAGGCTTCCAGCTGCTTGCCTGTCTGCTGAAAAGGCCAGTGAAGGCAGTTTTGTTCAATTTGCCTTTCTAAGTAGCAAAACTGAATTGTAGTTGTAGTTCTTCCACCGTGAATAAATGTATGCTGATATTCTAGGGCAAAAACTGCCTTCAAATTGCAGCACAGTAGATTTAAATTAGAAGTCAGGAAAATCTTTCTTAGAATTTGAACAGTACGGCAGTGGAACAGCTGCTGAAGGAAGTTATGGAATCTTCTTCACTGGAAGTTTATCACAAGGAGGTTTAGATAGGCATTGGTATAGGATGATTTAAGAGTAGCATTCCTACATCCAAGCTGGCAGTTGAGGCAGATGGTCCTCAAGGTCCCTCCTAACCATATACTTCTATGACTCGACCAGGCTGCCAAAGGAACCTTGGAGACCTGGTCTAATATGTGAATGCTGAAAGACCTGGGAGCACAAGATCTAGTAACATGAGCACATTTCAGTGCAGTGTCACTGAAATTAATTGACTACAAGTAGGAAATCCTTAAAGTTAAGAACCAAAAGTAATCGCATTCCTTGGGGCTGGAAGACAGAAGTGAGATTAAATCTCAGAAGTATTTTGGTAGCAGGCTGATTACCTCCTGCCAGGGTACTGTGACTCCACTCCTACCCCCTGTGCAAGCCAGTGCTCTCAATGCATAAATGAGACCAGTCTGTCACCAGTCCTTGTTAGCCTCTGCATTGATAGGTGTTTTCAGACAGAAGTTAATTTTACTATCTCTGCAAATAAAGGTGTTCATCTCTCGGGTAGTTGTAGTTATAGATAGGGTAACCATAACAATTTGAGGGAAATACAGGAAGGGGTAAGGAAATCTGGGATGGTGGGGGCACATGTGCACACAGCTCCCCTGACACACGCCTCCCCTCACCCCAACTACTGCATAACTGACTCCGTTTGCAGGCCAGGGTGGGAGGAGGACCCTGGAGCAGCTCATTGGCTGGGCTCCATGGAGAAAACTGAAGCAAAAGTCCCGGATTGGCATGAACCCGCCTGTAAATGCCTAGCTTCTAACTCAGGAGCCACAAATGCCATCAGGTTCTCACCAACCTGGGAATTTTGCTTTAATTTTCTTTAGCAGCTGGGATACTGAGACAGTCCCGGATTTTGGAAACTGTACTGTCCTAGGTAGGACATATGGTTTAAAAGAGCCTGGAACTTACAGTATTCAAGGGGTATTTCCTTTCATTAGGGTACAATCAGAATAACCAAGCCATTGCAGTGTTCAGGGAGAGATGATCTGATTACATATTTATAGCCAAAGATGGACCCATTTTATAGGAGCTGAGGAATCTGTCACTGCGGGGCAACTAAGATAACTGGCAGTTAAATAACAGGATTAAAATAGGCTTTAGGGGTTAGGGGAGAAGTACAGAGAGTCCTTTACAGTGACCACAGGCAATAGCAACCTGTGGACAGGAATTGCATGACAGGTTGCCCAAAGGTGGAGAGGATTGGGTTGATCATGGCTCCAGTCTTTGCCTCTTGGCATTGACTTGGAAAGGCTTAGAAACATCAGTGGAGATGTAAGGGTTTGGTCCAGTGGTTACAGTAAGGCTACCTGGGCTTAATTGCCTGCTGTACCACAGACTTTCTGCGTGAGCTTGGGCAAATCGCTTACTCTGTCTGTGCCTTGGTTTCCTATCTGTATGCAAGAGTAATGACCAGACCTCAGAGGGGTGTTTAGAGGCTAAGTACACTGGTGATCATGATGTGCTCAGATATCACAGCAACTGAGAACCATAAAAGTATTCTGATTTAGGTAAGGGTTATGGATTAGGCAACCCCGGGGTGCCCTAAGGAGTTTGCGGAAAGACTTTGCTTCCCTGAAGCATAGTCCTAAGTCAGTACAGCTTCACTTGAAGGACTACTCATATGTTTAAAATTAAGCAGATGTTAGAACTGAGTCAGACAGCTTAGTATCTTGCAAGATTCCTACAAGACCCAACTGTGTGAGGCATAGGCTTGCCATGACTATCAAATGCACCATGCTAGTATGACTGGACTTGAGGGTTGGGTGAGTGCTTTAGCTCAGGGGCGGGCAATTATTTAGGCTGGAGGGCTGCTTACTGAGTTTAAGCAAGCTGTCAAGGGCCACATGGGTAGCCCTGGCCCTTGAGAGGTGTCCGGTTCCCTGGTCAGCCCAAAACCTGGTCACCATCTTGGGACTGGAAGTCCCACCACCAACACTTGATCTTTGCCACCAGAAGTCCCTCCCCTTGCCCCTGGAAGTACTCCTTTCAACAAGGGGGTTTGCCATCACAGAACCAGAAAAATATCAAATTATAGTCTAAAAATCAAACATCTATTATAACATTCATTAATTTGATTTCAAAAAATATTTTTGTGCTGATTTACATGTGTTTGTATAGTATACATAGAGGTGATTGTATAATAGCTTAAAATGAAGTCTTTCTCCTGTATATTGTGGAGGGTATGGGGGTTGGTTATAGGTTTGTGAGGGGCTGTGGGTGTGTGGGTATGTAGGGTGTTGGGGAGGCTATGGGGGTGGATGAGTGTGGGGGTGGATGAGGTTGGGGGTGTGAGTGAGTATGTCGGGTGAGGGAGCATGTGGGTATGTGTAGATATTTGGGGTGTGGATGGGTATGGAGTGTGTAGGGGAAGGGGGGCCTGGCTGTGTGATGGGGTGGGGTTGTGGGGTTGGCGCCTGCATGTATGGCAGTGTGAAGGGGGTGTGGGTATATGTGTGCTTCTGGGACCCGCCCTGTGAGCACACACATACACACTCTCTCATTCTCTCTCCCTCCTTCATTGCCCACAGGCCCCGCTATGGTAGGTGGAGCCCTTGCCAGTGCTCCCCCAAGCCCAGGCTCCACATTCCTGGCCATGGGGCACTGGCACTCGATGCTACTTGCCCCTCCTGCCTGTCACCACTGCCCTTCTACTGCTTCCCTACCTTACTGCCTGCTTCTGCTGCTTCCCCATCCCCCCCTGCCTGCCACTCCATCACCACAAGGTTCCTAGCTGCATGGTTGAGACCACAGCTTGCAGCAGAAGCCAGTGGCTGGCATTGCACAGAGTCAGTCAATAATTGCAGGGGCTGGGCCAGCTCCTGATGAGTACTGTGGTCCCAGTGATGCAGCTGGGAACCGTGCAGTGCCAGAACAGGGGGTGAGGAGAAGCAGAGGTGGCAGGCAGGAAAGCATGGAAATTTCAGTGGCAGGTGGGGGAGGGGGAGGGGTGAGTGGCAACAGGCAGGTGAGTGACAGCACAGTGAAAGTTTGGTGGGAGCATGGGGCCTATGTTTGTATCCTGGGCCACGGCCGGCGGGGGCCCAAAGGAGGGTGGCAGGAGCACGGGGTCTAGGCTGGCAGGGGCTTTATAGAGCCATGCTGAACTGCACAATTAGGGAGCCAGGGCAGTCGGTCTGACTCCATAGAGCTCCTGCCAGCCCTGGCCCCAGGGCACTGGTGCAGGTCCCCACTACTGCCCAATTATCACTGTACTCATGCCCACCCACCTGCTCGCTGCCACTCACCTTGACGCCTGCCACCGCCACTTCCCCACTTTCCTGCCTACCACTGCTTCTCCCTACCCCCTCATCCACCTGCCGGCTGCTCTGGCACCACATGGTTCTTGGCTGCATTGCCAAACTGCAAGACTTAGCAGGAGCCAGGCCAGCCCTGAGAACTAGAGTGATTGCCCACGAGCCTGCTTTCCCTTCTCACCCCTCCCCACCCTCCAGTTCTTAGCTGAGTTCCCACTTGGGTGGAGGGAGGTGGGGAACAGCCCTGGGGTCCCAGGCCAGAAGACTCTGCTAGGCAGAGGTTTCTGGTTGGGGATAAGGGGTGGGGCAGGGCTGGGCAGGCCTTGCTGCTGCAGCTGCTGGGTCCTGCCACTGGCTCCTCCTGGGTTCTACTGCTGCTGGTGCCTTGTCACCTTTGAAGATAATATCTTGAAAGATAATAATTAATTTTATAAAAATTTTAGGGGCCCCAGGGTCTGGATAGAATGGCTCAGGCACGGGCCATATTTTGCCCACCCCTGCTTTAGCCTATAGCAGAGGTAGGCAATGTTTTTTGGCCGAAAAAACCACAATGTCTACCTTGGAAGGTGCCGTACTGCCAGCATGCCAGAAAAACAAAATTGGGGAGAGGAGGGGGAGCGAGAGGTACAAGGCAGGGCACACTTTATATTACTATATTTAACAATCATAAATGTTGCCTTTGTTGTTGTGTACTTTTTTGTTAAGCAAGTTGCAGTGAGAGAAAGAGAGAAAAAGAGAAATAAGAGAAAGGGGAGAGAGAGGGAAAAAAAGAGGAGAGAGAAAGGAGAGCAGAGAACCAGGCACCTACACACTCACACAGAGAACCACACACGCATGCACACACAGAACTGCATGTGCACATACACAGAGAACCAGAACAGACACACGCACACACACACCTCCAGAACCAGACACGTGTGCACACACAGATACACAGAACCAGAGGAAGACAAACATACAGAACCAGATGCATGGGTGCACAGAGCTGGGCTGCTGGGCCACTGGACAAAGTCCGACCCAACAATGCCCTGGGCCTGCCGGAGCCACTGTGCTTCCCTGGGGAACCAGCCCCTGGGCTGCAGCACAGCTAGGTGAGGGCCCGGCCCAGAGCCTGCCCATCAGCTCAACCACCCACCCACTCCACACAGCTAAGCCTGCAAAGGTGCAATGCTCCTGGCAAGGGACAGCGCCAGCCCCATCCCAGTAGTGGGGCTGGGCCAGTGCTGGGCTTGGAGTTGGTGGGAATCAGGCTGGCTCAGCTGCAAGCCCTGCTGCAAGCAGCCTGGGCTCTGTAGTTGGCAGCAGCTACCCAGAGCTGTGGCTGGCTGTAGCCAGGAGGTTGTAAACAGCCACATGTGTGCCTCAGAGCAGATGGGGGGAAGGTGGGGGCCTGATGCAGCACAACCCCGGCCTCTCCTCTGCTGCCGGCACAGAGTTGATGACTGGGCTCCAAAGCCCAGAGCAGCTGCTTGTAGCCAGCCTGAGCTCTGGGCCGCTGCGGCAGGCAGGCTGCAAACAGCTGTGCTGGGCTCCAAAGCTCCGGCATCAGCTCCATGCTGGCAGTGACTGCACATGCACCTCAGAGCGGACCGTGGGAGGGCTGTGCTGCCTTAGGGCCAGGCCCTATCCCCGCTGTCTGCTTTGCGGTACATGTGCAGTCACTGCCAGCATAGAGCTGATGCCGGAGCTGTGGAGCCCAGCACAGCTGTTTGCAGGCTGCTTGCTGCAGCTGCCGGAGCCCAGGCTGGCTACAAGCAGCTGTGTTGGGCTCCGGAGCCCTGCTATCACCTCCGTGCCAAGAGTGGGTGAGAAACCGGGGTTGCACTGCCTCAGGCCCCTCACATACCACCCGCATGCACCAGGACAAAGCTGATGCTGGAGCCTGGCACAGCTGTTTGCAGCCTGCCTGCTACACCCAGCCCTGGCTCTAGGTAGCTGCTGCCAACCACGGAGCCCGGGCTGCTTGCAGTAGGACTTGCAGCTTCCCAGCTGCCTGCTGGGAGCAGTCTGGGCTCCATGGTTGGCAGCAGCTACCCAGAGCCAGGGCCGGTGCTGGTGTGCTGAGCAAAATGGCATCGCCTGCCATGCTTGGCACGCATGCTGGGGGTTGCTGACTCCTGGTCTATAGCCTCAGATCCAAGTACAGGGCTGGTTGGGGCCAAAGGGAAGAGCTTACTTTCATGAAACTTTGCTGTCAAGCATTGGGCAGATACTGTTCTAAACTAAACAGTATCATTGTTTGCTGGGCAGATGTTTCCAGCTTGCAATCCTCAACAAGTTAGTTCTCCAGAGAGCTGTGTCACTGCTCCAGGCAGGGGTTGGGACTTGCAGAAGAGTGCTAAATCTTGCCAAGATACCTGGTTTCTTAGATTGCCTTCTGCAGTCTGGGTCTGGGTCTGGCTCCCTATTTGCCTTTCAGTTTCTAGAGTTTCAGTAATCTGCTCCCTAACCTAGGTCACAATGATCAACTTGAAACAAATTTTTTTGTAAGTGAAATGGTACTCATTTATAGTGTTCTTGAGCTACCCTGCGTTACGCCACCTGTTTTATAGTTAGGAACCACTGTCAATTATGCCCAAGAGCTGCTGCTTTTACCTGCTCAGAGATGTATTTTGAGGGGTTGTTTTGTCTCCTTTTTTTTTCTTTTTTGTTTTTTTTTTGGGGGGGTGGGGGCAAGTCATTGATATATTTCTAAAACAATGCATTCTTTTTCTGGAATAAGATCACTTTAATCATGTACATGAGCAACACACCCAGCTTTAGGTGAAGTGTTGGTCAACATTTTTACCATGGAATTTTTCATTGAAAAATGAGTAGGTGTTGATAAGAGGTATTCCCCCCTCCTCCCAACAAAGTCAACACAAAATTCTTTCCCTTTCCCATCCCCATTCAGCATTTTTCAGGAGATTCCCCTGTCCCACTTTTTTTTCCTCCCACTGCTGGAAGAATAGGAAAAAATGAGTGCTTGCCCCTATATCTACATTTGCACATATGCTCTCTCCCTTTCACTCATTCTTTCCTTTGTTTTACCTGTTCCTTTCCCCTTTCCCCTCTTGAAGAGAAAATGGAATCTCCCTCACCAAAATAAATGAAATAAAATTTTTAGAATGTTGTCATTGAAAGATTAAATGTTTTATGAATAGTTTTGAGGGGAGAAAACATTTCTCACTGAACACATTTGATTTTTGTTCTTTGACCAGCCCTACTTTGGTACTGCAATTATTTCCAGTGTTTGGAGAAAAAAATGGGTTGGTTTGTCATGGTCAGCCATGGGCTGGGTTCAGTTATGATCTGGCTGGTACTCTGTATGTGCCAAATGTGGTGTCAGTTTTACATGTACTAATAGTGCAGAATCAGAAAATATTCTTTACATACCAGGAGAGGAAGAGGGTTATAGTTTTTACTGAACCAGACCATGGCTTTGCCATCAGTCCTGAGCTAGGGCTTCAGTTTGAAGCTGACAAAAAAAAAAAAAATTTTAATGAATGAAACAGGAGTAAAAAGCCTTGTAAGTGCCAACGGACCGAGTTATTATTTATGAGCCAAGTCCAAGAGCCATATAAAGCTTGGTACAGCTGGACTGGTGCTTTCTCTTTGGCCGTCATGTAAAACCAGTAACAGAGGGAATGAGCCACAAGCCCAGGGCTTTGGTATCAGAGACTGATGAAGTCTGGGCTTCGTGTACTAGGCCCATTGAAAAGCCAGGGTTATGGAATGTCTTAGGCCCTGACCTAGGGTTATCATATTTCCAGGTCCAAAAAAGAGGACACCTTTCATGGGGAGCAGCATGTGTGGGGAATTGAGAGAGGGGGCACCACAGTGTCATGAGTCCTGCCCCTGCCCATTCTGTTGCCCCTCACTGACAAGCCACACCCCTGCATCTCTGCTTCTGCCCCTCACTCTGGACCCACTGACCCCAACACTGCCAGTACCCCTCACTCCCAGACAGCAGTACCCTGCCCCTCACCCCTTGCTGGTGTCCCTCACTCCCAACCTGCAGCCCCCTGGTGCTGCCAGTGCCCTGCACACCCAGCCCACAGTCCCATTCCATCCCCCGTGCCTCCCACTCCTGATCTGCAGCCCCCTGCCCCCACCCAGCCCTGGTGGTGCCCCTCACTCCCTACCTGCAGCCCCTGCCCCTCGTTCCAGACCTGCAGCCCCCTGCTCCCCTCCCAGCCCTGCTGGTGCCTCTCATTCCCAACATGTATCCCCCTGCCTAGCCCCCCAGCCCTGCTGGTACCCCTCACTCCCAACCCAAAGCCCCCCGCTCCCCAGTCCTGCCAGTGCCCCTCACCCCTAACCTGCAGCACCCCAGCAGCTCAGGCAATGCCTCTCACCCCTGATCTGCAGCCCCTGCCCCCGCCAAACCCTGCTGGGGGGGGCAATGCCCCTCACTCCCCACGCACAGCCCCCCCTACCCAGTGATGCCCCTCACTCCCCACCCACAGCCCCATGCCCCTCAGTCCTGCTGCCCAAGCAGCTCCCACATTTCTCTCTTGCTCTCTGTCCCTCCCTCCCTGCTCCTGGCTGTTTTTTGCTGTTCCTGTGCTGTACCGCAAGGCAATTGGCTGTCGAGGTCATGAGCAGCCAGCCTGGGAGGGAAGAGGAACAGCAAAAAAAAATGGGCATTTTATTCTTATTTTAAAAACCCACCCAGGTGCAGCAGAAGGGGCCAAAAATGAGGACATTTCTGAGAAAACCCAGATGTATGGTAACCCTACCTGACCCTGCAAATACTTCTGTACATTAAGAGAGCTCTGATGAAATCATGGGTAACACTTTGCTCAGTTAACTTCCTGAATAAAACTATTTAGAAAGGAAAGGTAGTCCAACTGTTAGAGCTCTAGGCTTAGCGTGAGTGAACCTCAGCTTGGTTCTCTGCACCCTTAGAGCTTCCAGCTTTCATAGTGCATGGTCTTGGACAAATCATTCAGGCTTACAAGTATTCCTGTGCCTAAATGAGGATTCAGCCATTAGTTTTCCTGCCTTGGGTCCCCATCTGTAATATGCTGTTATAGCTCTGGCCTATGTTCCTGGGTCATTGTAAAGACAAATCATGAAAGCCTGTGAGATGCACTGAGGTTGGGCTAATCCAGGGGTGGGCAAAAGCTGGTCCACAGGCTGGATTTGGCCTTCCAGGTGATTTCATCCAGCCTGCAGGTGTCCACCAATTAATTGTACTCTGCCCAGCCCGTGCACTTCACCCCCACCCTGAAGCTCAGGAGGAGCCTGGCCCCAGCCAGCATGCAGAGCTCCCAGGCAGGGCCACTGCTACTACTGCTGCAACCACTGAGGGACCCACTCAGCTTCCCTGACTTCCAGTGGCTTCTCCTCATGTCCCTGCTGCAGTGCCCACTCCAGGCAGCAGGCAGGGAAGCTGCATCTGAGTGGGAGTGAGGGGCGTGGGGATGGGGCTGGCAGGAGCATGGAACCCAAGGCCCATGCCAGTGGGATGGTGGGAACACAGTTTGGGTGGGCAGGGTATGGGTATGTGGGGTATGAGGGAGGGTGTGGGGGGGGGGTCTGGGGACACAGCCCCCACCACTGGTGGCAGCAGCAGCAAGTGGCGGACCCTCAGGGTGCTTATGGCCTGTGCAGACACAGCCACTGATGGCATGCAGCTCCAGCCAGTTTCAGGAGCTACATGTGGTGGCAAGGAGCAAAGCCAGAGCAGCCCATGGGTCAATGCATCATGGCGTGTGTGTGTGTGTGTGTGTGTGTGTGTGTGTGTTGGGGGGGTTAACACACCCCACTGTCCCTCACACCTCACAAGTCTCACAAGCCTACACCCGCCCCACAACCACAGCCATACCCTCTCACAAGCCCCACACACATCCCATGCCCCACACACCCCTCACACCCCACAAACCACACCATACACACACACACACCCCACCACACCCCACACACACTCCCACTCCATGCACAATATATGAGGAAGACTTTATTTTTGAGCTATTATGCAATCACCTCTTCATACTCCAGTTGAAATAATTGCACCCCCCCCAGCTAATGGGTGCAATAGACATACCAAGGCATGGGGAGGTCTTGTATGAAAAGTGTTTAAAGGATCAGGCCCTCAAGTCCCACACTAACAGTTTTGGAAGCATTTCACAATGCAGGTTTGCACTTTTCCTGTGTTAATGTGACATTGTATTTCTGAACATTATGTAACACTTTCAGTAGCAAACAAGAGCAAGCAGGTTTTACTCAGTTCACAGCATCTGGTATGTGTTTATCATACTGCAGGTACTGTCAAATCTTTCCTTAAGCCCTAAATTTACTTAGATTTTTATTTTGTAATTTTTTCCCCTTCATAGTCATTCATACAATGACTTCCATTAAAGATGTAGGTTGATTACAGTGGGTATTTCTTTCTATTTATTTTAGGGTTTTTTCCTCTGTGTTTAAATTGACCATGCCACACAATTGTAATGACCTCGGCAGTTACATGTGTTAAGCATCCAGTGGTTTACCACTGTACTACTGCAGGGTGCCTATAGCTGCTTGTGGACACTGCTCCAATGCACTGTAATTATAGCATGTTGGAGCAGGCATGATTAATCAACTCTGCTGGAGCTTGCTAATTAGCATGCTTCAGCAGCCTCCATGTCTTGTATTCAGCATCCATGCACTTCAAAATGGCGGTGGGGTGCTTTAATTAAACTTTGTCAAACAATCTTTACTTAAAGCACCTCTGCCACCATTTTGAAGAGCAGGATGATGAATACAAGAGATGCCGTGGATGCTTTAATTACAGCAGCTTTTGGAGCCACTCTAAATAAAGCACTCCCCCTCCCCGGAGCACATGTAAAGATGTCACCAATTTATGTGCTCATAGAACTTCATTGAAATCAAAGGACTTGCATCACTGTAAACCTAAGACACTAGTGGTGAATTCAAGGAGTCTTTTATAGCAATTTATGCATTTGCTACAACTCTTCTAAATCCTTCCTAAATCTGGGAGGTATGTCTGGAGTTTAGGTCTAGTGAGTATGTATTAACATTCAAATGCTGTTGTACTATTAAGAGCACACTGCCCTGTACATTCAAATAGTGGTTAGTTTACCAGGTAATGATTTAAGCTCAGGGGCAGGCAAAGTCCAGCCTGTGGGCCAGATCTGGCAGGCAGTGGACTCCATTTCCCAGCTGCCCTTGCCTGCATGGTTGGAGTAGGTCTCCTCAAGGGTGGGACTGCCATGGAGACCAGCCCCAGCTGTGCTGGCATGGCAGGCAACAGAGCAGGGCAGGAGTCTGCTCCAGAGCCGCTGAGATCTTGTGGTGGGGGCAGTTTGGTCTGGGGCCAGAGGAGACCTGTGATCTGCAGCCTGCATGCTCTGGTGAGGGACATGCAGGCTGTAGATTGTGGTTCTGTCCTGGCCCCAGGCCAAGCTGCCCCTGCTGCAAGATCCCAACAGCTCCGGAGAAGCCCCCTTCCCTGCTCTGCTCTGCCATGTTCTGCCAGTGTGGCTGGTGCCAGTCTCCATGGCAACCCCAGCCTTGCATTGTCAGGGCACAGCTGGGGCTGGGGTCTCCATAGAGACCAGCCCCAGCTATGTGGGCGGGGCTGCTGGGAAATGGAGTCCAGCTGCCCGCTGGATCCACCATTTTGCCCACACCTGCTTTAGCTGTTCAACCAATTGTTGGTCCTTGATAGAAAAAACTGTTATTTGAGGTATATTTCCAGTGTGATTAATTTTATATGCTTGGCATCTGTTGTTGTTAACTTGCAGACAGGCACCAGATTCCACATCCAAGGTGTTGAAAATATTCATTACTCAGAAAAGTGGCTTTTTTTTTGGAAGTGATTTTTTTTAGTCTGTTTTGTGCTTCAAGAAAACAGGGGAAAAAGCAGTGTATGGAGAGTAGAAGCTGACATTCATCTCATCAATTAAATTAAAGTACTGGAGTTTTCCTGAAATTTTGTCCGGTCTGCCCGTTGAGCCAAAGCTGGGAGTCCTTCCTAGAGTGTCTTTATCCAGTAATTCTGTTATATGAACAGCATGGGAGTAAACACAAGAAATGCAGTAACCCAACCAGAGCTTGATCAGCAGTGCATTTTCAATGGTTGCTTTAGTAATCAAGGATTTACTGCCAGAAGTTTGTTCTTATCTCTTATGTCTGAATGCTGGTGCCTGTTCAGCAGATTAAAGATAAGTCAAAGCAGTGGTAAAATGTCCTTCCTGAACTGAGAGAGGTCAGAAGCCTTCACCATTGCACTTTGTGTAAATATTTCCTGATGAGATTAAAATCTGTGCAATATTCACCTTTTAAATTGATTGGTTCTCTTATTTCTAATGTCAGAAAGTTAATGACTGCTGTAGCATGAAGCAGACCTTGGGGTATGTTCTGCTTCATTTTAGATTATTTGGTTAAATTTTAGAACCCCAGGGGCTGAAATTCACTGGGCTACCTTATATATGAAGTCAGACTGGATGATCTGGATGATTGTGAATGGACCATTTCCCAAATGAAACTGTTTTTCTGTTGCTGATGAAAGGTGACCTTTCTATTATTGGGTTAAAGTTTTGCAAACAGATCCAAGTCTATCCTGCGTGGTTGGTAGCACCCAGTGGCACCATGTAGATGTGCCACATGTATTGGCAGTGGCCTTACACAAAGGGTCAGATTTTTCTCCTTTGCTTACGTGCTATAAAAGATCTTGTGAATGCATGAGGTTGCAAGGATATATTTGTAAACATTCTATGCAGGATCCATTGTATTTGTGTTTTTTATCATAATTTCTGGCACTGTCTAAACTAAATGTTTTATGGGGAGCTAATGATGCTTTTGTATCTCATGATTTCCACACTGTCAACATGCAAGATACCTCTAATGTTAATCATTTTCCTCCAGACCTGAGGGACATTTTCTGGTGTATAACTCACTGCTGTGCTATTGAAAATTTGTTAAAAGTTAGCTAGTTCAGCAGAGGTGGGCATAGATGTGTGGATGTAGGGCAAAGTAAGCTGTAGAGGGCTCAGTCCCTATCTTTCCCCAGAGGGATGGCACCAGCTGTCATAGAGCTAGAAAAGACAGTAGGGTCACCCTGAGGATCCTGGGAAAGATGACTAAATCCAGCCAAGGATCCAAGTGATCCATGCCTGGCAGAGATGTTCACTAGTGATTGTGGGTGTCTACCTGAAGCCAGGCTAAAGAGTCCTTATTTGTAGAAGTCCTGAGTTCTCAGTCTCTCAAGTTTGGGTCTGTTTAAGGCACCTCAATTTGGACAACATTGAGACACCCAAGGTCACTAAACACTTGAAAACTTTGTTCTATCTATGGTTTTTATGATTCCTGCCCCTCTTACCTTCCCTAAAGGGCTGCCTTGGGCAGTGGGGAGATGTTGAAGGGACACTGAAGATTTTGTTATCATCCAGAAGGATCAGTAAGAAAGCCCTTCAAGCCTGGTGGTGTTTGTATTTAAAGGATGTTTTGGGTGTTAAGGCCTTGATCCTGCAAGTTGTTCTGTATGGACAGACCCCTGTGACCATGTGACACGGAGACTTGAATAAGTAATCAGAAAAGCAGATGGAGTCTCATTGGCACAAGAGTCAGTGTATGTGAGCTGGCCTGGCATAACACCTACTTTTAATGTCAGGGAGTAACCATGCGCTCCCTGATGCCTTTGTTAGATAGGGCAGCATTAGATTGGATTTAGAATGCAGGCTGGTATTTGAAACCGAGCAGTTTGGCCTGATGGGAACACTGTAACTTGGGCACAGACCCTGCAGCTCTCCTGGCGGCATCTGCAGCAACATGCATCAGCCAAGGCCCATAGTTTTTTGCAGTGTTTAGTTTTTCCAGCTTTAAATATTGTATATTTTTAACTGGTCAAAAATATGTTGAACTTTATTCTTTCTGCTAAAAAATGTTAGGGAGACATTTCTCATGAATTAATATGAGGTTTTCCTATTTTCCAACCAGATATTAAACTAAATTGGAAGACAAATATTTCAAAATGTTGCAATAGGAAATGGGGGTGGGGGAAGGAGTCTGTGAAAGCCTTCAAAGGAAATGTTTTCCATCTTCCAACTAGTTTGAGTAAATTCTGATTTTTTTGAGTCTCAGTTTAAATACACTTGAGTTAGCATATATTTGCCTTCCTGCTCCAAACAGCGCTTCACAAGGATGCATACATTTCAGTTCAAATAGCAACATATTTCTTCATATACTGCATCTATCTGTGATATTACCACCATCAGGAAGCAAGCTGTCCTCATTTTAATTAATTGCTTGGAGTTTGTTAAGTGCTTTGAACATATAAAACACTATATTAGTGTTAAGTATTATAATTGTTGTCTTTCCTAGCAATTATATTTCTAGGTGAAAATATAATATGGCCATAATTAATCAGATATGGTAACAGATGGGAGTCCCACAGCATGTTGATAGTGTGGAAATCGCAAGATACAAAAGCATCATTAGCTCCTCATGAAAAATGTTGTTTAGACAGTGCCAGAAATCATGATTAAAAAATAAAAACACAAAGACTTCTGCGTGAAATGTATACAAATATATCCTTCCAACCTCATGTATTTGCAAGACTTTTCATAGCACAACACAAAGGAGAAAATAATCTGACCCCTTTTTTAGTGAGGCCAGTTGTACAGTCCTTATTCAAGCACAGCTTGAAGAGGAATGGATAATTGCTACAGAAGGCTCATCAGAGTTATGTAGAGAAAACATCTTCCTTGGGAAAAGGGAGAGCTTAGACACCCACACGTTAGAAGTGTGAGACTCATTAGTACTTTTTTCCCCCTGCACTTTAGTATTGTTGTGACTTTATCAATCAATGCCTCACAAACCAGAAGTGTACATGTAAACAAAATAGCATCTGAAAGCTAGAGAACTGCCTACTTAGGCAGAAGAGTGATAAGAAAAGAAAAAGATGAGATTTTTTTTCTATTGTTCAAAGAAACTAGCCACTAAAATCCAGGTGGAATTACAGCAGTGTTAGTAGAAAGGCCAGCTGGTAATGTGAGTCTTTGGGGCGATATTTAAGGTGTGATCTATAACCTACCATCAGAACTAGAAGTGTCTGTTTTTCTTGGCAGCTGCCAAGATTTACATGCCCCCCTCATTTTGGGGCAACCTTGTTATGCAGATTGTACCGGTGCTGAGCAACCCAAGGCAACTCTTGGGGCAACCACTTCCAGTTTGTGTTGGAGTCAAATAATATAGAGAGCCAATAGACCAGGGGTGGGCAATTATTTTGGGCAGAGGGCTACTTACTGAGTTTTGGCAAACTGTTGAAGGCCGCATGGGTAGCCCCACCCCTTGACAGGTGCCCCCTTGCCGGTCGCCATATTGGGACTGGAAGTCCCGCCCCTAACCCCTGTCATTTGCCACCAGAAGTCCCTCCCCTTGCCCCCAGAAGTACTCCTTTCTGCAACAGGTTTTGCCATCTCGGACAGAACAATATCAAATTATATTCTAAAAAGGGAACATGTAAAACATTCATTAATTTGATTTCAAAAAATATTTTGTCCTGGTTTACATGTATTTCTGTAGTGTACACAGAGGTGATTGTATATAGTAGCTTAAAATGAAGTCTCACTCTTGAATATTGTGTTGGGTGGAGGGCATGGGGGGTGGGTACAGGTTTGTGGGGAGGCTGTGGGTGTGTAGGTATCTGGGGTGTGGGGGAGGTGTGGGTGTGTCTATGGGGGTGGATGCATGTGGGCTGAGGAAGCATGTGAGTGTGTGTGTAAATATGTGGGGTGTGGGTGGGTATGAGGTTTGTGGGGAGCTGTGTGTAGGAGGGAGGGTGGCTGGAGTGTGTGAGGAGGTGTGGGTATGGGGGTCTGCATGTATGGCAGTGTGAGGTGGGGTATGGCTGCATGTATATAATGGGGTGTGCACGTGGGACTCATCCTATGAACACACAAATACACACAGCCCGCCCCCCGCCCCCCCCCAGCGCAGCCCCGTGCTTCCACAGTCGTGTGATGCAGCCAGGAGCCAGGTAGTGCTGGGGCAGTGTGGGGGCAAGAAGGCAGGGAAATGGGGCTGGGGGTGGAGTGGGGGCTGCGCTGCTCAGTCTCACTGCCAGCTCCCCCAGGGTCCTACTGCCCCTGGCTTCTGTCATCTTTCACAGGCAGCCAGGAGCAGATAAATATTTTCTAATTTTTTTAAGGGCCTTGGGGGCTGGATAGAATGTCCTGGCAGGCCAGATTCAGCCTGTGGGCTATATTTTGATTCCTGAATCCTTTGGTTCTTGCTACTAGTGGCACTCCATAGAGCAGGGTTGTTTCACACTATGGAGCCCAGAAGGACTTTGACTAGAGATGCAGCTCTTGGAGCTTCCAGACTTCTTATTGCTCAGCCTAGAACCCAGATTCTGAGGTCTTCAGACTGAGCTGGGAGGTCCCAGCAACACAGCATGGAGCCTGGAAGCCCTGAGAACTGCTGCAGACTGGTAGGAGAGCTGTGGCTAGAGCCTATTTCAGGACAGTCCACTTATCATGACATCCTCTTGCAAGGCCAGGCAAGGTCTCTGCCATCTGGCTGTATGTCATGTCAGCTTCCCCTCAGAGGGGAATGAGAAATCCAGGATCTGGCTTAGGCGCTGTGAAATCCTCGCTCTTGCAAGGACTTAATTGCTGCATGCAGTCACCATTTTCTATGAGCTCCCTACTGCTACCATTCTCCATATGAGTGTTTTGAGTGGGCCTTGTTCTGTTCAATGGGTGAGTTTCACCCTGTGCACACAACTTTGGTTTGGCTCATTGGTATGTTTTTCACTTCTCCCCATCCCTAGCTGTTTCTCTTCCTAGCCTCCACCCCCCACACCTCTTCCCTTTTTTCACTTGTTTTCTTTCCTTTCCATCCTCCTCCTTCAATACCATGACCTAGTTGATTTTTTTCCTTTTCTTTTCTTTGCTCTGGTCCATGCAAATGTAGGACTAAGGGGAAGCTGACATGATCTGCAGTTCAAGATCATTCCCTTGTCCCTTACACAGCTGAACCTGTTTGGGCCTGCAACTCAGTTTCAGACCTTGCACTTTAGCACTTAAAGCATGAACATCTGCTGCTTGAGGTAAAACATGTGGGGGCAGATTTGTAAAGGTATTTAGGCACCTTAAATACCTAAGCATCAAAAACATGCCTTATGGCTTTTTTCATTGATTCCACACTAAAAGCAATTTTAGACTCAAAAGCCTCCTATAGAGCTCCTACTAGTCTGCCATGTGATGTTCAAGGAACTATGGGTTACACTGACACACAAAATAATATGGGCTAGGTCAAGGAAGAGAACAGAGCTGGTGTGATGTATATAGTCACACCTCCCTGCCTGGACCTTTGAGTTGACCCCAACTAGGCATAATTTCTCTTTGCTGCAGAAAACTCTTTTTTGGGGGGTATTATTACAGCCTGTCACCTCTGAACCAAATCCTGTGCACCCTTAATTATAGGAGGAACCCCATTAGCTTCAGCAAGAACTGTTTATGTGAGGAAGGTTTTACAGCACTGGGCCTGGCTTTCATAAAGGAAAGTTGATCTTATTTGAGAGGGCCATGAGTATTTAAAATTCAATGCAAGTTCAAATGAATGCTCCCAGGAAGTGCACTGGATGTGCATGTTGGGGTTTCTACTTCCTGGGTTAGTGATCAGTTTCTCACTTTTCTTCTTCAACATTTATACTTGCTGGCTGTGATGGACTGGAATTGCCCTTTGGGATTTTATTTTCTCAATGTGAGAGGATCTTTTGTTTGCAATGAGATCCTCTGACTTCTTTTTAGCTCACCTACAAGTTTTTGTTTATTCACAGATGTAAGTACATTTTTATGAACGTAATTTTCTTTCCTGTCTCAGCCTGTCAGAAAAGTTTAATAAACCTCCTATCTTGTGACAAATGGATTTTGCAGTCAGATGCAGCATATGTGCAGCCTACTCTCCCTGGAGTTGTTGTCCTTGTAAATTACAGAGCTAAAGACCAAAAACATCTGGGGCCCCCTTTAATGAATGGTAAGCACTGGTTCTCAGTGTTAGCCAGCTCAAGCAGGGCTCATCAGACTTGTCCTGTCTGTACCACCTTTGTGCTGCGCCCAGGAGCACTGCCATGAAGCCAGCCCTGCCCACTTGCAACCATTCTGCACACCCCAAATCCTGGAAATGTAGCAACATAGGCACCACAGAAAGTCATTGAACATGTACCCATAAGTGTACCTGGGACAAAGAGCCTAAACATGGAATAGAGTATGCCTTCTGCTGCTGCAAAGCAGCTGCCATTTTCTGGAGTTGGTGCATGTTGAGTGGGTTATATGTTTCATAGTGACACTTTTGGATGTGCCATGGAAGTAGCATAAATATTAGGGCTGTGCAAAGCTTCGACTTAATATTCGATTCGACAAATATTCAACATATTCAACCTTGACAAGTGAAAGTTGAGTCAAATAGCAGCTCGTCAAATAGCTGTCGAATCAAATACTGGAAGTCGGATATTAACAGCATGGGTTGAATATTTGACATGGGTCGAATATTCAACTTGCCTATACTGGATTCCCTGTGGAGGGAAAAAAAAAGGAAAGTAAGGGGAGGGAGGGAGAAAGGGGGAAGGAGTGCTTTCATGACTGACATGTGTGGCTGGCCAATGACTTGTCAGCATTCTCTGAGGTCCCTCACAATCTCAGCGCTCTGGGGGAGGGCCAGAGAAAATACATAAAAGGCAGCAGTTTTTCAGCTCTCCTGCTTTCTGCCTCTGGGTCAGTTTTGGAGCTGCTGGTGTTGTCCAGCACCTCTGCGTCAGACCATGATGGCTGGAGGCCCTGATCTTCAACAGATTCCCTGCTTGCAACGCTAGCAACAGGGATTTCTGAGAAGTTGGTGCTTTTATTTTATAACTACTTTTCATATTAGTTTACGCTTATATTGGATATAGTTAGTAGTAGCTTAGGATCTATACTATATATAGGAATTTAGTTTATATATATATATATTTTATACATCATTCATGCTTTCCACCATACCAGTGCTTCTCAATATATTATCTACACACACCAACACATTTATATAACATCCAGAAATCTAATCTGCGGCGCACAGCACACTTAGAGTTTCCAGTTAACATACAAAGGAACACATTATGAAGCGGGGTGGAAAGGCAGGTGGCCACACTGGCCAACCTGCTCAAAGGGGAGCAAGGCGGGTTACAAGCGGGAGAGCTACAGTTTCTCCCCCCACCAAACTCAGACGCAGCCTCTTTCCTCCCCCGCTACAAGGGATGAGGCTGCTACAAGCAGTAAAGAGAGGGGAGCAGCAGTGCCACCAGAGCCACTGCCTGTGCCCGAGACTCTCATGTCCAGACACAGCAGCCACCACCTCTCCCACCATAACTGCAACCAGCACAGCAGCGCACTCCAGCCTGTGTCACTGCCTATGCTGAGCCTTCCAGCGACAGAAGAAGAGCTGGCGCTGGATCTGGATCTCAGTGCCCTGGCAAGGGAAGTTCTGGGGAAGGAGGGGGAATCAGTCGAGTTTGTGCTCAACATCCCTCAGGTTTTTTCCTTTCAAGCCATGAGGCCTTTCCCAGAAGGCACTTCAGAAGGTGCCTCTGTACAGATGAAGACAAGTGGCTCAGCTGAGTCCACTTTTTCTCTTGCTGTGCCTCTGACTGCTGAAGAGGGGGAGAGTTCAGCAGTATCCACAGATGCACCCACATGCCAGAGGGAAAGGCCTAGTACTAGCATGGTCTGGGATCATGAGCTGGCAGATGATCCCGCATTTGCTAGCTGTGTGCACTGCCGAGCCAGAATTACCCGGGAAAGGGAACAAAGCTCATGACCACCTCGGGGATGCTGAATCATCTCCGCAGGTACCACCCCTTTGCCACAGGAACGGTCTCTGCTCACTCCACAGCCCCTGTCCCCCCACAGCAGAGGCAGGGCACCCTGGAACACTGGGGGCAAAAGGGATCAGTTGCAAATGCGAGCAAGGTCACCCAGACCATTGGGGAGATGCTTGCTCTGGATGGCCAGCCCTTCACCTTTGTTGAGCGGCCAGGGTTCAGGCAGCTCCTGGGACTGCTGGCTCCATCCTACCAGGTGCCTGCACACGCCACCTTTAGCAGGATGGTGGTGCCCTCCCTATACGAAGCATGCAGGGAGCACTTGAGGGAGGAGCTGCACAAGGCAGGTCCGCAGGTGACAGTACACTTCACCTCAGACATCTGGAGCAGCCAGAGTGGAGCTCATGCGTACCTCTCCCTCACAGGGCACTGGTGTGGCCAGTC
Organism: Crocodylus siamensis; assembly: GCF_052110815.1. Classification (NCBI taxonomy): domain Eukaryota; kingdom Metazoa; phylum Chordata; order Crocodylia; family Crocodylidae; genus Crocodylus; species Crocodylus siamensis. The sequence continues at coordinate 107,546,341 of NC_143397.1, forward strand.
AGGCCATCGGTGGGCTCTCCTTCACGCCAAGGTGATGGATGAGTCCCACACAGCAGGAGAGATAAGCTGGGCCATGAACCGCATGGTGCAGGGGTGGCTGGGTGTTGAGCTGGCTGAGCTCACCTGCAGCTTCATGGTCACCAACAATGAGGCCAATATGGTCAAGGCAGTCCGTGATGGATGCCAACTTTGCTGGTACTCGCTGTGTGGCAAACAATTTACATCTGATTGTGAGGGAAGCCTTGGAGGGGGACAGGGCTGCCGGTGATGGCGCCAGCAACACCAGCAGGCTCGTTTCCAGATGCAGGAAGGTGGCAATCAAGGGGGCCAAGATGCTGCGGGACAAACAAGCAGAGCTAAATGTCCCACAGCACAGAATCATGCAGGAAGTGGAGACTCAGTGGAACTCCACATACCTGATGCTCGAGAGGCTGGTGGAGTAACAGAAGGCCATCCGTGAGCTGGCCTTGTTTGGGGAGATCGGGATCAGCGGCCCCTCACCAAAGCTGAGTGGGATGCCATTTCCCAGATCTTGCTGGTCCTCAAGCCCTTCCTCAAGGCCACTGAGACCCTTAGCGCTGCTGATGCCTTCCTCAGCCAGGTGGTCCCCATAGTGAAGGAGCTCCACAGCCAAGTGGAGAGCTTCCTGGGTGCCAATGTTCCTGGCTGGGGCAGGCCACTTTTACCAGATGTGCAGGCACATCTGTTACTGGTGAGGCAGCTGAAGGAGGGCATTAGGAAAAGGCTTGAACCCTTGGGGTCCAACACAGTGCATATGCTGGCCGCCATTTGTGACCCAAGGGTGAAGGGCACCATATGTGGCAGCGAGACACTGAGTAACTGGAGGGAGGTACTTATTAAGAAAGTGACGGAGGCGGAACAGCGGAGGCATGGGGAAGTGGGAGAGAGGGATCCACTGCCTGAACCCAGCCTGCCATCCACGAGCCAGCCTTCCCCTCCACCACAGGTGCTGCCAATATGGGCTAAGGCCATGGCAAACATTAGGGGGTCCAGACCCACCAGACCCCAGGTTCATAGTTTCATAGTTAGTAGGGTCGAAAGGGACCTGAGCAGATCACCAAGGCCGACCTCCTGCCATGGCAGGAAAGAGTACTGGGATCAAATGACCCCGGCTAGGTGATTATCTAGCCTCTTCTTAAAGACCCCCAGGGTAGGAGCCAGCACCACTTCTCTTGGAAGTTGGTTCCAGATCCTAGCCACCCTGACAGTGAAGTAGCACCTCTTGATATCTAGCCTAAATCTACCCTCTGCCAGCTTGTGACCATTATTCCTAGTCACTCCTGGTAGTGCTCAGGGGAACAGGAACTCCCCCAGTGCCTGCTGGTCCCCTCTGACTAGTTTGTAACAGGCCACTAGATCCCCCTCAGCCTTCTCTTTTGGAGGCTGAATAGGTTCAGGTCCCGTAGCCTCTCCTCATAGGGCCTGCCCTGCTCCCCCTGATCATGCGAGTGGCCCTACTCTGACCGTCTCATGCTGTACACATCCCTCCTGAAGTGCGGCACCCAGAACTGGATGCAGTACTCCAGCTGTGGCCTGACCAGTGCCGCATAGAGGGGGAGGATCACCTCCTTGGATCTGCTTGAGATGCATCTGTGGATGCATGACAAGGTGTGGTTGGCCTTCCTGACTGCATCCCCACACTGCCAGCCCATGTTCATCTTGGCATCAATAATAACTCCAAGATCCTTTTCTGCCTCTGCCCTGACGAGAAGGGAGTTCCCCAGCCTGTAGGTATGCTGCTGGTTCTTCCTCCCCAGGTGCATCACCTTGCACTTGTCAGTGTTGAATCCCATCCTATTCTCATCCGCCCACCCCTGTAGGTCCGATTGTAGCCTATTCCTTCCTTGTAGTGTGCCCACATCCCCCCACATCTTAGTGTCATCAGCAAATTTGAACAGGGTGCTATTTACCCCCTCGTCCAAGTCACTGATGAAGATGTTGAACAGCATGGGCCCGAGGACCAAGCCCTGGGGGACCCCACTGCCCACATGCCTCCAGGTCAAAAATGACCCATCCACCACCACGCTCTGGGTGCGGCCCTCCAGCCAGTTGGTGACCCATTTGACTGTGTAGGTGTTGACGCCACAGTCCCCCAGTTTCTTAATGAGAAGGGGATGAGAGACAGTGTTGAAGGCCTTCCAAAAGTCCAGGAAGGCTATGTCCACTGCTACCCCTGTATCTAAGGATTTGGTGACCTGATCATAGAAGGCCACCAGGTTGGTCTGACAGGACCTACCGCTAATGTTGGTTGCCCCTAAGCATAATTTCCCCTGTTGGCCCCTTGTGGACATGTGCCAGAATAATTCTCTCAAAAAGCTTACCCAGGATTGAGGTAAGACTAACTGGCCTATAGTTTCCCGGGTCCTCCTTCCTCCCCCTCACACCGTGGTGTCTGCCTATGAAGCCCCTGGACTGCAAAACCTTGGCCTACTGGGCAACCCACAGCCCGATGTGGCTGGATCTGGCCACAGTTGCCCAGGAATACCTGTCTTGACAACCAACCGGTGCGCCAAGCGGGAGGGTGTTCAGCATGGCTGCGGATGTTGTGACACCCCACCGCACCTGCTTGTATCCTGGTTCGGTGGAGCAGCTGGTGTTCGTCAAGGTGAGCCTCCTGCTGCTGGGGGTCCCCAAGCGCCAGGTGCAGACGGAGTGAATGCCGCCCTCCTCGCTCCATTTGGATCACAAGTTTTGTCTGTCAGCAGCCTAAGGTGCAGTTTCCCCCAAACCCCTACACCTATCACTGGGAAAGTTGGCAGGCTTTTTTGGCTCCTCAGAAGCTACCATTCCTGCATGTTTGAGCTCCCTGTGGCTTTGCATATAGAAGTTACAGGCAGTTTGCTCTCAAGAATTTGGGGTGCAGTTTCTTTGCACCCCCTGAACCTATGTTGTTGAAAGTTGACATGCTTTGTTGGTTCCTCAGAAGCTACCATTACTGCAGGTTTCATCAAGATCAGACAAGAAATGCCAAAGTTATAGCCTGCTTCAACCTTCCCCGTTATAGCCTATGGGGAAGTCGAAACAGCACAAATATTCGACTGAGCTTCGACCTTGAGTCGAAGTGAACCCTCTTGTGGCCCCTTGTGACCTTTTAGAGTTTTTTGCAACAGAAGAATTGCTCCAGTATTTTTCCACAGTCAAAATTGAGTGGAAGACAAAAGTTGGCGTTTTCTGAAGGATGCCTGGAGTCTAAGAGTGCGTACAAATGTTCAGGGCCCTCCTTTGCAGGAAGTGGCATGAATTGGAGCCCCGCATCCTCTGCTCCCCAACCCAGCAGATGTTCACTTGTTGGGTTGGGGGTGCTGCAGCCTGCCTGTACCGGTCCTGGCCAGCAGGCAGGGGTGCTTCCACTGCCTCCGAGGAGACTACTGAACCACTCCTCTCCCCAGTCTGTCCATCCCCCTCTACCCCCCCAGCTGTTGGCGGGGGAGGGAGAGGAAGAGGGAGTGTCAGGATGCAGCTGCTTGGTGCTTTGAATGGCCAGAGTTGAGGAGGGGGCAGGGTGGAACAGAGTCCCCTTGCCTTGCTGCCCCCGCCTCCCCCAGCTACCCTGGCTGGGGTATTGGGGGGAGCCAGGTTGGGCCCACAAGATGAGAGGGCTTCAATCCACAGCTCTCCACCCTTCCCCCCCAGCTCAGGGCCTTCAAAGCAGCTGGCAGTTCTATGCTGCTGCTCCCCCTTCCTACACTGCTGACAGCCTCAGAGGCAGGGATGGGCTGGGGCTTGCTGGCATGCTTTAGAGTACCTTAATTTGATATTTCATTTGACCAAGGCTAATTTTTCTCACAATCAGCCATTTTAAAAAGTGCTTGGCAGCAGTGTGTGTGTGTAAAGTCACAGTTGTAGAACTCTTTCAAAGGCCCGATCACACGAAAAATGTAACTTGTGTAAGCACCCTAAGGAGGTTGAGACGTGCTGGTGTAGACACCGGCTGAGAATGTTAATGACATAAAATAATCTGTAGACCCAACTAAAAACAAAATCGATATAACTGAGTATCCAAATCCTTTTGGCTGCTTGGCTATTTACAGCTGAGTAGTCCATGTGGGAAGCTGGGAGTGTGGCTACATGGAGAGTACAGCTACAAGGAGCTGTCAGTCCTTGTTGCATGCTCTGACATAGGAAGGCAGAATCCATCTGAAATAACAGAGTTAAGAATGTCTCAACCAATACAAATAACATCTACTTTCTAGGTTGACTCCAAAGTAGCATGAGGTTAAGTGTTTAGCTTCTGCAACAACCAGGTGCTTTCAGAGATGGTTTCTTTCAGAATCGGGGAGAGTATGGCTGTTCTGTGCACTGCAAAATGCAGAAGACAGATTCTAGGAAAATGATTTGGAAGCAGCTTGTAGAGCCGATTACTAAACAGGCGGACGTAGACTCCTGGTGGAGCATCTGTGAAGCAAATGGGGCTGGATGGCGGGGAGAGGGGAGGAGAAGGCATGCTATTCACTTCAGTGGGTGCTGGTAGAGCTGGACAGAAATGTCTGAGAAAAATGTTTTTGGTTGGAAAATACAAATTTGTAAAAATTTGGAACTTTTCATAGGAGTGTTACTAGTCAGAGTGACTCTTCTTTTGAAGCTGCAGTGTCTCAGGTCTAGGATGGAATTTCTTGTTAAAATGAGACAGGATGCTCCTCCTTGCCTCCCATTCCAAGAAGGATAAATAGTGGCTTGGTGTAAGCATTTGGTTGTAATATGTGTGTGTGGGGCAGGAGGGGGAGGGAGGGGCACCAGGTCCAAAGATTTGAACCCGGGTCTTTCTCATCCCTGTGTCTAAGTTTAGGGCTATATTGAATCAGTTGCTGTCTCTTTAAATGCAGGAATATATAGATTCAGTTTCTGTCTCTCCTGCTGGAACTGTTCCATTAGTTATGGAGGGAAAGCAAATGATTAAGGTAGGGAAGATAGAGATCCCAAATCAAAGCCCTGTCCCAATGGCTTTTCAAGAATTTATTGAAATTGGCCCTACCACAGAGTAGTTAGTAGGCTCATGGCTATTAACCAGGGATATAGGAGAACAGGAACTTGAACCTTGCCATAGCTAGAGGAGTGTGTGCTATCCACCATGCTATTCACTGTTCTGGAGTGGATGCCTTGCTATGTATTGTCACAAAAAAACCTTCCACAGTTCATACCGATGCAGAATGGAAAAACTCTGGAAATCTTGCCAAGCTTTGTGGGACAGGAAGATAGTTTCCCAGTCAGTTTTTATATAATAGGATTAGGTCACTGGTGCAGAAACTACTGTTCAGAGAACAGAACACCATGGAGGTGGGGGTGGGGGGTGAAGGGGAGGGGTGTATTGATCCTCACATATGCATGTTTGCAGAAACAGCAGAGATTAATAGAGCTGATCAAAAGTGTTTTCTTGTGTGCCCGGAAGTGAAAGGAAAACAGCTACTTAGCCATGAAAAAGCTTGTTGAAGGACCTAGGCAAAGGCAAATCATTGAAATGGTCCAGGACCAATTAGAGTTAATGTGACCTCTGTTGAGTTTAATAAATGCATCTGGAACTAAAGACAGGACTGTGCCCCTAAATGCTGCATTGTAATCCTTGTATGTACAACCCCTTTGACCTTCTTGATTCTCAGCCTGAGGGCAGATCACACTGCAGGATTGCAGACTCTGCAGTTAATCCCAAGGCTGCAGAATGTTAATGCTGAAACAAGCCAGCAGTGGAGAGATTTTCCCAAAGGAGAGTGCTGTACTGGGAAGAATTATACAGAGTGACAACAGGCAATACTATGAAATTTACCAAATCCAGTTTGCTAGCAATTTTTCCCATTGTTATTATGTTGCTGTTTAAAAGTAATGGCAAAATATCAATAAAAACGAGAACTACTGTTGCAAACATGGAGTTGGATTGATTTAACATTGTTGAGTTTGGGTAGTATTTTATAAATGCAGTCGAATATGTTCCAAATAAATTAATTCAGCTAGTATATTTGAAAAAGTTATTGCTTTGTAAATGGCCAATCCCACACAGTCTTTACCTTTGCTCCTTATAAAACTATCTGGATAGTGAAATCAAGGGAAAAATTACAATTCTCCTAGCTCAGTGATTGTCAGCTGAAGTCCCAGGGTGCCACAAGATCCTTTGAGGGGAGGTAAGAAGATAAGTACAGGCTCAAACTCAGTCCCTGCCTTGGTCTCATTGCCCGGCAATAGCAATGTTAAACACTGTAATAGATAAGGTAGTGTTTGAAATGGAATGCTACTCAATTCATAAAAGTTATGGAGTCTGTTGAGGGGGTGCCTTGAGTCTAAAAATGGTTGAGAACCATGTTCATAGTTTAAGGAATATTTTAAAGGGAAACACTGTGGCCCAGAGGGCCAGAATTCAGACTTCTTCTCTTGGCTATCCTGCTGAATTATCCTGGATAAATCTCACCTCTTCAAGCTCCAGTTTCACTGTCTGTAAAATGGACATACTGGCTCCTTCCATGTCTGGAGCTTTGAGCATGAGGTTGAAAAGTGCTATGTGAGAATGGAGTGTGCCTGTTTTAAGAAGGGTAGTTACAGATGCTGTTTCAAAGTGCAATGCCCTTGTTAAGCCTCAATATCATACTAGAACTGCAAATTATTTGTTTCTTTGCAAATGTTAGGGCTGAAGAGCACAGTTAAGGGCATTTATACACATACTCTGGTGGGGGAGACAGCATTGTAATTAGAACAGCTCTGAGAGCCTCTCTAATTAAGTGCCCGGAGTGTCATGTGTAAAAATGGCAGCAGGGTCACTTTAACTAAAGCTTGCTGAATGAGCTTTAATTAAGGCACCCCCACCACCATTTTTCAGTGTGGGGATACTGATACATGTGATGCTGGAATCTGCTGGAGCGTGGTATTTTTACACTCCAGTAGACTCAATTAATTGAGTCTGCTCCGACGCACTGTAATTACGGCATGTCGGAACAGTCTTGCTGCACGTGTATAGGTGCCCAATATGCCTAATCAACCTGTTCTTCAAGGTTAATGGGCAAATAGCTAGAAATATAAATGCCGCTTTGCAGATGATTTTCTGACCCAGCTCTACAAATACGATTTTTGCTGTATGCCACCTATGGTACCTCTGCCATAACCTTAAAGCACTTGGGAGTTTCTCCTTTTGGAAAACAGAGCTGGAAAAAAAAAGTAATTTTCCTGAATACTGTCAGCCTAACCTTTACCTGCTGGCCACATCACTTCTTTGAAGACAGAAGCATAAACTCTGAATTGTATCTAAGCTGCAGATGGAGAAGCTGTGAAAAAATAGTGAAGTCATGAATATTAATAGTGAAAGCCTATTTCAGTATAAATAGAAAATGTTAAAAGATTCTATTCCATATTACTGCTGGGTAGCTGGAGAGAATGCAAAATCCAGATAATATTTGCAAATGAACCAGTCTTAGTTATGTTAGTGTAAGGATGTTTCATAGCCTCCAGATGCAAGAAGACTTATAAGACCAGTGTAGTGATCTCTAATGGAGGCAAGAAAATTTAACTTCTGTTGGTGTAATGCTGACATATTACTGTAAAAGAGAAAATAAGCAATAATAGTGAATGTCTTCAACAGACTAGGACTCTGTTCTAGATACTGTAGAAACACCGAGGAAGAGACAGTCTCTAGTGCACAGAACTTTGCTAAACAGGAACACAGTGATGTTAGTTGTAAAGAATAGATCTTCTGAGACACAGAACAGTGGCCCAGCTACTTGGTCCCACCTTAGCATCAATTAATTCACAATCTGTTTTGGATAGCTGGATAAACTGTCTAGTCTATTTGTCTATTTGTCATGTGAAATTCTGTTTTCATTGACAGAGGTCCAAAACTTTTCTTTCTTTCTTTCTTTTTGTTTTATAAGCTAAAAATCCTAACTCTCTGCATGCTGGCAGATGCCGTGGGAGGGAAGCAGGGGGTGCAAAATTCTGAACATGACCTGCTTGGTCTCCCCCTCAGCATCCACTCTCTACCACTGTGTGTGACTGGTATCTTGACCCCCTGGTACTGAGTACACTGGGTACATGATCTTTGAGAGGGGAAGGTGATTGTAAAAGAACCAACAGAGGTCAAGAGTGTATTGTGTTTTTGCCTGGTTACAAACCAAATACCTTTTTCATGCCATGTGAATATGATAATCACTTCACTACAGAAGACAGGGCAGCATGACACCTTGGGCTATGTACAGACAGTCAAAAAGCTTGAGGCTGAATCTGTTCAATCTTTGCAGGTTAGTCTAACCTGTGTAGATTGAACTGAGAAGCAAGTAAACAGACATGCACTTTTGATTCCAGAAATGCAGCCACATTCCTGCAATGGCTCAGGCCAGAAGCTGGGGGTGGGGATGCTAAACTGTGCCTTTCAGCCTGTCAGCCACTCCTGACGAGAAGGGAGAGAATCTGGGAGAGAAGCCCTCCATGGCTTTTCCCCATCTCCCTGCTTGAGTGTGTCTTTGGGGGAGGGGCATGGTCAGGCCCCAGCTGGCCTGCTGAGTATAGTGTGGGGGAGGAGTTTTAAACCCCCACCCTGGGCTGCTCTGGCCTCAGCAGGGGCCTGCTGGGGGGTGCAGAAATGGCCCTTGCCAGAGTTTTCCCCACTCCTGCTTGGGTAGAGAGCAGGGGTGTGTGGTCAGGCACATGACAGCACATTGAGGCCCAAGGGAAGCCTGCACTGGGGCTTGATTCCACCCCCTGGAGGTGGCTGGAGTCTGCAGTCATGCCCCTCTCCTCAATCTCTGGGCTGGCTGGGTGTGGGGCGGGGGAAGTTCACAGGGGGGCTTGGCTTTGCCTTCTGGAGCCAGAAGCATGGCTAGAGTTTCCCAGACATATCCCTTCCTCAGTCTCCTGTTTGGCTGAGGGGGGCAAGGGGTGGGGGAAGCCCACACTGGGGCTTGGCTCACAAGGGGGCTGGAGACTGAGGAGCAGGGTGAAGCTGGAGGACCCCAGTCCCACTCCAAGCTCTGGGGGGGCAGAGCCAACCCCCTGTGTGGGCTTCCCCTACACCCTCCCTCTGCCTGGGGTACTCTAGCCATTTCCAGGTGGATGGAACCAACGCCCAGTGCAGGCTTCCTTCTGGGGCCCTCCCCCACATCAGGACCAGAGACTGGTGTCTGAGGGACTCCAGCCTCGCTTGTGGCTCTGCGGGGTGGAGCCAAGCCCAGGTGTGGGCACCCTTCCCTCCCCAACCAGGCCAGAGACTGAGGAAGATGGCATAGCTGAGAGACTCCAGCCACACTCCTGGCTCTGGGGGACAGAGCCAAGCCCCCATGCGGGCTTCCCCTGCCTCTCCCCCCCCCACACACACCTCAGCCCAGCTGCAAACTGATGGAGGATTGGGGCATAGCTGAAGGACTCAACCCTGCTCCTGGGTCTGGGCTCCTGGGGTGAAGCCAAGCCCTCCTTTTCCTCCCCTCCCCCGGCACCAGGCTGTATCCGGCTGCGGGTTTGGTGCTGGGCTAGAGGGTGGGTTTTGTCCCCATACCCTCTCCTCAGCCAGCCAGAGGAGTGCTAGTGCTTTGGCTGTGAAGCAAAGGGGTGGGGCAGACCCCGCTTTGCTGAAGCAGACAGCACAGCCCAGGGCTGCATAGCATCCTGGTATGCTAGGGGACTGTGAGTTAACTTGAACTGGGAAGATGGGACAGAAGTACCATAAACCAGTTTGACCCAAATCAGCTAAGTCTGATACTACGTTCAGCCAGGTTTATCTTAAACTAGTTTCAGCCATTTTGAAAGTGGTTTAAGTGCATTGAACTTCTGTTCTGTTACAGGTTTAAACCTGTTTTGATCACTTAAACTGATTTATGTGTAACTTATATCCCTAGACATTTTGTTAGAAGCTGCATGAGTGGCAGAACCTGTGTAACTGGGCCTTGCATTCATTAAGTGTATACAAATACAACCCCATCACTGTATGTGCAGGATTGGCAGCCACTGCATCAGATCTGGGGCACCAATCTGGAGATGATGGTTCCACATTTTGGACTCTGGTAATTGGGGACAAGGCTGAAATTACAGGCAGTCCTTGACATACAACATTTCGAGTTACAACATTTTGCACTTAAATGTTTATAAATTGACACCTACTTCAACTTTCTGATGTCAGTTTCAACTTTACAACGCTTGATCTGACATGACGCCACACCAGTGAACAAATTCACTGCATCACCCGTGTCCTTGGAGAATATATGTCCAAACTTGCTTGGACACTTTCTTTAAGAAAACAGACAAGACTCCAGAAAAACCTGCAGCCAGGACTCCTGAGAAGACTCTAGCCAAGAACCCTTCAAAAAGTCCAACCAAGAACCTTTCAAAAAGTCCAGCAACATCACCTCAAAGAAGTCCTTCCAAATCATTATGATTGCTATTTACGATATAAATGCATTAATGTAGCTATATTATTCATCTATAATTGATTGAGTACAAAATTCTGGGTTACTTTTCGTGAAAATAGGGTGTCAGGCCTTGGTTCAGGAACCAATCCCCATTTATAACGTTGTTTCCTATGGGAAAAATGGGTTCCGAGTTACAACATTTCAACTTAAGACACAGTTTTCAGGAACCAATTATGTCTTAAGTCTGAGAACTGCCTGTACACATCTTTTAGTGGAATGAGAGGTAGGGAGAAGGAAACAATTTTAACTTGTTATTTTCATTCATAAAATGATAGCTGTTTTGTTTCGTTGCTTTGTGTCTTGGAATGCTGGAAGTTATCTCCATGGAGGAAGATTACAGAGGCCATTAAAAGTGCATATTGTCACAGGGCTCTACAGCTTCAAAGGCTGATATCATCAGTGCAGTTTTGAATGCTATAGCTAGACATTGTAAAGTTATTAGGGAGTACAGGACAAACTCAGATTGCATTACCATTGCCTGAAAATGGATATAAAACCCCACACTAATGATGCAAAGTACTTGTTGCAATGAACAGGTTAACTGCAGTAAGTAGAGCCATTCTTGTTCCTAAGTCCTGTATATGATAGGGAGGGTTTGCAGAAATTGGTCCATTTTTAAATTAAGTAAATGATGATTTTTTATGTTAATATGGATGAAAGAAAAAACTACACATTCCTTTTCTGCATAGCGTTCCTTGCAACATTTTTCCATAGATTTTGGTTTTTGCATCTTGTAGATATAGTCACATAAAAGAAGTGGAGGCTCTGAAATCTGGACTATTGGAGTCATTGGTTCATCTTAGAATGCTGTGAAAAATACATTCAAAATCATTAGTATCTGTTCACATGAAGTGCAGTACAATAGGACTGGTGCACCGTCAGTGTCTTACATCTTGGCACCATGTGCAAGCATAGAAAGAGTGATGGCCTGGTTTCAAAACTTCCATCCTGCAAAGAAAAAACTATAGTTCATGATTAGCACTTCATCTTTGTAAGTTTGAAATTTTTGTCTTAACTGCGTGCTTTACAAATATGCTGAGAACAGAAAATATGGCAAGAATGATAGTTGTAAAAAGAAATAAGACTTGGTGCAAAGCATCAGTGAAATTTAACTCTGCTAATAGGGCTGTCATAGATTCTAAGCCATGGATGGGTATTGTTCGAATACATGAGGTGTGTGTAGAAAATGGGAGGCAGGTCATACCTATTCTGCTTTTTTTTTTCTCAGAGATCTTCCAGGTGACTAATAAGGACCGTTGGTCGCATGCCTAACCAATGTCATGGAAAAAAAGAAGATGGTAGGTAGGGTGACCATAAGGATCTCCGGGACACTGCTCCCTCCCTCCATTCCTCCTCCCAAGTCAGCAGTACTGCTGCAGGCAGGGGCCAAGGTTGGCTGGCAGAGGCACAAGCGCAGTTTTGTAGGGAGGTTGGAGCTGCTTGGAACACCATGCCATTCCACCTTCCTGCTGACATGCACCCTGCGATTCTACAACTCTCATTTTAATTTTTGCCAACCAGCCAGGACTGGCTTTTCAGATCTGGGACTATCCCAGGCAAACAAGGACATATGGTCACCCTAATAGTAGGCAGTAAAATGTGCCTGGGACACATTCAGTGCAGTTAGGAGGCCTATAGATCAGTGTCAAGTATATGTCCCAGTCAGAATCTCTCTGTTCTGTTCTCAGAAATCTGTACCTCTTCTCCCAAAATAACGAATAAAGCAGCTAAATAAGCTGGGGCAATATCCAGCAGCAGGCAAATGTGCACAGCAATATCCAGGATACACTGTGGGAAAATAGTAAGTAAGTGACTGAAGTAGTAAAGCAGGCAAAGACAATCAATACCCAAAGAAACAAGTACATGAAAAAGGAGAAAGGACAACCATTCCTGGTTATCAAAGTGCTTCCAGGGAGCAGGGATCTTTGCAGAAACTCCAGAGGTTCGCTTCTCCCTATGTAGGGATAGAGGGAACACAAACAGTGAAGATTCAGTGGGACTCTACAGAGATGAGTCCTTTAAACATCCTAATATATAATAAACTAAGGTTTCTCCACACAGGGGATATCTACACATGCACTTTACTGCAGAATTTATTAATTAGCTTTTCAGCAAAGCATCACTGTCTATATGCACTGTTTATACGTATGGTTCTAATAGGCCGGAGCGCCCCAGCTAGCTCTGGTCACTATCTACATATCTATTGCAGCGGACTAAAATCTGCCATAGGATAGAACTGCACCAGACTATTCAGCTGTGCTAATTGCACATGTAGGTGCACCCATAGTGAACTACTCAGAATTAGTTATTTAATCCAGTTTATTTAATCCAGATTAGCTACCTTGATTAATCCTCTGTGGATGCTCTTATTCTAGAATCAGCATGCTTTATTTCAAATGAGTTTAATCCATTTTTGGATTCTAACAAGAGCAGCTGTAACCAGGAGTTAGTCCAGAGTAATTATTTGACTATAAATTCATGTCTTTCCTTAATGTAAATTAATTACCCCCGGACAACATAATAGAGGTGATCTTGGAAAATTTTGTTAAACACATTGCATAACCCATGAATATCACTTTGAAGTTAGCATTATGTGGGATATGTCCTAGAACCCGTGTTTAATAAGGTCTTGTCTATGTGGAAAAATTGCCCAAGCACAGCTATTCCAGAGTGGAGTAAGCTAAAAGGAAAAAGGCACTCTCAATTGGTGTAAAAATGTTCACCCAGAAAATTAGTACAGAATAGCTTTATGCTTTACATTTACATCCCAGTTCATTCTGTAATAGTTGCAAACCCTATGAGCATAATGCCCAGAAAACAGGTTGCACACATAACAAACACACAGTATGGCCACATTAGTTATCTTCCCATCAAATCTTCAGCACTGTGCTGAAGATTATTAGAAAATGTTTAAAAATGTGATTATTTGACATGGTTTTGTGGAATTGGTATCTAATGTTGGACTCTTTGCATGGCAGCTACATGGGTAAATAGTTGGTGTATTTAAAACAATTTAAGTTATACAGTTAGTCATGCAGCCTATGTTAGCCTGAGGCAGCTGGGTTGAAGTTCCAACATGACGCCACGGAGAGAAGAGAAACAAGAACCCTTGCATGGTAACTGCTTTTGTACAGAGTTGTAGGGTTGTAAGAGATTCTGAGACAGTGGCTTTAGTGTGCGGTATACAACTGCCAGGGCAGGTAGTATTTAACAGTATTAATAGTCTTTGTGAGTCTATGGTTTGTGTTGGGGTTTCAGTCTGTCCCCTTGCTCTCACTTCTGGTGGGTGGTCTGGGCCGGCTGTCTTCATATTCATGTTAGCCTGTGATATGTTTGACATAGATGTCCCTTAACCATTAGACAGTATCAGATACCACGAAGCACTTCATCAGTTTTATACAGCGGCAGGGTACTCTTCATGCTCTGAGGATGCTCTTGTTGCTTGGGTCCCATGCTCCAAGTGCTCCAATGATCAGTGTGTGTACCATCACCTCTTTTCCCTCAGGGTAGCAGCCAGTAGTCTGTATTTGGACAGCTTTTGCTTTCAGGCTTTGGCAAAGGCCTGCCATCAGATTTCAAACAGGATTGTCAGTATCTTTTTGTTGTTCTTTTCTGTTACCACAATATCTGGATGCAGCTGGCTGTCAGAGTCTGGAATGGCATGGTTCATAGCTACCATCCCAACTGACTCTGAGATTGACCTTCCCCAGCCAGTCCAATGGCATTGTGGTGGAGTTGTCAGGCTCTTGTGTGGGATTTCTAGCTGCACAGGATATGGGGCAGGGTCTCGCTGTCAAAGCTGCACCTCCAGCACCTCTTGTCTTAGTGGCCATAGAGGATGGTGCTATTGAGTGAGAGGCAGTTGAGCTGGTCCCAATGGATGAAAGGCCAGTCTGCAAGGTTCCAGAAGGACATAAAGTGGTTGCTGGCTTCCCACTTTGAGGTGACCTCAAAGACTTTGCTGTGATCAGGTTTTGGCTTCAGATCACCAGTGTACTTGGCCTGTATGGCATCCTTCAGGCAGGTCTTGCCTCAGGATGACAGTGATACAGTTAGCAGTTGGGGATGAGCTCCTGCCACTCTTTGCACCCTGTCCAGCAGCAAGTGACATACTTTCTGACTCACTGTGTGGTGTTACGGGCTCAGCTCCACAGCAAGGCAAAGTCATCTGCTAACTCACAGTCCAGTGACCTATGCAGAAACATGTCCAGGCGATTGCTGGATTGTGTACTGGTGATCATCCTTTTGATGATCTCCTTCAGGGCACTGGTGGCAGTGCTGCTTACCAGGTCATCGGGACAGCTCAGGAGGTGGAGGGTATGGGAGACTACTGTGATGACCCAGAGGTCTTCCAGGTGAAAGAAGCTGGCACTCTTGTGCCAGAAGGGTATGTACAGGCTCTCGTTGCTGATCTATAGTGATAGGCTGATCCACTTCAGAAGCTGCCTGATTTCACTGTGTGCTTTCCTGAGAGGGATCTTGGGGATGAGGAAGATGTTCAGGGGACCAGAAGGGAGGAGTTAAGCTTGTGGGTGTCCTGCACTATCCCTGGATACTCTTCTGATATCTGTCTCACCTGGTGGCTGTTGGGTGTGCCCAGGTGGAGGTAGCTCTCTCTGTCCTTCAGGTGCCTCATTGTGATGCATTTCTCATGGTGATCCAGGATGTCATTTCTTTTCCTGCAACTGATATGCAGGGAGGCACATCTGAAAATGTTGAAGTGGAGCCACATCCACCCATGTGCCCCAGAGCTGATGTCCAGCATCCTCTGAAGTTTGTTGAGTTTGTGGGTAAGTAGGACTATGTTGTCTGCATAGGCCGGGATGTTCAATTTATGTCCATATAGATGGAACCCTCCTGGGCTCTCCATGACCACTTTGAGGAGGGGTTCCAATTGAATGGACATGTAATAACCTAGCAAGTCAAATGCAGAAAGCTGAACAAAACTGAGAACATCATGGAGTCATAGAGAAGTAGGGCTAGATGGGACTTCCATAGGTCATTTAGTTCATTTAGCCTGAGATAGGCTCTTCCCTATCCAAACAACCTTATACAAATCCATCATCTAAACTTTTAGCAAAGTTACATGGTCAATCCTGATGCAACAGAAGATATAACATCCTAACCTGCCACAAGTAAAGCAGGGGAATGATTGTTGAGTTATGTGGGGACATGTGAGCAGCCTGGCCCAGATTTTAGGCTCTCCGCAGAAGTCCTGAAGTCTGAAGTCCTGTATCAGGTGCTTTACAGTGAAACTTGGGCTCTAATGTATGATGTGCCAGATGGTGTTGGAACCAGATGGCTGGTCTCCCAGAGACAACAATTGCATGCACAGTCTTCATAACAAGTGTCACATGTAGTGTACATCCAGCAAACTGGCCTCCCTGTACCAGGAAAGTCTGCTTGTTTTCTCTGGAGAGGGGTAGTGATTATGTGGACCCGCATGTTACCTTTAATGTGACCATCATTTTTACCACTCAGGTTCTTTCCTTCAGCCTGTTATTGACGGATGGACTTGTGCCTTGGGTATTCTGGTAGGTAGGGGTATGCGAAGCGGGCCCTATTCCATTCAGATTTGTATTCAGCATGAATCAGTGACAGTGATTTGATTAGTTGATTCGGATCACTGTCCTGGATTCGATTCAGCCAAATCCAAATCTGAAGATTTGATGCTGATTCAGAGAATCAATGATTCGGCCATAGACACAACTTTAAATTTTTTTCTATGTACCTCAAGGTGCCAGCCATGGCTCATGAACGCTGCGATGCTGGGGAGCATCCCACAGGAGTTGGGGGAGCCCTCCATGTGCTCAGCAGTGAACCTGGAAGTGGACCAGAAGTACTTCCGCTGGGAAGTATGCAGAGGGCCTGCCTCCCACCCCCGCACCCTCCCAGCTCAATGATCAGCTGCAGGGGGACCCCAGGTGCCCCCCCACCAGACCTAGGAGGCACCAGTTGCCGAGCTGAAGCGGGCATGGGGGGGGCCCAGCATGCTCCCTGGCAAACCTGGAAGTGGCCCAGAAGTGTTTCTGGTTCACTTCCAAGTCTGCTGTTGAGCATACTGGGGAGCCCCCTGAACTTCTGTGGGATGCTCCATGCATCCCAGCATTGCAGCATTCATAAGCCCCTGCTACCTAGAGGTATGTAGAATAAATATGTAGAGTCTATGTCAGAATTGCCAAATCTTTCCAAATCAATAAGGAGGTTCCAATTCGCTTTGGAGATATTAAAGGGTCCTCTGATTTGATTTGGATTTGGAAATTCGACCAATGAATTGGGCCAAATCTCCACTGAATCAAATCGGAGACCAAAGCTTTGCACAGCACTACTGGTAGGTGATTTCAGGTGTGCTGGCTGTTTAAGTGTTGCAAGTTTCCTAGCCTGGGTTTACAGCAGGGATGAACGAAGTGCAGCTCATGGGCTGGATCTATTCAGCAGTGGACTGTTATTTCCCAGCCACCCTGTGCATGACTGGGGCCAGTCTCCATGGAGTCCCCAGCTGCAACTGAGCAGGAAGCTCAAGGCTGGAGTTGCAATGGAGACCAGCCGCCGATGCACTGGCAGCTCGCATGGCAGAGCAGAGCAGGGGGCTGCTCCAGAGCCACTGGGAACTTGAGATGGGGGGAACTTGCGATGGGGGCAGCTTGTTCCAGAGCCAGAGCAGAGCCATGATCTGTAGCCTGCATGCTCCGGGCAGGGATGCGCAAGTACAGCTGTGCCCCTGTTTTAGACCAGGCTATCACTGCTGCAAGGAGCTGGGGCAGAGCCGTGATCCCCTGCTTGTGTGTCCTTGGCTGGAGTGCGCAAGCTACAGATTGCAGCTCTTCCCTGGATCCAGAGCAAGCTGCCCCACGCCAAGACCCCAGCAGCTCTGGAGCTGCACCTGCCCTGCTCCTCTGTGTGTACTGCCATGCAGCTGCAGCTGTTCTCTATGGCAGCCCCAGCCTTGCGCTTTCCCATGCAGCTACAGCTCCATGGAGACTGGTCCCAGCCATGCAGGAAGGGGCTGCTCAGAAATGGAGTCCAGCTGCTGGCCAGATAAGCCATTTTGCCCACCCCTGGTTTACAATGCCCTTGTTCTATAGGGGTTATGGTTTCCATACCACGCTATTTTTAAACTAAAGTGGATCCTTTTTGTTTTGTGCGTGTTGGATCTAACTTTGGCCTTTGGTTATTATCTTCTACCATCTTCCATGATCTAGCTCAATTTCTCTTCTGAAGGATGTTCCAGCAGTATGGCTTTTTGCTGCAGGCCACCTCTGCAATATGTGCATCTAACTGGCTAAGGGAAGATCATGTGGGAAGCAGTCTAACATGCACTCAGAATCTCTGTAGGCCAAAAAATTCACTCCCACATGCATGTGATCAAGCATAGTATATAGCATAGAAGTAAATATTTTTTCCTGCTCCCACATAATTTATTGTCTAATAGGATTTGGGTGGCAAGAGCACTATTGAACTCAGAAGAAAGAATCATTGCTCTTGGAGGTGCATGCGGGCAGGAAGTAAATTAGGAAAACAGACTACAGAAGACTGATGCTTCCAATGCTGTGCTCATACAGAGGCAGCATTGCAATATTGCAAATATCTGCTATTCAGAAGAGCGGAGGTCTTACTCGGATCATTTGCTCACTTACTGCTATGAAAGCTCAGGCCAAGCTTTGAATACTTTATCACTCTCAATGGCCGTGTACCGTAAATGTTTTATGTGCAGAAGCATTGCTTTAAAATACAGCCTGAGAAAACAAGGTGGTGATTACTAGAGCTGTCATTCTAAACTTTCTGGATGAGCTTGGGGAATGGAAAACTGAAGACTGGACTGAGACATGCTGCTAAAACCTATGCAGAGCTTAACGACAATGTTTGGAATTGTTGCACCATCCCCACTGTGGGCAGTGACTGCTGAGAAGATGCAGGGAGAGATTTGCTTCTGTGGGCATCATGCTAGAGGACTCACTGCAGGGGATGACACAGGAGTATCACCACTGCCAAACTGCCCTGTGGATTTCAGTTGTTCACCCCCTAATGGACTAGACCACACTTGATCCTGGGCTTGGTCTTCTCCTTGCTACTATGGGGACTACTATGGTAGCTCAGGGTACAGGAGATTATGGGCAGCTTGTGCTACCTCCCCTATCCCACTTTCTCCCCTCCTCCCCAACCTGCCATGTGGAAGTCCACAATCTGTTTTGCCCTGGCTGGAGTTTCTCAAATCCTGTGTCTAATCACTGTAACTGGTTCCATTTTCTAATGAAATCTCTGTGATGAAACAATGTGATGACCCCATATGGGAATCAGAAAGGCAAGCTCTGGCTTACCGTTAATTAGCTGGTTTTAGTTCTTGATTTTGAGCTATTAAAAAATAATTACGTTTATATGAGGTCTAACAACAGAAAATAACCTTAATCATCCACTTGCTAATGGCAGTGAGGCTCCCACTGTGCAACACATTTCCTGTTGGGATATTCCAGCCATTTTTGAATCAGTTCTGGTGACCTTCTTGTATTGGCTAACCAATTCAGGATGAAAATGAGGAGATAATTGCAACAAACAGATGAGGATCACATCAGTATTGAAACCTCATCAGAACTGGCTTTAGATCTCTTTCTCTCATTAAAGCATTTTAGAGAGTCTTTCATTATAAAACCCAGTTACCAGGTTTTTATAACATTAAAAAAGCATTGCCCTTTGGCATGTGCTTAAACTCTTGCTGAATAGGCCTGGACTTAAATACATGTTTAAAATTAACAGCGTGATTAAGCACTGAATTGGTGACTAAGTGATTATGGAAGGCAGTGCTTTGTGGACTTTAAAATATTAAAAGCTTTTGTTTCTCTTGGTTAACGCACTTTAGTTTTTTTAAACGAGCGGTTTCATGAACAAAGTGAGTTTTGAATGAGGATGACTTTCACTGATGCCTGCTTTTGAAAAAAAATAACCCCCAGTCTTTTTTTTTTGAGGGAGACGTCAATTTTTACCCATATTGTGGCCTCTTAGACCTCTTCCCTTCAAAATCTACAACCTATTGTATTTACTTGAATATAAGATGACCACTTCTATAATTACATTCTATATATGGAAAATTTATAAATTTGTTTATAATTTTCCAGGTATATAATCAAATTATTGGAGTTTGCCCTGAATTGGTTTTTTCCTAGTATTATAGCAGGGAAAATAAATCTGGGGGGGGTAGCCCCTTTACCGTCTGCTTCCCCCCAGCTCCTGCAACTGGCACCCCTTCACTCTTCCCTTACTGTCAGACCCTGCTTTCTCTGAGCACATAGAAGCAAAATTGAAAACACTGACCTTGAAATAAATTTACCTATAATAATTTGCATACAGTACCTATTGACATAATTTATCCAGAGTTGATACATTTAACCTATTTTGAAATTGCTGCAAGTTTTAGCACAGGTATTTCATAAACATGCTTTTAAGCAGCACTTTTGTATCTACTTTTATATAATGCAAACTGTGCATGATATTTGTCCAAAGCAAAAAAGGCTCATGAGTTTACGTTATAGTTCATTGGGCTGGGCCCCACCGGTCAATAGTGTTTCAGTCCATGGTGACCCCACAATTTAGCACTGCTCAGTATGTGTCTGTACTCCAGATTACACTCCCACCCCCACTGCAACCAAAGGATCCATGTGATAATTAGCCCCACACTCATGATTGGAACTAGGTATTCTTGTCACAAATCCTAAGATCCCCCAAAAATGTATATGCAGATGAGGCAGAGGCAGCCTGGTCCAGCTCTACCTCATGGGGGGCTGGGCCACACTAATCATACGCAACAGGCTGAGAGAGGGGGAAACAGAGGAATTCTGGGTAAACTATTTGGGTCCTTGTTTGGTGATGTTTGCCAGAGATTTAATTTTGGTGATCAAACAGGAGTCACTGGAAATGGGAAAGAAAGGTGCAGCTCAGCTGTGGGAATGAAAAGAAAGTTTAAATGTGTTCAGTGTAGTGGTTCACTATGACTTGGAAAAGAATCAGCACTGAATGGTACTGGGTGCAGTGGTCATTACAATGTATCTTATTTAATGTGCTGCACAGGTTAATCTATTGTTGTACTAGGTTCCCATCATTATGTTTATCTGATATGGGCTATGTGTTTTACAGCCATGCTCAGTGCTGGCTTCATTTAATCAACTTTATAGTTGGTTTCCATTACTGAGCACATATTGCTTTTGGCAGCAGTGTAATCATAGACAGTGTTTGAGGTTTTCTTGTATGCAAATGTAAGATGAGGGACTTTTTTTGTCAGGCTGATTGGGGAAAAAACTTGTCTTCTACTCCAGGAAATACAGTAATTTCATAGATTTCATAGATTTCATAGACATTAGGGCTGGAAGGGACCTCGGAAGATCTTCAAGTCCAGCCCCCTGCCCAAAGGGCAGGAAGTCAGCTGGGGTCATAGGATCCCAGCAAGATAAGCATCCAGTTTGCTCTTGAGGGTGTTCAGTGTAGGTGCTTGAACCACCTCTGATGGTAGGCTGTTCCAGACCTTGGGGGCTCAGACAGTAAAGAAATTCTTCCTTATGTCCAGCCTGAAACGGTCTTGTAGTCGTTTATGACCGTTTGACCTCGCCATACCTTGGGGCGCTCTGGTGAACAGACATTCTCCCAGATCCTGGTGGTCACCCTGATAAACTTATAGGTGGCCACCAGATCACTCCCTGAGCCTGCACTTTTCCAGGCTAAAGAGCCCCATGGCTCTCAGCCTGTCGTCGTAAGGTCTGTTTTCCTGACCTCTGATCATGCGTGTGGCTCTTCTCTGCACTCTCTCAAGCTTCTCCACATCCTTTTTGAATTGTGGAGCCCAAAACTGGATGCAGTACTCCAGCTGCAGCCTCACCAAGGCCGAGTACAAGGGGAGAATGACGTCCTGGGATTTGCTTGAGAAGCATCTATGGATGCAAGCCAGTGTTTTGGTCATTTTAATTACCATTCCTGTCAATTAGAGGCAGGAGACAGCACACAATAGAGAAGCTGGCTTAGTTACAGTTGCTGTAACTGCTGAAACTATAGCAGTTTCTTGAAGTGTGCCTTAAACTGTTGTCCGTAATGTTGTATTATTATCATTTTTGTATAAGTTAACGGTCAAGGTCCTCTTTTTTGTCTTTCTGTAAGTTTTGTTTAGAGGTAATGAAATGCTGTAGCTCTTCACATTTCAGGATTTCTTGAAGGTCCTCAGTCAGCTAATACATGTTCAGATCACCACTCTGTGTGTGTGTGTGTGTGTGTACATGCGTGTGTGTGCATGTTTGCTTTCTCAGGGTAGGCTATATTTTCCTTGAGGTATAAGCAACACCTGGTATTTTGTGGGAAGAAAAGAGTAAAACAAAAATACCTAAGGACTAGATTGTGCCCCAAACTGATATAGTGGTACCAAGGAGTGAGGCTGGATTTTGAATGAGTTCTGAAAACAGGCCCTTAGTGTTACTTCAAAGAGCAGAACAAAAAGCAGTGGGCCATCTTCCCTTGGAATACGGCTAAGTTCTTGACACCCTGTCTCAAAAGAGAAAAAGAGAAGATATTGGGTTCAGAGGCAGGTAGCAAAAGTTATCAGAAGCCTGAAGAGCTATATGTGAAGAAAGATTGAAAAGATTCCACTAAAAGGATTCTTTTTTGATTAGAGAGGAAATGAGTATTGGGGGATGAGACAAGCATATTAAGAAGGGAACTGTGATCAGGGAAGCAAGGAGCTTCCTTTAACCTTTCTCATAATATAAGAACAAGGAAATGTTCAATGAAACCAAAAGGCAAAAGAAAAGATTACCAAAGGAAGGATTTTTAGAGAGTATGTGAGTAATCCACGGAATTCGCTGCCACAAGATCTCATTTATGTCAATAGCTTACAAGCAAGGCTGAAAGCATATGTAGGTGTGTGAAAAGGAGAAATTTCATCCTCAAGACTATGCATCAGTCACTGACTGGTGAAATTTATATTTCTGTCAATTCTAAAATGGTTCACAACAACAATCTTCATGCCTCCTTGTACTGGTCACCTTTAGCAACAGGCTAATGAAGACACACTTGGTTTGCTTATGTAGTAGCATTTCTGTATTTATAACAACAGGAGTTTTGATCATACAGTCCTTTCCGTGTGTGTAAATCATCTTGAAGTCACTGACAGGCTTACACTAAGTAAGCCCGCAAATTTAGTAAATATGAATAGAAGCTGTTTGAATAGTATTGAATTTGAATTGAATTGCATAGCTGGTTTACCAAAGTTTCAGTGGATTGAAAACAATACAGGTGTTTTAAAGCTGATCTTGCATGCTATTTGCAGTGCAAATATGGTTCCAAACATGTGACACTTTTCATTTGCCTGACTTTGCAGTTGTCCTTCTCCTTTATTCTACTCTAACAAGTTCCTGCAATTTTCTGTACAACTATCTCTACAAGTACAGATAAGATTGAATTGCTCTGTTGAAGAAACAGAAGCAATTCAAATATTGTCAAAAACAGTAGAAAAAATCCCAGTGAGAATTACAAACTTTTGTTACTTTTGTATTTTATTTTGAAACAAGTGTTCAGGGGGATAAGACGTGTGCTCTAATTGTCACTTCAGTGCTGACACAATGCACATTTTATTTCTAGCGTTCAGAATTGTGCCTTGTGGTACTTCAAAGCTTCTGTACATTTTAACTTCTTACCTCTGTAGAACCAGAGTGGTATGCATAGATAAGAGCTTAAAACGCTTTTGTAATGCAGTTAGTTCACTTTGTCAGCATTTGGATGGCTCTGTCTTGAGCTTCAATATCTTTCCTCCCTCTCACCCTACTCTTGAAAGTGTTTATGCTTACTACTTGATAATTTGGTTGCAGCATTTGGAATGTCTATCCACGTGATTAGGAAGGGAAATATTTTCTAAAACCCCTTTTTTTCCCCTCCAACTTTCAGTCAGCCTCTGTTGATCACTTGCTGTGTTCATGTAAATGGCTTCTTATCTACATGCAGACAGGTGGCTTTCTAGATTCCACTGAACTCCCCCGTATAAGTGTGCCTATTCAAATAAAAAGGCAGTGGCAAAGTTGTCATTATTACTTGTATTCAAGTAGCACCTATAGGTTCCATCCCAGATGAAGGCACCACAATGCTAGATATTCTGGCTCATGTAGTAGGGGCATGTCTGCACTGAACGTCTGGCACATTTGTTGATATCCATAAAGTCAAGCCCACCTTTTAAATATTTCTTCTCTGTGGATCAAAGGCTCTTTAGGCAGATGTCATTATCTTATCTCCACTACTACTGGGAGGTGTGATTGCATCTAGCTAGAATGGGGTATGATGCACTGGCCTGGATTTCAGTGTAGGCCAGCCACTTGTGTACAAGATGGCTGGGATTCTGGGGCACATGTGATTGCTAGCCTATGCTGAAGTCTGTACCTGTGCATCATCTTCACTGCTATTGCTGCCTGTGTTAGCTGACCACAGTGCTGAGGCAAAGGTGTTCCACAGTCATGTAGCTGACATTACATTGTCACGTTTAGCTTTAGGATTTCTGGGAATGTATTGCACAGTTCCTAGTGCATTACTGTGTCACCAAGCCATAGCTAAGGACATGAGGCTAAGGACATTTCGGTGGCCTGGGATGTCCATTGTAGGGTGGCCACGGTATATTTGCCCCCTCCCACCATTAGAGTGCTCCAGTCCTCACTCAATCTTTCCTGCCATGACTTTGATGGAACATTTCAGGAGGTGATGTTTGTTCTAGGAGCAGTCCAACCCCTGAAGGGGACAAACTGACATTACCAGTCTCTTATACAACTGAACCCTCTGGGTCAGCTATGAGGCCTTAGAGGCCTGAATGGGAGCTCCTTCAGCCCCTACACTGCTGCTTCAAACCTCCATTTGTATATACATCATAGAATCTCAGACCATCAGAAGGGATTGACAGTCACTCAGTGTCAACCTGAAGTCTCATTCCTGCCCAAGGGTATCTAGCAGTCCATTTTGGATATTTTTATTTATTTATTTAATTTGTACCTGAGGCCAAATTAGTCAAAACTAAGTCCAAATCCAAGAGTCTAGAACCGTAAGAGGCCCTACTACTAGCAGACATCCTCCACCTGCACACGGGGCTTCAGATGTTTCCAAAACCTTTGGCGGGCATCCTACTTGCAGGTTTGGGCTTCGGATGCTCATGAGTTTTGCTTGCCCTTAGTCATAAGGCTGTTGAAGTAAGCAAAGGAGGAGACTCCCATTTCCATAAACTGGGATTAAAGCCACTGTATCTCAGCAGGTCCTGAACCACACCAGAAGAGCAGTTCTCTTGCAAAGCAGGTCAGGAAAACTGCCTTCTGGGAGACAGATGCATGGTATAAATACAGCAAAAGGTGAGTAGCTCAGCAGCTCCACACCCATCTGCTGCCCTGCATTCTCTGCCATCTGATCCCTATCATGCCTCAATTCCAGGGGCTTCTTAAGGCCTCCAGCTGGTCCTCTTCTCCAATTGGAGCCCACCTCTTCTGCACAGCTGTGGCTCGCAGTCTCTGCTGAGGCAATAACTGGGTCTGCAGTAGCTGGCCAGCTTCCCAGTCATTACAACTGATATGGCTTTCTGGCTCTACCCCCAAACCGGGAACCTGATCGTGCTGGAGGGTGTTTCTACCACCTACTTCTGGCTTAATCGGCCCCTCTGGAATGTCTGTAAGTGGGGAACCGCCCCAGTCTGGCTTGCTTGGCTTCTGGAGGGAATCACAGTCCGAGAGGATCCCGGATGAACTGCAGGCAAGGAAGGGGGTGCAAGCAGGGCTCTCTTTCCCCTCTGCCTGGCTGCTCTGCCACATACTGGTTGAAGTATCTCTAGGGTTCAGTTCATTACATACAGTGGGAGATCTTGTCTGCTCTTCCCTGGTCCCTATGTGGAAGGACTTCTAAGCTGCTAACACCTCTGGCTAAAGTTCTTATGTTGTACCAGCATCACAGTCAAGAGGTAAGATTGGCATGTGGATAACCAAATTAGTTAGCTCAGGCTCATAAAAGGAGTGTGTGTTAACAGTCTCTGGCAGACTTGTATCCAAGTGACTGACCTGTATTGAAGCCCAGGTCAGCACATCCCTTCCCCCCCACCCCGCTAGCTAGATGCAATCACACTCCCAGTTTGAGTAGCAATGTTGTAAGAGAACAGTCCCTGTCCTAAAGAGCTTTCAGTTTGAGTGAAAAAGACAGTGAAGGGGTTAAGGACAGAGGTAAAGTGACTAGTCAGAATCATTGAGTTGGTCAGTGGCAGAGCAGTGAATTAGAACCCAGGACTCTGGAGTCACTACTTGGTAATGACCTCCCATACCCTTTCCCCACTGTCCTATCCTCAGTGCTGTACCAGCTATATAACTTGCATAGAAACTATACCGTAGCAATATTTAGAATTCACCTGTAGAGCTAGACTCCAGCCCTTGAGTTTCCTCAGCATGACTGTGTAGGATTCAAAGGGAAAGGGAAAGAAGCAAATGTACTTTGTCTTGCCTGTTGTCGAAAAGTTATAGTAGTAGCATAAACCATGGTTTGCACTTAAAAAACATCATGTCAGTAGATTGCCTGGAGTGGGTGCTGGTTTTCCTGTGTACTACTGCTATTATTTATTAGGTGTATATTGCTTGGGGAAAGTGTTTAAAATAAGCTAGAAAAAAAGTCTACTACAAGAAACATTGTGTCAATACAGAGGGTATAACTTTACCTGTGTGAAAATTAACATTTTCTTAGGTAACTAAGCCCTTGGAAACTTCCAAATAGTGTGACTGAAATAGTTCTACTAAATTTTAGAAAGTTGTTTTTGGAAAACACTGATACCTCAAAACGTTTCATGACAGGAAATGCATACCCCGATGAAAGCCACTTACTCTTTCCTTTGTGACAGCCCCAGGAACAGATGGATTAATAATGAGATGGTCAAAAGTGCGTAATAAATGCAGTGCTGATCTATGATTCATCACACTGATGTGGACAAGAGGCTTAGATTTCTGTGAGCCAATTGGCTTACCCCACAACATTCCCACTGAAGTATTAAGATATAAAGCCAGTATGTTACTTCACCAATGCAGTGTAAATTCATTTGGATATATAGCTGCCCAGATAATGCAGGGTCTCTTGGAGAAGACAGAATTTTAAAAATTATTTTTTTGAGGAAATATGTTGTTATGTTGTTAAAACTTTTCCAAGCATCTCTACTGACTTCTGACCATGTACAGTCAGAATAGAGCCTCATAGATACTTTACTGTAAAGGTGTGCAACACTCAAATTGGTGGATGCTCTATAACTTGGGAGTCCAGTCGGTGGATGCTCTGTAGCCAAAGATAGAGCCTTCTGCTAAAAAAGGATCATAGCAAGAAGATCAGCCCCTGTGTGCTGAATACATAGCCTTTATATATGGATAGGAGAACTGACCCATTGAGAATGTTTTGCCATCTCGGCTTCTCTAGAACATTTCTTTAGGAATGTATTTTCCTATTCTGTAAAGAAAGGATCCTTTTGTATTTTATCGGTGTGTAAAATTGTCTTCCTTCTTCCTAACACATTTTCATTTGGAATGCCTTACAATTACTTTTATTGTACTCTGTTGTACCCTTCAGTTTTCTTGCAAATTTCTCCCTGTTGAATGATGTATTTCTTTTGCTGAACAAACTTGCACATTTAGTAAATGAAGAGGAAATGGATACAAGTGGTATATGTTTATAATGACATTTTGCCACCCAGAAATCTATGCAGATAATCTGCTTGGAAGGCTTCAGGCCTCAGTGGAATACAGGCATCCTGGGCTGATTTACAACACCTGCTGCAGCTGCTCTGTGATTTGGCAGGCATACACGTCATTGCCAAATGTTGCATTTGCAGGAGAAAATAAGATGGCAGGAGCATTTACTGGGCACTTTATAATTCTAAGTGATACAAGCCTTGATTTGATAAGTGCCTTAAGAATTATAACTGTGGAGGCAGAATTGAAATTACTCTCAAGGCAAATGATTCTGAATTCTAGTTGGATACGCTGACGCTGGGCAGTTGTAAGCAACTCTTTGATTCATGACAGTCAAATCAAACAAAGTGCTGTAGGTTGTAGTGAGGTGTAAGTAACAGTGCATTTTATCTCCAATGGGCACTGAGCCCTTTGGACAGTTGGAGTGAGCAAACACTGGCTTCCTGATCACAATGTGACCTTACTACTTTACCACAATGTGATTGGCTATTCCTGATTAAAAGTAAGTTCTTCTACTGTGTTTTACCCATGGTGTTACAATTTGGGGGGAGGTGGGGAGAAGCAGTAACTGTGCTTCATTGGTCTCCTGTATACAGCATACCTACATGTCTACCACATGCCTTCTTTATAATCTTTCCCGCTTTTTGTGAGCAGTCTGGCCCACTAATTTCCTAGTTAAAAATATATATTGAATGAATAAGGTAGGGTAGGATTTTCCAAAGCACACAGTGGGCACATCTACATGTGCATATTAATGTGCTTGAATAAACTCTGGAGCTTAATGCTCTGGAGTTTATTGCTTCTAGGCATGCATCTTCACGTGTTCCCGGGACTGTAGTATGTTGAACCAGGTCAGAGCAGCCCCTGCTGGCAGGGGACCTGGGAGCTCAGCCTGCCAGTCAGGGGCTGCTTTGTCTCGGTCCAACATGCTGGAGAGGTGCTGGCTGGGGCACGAGGGTGTTTCAACATGGGGCTAGCCAGCAGGCAGTCCCCACACTGAAGCACCCTCTTACCCCAGCCAGCTGGGGCAGCAATTTTTTTAACTCCTCAACACAATAGTGCTTGTATTTACAAGTACTATCCTGTTGCAGAGGAAATTAGTTTACTCCAGCCTAAGAGGGTTGCACATGTAGCCATTCAATATTTACTGCACAGCTAATTAGTCTACGTTGCGGTCTCATGTAGGCACACCCATGGTTAACTGTTTCTATTGGATTAAATGAAATCTCTGTCCAGTGGGATCAGTATTAAGCTAGTGCTTTGAATAAGCTTGCATTGCATGTACTTCCCAATTCAGAAATGGTGTTTGTCAGCTGGGCTAAGTCAGTTCATTCTTCTTTGAATGCCCAGGTAGTTAAAGGGGTGTTGAGGCAAAATTCATTCTCTTGTCAGTAATTTTGTTATCTTTGTCATCAGAGCTACAGAACCTGAATCATCATTTAATGTGTCCTGCGCACTTTTAGCGGTGGCTTTCCTTGCTGGAAAGTTGAAAGTAACACAGTATAAAAAATTATACACTATAGGTAGCACTTAGGACCTACTCATGAAAACCACTTAAATCAACATTAAGACTTTCTTTGACTTCAGTGTGCTTTGACCTAGTTTTCCAGGATTGAGAACAGGTAGTGACATTTGCTTCACCTTTGCTACTGTTAGGCATTGGTCTCAAACGGGTCTGTAAAAGCAAACTAGAGGTTGACTGTAGCCTGCAGTGGCTCCTGAGTAGAAGCACAGAGATCTGGCAGTAGAGAAATGGAATTAGTAATTTTCACATGGAAACTGTCCGCTGCAGCATGAATTAGGATGTCAGATATTGGGGCTGCGTCTACATGAGACACTTCACTGTGCATTAGGCTAGTCTAATGCACAGTAAAGCGTCACCATCTATACATGTGCAGCAATTATTATTCAGTAAATTAGTCTAATGCATTCTAATGCATTTTTTCTAGTACCTCGCCCTGGGTTGGACGGAGTTCCCCACTGAGCTGAGACAGCTCCCCCCAGCCTCTGGAGCTTGGGACTAAGTTCCTGTGCCCTCTGCCAGCCAGGGGCTGACACCCAGGGGAGCCTGGAGCTCCCCCTGCCTGATGCAGGAGGACACACCAGGACAGGAGCAACCCTGGAGTGGGCTGCTCCTGTTGGGCTCAGTTTGCTCCCACTGGGGGCACATGTGTGGACATGAGCCAGGGAGCACTTTAATGAGCCTGAATTTTCTGTGCAAAAAATTCAGGTACATTAATTTCCCATGTAGACATGTCCAGTGGGTGTGGAAAACTACTTGTGTGCAGGGATCCTTTTATACGCTATCTGCAATTAATTCTCCTGATAAGAATCTTTCATTTGCCAAAGTTTCAAAGACACCAAAAGAATTTATTATTATTGGTGGTGGTGTTCTCCTGATGGAAATGGAGAAATATTAAGAAAAGACTAGCTTCAACTGAAATGATCCAAGGATTATTTATGTATTGTGAATGGTATTTGTATAGCTGAAGGTCACCTCATCTGTTTATATCCTCTAGGGGGTTTTCCTTGTGTCTTTTTTTTCCAGGCTCCACCCCTTTTTTTCTAGGGTTTCCCCTTAAACTAATCATCATCAGTTGGCTAGCATGGGGCAGGGGCTATATAGCATGCTGCTTAACCAAACTGAGTTACTGAGCTACATGAGGGGTTTTGGCCACGGACCAGTGGAGTGATTGTCTCTGTGCTGCTCAGCTACGCGTCCTTCACCAGAGTGACTCATACAGCAATATTGATAGTGAGTCTCAAGAGAGCTGCTTTTTTTACAACCCAGGTAAAAATACAGTATTACGATGGCAGATAGGCAAGTAGTATAGGACAGAGCTTGGCTCTTCAGCAGAACACACAGTTTAGGTGAATAGGTTTTCTCTGGGAAGGCAAGATCCCTGAATGAAGATAAAATGGGAACACTAATCCTGGGTCTAAAACAACACACTGGGGCAGATCATTCTGCTTTTGCAGTGGTTTGCTGGTGTATCTCAGCATGAATGAAGAACTCAGAACCTGGCTCACCATTTGTAAACAGCTGCAGTGAGTAACCATGGGGCTAAGGATGAAGTTGCTACTGCCACTGCTGCCTGGCCAGGACTGGGACCTGAGCCAGAGCCATTGCCATTGCCTCACTGAGGCCAGGAACAAGGCCATCAGTGTGCTCCATGCCCCAGGCCAAAGCCAGAGCTGGAGGCAGAGCCACAGCATAGAGTAAGTGGCAGCAAGTGAAGGGTGTGGGGGAGAGCAGGCAGCAGGAGAGACATATGGCAGTGGGGCAGGTGCTAGAGGTGCACCAGGGGGGCATACATCAAGGTCCAAGGTATGGAGAGAGGAAGGGACAGGGCTCAGGCTGCCTGTTTCTCCTGGCTTTTGCCTCCCTACCATGGCTTTCCCTATTGCAACAGTGTTGGGGGACAATTTTAAGATGCCACTCCAATAATCCAATCTTCACATGGAAAATTGTAACAAATTTATCATTTTCCTTATATAGATTGTAATTATGACAGGTTGTCTGAAATTCAGTCACCCTGGATTCAGATAAATACAGTAAGCAGTGTTGGTTTCTTACTCTCTACTTTCAACAGATTTATTTGTGTGAGATACTGTAACATGTTGCTGTCTGGCATCAGTACATGCTGTGGTTCAGAATAAGCATTTCCAGGCACCAGTCTCTTGGATACAACTGTTGCAGACATGAGTCTAAAATGACCAATATGAGTTTGATGGCCTAGCACTAACACTCTTTTATGTTCATAGAAAACACTAGCATGATCTTGGCTTGGCAACCAGTAATTGGTAGAGGACTCAGGCTGCCACAGAGCAGCTCTTGACATTGGAAAATAAATTGAAGAGGTTAATTTTATGGGGGAATTTTGACTATACTATGTGTATACTCTAGCAGGTGTAGTGTCCTCTCCCTTCAATGAGAAAGGCCTATAGTAAGCTGTAAAGAAAATAAGTAAAGATGGTTGACTTCTTAAAAGTAGCTTTTCAACTTCAAAGACAAAGAATTATTACAAAAAGGAAAACCACAATAAAAGGGAGGAAACTCCCATACTGTGCCTGTGGTTTCAGTCATGTTCAGCATTGGTCTGATGCAGTTTCCATTGATGTCAGAGACAGTATTTCAGTTCTCTTCACTGAAGAGAGAGTTAGACCAACAGTGAGCATGACTGGAAAGTCTCCCCTTGTTCCACTCAACACCTGTCGAGGTGACTGATCGTACAGACATACCAGTAGGAATTGATGCAGAATAAGGAGAGTGACTGTACTTGAAGAGACTATTGATAGGCAGCTTTTGCAGGTCTCAGAAGCTCGCTGTGTTTGTTACTTGTCTAGCAAAATCTTGAGAGCCGCTTTCCCTGGGGTATAATAAAGGCGTAACAACATCGGTAATGAAACAGAAGATAACCAGTATGCACTTAAAACCCTGAAAGGCATGATTATGTCAACTGTAAGAAAGCAGGCAAGATTAGGGCCTGTCAGGGTTTGTATGATAGCATCCTGGAGACAATCAGGACATGTCTGTGTGCCTCTTGAGGGACCAGGCATGCTGCCAAGAGATGTCCTGCTTGGACTTACAAATTGACTGAATAGATAGCCTAACTGGGCTATGAGCATGTGCACCAGCTCCATCTTCAGCTCTTCCCTCTGAGTCCATAGTGTATTTCTTTTTGAGAGGTAATGCTGGGGCTCTGACCCCTAGTGGGCATTAATTGTCCATTACCACAAAGTATGGTTGTTACACCAGAGCCCAAGCCACACTCTTAAATCACCTTTGTGTTGTGCATGGGTTCCCTGTAGCTCCTTGAATATGATTGCTCTCCCATGCTTGGCCTATGTAATATTGCTGAATTTTGGAGAAGAGCTAGTGGCTTTCTTCTTCTGGGAACTACACTCCATTCCTCAATGAAACGGTCTTTCTCTATGTTGCATGTCACTTTAAGCTGGGAAAGGTCTCTTGTCAAGAAGAGTCATCACCATGACAGAGTGAGCTCCTGGTGGCATAGGGCTAGCCTAGCAGGTTTTAATGCCACTCCCTCTGCCAGTCTGCACTTCAGGAGAATGAAAGGTGTGTGACTAGAGAAAAGGGACTAGAAACACTGTCAGGCTATTGTGCTCCAGGCTTCAGCATCATGCAGCAGTTTGCTGTTGAAGTGAACCAAAGCAGCACAGATTTGTGGCACCTGGGGTCTGGCCCTTAAGAAAAATGCAGGCACACAGAGCAGAGGGGAAACAGAATTCACCTATTCTAGGCACATCGCAGGCCTTTCCATAATGGAGCGATGTGGAACTCCAAGATCTGCCATGCACACTCTAAGGAAGAGCTGAAGGATTTTTTGACTGCATTTCTCATCCTCTTCCTGAAATCAGTTATACTTGGCACTACAGTTACAACCACCTGTGGAAAAGGGTGCAAATCAGGCCCCACAGAAGTCCCTGGAAACTTTGTCATTGACTTCATTGAGGCAAGGCTTTCAAGAGTGGGATTCTCTCCTGTTGTAACCTGGTGTTGCCATGTACATTTGTGTAAAGTGCTGAGCAAGCAGGGATTTCACTTTTGCTTTGCTCGGATGGAAACAATGATGCAATGGTGGAGAGCCATGAAGCAGGACATGTTCTGTTTCTTTTATTTTCTGTTTCAGGACATGTGCACTGTGGAACAGGAGTTGCTCACTCAGTGAGAAAGGTGGTGTTCCACTTTAAGCAACAAAAAGATGTTGCATATGTCCCAGGATTAACCATTTTATTCCAGGACAAAGCACAGTCGTTCATGTGTTCGTGTCCATTGTACCAGGACAAAGCCTGAAAAGGTTCACAGGATAAGAAGTACTAACAGTTTATCTTGGAACATTGCAAAGTGTGTCTGAATAGTTATCTCAGGTTTGCGTTGTTGAATCAATGCTAGAATAACGGCAGTGCATTCAGCACTAATCCCTGACTGGAAGGGTGATGTGTCTTCCTGCCAATACCAGGACAAACACAGGCACAACTTGTCCAGGGACAGTTGCAATGCCTGGTCCTGGTGTTACATAATTCTGCTTCACTTTTGTAGTAGGAATGAGGAGAAACATGTTCATGAACAATATTTGTAGACCATGTGAGCCTAAGATGCATGATCTATTTTATGTCTATTTTCTTATGGCAAATAGTTGTTGGTCATTAGAAAGAATATACGTAAGAGATAAGTACAGCAGGGGGTTGAATAAAAAAGAAATAAACACCGGGGCTGTAAAATGCTGAAGAGATTGCTGACATTTTTTTCAGCAACTTGCAAATAGAGTTCTTTGTGCCACTTGCAAATAATGGTGTCACTTCTATATTGTGTATCTAAATTACACATTCTTTCGTTGTTTTGACATGCCATATTTACTTGCATACCACACATGCCTTTTCCCCACAAAATCAGCCCCCGATCTGCCCTCCAAAACACAAGGTACATGTTTATATGGGGCATGTAGTATGTGCTAAAATATGGTATTTCCATATAGGAACAAGTGCATACTTAAAGCTACATTAGATTCTTCAGCGCTTCATTGGCATAGATCCCAGAATTCAGTATGCTTGAAATTTCTGATTTTAAATAATAGACACCAGGGGGAAGCAGGAAGGGAAGCGAGGGCTGCCCAATTAAAAAAAAAAAAAAGCTTAAGTGGCAAAACAGAGGTTTTATTTTTACCTAGAATTAAATATAAAGAGAAGATAAATAAAATGGAAGCCATAGAAAATTGTGGTAATTTGCTTGCATGGAGAATCTTCCAGCCACTGGTAATATTACCAAGTAAAAATCTTGAGAATTGAGGAAATAATGGAAAAATTGTCTGTGGTGGTAGTGAATTTTGATTCAAAAGTAAATTTTGATTCAACTGGATATTAACCCCATTTTTTGTTTTTGTCTTTTACAAACAGCTGTGCTTTGTAGTAGGCCAAGTAGAAATAATTGGAAAAAGAAAAATCTTAAACTTTGTGAAAAAATAATTTAAATTTTTATCCAAACTCACATTTTATTCTAAAGTTGCCAGTTCTTCGTCCCAACAGGAAAAAAGAACAAAGTATTATGACCCACAAAATGAATCAAATTTTAAATTGCATGGCTGTAACCTATGTTATCTGTGTTACTGCTAGTTAATTATGTGCATCAACTGCACAAAGAACAAATATTTTCATGCAAAATAGATCCAGTATGAGCATTTAATTTCCATAAGAGCCACTGAGGGCTATTTTAAAAAAGCGATTAGTAATTTCTGAGTGCCATATTTAGATGCCAGATGTCCGATTTGGGTAACTGACCATTCACCCTTTATCAATCTGGCTAATTTAACGTGCTTCAAAGTGGGCAGCTAATTAGTGGGACACGCAGAACAGATCATTGGTTCTCAACCATTTTAGGCATGGGGCATCCTTCATTAGACTCAAGGCACTCCTCCATAACTTTTGTGAACTGAGTGGTATCTTATTTCACAGACTAATTTATTTATTACAATGGGGACAGGTAGTAGGGGTGCAGGAGCAACCATGCAGAGAGAGCCTGAGCCTGCCCTTAACTGCTTAAATCTCCTCATGTCACTTATCTGCTCACACTTCTTGTGGCGTCCTTCAAAGGATATTGTAGCACTGTGGTTGAGAATCACTGAGTTGTCCTTTGGCAAATCATAGTGTATACAAGGTCTGATATATGTGAGCCCAAGAATAAGAACCTTGTTAGAATCATTACATCACCAAGACACATTCTCATTGGACAGTTCTGTTCAGAGGCACAAAGTTATATGCCCTCCAGAGCATTGGCTACTTGAAACTAAAATGCTTGGGGGCACCAACTGGAGAATGCTGTCATACATATTAATTAGACGTTTAGAAGCAGCTTCTGTTTTTGTACAGAATGTACTTTAATTATGGCACTGTGTATTCAGTGCCTGGCTCCCTAATGACATAAGCTGCTGCTCTGGCTGGCAAACAAGTACCACCTTTCCCATGAAAATATATTGGTCAGTTTTGGTGAGTTCAGTGGCTGCCAATCCGTAATGGGAATTTATGTCTTGTCATTAGCTATACCAGCCTGTTAGCCTGGCTAGGAAAGCAGCAGGAATCCATCTGGTTCATCAAGGAGCAGCAGTATAAGAAAAAATGTGCCTGTGTTGTGTGTGTGTTTCAGTCCAATGTCTCTCAAGATGGATTTCAAATGTAGGGAGGTGTTTTAAATTAGTCCATGGAATGATGATCAGAGGCAATGTAATTTTACAGTCCAATTTATTAAGGCAGGGGATTTCAACCTTTTTGGATCAGTGTACACCTGGCGGCCGGCTATGGGAAGTGGGGAGAGGGAAGGGGAACGGCAGTGTCGCCATTACGTGGCCAGATGCGGAGCAGGGACTGGGTGGCATGTGGCTGAAAGCGAAGCAGCAGTAGCTGCCATGTGCAAGCTTCTGCCACGGGCGGGCAGCACAGGATGGTGTGGCAGCACTCCATCCCCACCCGCCCGTGCATACCCCTAGGGCCTTCTCCAGTTCCCCTGGGGGTATGCATCCCCCCGGTCAAAACCCCTGTATTAGGGCATGGTGAACACATGAATTAAAAAGAAAGCATCATCCTTATTTACACTGACTATTTTCTGTAGGTTTAGGGGTTGACCTTAGAGGTCAGGGCATAATAATGAGACCCCTCAGCAATGTATCCTGATGGGGGTCAGAGAAAGGTTGGCACTAGGACCCAGACACCTCAACTGTTTCTTCCCTCTGCCCATCTGCAGTGAGAATGGGTACAGTCCCCCTGTCACTGAAGCCACTGCCACCTGGCTGTGGTGTGGCATGGGCAGAGTGTCCTGCTGCTAAATGTCATTGAAGTCACAGCTTTGCAGGCCTGATGTGCTCCACAGACTATAGGTTTCCAATCCCTGCACTACTTGATCACAACTGCTCATGGTTTACAGCTAGACTGTACTCACACTTGTACAGTTATCAGACTGCAATTCAGGAAAACACCTAAGACATACTTAGTCCTAAGTCCCAATGACATTAATGGGACATCGATATGTGTTTAAGGCTAAATTGGAGCCTAGATGATTCATAGATTCATAGACATCGGGGCTGGAAGGGACCTCGCAAGATCGAGTCCAGCCCTACCATAGTCAGGAAGTCTTCTGGGGTCAAATGATCCCAGCAATATAAGCATCCTAACACCTTTTGAATGAGTCCAGAGTAGGTGCTTTCACCACCTCTGGGAGGAGTCTATTCCAGACCTTGGACATTCGGACTATAAAGAAGTTTTTCCTTATGTCCAGTTTAAGTTGGCCTTCCAGAAGTTTGTGGCCATTAGACCTTGATCTCGCAGTGTAAAATTCAGTGGAGAATCTGGCCCTATATGCTACCAGATTCTGTGAGTTTGTAGCAGTTTGCCATTTTTGGCATTGTCCGGTGATATCAAATCACCAGCGCTCATATTTCATCAAGTTTTTGTACGTTTGCTTCCCCACACTGCATATATCCCTTTCCTCCAACCTTTCTTTGGGCCTCTGACTGACCTTTTACCATCCACCTCCCTCCTAGAACAGGGCAGCAATCACAGGGAAATGCCCTATATCTTACCATTTTTTCCCTCCATAGGTGGGTCTGACTGTATCCTGAGAGTTGGCAAGCATCATGGCAGAGGGCTTTAAAGAGGGATTTGAATGTAAGAGCACGTTTTTCACCATGATTATAGCCCTGAAGTCAAACATACTTTTACTTTTCAGCAGCAGATGTCCAGAACAAAATGAAATCCCACTTAATGCACTTCAAAAAATTGTTTGCCTATTGCAAGTTGTGATCAAGGCAATATATTTGCATGTTGGGACTTCAGCAACTCAGTATTTCCTGCTATATAATCAAAAAAGTTCACTGATAAGCAAAATGTAGGTACTTACTGTTTCTTTTAAGTCATCTTTCTATTATTTAATTAAGCTACTGAAATTAGTGGGGATAGGATTCTTAACATTACATTCTAATTCTAATTCTCTGCCTAAACAACCAGTCAAGATTAAAGTAGTTTCTGCAACAATCAATATTTAATTCATTTAAGTCATATTTTATGTGAGATCTCCAATACAAGCATCTTGGAGAAGCTTGCCTGTTTTTCTTGTTTTAATACATTTCTGGAAAGAAGCCATCCTTTCTGCTGTTGCTGCTAACACAAAAAAAGACAGACAAACAGAAACTTGATGAGATGAATCTGTACTGAGAGTGCAAACAGGTATAAATAAAAGGCATGCTTTGGTATTGTTTTCCTGGTAAGTGATATGAATTCAAGTATTCATTGGTGGTGGTTTTATAAAGCCAGCCATCAGTTTGTTAGATAACAACTTTTAGGGCCAGATAGTATTACGCCATTTAGGTAGCAGTTTTTAACCCACTATCCTGATGGTTAGAGCTCTTACCCATGGAGTAGGAGACCCAGAGTCTTGGATCCACCTCAGGCAGGGGTTTTGAACCTGCATATCTTGCTTTCCTAAATTCCTAAGGCATAATGTAGGTGCTTAATCCAGTTTAATTTTCAAAACCTGTAAGCACCTGAATGTCCCTTTGACTTCAGGCTTGTAAATGAGATGTTGGTCTTAATTTCTCCCTGTCTTGCCTGCCTCGGATATTAAAATGAGTAATGTTATTTGTTAGCTTCATCATGGTACTGCAAGCTGTACTTCAGTATGGAGTGTAAAGGATTAAGCATTTTGTGTATTCATTGAGGAAGTTGGAATGGTCTGCCAAGTGCATGATTGTCTCAATTGTAGAGACCAGGAGGGTGGTGAAATCTAACAGGAGCTTTACTTTATTCTTTTGTAAGTAGTTCTTAAAGATCCTGGCTAGTTTGGCTATTGTGGTCCTGGTTATCTGAACTGAACATCACCTCCCCCCAAAAAATCTGTAGCCGGCAGGCCTGCCCTTTCTAATGGGACAGAACACCTCCCAGAGTGCAATAGAAAGGAGCATTGTCAGGTGGAAGGGCAACTTAAGTAAAGTACTGATAAGAAAAGTACTGGATAAGTTTCCATCATCTCAGCACAGACCCTCACTCCTCAGCATTGGCAATACAGTTTTTCAGCCCACACCATCCAGACCAGCCACAAAATGAAACTTTTGGAAGGCAGATTGGCAGAAATATCAAAGGTTGACCAACAAGAGAGCAAAGCAATTAGAGGATTCATCAGAAACCAATAAAGATCAAGGTTACAGTACATTTACAAATTGCTGAATTGCAATAGCCAAACTCTGCTTACCTAGAGGCTATAGATGCCACAATATGCCATGCAAGTATGAGCAGTACAATCAAGCAGTGCAATGACCCTGAAACCATAAAAAAGAACTACAGAACAGCTCACTACCACAATGAATAATATCAAAAAGGATAGATGGCTTATTACCATAGAAGGACTGGATATGACTCACTCAAGTAGATAAGCATGGTGCACAATTAAACACTTTACAGGCAAAGTCACTGAAAAAAAACATTGCCGTGTCAGCAAACTCCATCTCAAAAACATTGCACTACAACAGAAAGTACGGTAACCCAAGTAAGCAGCACACAAAAATTATTAGACATCTGTCTCATGAACAACTTAAATCACTTACCGCCAACCTTAATTTAAGCACCCCTACCTGTGACAACAAGGTTGCCACAGCAATTAAAGCACACCAGACCAGCAAGTCTGCTGGACCAGATAAGATATTTCCAGAATTCATTATCAGGCTTGGAACCACAAGAAAAAGATGACTTCAGAAAGTCATGTATGAAAATGCCTAGAAAGTAACAGACTTCCAAAAATTTGGAGAAAAGCTGATGTCATTGTTATCTTGAAACCCAATGAGGCACCAGAGGATCCAAACAGCTACTGACCTATCTTACTACTCTGCGTTATATACAGAGTCATGGGGCACATAATCCTTAATAGAA
Organism: Crocodylus siamensis; assembly: GCF_052110815.1. NCBI lineage: Eukaryota > Metazoa > Chordata > Crocodylia > Crocodylidae > Crocodylus > Crocodylus siamensis. Next base: position 107,585,363 of record NC_143397.1, read on the forward strand.
TAGAGAACATCATCAATCCCCAGCTCTCAAAAGAACAAGGTGGCTTTTGGAAAAAGTGGTGTACTACTGACCAAGTTACATTATTTACATCCACTATAGAAAATGCTAATCAACAGGCACAGTCTTTATTGATTTTTACAGCTGCCTATGACACTGTATGGCATCAAGTCCTCAAATATAAACTGCACTCCATGATACCAGACTGCAAGCTATGTACTTTCATCATGAACATGCTCGCCAGCAGTTCATTCAAACTCACTACCAGTCAAGGAGGAAAAAACAGAGTACAACCCCTGAAGAATGGAGTCTCCCAAGGGTCAATACTTTTCAATGTACTTTTCAATTGCAGACTTCCTGCATACAACATCTAAGTGATACATGTGTACTGACAATGTCACCATAGCACCCCAAGGAATAGATATGACAGAACTGGAAAAGAAACTGAGTACTGACATACAAAAAACTAGAACTCTTGGTTCCAAAATGATACCTTTTATTAGACCAACTGGGAAATGGCAAGAAAATAATAAAAGGTATCATTTTGGAACCAAGAGTTCTAGTTTTTTGTATGTCTTTTTGTCTCAGACCAACAAGGCTACCAAGCACACCCCTGAGTACTGACATGGAACTCATCAATAACTATATCAACAAATGGTGCTTGATGCTGAACATCAATAAATCAGGATCGTTACTCTTCCACTTGGACAGTCATCAAGTCAAAAGCACATTGCATATAGGAATAGGCAACCACATCCTTCTCCATAAGCCTAATCCCAACCTACCTAAGAGTCACATTAGACTGTTCCCTCACCTATAAACACCACATTCAGAAGGTGCACAGTAAAGTCTCTGCACGAGTAGCTCCCTTCCTTAAGATGTTTAGCCAGTGCAGCACAGGGCACCAACTTCACAGTGGTCAGAACCAGCACACTTGCAATGGTATATGCCCCAAGAGATTACTGTGCTCCTGTATGGTCCAGATGTTATCACACTAAAAAGCTCGACACTTTACTTAACAGTGCGCTGAGACTCATAACCGACTACACAGTTGATACACATACAGATTAGGCCTGTGCAAAGTGGCTAGTATTTGCTTTTGATTCAGATTCTGCTGATTCGGGGGGACAGTGATTCAATTTGGTGATTTGAATCACTGCCCTGAATCGATTCAGCTGAATCTGATTCAGAGATTCGGCTGGTGCTGAATCACCGAATCAACTAAGTCCATCCCCCCACCCACTCTCCCAGCCTGGCAATGGTTGCCCTACATGCCCCAGCTCCTGGCACTTTGGAAAAAAAAGCTCCGGCTCACTGGGTGCTGCCAGGTGGGGGAGTGATCCCCACTGTCCCACACTACATGGGGGGGCTCTACACAAGACCCCTGACCCCCCCTGCTGTCCCAGCCACCATGGCTCCGGCCCTTTAATAAAAAAAGAGAGAAAAACCCCTGCACTTACCATTCCTGCCAGCGGAAAACCCCTGCACTCACCATTCCTACCACCATTCTTGCCAGCTCTTCCATGAGCCCCGCAAAGCCCTGAGGCCACTGCAGGAGTGGAGAGTCCTGGGGTTTTTCTTAGTTTTTTTTCCTTAAAAGGCCGGAGCTGGGGCGAGCAGTGCATCTATGGAGGGCTGGGGGAGTGAGGGGGAGGTCGCAAGGCTTATGCAGCATGGGGCAGTGGGGGTCAGGGGGAATCGCCCCCTGCCCAGCAGCACCTGGTGAGAGGGGGCTCTTTTTTAAAGCACTGGGAGCTGGGATGAGCAGCGCAGCCATGGGGGGGGCTGGGGGAGCAGGCAGGGGATGGGGTCCGTGGGGGTCCCCCCATGGTCTCCTCCCCCTCCTCCAGCCACCCGCCCCCCGACTTACTAGCTCGGAGTCCAGCTGCAGCTCCCTGCTGCAGCTGGCAGGGACTGCCTGAATCATCAACGCTCTCCAAATCATTTCCAAAGATTCAGAGAGCTTTGAATAGATTCAGACATTTTAATTGTTCCCCTGATTCAATTCGGATTCAGAGATTCAGCCACCGAATCAGACCGCATCTCCTCTGAATAGAATCATCACCCAAAGCTTCGCACAGCCCTAATACAGATGTACTTCCTTGGGCAATAGGCCAAGTAATGTAAGAAAACACCATAACATATTTACTGGTGGTAAAGGGAAGACATGACGGAAATCATCTGCTCCATCAAGTGTTAACTGAAGACCCAAACAGATCGAGACTTAAGAGGCTCAAAAATTTTAAACCATTTCTACATGAAGCCCACAAGCTTCTGGAAGAGATTGGGGTTGCTGAACCAAATCTTTGGGCAGCAACAGAGTGGGCTGACTATTCCTAGTGTTTCATACCAATACAGAAGTCCCTCTATTGGGCATGACCTTGACAGAGAAGAGTGGGACAAGCTGAACAAACTGAGATCTGAATACGGATTCTGCAAAAAAATATTCACAAAATAAACATTTTGGACAGCCCCCTGTGTGAATATGGAGTCCAACAAACAGCACAGCAGTTAAGCGAAAGCTGCAATCTTTGCAAATGCCCAGGCGGGGTAGATGGGATTTGCACATTGTGCAATAATACCAGACAATCGCTCATAGAGTTGCTATCTGATACCATTAAAAAAAAAAAATCACCCCAAAGCAGCCGGTGAGAATTACATACTTCCCAAATTTCAGATCCAGATCTCATTGAGCAAATATGCCTCCACCATATTTAGGCAGGATCAAGGGGGGCAGTAAAGAAATTCTTGTCTGCAGCATCAAGCACTTGGAGAGGGCCTGGATTTTTCTGTGAATCTGTCTCTTCCAATGTTCCATCTTGTACCCACTGCTGTTTCAAGCATCCTCTGAAGCCTGAAAGTGGTTGAATGTAGTGCTCCAGCTATTGAAAGAAAAATGCCACTGGATTATATGTTAGACTCGCCCTTCCTCATCTGGAAGAGGCATGTTAGATTTGGAATGTTGACAGATCAGGCCCTTAGATGTGGATCCTACATGTTTGGACCTTTCTATTACATCTCAAATTTTTCTGTATGATTTTATTGTTGGAGTCAGTGCCATCAGCAGGCCTTTGAAGCATTTTCTGACTCCTTTGGTTCAAGGAGACAGTATATTTTCTAACTGTATTTGTACATTGGTTACCTCTTTTATGCTTTGTGCTGGGCTTTGCTGTCTCATGCAGTCCTATAACAGCCGCTACCACTACTCTAAAGCAATTTCCCATAGATAAATATAGCTGGGGTGCCAAAATAGTTGCTTCCTTGGGTCAGCAGATAAGTCTTGCGTATTGGCCATGGAATGAGTTCCTGCATTATCCTGTTCACCTTCCTAACACATCAGTTAAGTGATTCTAATTATAGTGATGGTGAACTGAAAAAAGTTATCTATTTTTAGCTTTAGGGCAAAAATGTCTCCAATTTTCATCATGTTTTTGACACCATGTAATTTTTTTTGGTTGAAGGAATGCAGCCTATCTTGAAAGGAGCAGCACCTAAGCAATGAATTCAGTCAGAGACCCAGACAGTGAGCAAATGTACTGGTGACGTGCTCAGATTCTCAAATGAACTGTGCCACAGCTGTAATACAGCATTTCTTGTGAGATCCTATTGCCTGGGGTGTCAGTTATGTCTAGTCAGCTGGTGGAAAAAATAGTATTTTCAATTTAGAAAGACTTTGGGGGGGATGTTTTTATTTAATTTAATTAAAACATTCCAAGAATTTTTCCAGTGATGGTGAAAAAATAATTCAATTTGAATGAATAAGGCAAAAAACATTTGTTGTTGTTTTCCTTCTTACAAGTGTATATGTGAGTGCGCTTCTCCCCGACACATATCACTAGCTGAAAAGACAGATAATGCTTTACCTTCTGAAAATCATTTTCTATCAAAAACTTTGACCAGCTTAATTCTTGAGACTATCTGTAACAGTGACATCTGGTGGCACCTAAAAATATCTTGCATCCTTGAAGAAAATCCATGGAGTAGGAGGAAGAAAAGATTTATATAAGCCAGTGGTAGTCAACCTTTTTAAACTTAAGGCATTCCTCAGAAAATGCCAACTGTTAGCTTTCACTTGTTTTTTGACTAAGGAAAAATAATAGGGCAATTTTTCTGTTGCAAAGAACCCAGAAAGACCACAACAGGTCAGAATGTTTTTAACGCAATACATTTCTATTTCAAATCTCTCAGTTTATCATGTGAATTATGTCTGTACACCTAACAGCAATAGCACTGTGTGGCACCCTAGGCCACTCTTGGAAGTATCTCAAGGCACCCCAGCGTGTTAGGGTACCCTGGTTAAGAATCACTGGCATCGACCTTACTATCAATGCCTTTTGGCTTTAATTGCTGATCAGAAGACCCCAAAAGAAAATGCAACCCCCACTTACTATAGCCATACATAAATCAGCATAGCAAAATAAGAGCTCTCCTCCATCCTTCCTGACTTTGAATGCCAGGTGTTTTACAATCTGTACCACTGCTTTCCAGGTTTTTCCTGTGAATTACAAACAATTAGGCTAGAAAAACATAACTATAAACAAATTGTTGAAATGATTTTAAAATGTACCAGGATCTACCAGGTGAAAACTAAGAAGCTTTTAAATATTTTTATAGTTATATTTGCTAGTTACAATGTTCGTTTCTATATTTCCCTCTCTCAGATAACTCCAAATACAGGGCTTTCCTTTGCCAGAGTTAAAAATGTTCTGATAGGTCTTTTTGCTGTGAGGGAGATGGCATTTAGTAAGACAGCCCTGTGCTGCTTAGGCTTTGATGTGCAGTGAGCCAGAGCAATTAGATTTTTAGTGCCTCATCTTCAGGGTGTGCTTCAAAGCAGAGCAGACCAATAGGTAGCCAGGTTGGCACCTGCCTGTTCACTTCAGTCCTGCAGGAATGAGTTACACTACTCTCATTCTGGGATTGTAGAAAAAAAGTCTCTCTAACTGCTAAAACTGAACATAATCCTTCCTTGCTAATGTCTGTCCTGGAATCTGACCACTTGTGGCAAGGTGAGCACTTTCCTTTTAGCTCACCAGCACTGATTGGTTCTGGCAGGGGGGGATCTTGGAAGAAGCCTGTTTAGCTGCAGTCTGCACTTCTGTCAGCTTTTTGTCTGACATGGGTAAGTAAGCTTGATGTGACTACATTAACTTATTCCTCAAAATAACTCCTCCATAATGCTAGGCCCTGCCAGAAACAATCTGCTTAAGGTATCAGTGCTTGAAATAACTTTTCCCCCATGAGTCTTAAACCACAGTATACCTTTGAAAAACTTCCTTTTTCCTTTCCTCCTTTCTTCTCCTCTTCTTTCATGAATAGCAGTATGTTAGCTCTTTCTCTGCAGCATGGGGAAGGAGGAGACTGCCAAGGAGGACTAGCATGAACTCATTCCAGTGATGACTTGTGTTTCCTAGAAAAAACAGCACCAGGGGTCCACTCCCCCACTTTCTGTTGCTGGACAGGCCTGTTTGGCTTGGGAAGGTGTTCCCAGATAGGTAGACTCCAGTGATTCCTCCCCATGTGAACAGAAGGGTGTTATAAAGAGAGTATTAGACTAGTTTTGTTTTGCAAGATGCTTCCTCTTTCTCAGTAACTGAACTGCAAAGACTGTGGGGCAGTTCAGATCCAGCCTGTTAAGTCATTGGAGGAATAGGGAACAGCTCCTTTGCCATGGCTCCTGTAGGGGAAGGAAATTGTATCTACTCCTGAAGCTTCTTTTTGGGATTTGGGACAGTGGTCCTGTGAAGCATTTCCTGGCATTGTGGGTATACTGGATAGAGCAAGGGTAGGTAACTTCTTCCAGCTGAGAGCTGGACTGACTCACTGCATGTCATACACAGGTGGGCAAACAGGTGTTAGGACCCTGCTCCCACTGCCATTTCTTGTCTCTGCAGCAGCATGGGGAGGGCACCCCCAGCCAATGCTTTGGCCCACCATGGCACAGAGCCGAAGCCCCCTGCTCCCAAATGCCCCAAAGCCAACCCCTGGAATAGAGGACAGTACAGGAACTGGGCATTGGGCTATACATAGCTTAAAGACAGAGTAAATAAAGGGGCCATAAATCCTGTGGAGCAATGGGTCTACCTTGGGAAAGGGTAGAAGTGGTGAAATATTCTCCCTAGAGATTGGAATTCCTCAACAGGATCCTGCAGCTGTTGATTTGTTGTCAACTCCTGTGGCCAAAAAATGCCAATCTCTGCTTGAGAAGTTTGCACCAACTCAAAACCTGCAGGGAGGGTACAGTTCTGTCCTTGGCATCAGCCAATCAGATCTTAGCAATGTTACCACTCACCTGGTAAAGAAAAGTCAAATGACCTGAACTGGGATACAATATGATAGTTGACAGCGAAGACTGGTAGCCATCTGTTCAGGGTCATAAAATGGGACCTTTCCCATACCCTTTGGAACTCTAGGGACTTTTTAAAATTTGAATGATCTTAAATGTCAAGTAAAACTATCACTAACAAATAGAAAATGTTGCCAGTAGAAGGTGTTGCAATTTCTGCCAAACAACTGGTGCAAACAGTTTCTTCAATTGGATGCCAGGTTTGCTAGCCATCTCACTCCAAACAGCCTGGGAAGATTGTTGCATGAGGATGTTGCACGAGGATGTCCAAAGTTTTCCTGTGGCAATTTAAAATGAAGTTTGCATGTTACACCTGTTTGTTTCCAAGTTAGTAGATTTATAAAGGTTTTGCTTTAGATGCTGTTCAAAAGCTTCTCTGATGAGAAAGGCACAAGAAGTGATCCTTGAGCATGGTAAGATGATGTTACTTGAGATTCCAAATGATAAGATTCTTATGTTAAGTCAACTGTTTTACACTTGAAACTACTTTTATCAGATGTGTTTCAGCTTGGTAATGTTAGATTTGTGACACAACCAAATGTCCCATTTTCTATCCCTCTTGTTGTGGGGGTGCAACAACAGATGGTTACGTTAATCTCTGGTACAAGCACCAGACAGTATGGGTGGGCTAGACTTTCCAGAAAAGCAAAGCACCTTTGGTTTATGCTGAGTAGAACCTTTTTCAAGACCTGACTTTCCAAACGTGTTAAGTGAGCTGTTATGAAAGTGTAGGCTCAGTAGTGGGTTTTGAGCGTTTCTGAAAATCTGGTACAAGAGCAGGCAGCTATTTGTGAATATTAACACATTCATCAAAGCTCATCCATAGAGCAAGTGCAACCACAGACTTGCCCCAAATCTTTTAACATTCATGGGGCTATATGATATTAACTGTAGTTCCACTGAAGTCAAATGAAGCTTAGACCCATTTCAATCAACTTGAAGATCTGCTCCCAGAGATACTTCAAGTATCTGTCTACATAATCACTGTGCCTTATATTGATCTGGTAACATATTTTTTTCTCAAGTTGAAGTTTTAAAATCAATAAACTGTTTTTAAAAGTGGGCATTATTTCTTGCCATAGTAGCTAGAGACCCTGTTATGCTAGATACTGAACAAATGCCCAGTATGAACGGGTTCCTGCCCTAATGCTCTTATTGGTAGAAAGGGAGAGCCTGGAAGGACAACACATACTAGAAAAGGAAGTGCATGCTGAGGATCACACAGTAGGCCCTCACCAGCACTTAGTGTCCTTTCCATCAGTCTATGTGGCTCCAGAACCCCATACTTCCCTGTATGAAGGGAAATATCATTGCATTATTTAAAATCTGCTCTGTTTCAATGGTGGGCTTCCCTAGGTGTTGCATCAAATTGCTGATTTTAATTGGTATGCCTGCCCAAGAATATAACTTTCACTGAATAATGGATGAAACAGTCTTGCTATCTGAAATGATTCCTAACACAGGTTTCCCACTCACCTCAGATCACACCTTCCTTATTCCTGCAGACCATCAAGTAATCTTGGTCCTGCTGGATAAAGATCCTCACCCTCACTGCTCCCTTGATGTTTTGTAAATTTACACAAAAACATTCCTCCACTGAACGATGCCTCCATATACTTTTCAGTTCACTAATTTACAGTCACTCTATTGTGCGTTGTCCAACTTCAGAAGCCGGATTATATCTCTTCTTGTGGTGCACAACTAGCTGTGGGAAAACACAAATTACCTTAATACTAATAAGTAGTGCTTCTATAGCAATTTACATCTGTAGATTCCAAATCACTTTCCAAAGGAGGTCACTGTCCTTATCTTTATTTTACAGCCAGAAAAAGGGGGGCATTTCCTCTTAAGTGACCAAGCTCACCTAGTGGCAGAGGCAGGAATAGAATACAGGTATGCATCTTGTGTGTCAGTCTGGTGCCCTGTCAAATAGACTTCACTCCTGCATATAAAGAGAGGTGTTATTTTCTAGAAAAGTGTAGTTCATCTGGAAGGTTATTTGCAAAATTCCTTTGGGAAAAGCTCCATGGAAAAGGAGAGAGGGCAGCAAAGTAGGGGAAAGTCTGGCTCTGTTGCTTCCCCAAGCTCACACACACACTTGTTCAGTTGTGTAGGGAAAGTTTGTTGCATCCCTTAATAGACTGTAGCACATCTATCTTCACTGTAGTGGGTGAGCTCCAAGGTGGGCAGATTGCTCTGTCCCCAGTGCAAAACAAGGCTAAATTCTACCCCTTAACCTTGATGAAGGAGCAGAAATGACTTAGCACTTCTTAGGGCATTTTGCTGTAATTCTGTAGTCATTCATGGAGAGTCACTGGTGTATCTGCTGTATTCAGGAAATTCACTGCTGCACAGGAGGGAATCAGTTTATCTTAATGAAATATGGGCTTTGAATGAATATATTCATTTGTTTTCTGGACTATTTTTATGTGTAAAATATGCCCTATGTTCTAATGAATAAGCTCACCATGGCAAGAACTGTGCAGCAGTAGATTTAATTTATTCTCATTTGACAGGTCATGAAGTTATTTCATTTTGGAGTGATATACTTGGTGGTAATCCTTTGTATATTCCTTTTATGTAATTTCATACAAGGCATTTATTACAAAGTGAAATATATCAGCCAGCTGCAAATCTTACTAGTACCTATCTATTGTCTAGCAAAGACCTGTCTATTTTTTTTATGTAGCAGTATTTAAAGTATTTTATAACATAACAAACCAGCTTGAAGAAACCTTTTCTGCTTTCTGTTGTGACAGATGATATCAGAACTCCTAGCCTTTTTCACTATAAAATAACTCAGAAGGGACCCTTCCCTGTCAGGGACCAACAGCTTTTCAAAAAAGGGAGGAGGGAAGACCCAGGCAACTATAGGCCTGTTAGGCTTACTTCAGTCCTGGGGAAGCTCTTTGAGAAAATTATCCAGGAGCACATCTGTGAGGGACCAGCAGGGGGGATGATGCTCAAGGGCAACCAGCACAGGTTCATTAGGGGCAAGTCCTGTCAGACCAACCTGATTGCCTTCTATGATCAGGTCACAAAATCCTTGGACGCAAGTGTCGCAGTGGATGTAGTCTTTCTGGACTTCAGGAAGGCCTTTGACACTGTCTCCCACCCCATTCTCATTAAAAAGCTAGATGACTGTGGCATTGATGTCTACACAGTCAGATGGGTCTCAAATTGGCTAGGGGGCTGCACCCAGAGGGTGGTGGTGGATGGGTCATAGTCGACCTGGGATGTGGGCAGTGGAGGGATGTGGGCAGTGGAGTCCCCCAGGGCTTGGTTCTTGGGCCCGTACTGTTCAATTTCTTTATTAGCAACTTGGACGAGGGGGTGAAAAGCACCCTGTTCAAATTCAATGACAACACCAAGATTTGGGCTGAGGTGGGCATCTAGAAGAGAGGGACAGGATACAACTGGACCTGGGCAGGTTACAGGGGTGGGCGAAAGTGAATGGGATGGGATTCAGTACTGACAAGTGCAGGGTACTGCACTTGGGCAGAAAAAAACAGCAGCATACCTATAGGCTGGGGAACTCCCTTCTCGAAAGCACAGTGGCAGAAAGAGATCTTGGAGTCATTATCGATTCCAAAATGAACATGGGCCGCCAATGCGAGGACATGGCCAGTAAGGCTAACTGGACCTTGTCATGTATCCACAGATGTATCATGAGCATGTCCACGGAGATGATCCTCCCCCCCTATGTGTGGTCAGGCCACAGTTGGAGTACTGCGTCCAGTTCTGGGTGCCGCACTTCAAGAGGGATGTGGACAGCTTCGAGAGGGTCCAGAGGAGGGCCACCTGCATGATCAGAGGGGAATGGGTGAGGCCCTGTTCCCCTGAGCTCTTCCTGGAGTAACAAGGAATAACAGCCACAAGTTGATTGAGAGTAGGTTCAGGCTAGATGTTAGAAGGCGCTACTTCACAGTCAGGGTGGCTAGGATCTGGAACCAGCTTCCAAGGGAAGGGGTGCTGGCTCCTACCTTAGAGGTCTTTAAAAGGAGGCTTGATAATTACCTAGTTGGGATCATATGAGCTTGAACTTTCCAGTGGTCATATGAGCCCAGTATTCATTCCTGCCCAGGGCAGGGGGTTGGATTTAATGATCTGCTCAGGTCCCTTCTGACCCTACATTTATGAACCTATGAACTTTGGGATACTCTCCTGATCAACGCTTTTAGCATCTCTTCCCATGGAGCATGAGGCTCTTTCCTTTCTGTTTCCTGAGTTGCTTCCTTTCAGCCTAGTGGTTCTTTCTCTTGTTCGGACTGATCCAAAGCACAGTGAAATAAATCAATGGGACTCTATGCATTGATTTCAAAAAGCTGTGGGTCAGGCCCTAATTCTTTCATTAATAGTTGCATTTTATTGGAAGGCCAGCTCTCCTTGATTGTCGGTGTTGTATACATATAATTATATATTGTTGTTCTTTGCTGGCCAAGACAAGCTTGTTAATAATTGTTTGTGCCAGCTAGGCCAAATCAGGCCTCTTGCTGCATACAAATTTGGCAAGATCAAGTTGGGGAGAGAAGTGGGTTTTTCCTAGTATGAAATGGAGCCTGGGCTGTCTTTTAAGTGATTCTTTTTGTCTCATCCTGCTCCTTGAGTAGTTCCAGAATAATAAAGCGCATAGAGGCCATTTCTTTTCCCAAGGAAGGGGAAAGGGAATTGTGACTGGATGGCTCCTGAATATCAGTTAACATCCAGTTTTTGGTTGGGCCACCAACATAGCCAACTACTGCAGCCATCCAAACTTTAAAACTGCAGAAGCCTGAGCTCTGATATTAATTTTAGCCAAGAACATAAGCAAAAAAAGAGGCAAACTCATGATGGATGCATCTGTCCTATGCAGTTCCACTCAGTGGTCCAGTAGGCATTGGGAGCTTTGCCTTTGTGTATGCTGGATCAAGAAGCATGAAGGTGATTCTTGACACCTAGCACCATAAGCACCTAATGTATTAATTTCTTGAATTGTAGATTCTTCCCGCTTTATCAACTATTCAGCAGTGAAATTAGCTGTTAAAGTGCACTTAGCCTGCAGGTCACTTCATGTCAGAAGAGAGTTTTGTCTTTAGCTATTTGTAAAATGTAATATGGGTTGAAGTAATATGGGATGAAGAGGCCATTTCTAATAATGAAATCAAATGCCATTAAAATAATGCTGGGCCATGTTCATCACTGATCTAAACTGGCCACCAATAGAGCGAGGCTGATTTGCACCTACTGAAAATCTTGCCCCATGATAAGAGCTGAATTAAAGTAGTCAACACCACCTTTAATACTGGAATTACTGAAAACATTGTGAAAGCTTGGCTTATCTGTTTGTATCAATCTGTAGGCATCCAGCCCATGCTCTCAGCTTCCATTATGTCAGGGATATCAAACTCAGCCCTGGCCCTGGGCTGCATCTACTTCATACGGGCTCCTCCCAGACTGAATCCATGGGACCAGCACTGCAACTTCACGGGCCTATGTTTGGATGGTGGTACAGGGCTTGGAGTCTGGTGCCAATGACCATGTCCCCTGGGGTCTAGGAACTGTGAATTCTGCAGCAGGCCTCTCCTCCTGACTTCCAGTAGCCTGCCAGACTACAGGCAGGCTGAATGCAACAGCCCACAGACCAGAGCTGGCCTGTAGGCCATTTGTTTGATACATCTGCATTATATGATTGAAAATGTGATGTGATAGGATGCAAAGGGACTGCTTCTGTCACTTTTACTCCACCAGGAATCACAGTGTAGATGGCAATCATTTGTTTATTTTACACATATTTTAGTAGTACGTACAGGGCCCCATTGTGATTAATGCTGCACGAACATATAGTAGGCAGTGCCCCAGTTAGAAGTGCTTACAACAAAAGAGTACAAGAGAAATATTTGAAAGGATCTAATATTCTCCCCATTTTTTTAGGGATGGTGAACTGATGCACAGAGAAACCAGATACCTCACCCAAGGTCACGTTTGAAATTTGTGGCTGAGCCTCAAATCTTCAGTCCCAGCCAATGGCTTACCAAGCACAAACCTTTCCAGCTCTTACCTCCCACCCATTGCAAGAAATGGGCTTTTCAATACACCTCTGTATCATGAAGGGAATGGATGCAAACATATTTGTTAACATCTGCTTGCTCTTTTGTCCTTCCTTCTCCACCAATCAAGTCTAAGTATAGTTTAACCAGCAGATGGCACTAATGGCATAGCCAGCCTATAAAGAAATGTACAGCGCTTACATGATATAAGCTTTTTAATGATTTCAGTTTTCTTGCAAACCTGAAACTTGACCCCAATTGACTCAATTTCATGAAACTCCAGTAAGAAATGGGCAGTATTTCAGGCAAACCTAGGCCAAGTTTTGAACAACTCCTCCATCTGCAAAGTTTCTTGGGGGAAAATTTATAGTCTTGGACTGAAGCCATGAGAAACCTCTTAACAGTTTTGTTTCGTTTGACCTGATTCTAGGTGGAATATAAGATAATTTTTGGCTGAGTGTCACTGAGATTTGTGTGGTCCTTAGGACCTAAAATTCAGAATGTGGGCTTGGGAAGGTGGTAAGTGTATGTCAACTGAAATCACACAGAAAAAAATAAGAACAAGATTAAAGGCGATGCAAGAATAGAATAGGCTGATTCCTTGTGCCATAAAGTCTAGCATAGGCTCAGATGTTTTAATATAAAGGTCACTGGCAATACTTTTCATGCTATCAAAATGTGTTGATAAGGCAAAATTAACCTGGATTGGGGGACTCTTAATTTTACTAAAAAAAAAGAAAACCCATTTGTGCAGAAAATGACCCCAAAAATGTGCTTCCCAGTATTTTTATAGTATTTTTTTCAGGCTGCCCCTTTCCCCACCATATGCTGGATACCTTTATGGAATGGGTTAGATGATGGCTCTAGTCACAGAGAAGGAACCAATTGTGCTAAGAGCGGTACAAACTCAGAACAAAGCTACAGTTCCTTCCGAGAGAATCTGCCATCTAAATATAAGGTGAGATTTCAGGTGGATACAGGCAGACAGAAGAACACCTGGAAACAGCTTTTTCTTTTCCTGTCAGTAGAATTATAGCCATGCTGTGTTTGATCCATAATTTGTATAATATTCTAAGTTGGTAAGGGAGGAGAAAGAAAATATTAATGTACTGCAGAAAAGAGGAAAAAGAAAAACATTTCTCTTTGAGGGAGGTTGTGCTTTGGCAGAATATTAACTGTGACCTGAATTAAGTGACTCTTGAATATATAGGATTTGTGTAGACCAGGGAAGTTTTCAATTGTGTAAAGTGATATAGTTGTATAAATTCTAGGCCCTCTGTGTTTGATTTCTGGCTGGAGCACTCATTTGAGTGACTTGTTCTGCATTTTTAAGCTTTGCTGCACAGCCCCAAGGGCCAGAATTTCTTTTTCATTTTATGTTACCTGAAATTGTTATATAATGTCTTGACTCCTAGGGCTCGGGCTGTAAGGAAGACACCAGCTCTTGCGATGCTCAGGATAACATCACAGGAGTTGGTAATGCTATATAATGTGGATTTGTCAAGGTGCATTTGGGCCAAGGCAAATCCTATCTGATACCTCTTCAGGTCATGAATCTGGAGGGGTTGCATTAGTGAACCTACATCAGTGTAGGTAGGGGACCATGTTAGAGTTCTTCAGCCAGACTGCTTACCATTTGTATAGTTCTCACATACATGCACACTTTGAAGTGTGACATAGCTCTTGGTTTCCTTTCTTATTTGAAGTGAGCAGCTATCCTTAGAACAGACACTTGTTCCAAAAATAGGAGCAAGACCAGAGCAGGCCTGAAGAGTAATATAAAAGCCAGCTGATGAGTGAATGTGTCATGAGCCATCAGCTGAATGAGAGAATTAAATCAATAGTTAACCATATGGTACAAAATGCGAGAGGATGGACACAAAGGGGAGAATGATTGGTGTGAAGCGTGGCGGCATATCTGCATGACTCTTGTCAATACTCCTAGGGGCTCTTGATGGAGACAACTATATGGTGCTTGGCTGTGTGTTTCCAAGTAGCTTTTAAAAGACAAATGATCTCCTGTGAGCTCTTCCAGGAATAAGTGTTCACCTCCTTCAGGAGAATTTCTTTATTCTTTGAGGGGTTTATTATTATTTATTATTATTCCAAAGCAACAAATTGAGCTTGCACAAAGGATGAAAGCAGAAGCAAGCACAGACCCACAAACCCCAAAGGTCTTCAATTCCCAGCAACAATGCTCTTCAGTGTTCCTCAAGAACATGCTAGGCCAAGGGCCAGCTTACATTCACTGGGGTTTTTTAATCTCCAGGAGTCTTTCAGGAATGTTAGGAATAAAGCCAACTTGTCGATCTATCCTTTGTTGGATCTTTACCCACATCCTGTCTCATTCAACCCCTACATTCCTCCTCTTTCATCATCAGTAACTTTCTCAGTGGAGAGCTCCCCAAACATTTAAAACGTGTATGTCAGCCTGCCCCCCATCACCAGATTGTCTTAAATTATCATGCAATTATATATATATATATATATACACACACACACATATATACATACATACATATACACACACACACACACACATATATATAGTTTGTTTTGTCTTCTAACTCAGTCTTCTGTGCATAGTTGTTGAGTATTGTCAAGCAGTCTCATGTAAGTGGGAAAACTAGAAACTCTTTTCTTTTTTATAAAATGAAGTTAAGATTCCTACTTAACCATGTGTCTTTAAGAGCTGGGGCTTTACACAAAACCCAAATGTCACGAGATTTGCCATAAAATCCTAAATGCTGGCAACACAGTTTTCCAGATAATGTTAAGCTTTTGCCAGTCTTGGTATTTTTACTTTCCAGGTTATCAATAGAGGCATAAGTGAGAAGGCTTTAACAAAGCTGTTTTTCCATCAGTTTTATGAAGTTTGCATTGTAGTTTATAAATAAGTGCATCCATGTTGCTAAAAGGTTATTTGCATCATGAAATAAGTACAAGAATCTCTTTCTGTTTTAAGAATCATTTTGCTATTTGAGCTTTGTTCTGTTTTCACCAATATGTGGTACTAGCAACTTCTAAATTTTCCCCACTTTTATTTATAAACCCTGTGCTAGCAGTCTGTGAAGCATTTCATTTAATAGTAGTATTTTTTTATCTGATTGTATATGCCATGTTTCAGTCTTTAGTATAGTATCTTTCCTCTCCTAAGTACATCCTAGGTTAGTCCATAGGTCCATGAAGGATAGTTTCCTGTCTCTCCCAACTGTAGATAATTTCACTGGACAGATTCCTTAGATTGTTCAAGGGGCAGTGGGTGCTAGCCAGAGTTCTCTGCTTGGTGTCCTCCCTTCGCACCCTGTAACCTGCAATCCTGTTCTTTTTTCATGATTTGTCCCATGGAATTAGTAGTTGTATGTTTAGTGGCCTCCCTTCTGTCCAGGCAAGTGTTCACATGTTTCTTAGGGGACAAATAGCAGTGGGTGGCACATATTTGTGCCATTGCTAGTTGTCCCCAGGGAGCAAGTCTGTATGCACACTAGGTCAAATTGCTCTAGGTGGAATAGGGAAGGCTGGGGCTAGCCCCAGAAGCCTTATCTGGGATCCTGAGGACCCCCTGTGGCTGCAGCAGCAGCAGCAATCTGGGCATGTGGAACCTGGCTGGCAGCTAAAGCTTGGCTCTAACCAGCCAGTCTCCAGTTTCAGGTGGCGCACACTGCTGCCAAATGGACCATGCCACTTTTATGTCTGTGCATTTTTTTCTGATACCAAGATTTACCGGTGTCTCAGTTTGGCTCCATGCTGCAAATATGCAGCATAGAGAACAAAATCATGTGCATGGAGTGCATTTTACAGTGCCTTAAAAGCCTTTGAGGTGTTGCAAGGCTCATGTGTGCACTCATGTGGCCCCACCTCTAGAGACTTTTAATTTCTGGTGGACCTGGGCCCACTGTCAGCATACAACAAATAGGTCTCTCTTCCTCCCATGACAGAGAACAAATACTCACAGAAATAATATTTAATCATGTACTATTCAGACTGATTTGTCTCCTGTTCCACTCTCCATACAATATCCAGACAGGGTTGCTACGCAACACAAATATTTTTACTGACAATACGCAACATTTTTACTAATAGCTAAGCTTTTTTACTCGCACATGTTTTTACTAAAATATTTTTTACATAATGTAAATGTAACTCTTTTGCCAGGCCATGGACAAGTTTAGGGTTTAACATCAACTCTAGTAAAAAAAATGTGGTTGTAAATATAACATTTGCACATTATTGGTAAAATATATATTTTCTAGGGTTGGTGACCCTACTTGACTATATCAGTGGTTTTATATCATGTTGTTGCCACTCCAGGGGTCTCCTACTCACCCCCACATCCTGATTTTCCCAACTGCACCTCACACTGTGCTGTCCCCTTAGTCTTTCCCCCAGCCTTGCTCCCAATGGCCTTGCCCTTCCTGTGAAGAATGGGCACCCTAGGAAGGACTACTGTTTGCCTACCTGCTGTCCAGCAGCACTTGACATGGTTGGGGGCAGGGAAAGGAGAGGAGGGGTAGCAAAGGCTACAAAGCCCAGAGAGTATGCTTCCTGCAGGATGCTGTGCCCCTGCTCAGACACCAGGTGATGCTGCTTTTTGCTCTGTCTGTCCTTCAATACTTGCTTTTGACAAAAGATCTTCAAAGAAGCTTGGTGTTTTTATGGACAGCTCATTTTTATGGACTTCACATGCAGGCATTTTTAGGCTTATTTTTTACCATCTGTTCCCAAATGTACAAAAATTTGGCCTGGTTCCAGCATTCAGAGGCCTCGGAAGTTTTCATTTGGAAGTTGCACCACCCATTCTTATGTTTAATACCCACTAATGAAGCAATACTCCATTAACTCATCTAGTCACCTTTTCAACCCAATTAAATCATGAGCCTCCATAACATCCTGTGGCAATGAGTTCTAGCAGTTAATTATATGTCAACAGTGCCAACATTATAAAGACATACAAATGACAATAAAATGTTAGTAATTCAATTCTTTGTTTTAAAAAGTATAGTTAAATTGTTTTGCAAGAAAGTGCTTTAAATTCTTATGTTAATCTATTTTAAATTATAGATCATGTATATTTACAAAACTAAAATCTCTACTTTGCCTGATGATTTGCAGGTTATTGGGGAGGAGGTTAGGAGTCCCTGATTGCCTGGCAACCCTAGTGTTGACTGCAGGTCAGAGCAGTTTTGTGGCTGCCTGACATGCATCGGGTAAAAATGATCCCTATGAGACCATCCTCTAGGTGGTGATTGCTGGAGCACATAATTCTGGTCATGCCCCTTGCATATCCTGTGCACTAGAGACTACCTGGGTGCTACTAGGTATGATCTTAATATATATTTTTCTACAAAATAGCCCCCCTGTCTTACAGAATCCTAAATGACTATGACCATGTCCACATCAGGAAAAAAAGTGTGTTCAGCATGTTAAAATCCTGGTTTAGACAGGGCAAGCTGTAGTTTTAACATGTTTTAACTGGTCAGGGTAAGCACTAAGTTCCCATGCAGGATTGGCTTCCCCCAGCTATAACATACATTAGAATATACATTGTCCCATCAACATCAGAGTTTTAACAGGTATCAGTTAATACATATTCAATAACGCACATTAAAAATACACCTAACATACTGTTCTGATTATA
Source organism: Crocodylus siamensis (assembly GCF_052110815.1). NCBI lineage: Eukaryota > Metazoa > Chordata > Crocodylia > Crocodylidae > Crocodylus > Crocodylus siamensis. The sequence goes on from NC_143397.1 coordinate 107,603,370, forward strand.
AAACAGCCTTTTTTTCTCTCCTCAAAAAAATAAAAATGAAATCACCTCCAGTTTACCCACATGTGGACATCTGCCCTATAAAAAAAAAATGTCCTTTAAGAGTGACATGTAGTGCCATTAGTGCTGCCACTACCACCATGGCACTCACTGACCCTGCACAACACCCTTAAGGGCTATAAAGTAGGGGTGCACCGATAGAGGTATTTTGGGTTGATACCCATGTTTGATTTTTAACAAGCCGTATTGGCCAATACTGATATGCAGCCAGGCAGCTTGGAGAGCAGTGTCCAGCTGGTAAGTCTGTTGTGGGGGAAGGGGCAAGGGGGGAGGGAAGGCAGATGAGGGCCCCTGAGGGCCCCCACGGTGAGAGAGGGAATGGGGCTGGGGCAAGTGCTGCACAGCAAGGATGGAGTGTGGGATGGAGCCATGAGAAGCTTATCTGGAGGGCACAGGGGGATGGCAGTTCCCACCGCTATGGGCACCATGGGATGGCATAGGGACTTTGTGCCCCTGGATTTGTGTGTGGGGTGAGAGCGCGCTGCTGTTGCAGGCTGGGGCTCAGGTGATGCTGAGCTCTTCCCAACAGGGGTTTGGGCTGGGCTGGGCTGGGCTGATCTCGGGGCAGGTGGCAGGGGTGCTACTCCCTCCCTCACTGCTGGGGCCTTGATCTCTCCCTTTCCTCATCCCACTTCCTTCACAACAGATTTACCAGCCAGACCTGGATGATCTCCATGCTGCTGGGCTGTGCTCCTGGCAACCTGCATGCTGTACTGTGGCTGCACGCATGCATGGGGCATTTATTGGCAACATTATCAGCCACATCAGCTAAAAGAAGCTGATTACTGATACTTCAGTTTTCCTTATATCAGTGCCTATCCACTGTGGGACCAATGTATTGGTGCACCTCTACTATAAAGTCTGGTCATGGGGGACAGGAGCCAGACTATGTCTGTCAGGACTGCCATGCAGAATCAAGTGGAAAAGGGGTAACAGGTTTAATTTGTGCAGGGAGGGGGTCACTCAGATTGTCACTGTTCTCTGATTCCTAGAGAACAGAAGACCAAAAACCCTGGTATCAAATTGAGGCTCCCAGCCCACAGCTTCACTGTCATGAAGCTCTGGTGAAGGCCGTGTGGTAGGGCACCATTGGACTTGCAGAGCCATGAAAGTTTGGCCACAAGGTGAGCTAACAGGCAACCATGCACAGTCCTGTTGGGCCCCTGCCTGCCTTTCACTGGAAGCTGGTCAAAACCAAGAGTTTTTAACATTTTGAATGCAACAAATTAGCATTTCCTGATAAAACAAAAGAAACAAGTTGTCAAAAAAAAAAAAATCTCATGAAACCACCTGCTTTCTCCTTCCCCATATCCCTTCAAAACTTAGGAAAATTTGGTTTGAACACATGAAACCATAACTATTTGGATTCAGGGTTTTTGTCTTTATGTGCCAATGAGTTTTGAATCCAGACCTGCTATTCAAATCTTAACTTTTAAGAGGGGCCTGCCTTGTTTAAATCTGTAAACAGTTTTTGTTTAACTTACAATATTTGTCTTTATATGAATTGCCAGGGGATTTTAGGCTGAAGACAATAAGATGAGCCTTGGGTCAAAATTTACTTTGCTATGGAAGGTGCTTTTTTATTTTGGTGTTTTTAGTGTATTTAATTCTTTGAGTCCTTTCCTTGGTTATTTGATTCTCCTGTGGGATGTTGTGAAATTAGTAGCAGGTCATGGGCTTTATTTTTTATTATCAGGTTATATTCAGGGGGAAAATGCTGTTTTCCTAAAACAGAACCTGAAAATATGTAGCATTGTTTATAATTGAGTATAGCATTTTTCTAGTGAAGATGAAAGTCTGAGAGGAACTATACAATAATATTGTTGTTGTTTTAATCCTGGGACTTGCAATTCAATTCACTGTTGAAGGAAAAACCAGTGATATGAAGACTGGACATTTTTATGTGCTGTAATATATACTAGTAACTGAACAGAAAGAGTCACAAATGACATGCAATGCAAGCAAGCTCTTCCTCTTATAATCTCAATCTAAACATTGGTGCCTCTCCGATTCTCAACAAGCAATTCTTCCCCAGGACTCGAAGTTAGCAAGAAAAGACCAGGGTAAAGCACAAACTCCCTTGCTGATTGCCATAGCTCTCCCACACAGAAACTAAATCTCCAAATAGTATGACATTTCTGCAAAGACTGTAAGCAGCTGACCCATCAGGAAATAAAGCTTGCAGTACTGTGTGTAACAATGTTCTCTTGGTTCCTAATACAGGGAATGTATTGGCTTAACCCACATGCTGAGCTGCTCATACAGCATCCATCTGAACTTGCATCCATCCATCTGAAGTTGCTTTTAGTCTTACTGATTGTGAGGGAGTGGGGCCTAGGAGCGGCCGTGAACTCCCTAGCGCCCCCTACCGTCATGTTAGGGTGGACTCAGCACCCTCAGAATCTCACCCGCCACGACTTTGATGACAAATAAGTTGTATGGGAGGCTGCCTCTGTTCCCCTAATTGATGGTACCGATGTTCCTGCCCCTACTCTGAAATGGGGTATCTCTATGTGCCCCGCCTTAAGGGCTATGCGTGCCTCCAACCTCCCCTTCAGCACGCCCCAAGCCTCGCAGCTGTTCCGGGGGACGTTGTACGGTCCCTTGCCCCTCTGGTGCCCTCTCTCTCTCTCTCTCTCTCTCTCAGGCACCCTGGGCTCCTCGCCCGCCTGGCACCCCCTTGGGCCGGGCTCCTATCTTCCAGCCCGCTCCCTGCGCCCTGGGCCTGTCTCGCCGGCGTCCGGCTATCACTGGCGCCCCCTGGGCCTGGCTCGCTACCGCCACCCCAATACCGGCGCCCTCGCCGGCGTTCCTTGCCTGCTCGCCCTCTCTCTTTCACTGCCCCGGTCTGGAGCTTTGTCCTCTCTGGGGCCAGCACCGCGCACCTTGCGCTCTTTCTCTGCCCCGCCCTGGGGCCTTGACCTCTCTGGGGCCGACACCGCGCTCCGCACGCTAGGGGCACAGACGATCACCACCGTGCCTGTCCCCTTGACCCTTCTCTGGGTCTGGTTGCCCCACTGGGCAAAACACCGCCCTTATGGGCTGTGGTCTGCAACCCTGCACACCGCGCCTCCCTGGCGCAATACAGTGCCTCTCTGGCACAGACAATAGTGCCCCACTGGCACTGTGCCCCTACTGGGCACCTGGAACCCCCAAGCTGTTGGGGAGCCCCGCTGAGGCCTCCTCACTCCCCTACAGCCTCACCCGGTCCTCCGGTGCAAACTGTAACATAAGCTCAAGCCACCCGGCTGTAACATAAAACACCCAGAGTCTCCGTGCTCCAACATAAACACAAGCCCCCACCAAGGCTCTCAAGCCTACCCCCCTTTAGGGCATTCTTGTTCCCTGCATCATCGCAGCTGGTTAGCGTGGTAAGGCTGCGACTACTAACTTAGGCCACTCAGCTCAGCCACATAGCTCCTGCTCCTGCGGCAGTCAGAAGGGAACTGCTAGGCAAGCTCCGGTCTAAGTTGTTTATAAAGGCCCGGCCCTGCCCCCTTCTGGCCATGTGACCCGCCTGGTCGCCCTGGTAACCGGCACCTGAGCTGCCTGGGTGATTGGCAGCTGTGCCAATCACACTCACAGTCACGGGGCACTTACGTGACTCCGTGACACTGATGTATACATAAGCTTTGGTCTGGACAGCCTGCTGATCTTAGCTGATGTTTGTACAACCTCCCATTCCCCATGCTGAACCTTTCCCTTGCCTCTTCCCATCCATCTCCTAACCATTCCAAGTGTCATTAGGGACACAGTAGCCCATCTTGCTTACCTCATGCTCCATTTCCTTCTTAACTCTTATTGTTCCCTTTTTCCTAACAAAAATCCCCATGGAGATGGTCCATGAGCTCCTTGCAAGAATTTCTAGGTGTGGTGGAATGCAAGAATTACCTTACATTCCCTTTCATATTTTACCATATAATATCGGGGTGTAGCTGGAAAGCCAAGCTGATGTAGGGGCAAGGCACTTGACTGGACTTTAGTCACTGATTTGCCATGTGACCTTGTGAAGTCACTTTCCATCTCTGTGTCTGTCTCTTCCCTTTTACCCTCCTTGTGCCTTATTTGTATAGACTGAATTCTTTAAAGGTGAGCACTGTCTGTTGTTATGGGCTTATATACAAGCTAGCACTCAGGACATTTTCTTTACTCAGGCTTGTGGATGCTACTGTGAAGCAAAGAAGAAATAGTCATCCCAATTTACCCAGTGTGCTGTCAGCTGGCTGCTGTCTCTAGTGGTGAGAGAACTATAACCAACAAGGAGCAGGGTGGTGTGGTTGTGCACGACTCTCACTTGGGCCCTGAAACAGGAGGGCAATTAAATTAAACACTGTGTATTAGTGAATAATAGCCCCATTTTTCTTTTTCTTTTTTTTAAGAAGAAATCATTAACATTTAGGAAAAATGAGCTTTTCTCTTACAAGGATACATATGCCTCTTACTGTGAGCCAGGCCATTCACAAAGTCAGAAGCCCTTCGAACTGAGATGGCCCATCGGGCTACTGTGGCTAACAACCACAAGTTTCTGGAGGCACTGACACATAAGAGAGCAATGTTGCTAACATGGCCTCTGGCTGCCTTTACTCCAGCCCAAATGACCAGGTTCCCATTTACAGTGAGGTGATCAATAGGTAATCTTAAGTGTAAAATAGGAATGAGGCTCAGACTTATGCCTCTGGAGCCTTAACAAGATACCTTAACCACTCTGCCACAGTGCCTCTGTCTCCAGAGTACTTGGTGTGAAATCATAGGAGAATGCAGGTTAAAATAAGAACTTGGCTCTGTGAGCCAAGTAGAAAGGGAGCAGTAATTATTTTGGACTTCAGAAGTGGTTTTGACAAAGCTGGCTTTTATTTTGTCAAAGTGCTCATGTGGCATATGAGTTATTTTAAGGAAAATGATGTTGTACTTGCCATGTGTAACATCACTAAAATAACCTAAGCAGTTACAATAGTTTTTTATGTATCATTTTGCCCCACAGTGGGTATGTCTACAAGAGATTTACTGCACAGTAAACTAATTTATTGTGCAGTAAAGGGTCACTGCCTACATGTGCACATAATTTACTGCACAGTAAATTAGTCTACTGCACAGTTAACTACTAACTGCACAGTAAATACTGCACAGTAGTGCATGTATAGTGCAAATTTGCTCCTAGTCAGTCCTAACACTAGGGGGTCACAGGGGACAGGAAAGTCTCTTGGTCCTGGCATTGCTCAGCAAAACTGAGCTGAATAGCGCTAGGAAGGGGTAGCTTTCTGCCCCCTCTCCCCCCATCCTGGTGCTATTCAGCTCCTGGCTTGAGCTGAGCAGTTCTGGGACAAGGGAGCTTTCCACTTCCCTGCACTGCCAGGGGCTGACCAGAAACTATCCCATAAACAGAACAGCTCCAGTCAGCCCCAGGCTCCTCAGGGAAGTCCTCACCCAGCCAGGGGATTTCTGGGAGCTGTCTCAAAAGCAGAACAGACCCCACCTGTGTGAGGAAGCCCCACTGGGCATGGGGCTTGCCCTATGTGTAGGGGGAGCTCTGTAGTAGCAGCTATCTCCCTACCTCCTGCACATCAGGACCCCTCCCGATGTGTGTAGGGAAAGGAGGTGGCTGCTACTGCAGCCAGCAGAGCTCTCCTGGCCCTACACACATGGGGACCAGCCCTGTGATCTCTGCCAGCCTCCAAGCTAACACCCTGGGGCAGCCTGGAGCTCCCCTTGGCTGCTGCACAGGGGCCAGAGCAGGGTAGCAGCAGCCCTGCATTGAGTTGTTCTCGGTGGGAACAGCTTTGCTCCCAACAAGGAGCACATGTAGACGTGCTCCCAGGAAAGGCATACTGCGCTGTATTTTACTGCACAGTAAGCCTTTACAGCATGGATAGCATGTGGAGATGCATCCAGTGGCTGCATAGTGATACCAACAAAATTGGATAAAAGCTTTTTGTGAGTGGCCTTGTTATTGAGTAGAATTTTCCTTCCAGTGTAATTTAGATCAGAATAGTTTATTTTAATGGTTTCAGAATCTTTGAATTCTGTAGTGTGAAGCTGAGTGTGTGGTTGTATTTGTGTTGTCCAGGGCTACAGTAGGAAAAGGTTCTTGCATGCAGTAAACTACAAGGCAGTTTTAAAATCTCCCTCATGCATTAACTAATGTTGCTGATGCAGCAGCAGGGCAGTATAGAAGAAAGACGCAAATACTTTAAAAGTTTCAGCAACCAGTTGCTTCCTCTTCAAAATAGGGGCCTGAGGAAATTATGCTGCCTTTTATATTATTATGTGCAAGGACTGGGCCAGGCACTGTACAATCACAGAACAAAAAGACAGTCTTGACTAAAAGACTTTACAACTGAAGTATAAGACAAAAGACAGCAGACGGTTATAGACAAATTGGGGACTACAAGGAAACAACAATATTAGACTGTACTAAAACATTTCTTCATAAAGTTATTCCCTTCAGAATATGCAGCCCTGAAACTTTGTAATTCCATCTGTCCTGCAGGAAGTGAATGTCATTTAAAAGAAGTTCAGTGTTATTCAGCTAAATTCACCTCAAAGCACAAAAAAATCCTGATGGCAGTGATGGAATTTTAAAGTTCCAGTATTTAAAAAAAAAAAAAAAGACCATATACACAAACCCAAACATTATCCTGTTGCTATATTTTTTTTTTTCTGGATTTCTATAACTTCAAAAAAATTACCTTTTCCAACTGTTTAGTAACAAAATGAAGATCCAGAAGTTATTGGATGATGATAAAGCCATTACAAAAAGTCCAAGGCTGGGGGAGGTGGTGCTTTTCCCTATCCCTATCCTGGTTTCTCTCTGAACTCTTACTAAATTGCTACTTTCATATCTCTTGAGAATAGGTCTGGTGAATTACGATGACATCTCCTGGCAAGTGCCGTCTTCAGAATCATGTAGCTGTCAAAACATGTGATGAAGGCAAATGGCCTCAAAGGAGGGAAATGTCATTCGTTTGTCATCATGACAAATGATACCTCAGTGAGCCAGAGTAATGGATAAAAGTTTATCACAAGACTCAGGAAACTTAGTTGAAAGATTTGGCTGCCTTATTCTCCAACCTACCTACCCAGTTCTCTTTTTCCTCACTTTGTTTCTCATATCCAGAAGATCTGTGCTTCTAGCAATGTGCTTTCCATGCCTCTGTCAGTAGCAGATTTCTGTCAAAAAAAATTGTGTGCATACTTCTTCATAGTCACTGACAATAGTTTGGAAAAGAGAGAAAGTCCAATGATTTCTTCAGAGGTTAAATTCTCACCTCAAAAATATTTCTTGGGCAAGCATTGGGATATAGCAATGGCGCCATCTTAGGAAAAGCTTGAGAGAGTTTCTCCATGCATATATCTCTATTTGTATGTTATGTTTCCTGTCTAAACATATTAGTACATAGGTATGTCTATGGTCACTATTGCTGTAGAGTCTGAGCACTTCGTTTTCTTTAATATTCTGTATTGTTTCAAGTATAAAGTGATATTGCGTATAAGTGAAACCTATATTTTCAGGTTCTGTTTTAGGAAAAAACAGCTTTTTCTCCTCAATATAAGTCAATGACTGCTCTTGATATTATGAAATCTCTCATTGTGAGTGGTGGTGCCCAAATTGATTTTGTCACCAGAACCATGCACTCCTGCCTCTAGGGTGCCAGCTTTTGGAACCAGAGAGTTTGGCTCTAAATAACTCCCAGTCACAGGGCATGCCCTGCAACTCAACTGCCATGCCTTGGCGTTGTAAGAAAGAGGGAGGGTCCTTGGTCATTTGTGGTCACTCCCTTGAGTGGATAGTGCTGATTGTTCTTGGGGCTCCTGTTCCCTTTGGTACCCCATCCACATGCCAACTGGTTCTTGCAGAAGTCCAAATTACAGTCTCTGTCTTTGGGAGAGTCATGGAAAAGTAAGGCAGTAAGCAACCAGTGGTGGTAAGCCACCACTTCCAAAGCTTGCAGGCTAAAGAGTTCACCTGCATCCTCTTAAGTCAACGATCAGGGTCCCATGGCTTTATATCCATCCTGTACAAAACCAGTCATGACTTATTAGCTGTCCCTCAACCAGCTCCAACTCTGGGGTCCAATAATTACACAATTTGTGTCAGAACCAAATGATGGATGTCAGGGACCCCCTCCCCTTGTGCCACCTGCTAAGCATCAAGCTCATTATAGAAAGTGAGGGTAGGAAGAGACCTCAGGAGGTCATCTAGTCTAACCTCCTGCTCAAAGCAGAACCATCCCCAACTAGATCATCCCAGCAAAAGCTTTGTCTAGCTGGGTTTTGAAAACCTCCCAGGATGGAGCTTCCCTCACCTCTCTGGGTAACCTGTTCCAGTGCTTCACTACCCTCCTAGTGAGAAAAGTCTTCCTAATATCTAACCTAAACTTCCCTTGCTGCAACTTGAGACCATTGCTCCTTGTTTTGTCATCTGCCACCACTGAGAACAGTTTAGCTCCATTCTCTTTTGAACCCCACTTCAGGTAGCTGAAGGCTGCTATTAAGTCCCCTCTCAGTCTCCTCTTCTCTAGAATAAATAAGCCCAGTTCCTTCAGCCTGTCCTCAGAAGTCATGTCCCCTAGCCCCTTCACCATTTTTGTTGTTTTCCATTAGACTCTCCAATTTGTCCACATCCTTTCTGTAGCTTGGGGCCCAAAACTGCATGCAGTATTCTAGATGTGGCCTCACCAGTGCTGAGCATATCTTTTACTCCCCACAGCTTGGTGTCATCTGCAGACTTGCTGAGTGTGCACTCTGCCATCTTCCAGGTCCTTGATGAAGACATTGAACAAAACTGGCCCAAGGACCAACCCCTGGGGCACTCCATTTGATACTGACTGCCAACTACACATTGAGCCATTTATTAATCCACTCCGAACCCAATGCTCCAGCCAGCTTTCTGTCCACCTTCCAGTCCATTCATCCAAGCCATACCTCCTTTAGTTTGCCTGCAAGAATGTTGTGGGAGACCATATTAAAAGCCTTGCTAAAAAAAAGGTGCACCACATCCACTGGTCTCCCCACATTCACAGAGCCAGTTGTCTCATTGTAGAGAGCAGTCAGGTTGGTCAGGCATGACTTGTTCTTGGTGAATCCATGCTGATGGTTCCTAATCACCCTTTTTGTCTTCAAGTGCTTACAAATGGATTCCTTGAGGCTTTGCTCTATGATTTTTCCACGGACTGAGGTGAGGCTGACTGGTCTGTAGTTCCCTGGATCCTCCTTTTTCCCCTTTTCTTAAATATAGGCACTATTTTTGCCCTTTTCCAACCTTCTGGAACCTTTCCTGATCATGAGTTTTCAAAGATGATGGCCAGTAGCTCTGCAAACACATCACCCAACTATCTCTGCACCCTCAGGTACATTCCATCCAGCTCCATGGACTTGTATATGCCTAGCTTTTCTAAATACTCCCTAACCTGTTCTTTTGCCAGTGTTAGCTGCTCATCTCCTCCCCAAGCTATGTTGCCCAATGTAGTACTCTGGACCTTGCCTGTGAAGACTAAGGCAAAATAGGCATTAAATACTTCAGCCTTCTCTGTATCATCTGTCACAAGGTTGCTTCCCCATTCAGTAAGGGACCCACACTTTCCCTGATCCTCTTTTTACTACCAATATACTTATAGAAATCTTTCTTGTTACCCTTCACATCCCTTGCTAGCTGCAACTCCAATTGCGCTTTGGCTTTCCTGACTTCATCCCTACATGCCCAAGCAATGCTCTTATATTTTTCAATAGGTATTTGTCCAAGTTTTCACTTCTTATAAAACTTCCTTTTTGTGATTTAGTTTACAGAAAGATTCCCTAGTAAGCCAAGCAGGTCTTTTGCCATACTTGTTAATTATCCTGCACATCAGGATGGTTTGTTACTGCACTCTCAGTAAGGTTTCTTTAAAGTACAGGCAGCTCTCCTGGACTCTTCTTCACCTCAGACTTGGTTCCCAAGGAATCCTGCCCACGAGTTCCCTGAGCAAGTCAAAGTTTGCTTTTCTGAAGTCCGGGGTCCTTACTCTGCTGCTCTCCATCCTTTCTTTCCTCAGGATCCTGAACTCTATCATCTCATGGTCACTGTTGCCCAAGTTGCCATCCACTTCTACATTCCCCACCAATTCTTCCCCATTTGTGAGCAGCAGGTCAAGAAAAGCATGGTCCCTAGTTGGCTGCTTCAGCACTTGCACCAGGAAGTTGTACCTAGCTCTTTCCAAAAACTTCCTGGACTGCCTGTGCACTGCTGGATTGCCCTCCCAGCAGATGTCAAGGTGATTGAAATCCCCCCTGAGAACCAGGGCTTGTGATCTGGAAACTTCCATTAGCTGTTTGAAGAAAGCCTCATCCACCACTTTCTCCTGGCTTGGTGGTCCTTTGCAGACCCCCACCACAACATCACCCTTCTTGCTTTCCCCTCTGACCTTAACCCAGAGACTTTCAAACAGGCCTATTTCCAGTTTCATACTGGAGCTCTGAGCAATCATATGGGCCTTTACCGTAAGTGCAACTCCTCCTCCTCTTCTCCCCTGCCTGTCCTTCCTGAACAGTTTATCTTCATCCATGACAGTGCTGCAGTCATATGAGCTCCCCCCAAGTCTCTGTTATTCCAATCACATCATAGATCTGGGACTGTGCAAGGACTTCCAATTCTTCCTGCTGGCACCTGAGGCAACTAGTTGATTGCCTTGATTTCTCAGGAGATATCAGAGCACCTCCCCTATTGCCTCCTCCTGTTTGCTCTTCCTCCAGATCTCCTGGTTCCCCACTTACCTGAGGGCTTTGCTCTCCATCCCCTGGCAAACTGAGTTTAAAGTCCTCCCCATTAGGTTAGCGAGCCTGTCTGCGAAGATGGTCTTCCCTCTCTTTGTCAGGTGGAGTCCATCTCTTCCCAGCAATTCTTCTTCTTGGAAAAACATTCCATGGTTGAAGAAGCTAAAGCCCTGCTGGCTTAATACCTGCACACCTAGGTATTGATCTGCAGGATGCACCTGATCCTGCCTGGTCCTTTTCCCTTGACCAGAAGGATCAATGAGAACTCAACCTGAGCCCCAGACCCCCTCACCCTTGCACCCAGAGAGCCTTGTAGTCACTTTTTATATACTCAGGGTCTCCCTGGGCAGTATCATTGGTGCCCACATGGATGAGCAGCATGGGGTAGCAGTCCCTCGATAGTCCCTCCATGGCATCCCGGATGTGGGCTCCAGGCTAGCAGCAGACTTCCTGAGACAACAGGTCAGGTCAGCAGATGGCTTGCTCTGTCTCCGCAGAAGGGAGTCTCCAACCACCATCACCCGTTGCTTCTTCTTGGTGGTGGTTGCTGTGATCCTTCCTACCTTAGTGAGGCCTGGCCTGTCTTCCTCCACTAGTGGAGTGTGTTCCTCCCTTTCTGCTGTTAGGGATGCGTATCTCTTCTCCAGACAACAATGCAGTTCTCCAACAATGCAGGTGGAGGTGAAGATCTCTGCTTGCTGCCAGAAGTTACAAGCTTCCAGCTTCCCTGCTCTTGGGTGTCCATGCCCTCTCTCTTCATTAGTGCCCTCTGTCTTCTGGCATTTCTTTCTCCACAGTCCTGGAAGTCTCCTCCAGCATCGAGCTGATGAACTCCTCGTGGTGGAGGATGCTTTGGAGCCTCAGCCCCTCTTCCTGTAGTTCTCTTGCATGTTCCCTGAGATACCACCAGGAGACACTGCTCACACTGTAAGCACTCCCCACTGATCTGGCCATCACTGGAAGGAAGCTGCAAGTCTCAGTTTCCACAGTGCCAAACCTGGACCTGAGTGGAAGCATCGATGGTGAGCAGTCTTGCCTGGACAGAAACCTCACAGGTGCAAGCAGAGGCAGTGGCAGTGGTTCTGGCATTGCAACAGCCTTCAGCCATTTCCTGGTGTTCTCCTAATCTGCCTTCTCCCTCTTACTGCTGTTCTTCCAAGTACACCTTCCCTAGCAACCTCGCCTGGAAGCTGGTCTGTTTACTGCTCATTGGCCCAAAGTGTTACTTTTTTCCTGCTTCCTCACGCCAAGTTGAAAGGCACTCCCTTCAAAAGGGGTATCAAAGGGCCACAAACTGGCCAGTAAACTGCCTACAAACTGTTTATCCTGTTTGTAGTCCCCCGGTCACTGGCTCCCTGGTCACCTGGGGAGTATCCTTTTATACTCTGCTGGGCCTAGACTGGCTCTGCCCCCTCGTTAGGGCTTCCATCAGGCCCAGGCACCAATCGCTCAGTCAGCAAGTCTCCTAGCTTCTCAGAGCACATGCCCCAAATACACACAGCCCACCAGACAAACACTTAGGAAGCCACAGGCACAGGGAACTGGATCCTTTACCTTTCCTGGGCAGGATCTGGTGCCTGGTTTCTCTCCCCCTTCCTCCTCTTGCACCCAGCAAACAGCTTGCAAACTGGTTGTCCTGTTTGCAGCCCTTGGTCACTGGAGATCCAGTTCTCCAGAGAATGCTGCTGTCCTAGAGAAGGATTTCTTCCTTCCTACATTACCAGATGTTTACTGGGCAACTGTTTATTGTGCCCTGTAGACCTATTCAACAGTTTATTTCATGTGTGTAATTTTAAACAGCTGAGTGCAGATTTCCCCCACCATGAATGTTTTATATGCCTTCCAGGTTTCTGGAGGTGGGAGTTGCTTTCTTCTGAAGCATTTGCCTTTGGCTTCAGATAGAGGTGACATTTTTGATGGGATGTGCTGGTGCTTTTACTGGTTCATGGGTGCCTAGCTGGAGGGTCTACATCATGTATTTGGGATCAAATCAGTTACCATATTTGGGGTCAGGAAGGAATTATTCTGTTGGGCCAAATAACCTGGACCAGGAGTTTTTCTCTGCTGTCTTTGATAGCGCAGGTCATGGCTCCCTTTCTAGGATTATCTGAGCATAAGTTATTCTAACACATTCACTGCAGTGGCAAAGACAGCAGTGGCACTCTTGTCTCACCTGCATCTTAGCGGTGGCATGTTAAAGAGTTGTTTTTCCACTGACTGCTCGGTGGCTATGGTCTCTGAGAGGGATTACAGTGAACATTCTTGTGGACCCTTTGAAGAATGGTTGTGGGCAATCACAGGGAACTGGACTTTTGAGCCAGGAGGCCCCTACCAGTCCTGTGTTCCTATGCATAGTTTAATGGAATTTGCACGTTTAAGTACATTCCTGAACTAAAGCTTTAAGGCTGTGGATATTAAGCCATGAGGCTGATGAGGAGCCTAGTTGTGGGCTCCTAAATGGGCTCTAGCAATTTAAAGAATGGACTTAGGATTGTAATTACCTTTCAACAATATATCCAGTACCTTGGCCTGATTGTAATAACGTTCTGTGGGTAGGAATTGATTTTGTTTTCCTAAAATAAAATTAAATGAGGAGCAAATAGCTGAGAAGCTATCACAGAAACCAGACATTGCACCTACCTAGGATAGGAGGATCACTGCAGGGGCAGTATGGAATATGGAGAGAAGGGTATCTGTATTGTGGGCCGTGCTATTGGCTGTGCCAGACAAGAATCTGGTTTTGTTTCATATTCATTACTCTCTGATACTTCACAATGGGTGCAGTCACTAAGATCAGACCTTGACAAAGAATTCAAAGGCATTTGTTGTATGTGTATCTGTACAATACAGGGGGCATTTTACTTTGCTTTGAGTCACCCTTGCAGCATTCTCCAATACTCTCTTTTGCAATGCACCTCACTTCCCCACATCAAGCTCTGTGATGTGGGTTGAAAATTAAATTACGACAAAAAAAATTAAAAATTTTCCCAGCAAGTTAAATTCTGTGATACTGCAATGTTTCTTCGAGTCTTGTAGTATGTTAGCAAAACCGTTACCAGGTTTCAAGATGCATCAGAAGATAGATCTTGAGTTATATCTGGTGCCCTGATATAGCAGCTAGCTAGGGCACCTGCATCTTGTAAGCCCTTCTGTAAGTGGATCTAGCTCTCGTGTTCATGCCCCAATGCGTTGAGCTATCTGCAAAGGCAGTTGGAGAGTCTTGGATCCAAAGAGTTGTTGGTGTAAAATAGACAAAAGGTAGAAAGGTATAAACAGAACCAACAAAAGAGAAGTGACATACCTAGGTTTAACAGTGAAACCAGAGCTAGAATCCAAGTTTCCTTGGTTTCCAATGCACTGCGTTGTCCACCAGAGTAAAATGTTCCAGCATTCCTGTACAGACATTTAATGCCAGTTTGTCTGCTGGGGTAAGTCCAGTGAGTTCAGTGGAGTTGTACAAGTTGAAAAGTTGGCTTCTTTTCAAAGTTCCTTGAGATCCTCAGGTAGCATCTCTATCAATGCAATATATTATCATTAACTATTGCCCAAAGAACACTGTAATTTAGTCATCACCTGGGTATTAAATGTCAGTGCAACATATGTCCTGTAAGTTTACGTCTGCTTGCTTTTTCCTGTTTCGAGCACCACTCACATGCACCTTCCCATGTTCAATATTTCTCTTACACACCACCTTGTGGCAGTTAAGCAATAAAGTTGCAATGAACTTAAATTATGTATCTAAGTAATGGGTCTTCTCTACAGACTCACTATGGTAAGTGCCAAGTGCTGCAGTAGGTTTGATTTAGCAGGCTACATGTGGCTTGACACAATCTAAGCATTAAATGTGGCTGAGCTCCCAGTGGAGTTCCTTGCAGAAGACCTCAACATGTGTAAGTAGTAACTCAGCAATTTACCACACAGGAATTTAAATGAGAGGAATTCATAGCAGCAGTTCTGCATTTTTGCTAGATTGTCATCTCAGTATAAACCAGCACTGGAGCCTCCTGGCTTCCCACTGCTTTGTGCATATAGGAGAGCATTCCTTATATCTGAACAAAGCTGTGCGGATACACAGTACTACCATGGACCCGATTTTAAATGATTGTCAGATGGATCAGGGTAGGATATCTGAAAGTATTATGTCAAAAGCCTTGAGCAGCTGGAGGAAGCAATGGAGGAAAGTCATTCTCATAGGAGACTTTAACAACCTGTGTATTAACTACCAATAATGAGCTAAACAAATTGCATTCAGGGCCTCCTTTGAGCTGAGAGGAAAAGCTCCATGAAGAAAGAGGAGATTGAAGGGCCAGATTAGCTTCTACCTATTAGTAGGCACATAAATGGACTTGGGCACCTAAGTATACTTGAATTCCATGCTGATCAAGTCCTTGAAAAACAGTTAGCTCAAAAATTAGGTAGGGTCTTCTTGCTGCTTTTTTGTGACTCAGTCTTAAAGGTTAGATGATGGTTTATTACACAAGGAGATGCATGAATGGAGTTTCAGGACTTGAGTGGAGTGGACTAGAATCTCACTTAGGCACCTAAACCCACTTATACACCTAATAGTGGAAATAGAGTCTGACCTGAAGTGCTACAGAATGTAAGGGGTTGCTCCTACTCATAAAATGATTACATTTGTATGGTTTCTCAATCTCTTTCACAGTGGTTCTTTGATAGCAGGACAGAGATGGCCAGAGAAACACACATGGGATATCTGGAACTGAAGAAGCTAATATAAATGGATTTAATGGTGTAATCATTTTAAAGGTATGGGTATAACATGATAGGTGTTTTACTTAACACCCATCACAGATTTACCTCAGCACTCAAGAAGCAAGTCAGGGCAAACTCCAGTTGCCCTATGTCATCATACAAGGCAAATTTTCATCAGGAAGTGTTAAAAGGGGAACATTAGACTAGGACCTGGGATAATACAGTAGTTAAGAATCTGGTGGATGAGTGGCACCAGCCATCCTCAAATTATTGATAGTTCAGGGTGAAAGACATGTTTTAGTAGCAGGATGGCCATCATAGAAAGACAGTCTGGTTGTCCTCTGTCCTCTATTGATACAAAACCTGACGCCTTTATGTCCTCTATTTTTCTCTTGAAGAGAGAAATAGAGGACATAAAAGTGTTGGGTTTCATATCGATAGAGGACAGAGTAGCAGAAAACCGGAATGTCCTCTACGATGGCCACCCTATTTAGTAGTGAGAGAAGAAGGATGTGGAGCCTTCTGAGCTAATAGCACCAGACTGAGTTCCCTAATGTTCTATTCAAACTGAATATTTAATCACTGACGGTGCTGCCAAGAAGCAGGATGAATGACTGTAAGATTGCAAATGTTATGAGGGGATGCAAGGGTAGGCCTCCAACCTCACTGGACTCAGCGTTGTCACTTTCCTCATAAAAATCTTGGATTTATTTTTTTTTTTTTACAGATAGATAAACTGCAGCCTAACAAGATTAGATGAAGTCTGTGTTAGTTTTGGGGGAAAGAAGCATAACAGAGTGATGATCCATATCTGAGCGTTACTGCTGTGCCATTCACACTGAGTTAACAGGAGGTTGTGTTTACAGTTCAGCTGGTTGGTGACTTTAAAATCCGTCTTGTTCCCAGGAAACTAACCTCATGAGGTATAAGGAATTTAGGGCTCAAAAGGTGCAAGCCAAGATTTTCAAATGTGCCTAGGGATCTTAGGTCCCACTGCCTGTGGGTGCTTGCTTGACACTTTAAAAGGTCTTGACTTTTCAGTAGAATGCAGCTTAGTGCTGCCCTACAGTAGGAAGAGTTAAGATGTTCCAATGGCACCTGTCATTTGTGTGACAAATAATGGCCCTAAGCCTTAAGAAATGCACATGCAAAATGACCTCACCTTTTGTTTATAAATGAGCACTGAGCTTGGCAAGTTCTCACAGGCCTAGAGACCTTGAAAGAACAGTGTGGCTCATAACATTTATAAAGACACCAGTGATTTTCAACCAGGGTGCTATGGGTCGAGGGTGCTGCAGAAGCCATGACCAGATAAAGTTGCCCCATGCGCTCCCTCTGCATTAGGGCTTTAATCAACTTAAAGCAGGCAGCTTTGCTGCCTCACCCCATACAGCTCTTTCTGGTCTGTTCCCCCAGTGCTCCTCCTAGAAACAGGCATAGGTGGAAATGTCCTGTCTGCTTGTTTGCAGGAGGGACGTTGGGTTCCAGAAAGCTGTGTGGCGCAGGCCGCTCCTGCCTGCTTTAGGCTTATCAGAGCCCTAACGCAAGAGGAGCATGCACATGTGGCACAGCCCTTCCCAGCAGCAGAACCTGGCTAAGAAGCACTCAGGGGAGTTGAGGAAGCACCAACCATGGTTCTTAGCTGGCTGTCACATCCCTCCAAAATGGTGGTGGGGTGCTTGGACTCCAGAAACATTGAGAACTACTGATCTTCACTATAGGGACTAGTGGGATTGTGTAATCTTCTATAGATAGAGTTGACTTTAAATTAGTTGAGAAACACCTGAGAAATAGGATAAATAGGCAGTTAGTTCGTGATGAAGTTCCTTCTGCCACAGCTACATTGTTACCATATCCTGAACAAGCTTGAGTACATCTACATTAAATTCTGGACAAATGCTGGTAACTGCAAGATAGGCATACCCTATACTGCCCCAGTAGGACTACTTTGAACCCTATGGAGTTTGTTTGGTAGCAGAGGTCTTGAGAATATTTGAAGATAGTCTTCTACCTATAAAGAGTTAGTCTTGCTTTTACTCACTTGTACGCATCGTGAATTGTAGTTTCTATCTCCAATTTTTCAAGTGAAATGAGGGAGAAAGAACAGAGGGAGAGGTTAGCTGTCAACAAAAGTACCTATTGTACTGTAATGAGGTAGTAGATAAGAAATATGAACTTCATTACCATGGAGCTGGTTAGTGGAGAAGGCCTTCTGCACCAGGTTTGGTCAATATTTGCAGTTGCTTAGGTATTACTGAACTTCTTTTCTAGGGATCTGAGTGAGCCCTGGGACCTTTTCCTGAAATAGCTGCTTCTCCATCTCTCTTCAGTAATTGCCCCTAATGCTCCAGCCTTTTTTCTTTTAGTGTAATCCAGTCACATCCTGTTCCCCAGTATTTGCTGCCTCCTTTCCCATGACATTCTAACAAAAATCATGACTCAAATGACTGCCTGGTGAAACGAAGCAGTCAAGTGCTATATGAACTACTTACCCCACCCTCCAAGTGGACTTTTGGGGTCATATTGGGGCTTTTCTGTGGTGCATAATGGAAAGTCTATGTGTCTACCTAGTTGGTGGTCATTTGAGGTGGAGGGGAGAAACTTCACTCCTTTAGCTAAGCTTCAGGACCGGGCAAATTTTAACCACATTGGCTTTCTGCCTTCAAATTGCTCTGTATGCCAAAGATAAGTACAAATAAATTGCCACAAAGAAATGTTTACAGGAACAATTAAGCCCAATATTTTTCTTGATTTCCAAATTGAAAAACCTGTCATCCTGGGGAGCTGGTGTAATTGTCAGCTTAAAGCACTGATATTGCCCAGAGCAAATACAGGAGCCACACTCACTTTGCAGCTAGGGAGAGACATTTTGGTTTTATTCTCCTCTCAAAGAATGCATTCTGTGTGAGCTGATGGTTTGGACACTTGAGTGACAGTAAAAGATTTTTGGATGAGCCACAGCCTGGATAAGTATGGACTGCAGCTGAATTGTTAAATTATGGTTATTTGTCAGGGGGGAAAGGGCTTTTGAAACATTTGCATCTCTGTTGTAGTGCAGTAACAATACATGGGAAATCATCCCTACTAGATATACTGGCAGTTGCACTTCCAAAGCATATGGTAATTAGAATGGAGTGATGTTATAAATGTACCCATTAACAATGGCTGCCATCCAAACATGTCACTTGTGCACATTGACAATTTAATTTTCTAGAAACACAAATATTAGTAAAGGTGGAATCTTTCAAAATGGCTTACAGGCTCTGGACAACCAATTCTCACTGGAAATTAATAAAATCAAGCATTCAGATTCCCTAAGTATCAGTGAAAATCTCAGCCTTGCTCTCTGCTACCCTTTGTGGATGCCTCCTAGAGAGCATCTCAAGTTGTATAGGCCTTCAGTCAATCATTTCACAGCAGTTACCCACTGAGACTGCTGTAGTGCTTTTTCCTAGTAAGAATCCATTGGAATCAGTGAGCCAGAAAGTCTTTCTTTGGGAAAGTCCTATGTCTGGAAGGGGAAATCCAGAAAAAAAATCAAACTGGAAATAATTGCCTTGTTTACTTGACTTGACCAGCTACTGATATCTTTATTCTGAACTGAATATTTCCAATTTAACCTAATGCATTTTGGGAGTGGATTAAATTAAGCCAGAATAAAGCACCCTCATTGCAGAATAAGTACGGGGAGGTGGGGAGTTACTCCAGAATAGCTATAAGATCTGATCTAATACCCACTGAAATCAGTGGAAGGACTCTCATTGATTTCTGTGGGTCTTGGATTAGGCTCACAGTATTTACGTTCTGATTGTAGAATAATATACCCTTCTGGCGAGGACTAAAATAAGACTTCGTAGCAATGAGAACATTAACCATTAAAACATATTGCTGTGGTGTGGTGGAGTCTCCATTGCTTGAAGTTCTTAAAACAAGGCTTAATGTCTTTGCAGAAGACTTATTTTAATTCAACCTGAAGTTGAGCTTACTGCAGGATTTGCCAAGTGATACTGTGTGCTCTGTGTTAAGCAGGGGGTTACCTGAAATGATCCCAATGATCACTTCTGGCCTTAAAATACATGCGTCTCTTTTGACAGCTTAAAAACCAAGCAAAAAGACACCCACGTACACCCCTCACCCAACTGAAGGAGGGACATTTTGGCTAAGGAACAGAAGAGGGAAGGGCTGGAGAACAGTGAGCTTTGGCTATTTGAGCAGCTGATAAAACAAATATAAAAGTCTGCTTTCCTTCTCCATGTGTTCTGCTCCCCTTGGTGCAGCTAGGGACACTATACCTGATATTTTCAGTAAGGCTTGTGTCTTGTTCAGCTATGTTATAATGCACAATGAATTGGAGAATTTTAACTTTTTTTTTCTCCCAGGAAAAAATAAAAACCCTCTTTTTCTTTTCTTTTTTAATAAAGGAAGTTTTCTCTAACACTTTTTCCACAGAGGTGTAAAGTCCAACAAACTGACTCCCTAGACTAATAATGCTTAGGAAACAGGAAAGAGATGTCCAGTGTACCAAAAAAATCAATGTTTCTTGCAAAACGGTTTGTGATTCCTAATAGGATGACAACACTCAGCGGTTTGGAAATGTCAATGAGCAGACCTAACCATGCATTACAAATGGAATTGTAATTAAAGGCGCAAACCATGCATTGACTCTCTGTGCCATCTTCCGGTATTTTCATCCCCAGTGGTCACAATCATCAGCTCCCACATACGCCTGTGTCTAACTCAGTTTTATGAAAAAAACAAAGTGAAATAGAAACTGAAAGAGGACGAGGTATTCCAATAGCCCAGCACGTACTATTCAGAAAAGCCAATGGCCAGTAAAACAGCTGGGATCAGATCCTTGTTAGTGGAAAGCCTAGTTTTTGTATATCACTTCCTCCACACAGGTGGCAGAGGCTGCAGCAGCTAGGATGGCCATGGTGGCAGCTGCCACTCATGTGCCCCCTCTATGTATGGGCTGAGGGCTGGTGCCCTGGTTACCCACCCCTACTGATGTTGCTCCTCAATGCCTTTGACACCTTCCAAGTAGAGGGTGCTAAATCAGAAGGTGCTAAATCAACTCTGTTTCAGCTTGGTGAATATTTTATTGTTTATTCCTCCAGAAGGAACAGTAGCACCATCATTATATATTCAATAAAAATAAACCCAGACCAGAAAATGTTAGCATATCTTCTTGCAGTTAGGCAAAGTGACTCTTTACAAAGGACCTGCAAGTGCATATCAGACAGATATTTACCAACTGCAGGGGTCATTCTGAAAATGACAGTGTCTTCAGAAGTCTTTACACTTCTCTGAGTTAGAATCCAAATATTTTCCTATAAATGGTCCCAAGCAAGCCCCTCTTGAGAACTGCAGTATCTCCAGGAGTGCTTAAAGGCCATCAACATGTTTTTAACCTGAAGTGTCCAGAGCAGGTTATTTTATTTCATCTCAGGCAGCTCCAGGAGGAAATGTCTTTCTTCAGCCGCAATATACAAGTGAAAATAAAAGCTTGTGGCAATCTACTAAAATCTAGAAAATAATAATTATAAAATAGATTAGTGGCAAACCTCTTTACATTAATCTTAGGTCAGAATTTTGGATTCTTTGTATTATATTTTTCTAGCCTAGTTTCTGAACCATGAAAACTTCCCAAATTGAACTCTACCAGGGAAATGCTGTGCACTGCAACATGACAGAAAGAAGGCTACAATACTGCATCAAGGCTGCCAAGATGTGATGCTTTTTTTTTTTTAATCCAATAAGACAAATCATTCCAAAGTCGGCAATCTTCACATGCAAGCACCCCTTGCCAGATTTTTCAGAAGAGCTCTACTTCCACTGAGGGACAAAAAGAGGCATCAGTTGAGTGGCAAGACCTCTTGTTAATCAGGTATCTTGTAGTGGTGTTCAGGCTAATACACAGGCACAAAACTAAACATTAAAGAAATATCCTTCACAGCCCCAATAAATTATATGGCAATGTAACAGTCTTCCATTAGGACTAGAAGAAGGTATACAAAGTCACCTAATTTGGCTAAGCCCTCCTATATCTTCTTCCTGTGTCTGGCTTTGTTCTGCATGTTTTGCTCAGAGGGGACACCATGCAGAATGCTTTCTTGAACAGCAGGTTAAGACACACTTGAAAATCATGATCTATTCTGTTGCCCACCCAGAATGCATCTCCCATGTCACTTGAAACTACATCTGCATTGATTCCGTACTTCCACTAACTGAAGCAAAACTTTCAATTTGCTCTCTAGGGTTAGGGACAGAATTTACACACAAACTGATTTAAGGGATCTGAAACTGGTTTAAACCTGTAACAGAACAGAAGTCCAGTGCACATAAACCAGTTTTAAAATGGCCAAACTTGATTTAAGATAAACCTGGTTAAATGTAGTATCAGACTTAACTGATTCAGGTCAAACTCATTTATGGAACATTTGTCCCAGACCCCTGCCTGGTTCACATTAAATCAGTCCCCCAGCATCCCAGGATGCTTTGCAGCCCTGGGCTGTGCTGTGCTGTCTGCTCCAGAGAGCAGGATTGGACCTGCTTCTCAGCTTCCTAGCTGGAGCAGTGGAGGCTGGGTGACAAGGGAGTGGGAAACCGGGCTGGGAATGCAGCCCAGTCTGCCTGGTGGGGGCAGAGCAGCCCGTACCAAATGTTTCCTCCACTGGAGTTGAGGGGCATGGGTTAGCAGGCTCAGATGGAGAGGAGGGAGGGGAGTTGAAACCCCCTCCATGGGGGGCTTCCCGCCCCTGCACGAGACCCCCCAGATCAGGTCTGCCCTGCCACCCTGCTCCCTGATGCAGTGGAGAGCAGGGGGCCTGGCAGGGCCAGCAGGGTGAGGTGGGGAAGTGGGGTTTATTCCCCCTTCCTCCCCTGTCCCACCGGCATGGGACTCCAGCTGGGGTCTGCCTGCCTCTGCTTGCTGTTTGAGTGTCAGGGGCCATGTCCAGATGCCAGCCTAGGGTGAAGGGGGGAAAGGAGGAGAATTAAACCTCCCTCCCTCCCCTCTATCACCAGCATGAGACCCCAGCAGGGGTCTGCCTGGCTTTTGCCCCTGCAGCAGTCAGGAGGGTAAAGCCAGGCAGACCTCAGCTGGGGTCCTGCGCCAGTGGAAGAAGGAAGGGAGGGTGGTTTAACCCCCACCCCCTTCCCCCTTTGCCTCATGCTGCCACCCAAGGCCAGCATCTGGCTATGCCCTACCCATTGGGGACCAGCCTGACAAGGGCTGCTTCCCCCTTCCTCCTCCAGGCACACCCCAGCTGGGGACCCTGCAAGCCAGGGCAGGGGTTTAAACCCCTTCCCAATCATACTCAGTGGCCTGCTGGGGCCTGGCCACACCTTCTCCCCCCGCCCCCACCCCAAGCTCAGCTTCTCTCCAGCCTTCCAACCAGTGCCGAAGAGACGGGAGGGCTCACTCTAGTCCCCACCCCCAGCTTCTAACCTGAGCCACTGGAGGCATGTGCATTTCCTGAATCAAAAGTGAATGTCTGTTTACTTGCTTCTTGATTCAATCTACACAGGTTAGACTAACCTGTAAAGATTAAATCAATTCAGGCTTCTGTACTTAGCCTGGGACTGTTGCGCTCATAGCACCATTCAACACCACACTAGTATTTTTACAGCTTCCTTTTGACCATTCTTTGCAGCCTTGGTTAGAAAAGGTTTTTGCCTTTAATGATGAAGAGCATACCAAAGGATCCAGAGCCATTTACTACAGTTCTGCCTCCAAATTATTTTCTGTTAGTTAAGGCATTCAGTTAATATTGTAAGCAGTACAGCTGCAGGCAGTGATAAGGACCTTATATGAGCAACTTATCAAACAGCTATCACCAAACAATATCTTCTGGTAGGATGAAAGTAATTACACTGATGCACTTCCTTATATCTGAGGGGATACCAATACTCAGTTTTGTAAACCCCTAGTTTTCAATTTATTAATCTTGCTTTACTATAAAAGGTGTGTGGTACTTAGAAGGGCCCAATGATGTAACTCTTGTTCCAAAACTTCCCCTAGCAGCATGCCAGTTGTTTTAAAAAGTATTGCAAATGCCAATCCATTCAAGGTTTGCAGTCAAGGGTAAGGTGAGGACTTTCTCTTGATTTGGGGGCATGTGGGATAAGGCCTATTACAGAGTGAAGGCAGCAGCAGCAAGAGCAGGGTAACCAGCCAATTAAAGGATAGGAAGGGGAGAAGAATTACAACCATCTCCTTGGAAAGAGAGAAAGAGAGACTAAAAAATGAAGGAGAAAGGCACAGGGAAAGACATGGTTGCAAGAGATGGGTGGATTCTGATGCTCTTACTCATGCTGAGCAGGGCTTGAAAGGGTTTTAAGGACATGAAGCACAGCTAATAGCAGAACTCAAGCCATAAAGAGGGTCGGTGGAGAATGAGAGGGCATCTTTGCTCCCCTGCCCTGGTGTATCACCTAGAGTGCTTGAGCCAGCACAGTGTGGGAGGGATCACAAATCACCCTTAGGGTAGACTGGCAGCAAGTGGCTAACCCTATAGAAAGGAAAGCAGAGGAAGAACTGTGATTCAGAGGATAACTCTGGTGCATGATGCCTCCAGAGCAGCCCAAATTATGCTCAAGGATATGCCAAGAGAGGATTATTCAGTGAGGAGCCACACATAAGAGAAGGTCCCTTCCCCAAAGAGCTTACAACCTCACTCTGTGCCCCTGAAATTAACTTTTACACCTTTTAATCAAAGTACTGTATAACTGTTCTGCTTGAACTTAAGAGTTTGAGTCTTAAGCAGTAGGTGCTTCCAGGGTTAAGGGAATTGATAGGATAATTATACTATGGGCAGAAAGACTTGCCTTCAACTTCCCAGCATAACTGTCTTACTTAATTATGGTTTTGTTGAAACTCTAGTTGCTGCATGTCCTAAATATTGCATTGAGGTCTTTGTGGTATAGCAGCTGGTTTTCTATTACCGGAAGTTTCAGGAATAAGCACTAGAGCGACAGTATCTTTGGAAACTCAGAAGCAGACTCAGGCAACAAAGAATGCCATTTACTCAGTTGTAAGTCAAATGCTGAAAAATATACGTCTTTTCATTCCTGTGATGGATTTGGCACTTCATATCTTTTCTGAGTCCTGGCAGGTTCAGAAGGATATAAATATCTGTTATAAAGCACATTCTTATATAACCCCAATGCAAAATCTATGACAAATGCCATCCCTACACAATGGTATATGCATTTGTCTGCCCTTGTATGTGTGCCCTGGGTTCCTCCATGTTACAGCTTTGTATAATACTACCCATGTAATATTATATGCACGGCAATAATACTTCACCAGGAGGAACATTTATGACATCTTGGTAGTGACTGCTAGGACATTTGGAGCCATTGTGCTAGGCACTGCAGAGATAAGGAGTGAATCGCTGCTTGAGGAGCTTACATCTGAATAGACAAAGGAATGGGAAAAAGAGGTTCTTACCCAGGGTCTCAGCACATCAGTGACAAATTTGGGCATAAAACACAGGACTCTTGTCTCCTGTCTGAAAGCCCTAAAACCTTCAAGAAACCAAAATTCACTGTTTGCACAGATTACTGCTAAGCAATAGAATGCCAACTATATGCAGGCCCAGTGAAACTCAACAGGAAAAAGGTGAGGCTGTAACACCCTACTCCATCTCATGGGAAAACTGTCATCACTTTTCACCCCATCTTCTATTCTGTGATCTCCATGGAAGAACAACAAGTAGCAGAATATGTTGATTGGCCATATTGAGTATATAATCATCATTTACAAAGAAGGAAGGAGAAATTCTTAGCTGCTTTTGTAACGGACCTCAGACAACCAAGAACCCACCCTAAATTATTCAGAAACAGTGATGAAAATCAGCTATTTGAGAAAGCTCTATGGGAATCCACATCATTAGTGCTGGTTGTTGCAGTACTGTATGGTGCAGTTCTTTCAAAGAAGAGCTCAGAGAGAAAAAAATATGTATTATTCCGGGCATCTGAAAGAGGAACTATGAAAAAGTGGAAATGGTGATGTTTTTTTCTGGGGTCACTTTCATTGTATTTCCTTCCATCTGAAAGAGTTCCCTGTATAGGTAAGACAGGAGCTATGCTCCCAGCTGGTTAGTGTTCAGTGGAATGCCTCTCATTGCATCTTCCTGGTTATTCAAACATTGTAATTCCTGGAGGGCATGAAGTGTGCTGAGTATTGAGCTGATGCTGAAGCTAGTTGCTGGGATCAAGGGAACATTGACTCTGCACCACTTTTGCCTTTGTGTTTCTGGGGATAATTTTGTATTTATAAAGTGCCATTCATCCAAACAAACCTGCAAGTGCATTGCATGCTTATTTAACAGATTACTGAAGGCAAAAGCTAAGACTACTGCAACAGAGAAGCTGAGAAGTCACAGAGACAAAAAAAAAATAGAAATCTCCAAAACAGCAATACCACAGTAAGTGGATGCATGTAACTACAGAAAAATAATATAAAAACAAGGTCCCTTTCTCTGTGGCACCTAAGGAAAAAAATGGCTTAGTTCATCTTCAGAATTTCTGGTGGACAGAATTTTCAACCTAAGAGCTCATATACAGACCCAAGTCTAATGGCTATTACATATTTGAGAGAGATGCCTTCTTTATGTACTCTCTCCAAAACTGCAGACATGCGATTGTAGCTGTTAAACATCATCTGTGCATGATAACTTAGAACAGTGGCGGCCACACACTTTTAGAAACATAGACATTTCTCCAAATACTCAAATGATTAAAATAACCTTTTTTTCTCCGTAAATTCCCAATGATTTGCTGGCTAGTACAAGTTGTGATATTGCCTCTTTTCTAACTTCCTTCTATCAGGGCTCTTTTGGAAAGGTCACTTGAGATATATATATAACTGCACCATCTTACACTACTGGTTAGGTACTAAAATGGTTTTTTTGATAGCAAATAAATGTATGTTGTGGTTAGTAATCTTGAGTAGTGGTCAAATCAAATAATGCTTTTTTGAGTGACAGTGGAAGGGTTTGTCCCTCTCTCTCTCTCTGTCTCTCTCTCTCTCTTTTTTGCAACAATTCTGGCAACGTTGTCTTTGGGCTAACATAAAATAGCATCATGGCTCTGTAACTGCGTCTGCCACTCATGTCGTGTGTCCTCTGAACCTGCTATTCAAGCTTTAAGTATTAACACACCTTCAGAAAGAAGGATTACATTTCATTATAATCAGACATGCTCTACTTTGTCAGCACTGTTTTGCATTATAGATTTCTGAGTAGTCTGGAGTTTAAACTGTTCATTGCTTCTTTTTTGTTTTATACCGTGCTGCATACTAATAGGTTATTGACTGTGTGCAGATTTACCAGGCAGGGAAAATGCTTAGCAACAGTGAATAGCCCAGCAAGTTATCTTCATATAGACAAGATGAAGGATTCAACATTAGAATAATACAGAGCTTGTAGGAATCAGTAACTGGCAATAACAAAAATATAACCAACTATGGGATGTCTTATCCTATAAATTACTAGCCATTGTTCTTAGTTTAAGTGCCAGACAGTATTCATATGTAATAGGCTGCATGCTGCCCACCTGGAAAGACCGATCAACAGAGCAGCAACACAGTAAACCCAACACAGGTGCAATCAGATCTACTGTGTCTGGGGTGTCTCCAAATTGAACTATAAAGCACTGGTAGATTTTAGAACTTGCAGGGCCCAGAACGCACATATACTGGACTTGCTCCATTTCCAGGTCAAATCTCAAGCTCATGTGCATAATATGTACATGTTGGTGCCTTAGTTTGTGTTTGGAAACTTGTGTAGCAAGATCCGCCCCTGAAGTTGACCAGGTTACTTCAGAACTGTGAGGCAAGACTTTCACAAGAGGTCAGGCCCTGGATTGGAAATGCACAGGTTTCATAGTGTGTTGGATATTATAAAGTTTCAATTTTGTTTTGGCATTGGACATGACCAGATTTTTAAAAGCACTCAATGCACAAGACCACATCTAGAGAAGCACTGACTTCTGGGTCCCTGGGGACAAGAAGCAGTGGCATACCTTGTCCCAGGGACCGCCTGTGCCATGCACCCTTTGGCGCGCAGCAGGTTACCCTGGGTGGAATAGGGGACGCTGGGACCAGCACCTGTGCTGGCCCCAGCAGCTTTACCTGGGGGCCGGGGAAGCTGCAGCCATGGTGCTCCTGCAGCTTGAAGCATGGCTCTGGTGAGCTAGGCTCTGGTTTTGGGTGGTACATACTGCAGCCATGCGTGCCTCCCTGCTTTTTTTCCATGAAGGATTTTTTTTACCCTGGGATCTTCCAGGGTCAACCCCCTCCTCCCCCCCGGTGCCCTTGCAGCGCTGGAAAAGCCTGAATGTGCAGCGTGTGGCGCTGCAGACCATGTAGTCACACTTGTCTCTACACGGCCACAGGTCGCATTTCAAGAAGGATAAAAACGCACATTCAGCAACAACTTTGGATAAGTTGGTATAGCATCTGCTGTTGTTTGATAATAACTTTGTTTTAAAAACATGATTTTGTGCATCTCATACCATTCTGTCAGTCAGAAAATATGGTAAATGCACACTGGGGATTCTGCAAAGTATATTCATTCTGTACAAACTTTGTAAAATTTCCCCAAGGATCCTTCAAGACTCAGCAGGCCTTTGCAGACTCATGAAATTTACACAACAGGGTGGCGATATTTTTGGCTGACACTATCACAAATAAATTCTGATCCTTATTAACAATGAAATGCCTTGATTGTAACATGAACAAAATCCCTACCAGACAAACCCTTGTTTCAAAAACGCTGTTTTTGAAATGTATTCAAGACACAGCAGGGATTCACTTCAGAATACACTCTTATAGTGTGGCAAGCAGAACACCAATTTATTTTAAGTCACAGTTTACATTGTATCTTTATACAAGGCTCCTAAGTATTGGATGGGCAGGGAGAAAGGGAGTTTGGTAAACTGCTTGGTCACAGTAGGAAGGTGGTCTGCTAAAGTGAGTCAATTAGGCTGACCTTTCTGATGAAGAGCTGTAATTTTCTGAGGTTTCTAATGAAGTTAGATTCCCAAATCCCGCTGACTTTGGAGAATAAAGAATCTGTTGCCAGTCACTCTCTACCTTCCTTTGAAGTATACAGGGTATCTTGAGGATTTTTATCAAACTCCTAACTTGTTGAGAAATCTGGCTGTGACCAGAAAGGCACAAATGTGAAAGGAGCTGAGGATCCCTAAAGCCCATGAAAGTTAGGTACCTGTTCACATCCACGTTTCAACACCATGGGCATCTTTATAGGATTTCCTATCATCATAGGTTGCTTCTCCTCTGCTCACCACACCTAGCAATACATGCAGCCTCTGTTCATCTGTTGTCTGCTCAGGAGACTTTTGATACTCTTAACATTTCTACTTTCTCAGTTCTGATAAGATTTCTCAGCTGGTGACCAGTTTAGTCTAGATTTTAAGGAATCTAACATGTATACGAGGGAGGCTAATGATGAGAGTAACAGCCTCCTTGTTTTTCAGTATCCTGCTTCTTCCTCTCTCCAGTTCTGTTTCAGCTTCCCTTACATCTCTCGTTCCCAGCAACTTTACTCATTTGATTTCACTGATGGCTCATTCCAGGCATAACATTACTAGGAAATGGCAGTTTTCTTTACACCCTAGATAGCATTAATACAGAAGAGAGAAGCTGTAGGAAGGGTAGCTTCTACAGATCCTTATTTTTCATTGTGGTGCTGATGTTCTGTCTTGAGGGCAGTCCCTATAACCATGTTCTGAAATCCAGAAAATAGTTGAAATGAATTATATTCTCTTCTCTTAGAAGGCTCTGGTTTCATTTGTGCTCTTTAGCTACCTTTGGGACATGCGTTTCTCTTTCTAAAGAAGTCATGCTATCAACTGTGATTGCTTCATGCAGCATATGTTGGTGGTCTTACCATGTTTTGGTGCTTTTTTGTTTCTGCAGAAGAAATGGCTAACCAAGAAGTGTGTTAAGACTGGTCCAGTGGTGAGGATGGTAGCTTGAGATTCTGAAGATCCAAGTTCATTTTCCTGTTTTGCCTCAGATATCAATTCAGTGCCTCAGTTCCTTCTCAGTAGTGTCAGGGGGGGAAGTAGGGAAAAGGCTGTAGAGAAGTTGGGTATTTCTGTAATAAAGCTTATAAATTCTGTAGACTATCTAGAAGAAAGCTTGAGCATATGTTCTTATTGGTTGTTTGAGCAAGATGAATTCATGCATATATCCCTGTTTGTTTAGCTTTTGCCCAAAAATTGGATACAACATTTCAGTGAAATAACAGCTCACATCAGCTTGAGCATTAGCTGTAGAAACACATGCAGCAAATGAAAATCTAAAGAGGGTGGTTATTGATTAGGTATTTTACCTGTGGTTGTCCTACTAAAAAAATTGGCAATTAGCAGATAGGTAGACAAATACCTGAGCATAGAATTTATTACATGAATAAATGTCCAATTTATTTATTTGGCCTTCAGAAATCCTTATTAAAGCAAAGACAACTCACCTAAACTTACCTAAATTCTTAGTGGGCATGTCTACACCTATCCCTTTTAAGCAGGATTAGCCTAAAATTACCATTTTTAAGGCACATTAAGGGCACATGTCCACACGTGCATGCCCTTAATGCACCTTAAAAATGGCAATTTTAAGCTAATCCCACCTAAATTTGATACCTGCATAAAGCAGGTATCAAATTTAGGCACTATTAAGTTGCATTAGCCCACATGTAGACACTTAATGTATAGTAACGCAGTGTGTATTAATGGACACACTCTGCATTAATGCGCATTAGTGTGTCTGCACATGAGCTAATGCAACCTAGCTAATTGCACCTAAAAAGTATTGCACTTTAATGTGCATTAATGCATCTATGTGCAGACACACACCTAAATTGCCTTAATGTGCCTTAAACAAAGGTGCATTAAGTTTAGGCGCGCGTAAATACAAGTGTAGACACAGCTATAGTAAAACAAATATTTTTAGAAACAAAGTCTTAATTCTTACCAGTATTTATAGGTTATCAATGACAGTTGTCAGGGTAGTTTTGTAATTTTTTAATGATTTTCAACAGTAACGAATTTCAAAAAAACCTATGAATTTCTGGGAGATTGCAACTTAAGTGGTGTTTATTTGTTGAACAATTGGCAAAATCCATCTTGATATAAATAAAGTGAAACTCCCATTAATATCTGTAAAACTTGCTAGTTTTAAGTTGAAGTGGCCTGAGGGCCAGATTATAAATCTATTTACTTTTTGGGTACTGTGAGTCACTTCACTGAACTCAATGAGATGACCCTATGTGTATAAAGTTCATCACGTACCTAAGGTTTGGTGGGATCAATACCTTAGTCAGATTTTCTTTTGAATCACACCAGCAGAGAATGCCTGGTAAACTTTTATGAGGATTAAAAAACAAAAACAAATTCAAGCCAGGCTCTAGAATCTGATTTTTTTTTTAAATTCGTTATAAGTAATCCAGTTGACAGCATCCACGGAGGCCATAAAATCAGCACTCATGGTTTATTCATTTTACTCTTGGTTCGGAAGTTGGAAGGAGGAAATGAGGGCTGTACTTTTGAAAATATTCTTTTTCTTTTCTTTTCTTATTTTGGAACAAAAGGGAAGAGAGAGATTTCTCAAGCAGAAAGAGTGACAGAGGGAGAGTGGGTGCAAGTCCAAGTCCATTGAGGCTGCTTGCCATTATTGTTTTGTGAAGGAGGAGAACATGTGAAGAGGATAGGATGTAGTCACCTCAAGCTCTTGCATATGCATCAGCTAGCTAGCCCTTTCCAAAGTTTCTTTCAATGTAGCAGTTTTAACAGCATACAAGGGAACAGGGGCCCAGCAGGGGCGTAGACACTCAGGAGTAACAGCTGCAGGTGGAAGAGCACATACAGTCAGTGCTATATCTGGGTCAATACATTCCAATTTTCTCCTTCTAATCTTTGACACTTGAAACTGTGCTGCAAGGAGAGCACATCCCTTTTTTAAGGGCACTGAACAGTGATAGCGTCTGCTTGCTAGGGGAGGTAGGGAATGATGGTACGCTTAAAAGACTACAAGTCATCCTTTGCCATCCCTGGGTTTTACACCAGCTCACTGTGTTACCATTCACGCTTACATTCCCAGGTATGGTTATCCAGAACTGAGAGGGAGCTGTTCAGTATCTTCATCCATGGCGTGGATGAGGGCGTGGAGAGCACTGTGTCCAAATTTGTGGACAACACCAAATTATGGGGCAAAGTAAACACACGGGTGGGCAGGGAACAGTTTCAGGCAGATTTGGACAGGTTGGAAAAGTGGGCAGAACAGAATAGGATGCAGTTTAACAAAGATAAGTGCTGCACCTAGGGAGAAAGTATCACCAACCTGATACAGATTGGGGATGACCTTTTAAATAGCACAGCAGCAGAGTGGGATATTGGAGTCATTGTAGACTCCAAGATGAACATGGGTCATCCATGTGACAAAGTGATAAGTAAAGCTAACCACACTCTATCATGCATTGGCAAGCACATCATGAACAGGTCTAAGGAGGTGATACTTCCCCTCTGTGCACCACTGGTATGGCTGTAGTTGGAGTACTGCGTCTAAACTTCAAGAAGGATGTGGAGATTGAGGGACCCAAGGTCCCCGCTGGTGCTAAATGGATGGGTGGTGCTCGAAGCAGCCAATCAGGATGCTTCCTGCTACTAAACCAAGGTAGAGTGCATTAGTGGGGGCTTGCTGCAGGTGTGGCTGCTGCCTTGCTTGGCTCAGGCTGACCTGCCTGCTCAGAGTCTCTGACAGGACTGGGTTAAGGCTGGTCTGCCTGATCTGGATTTTCTGTTTGCCACAGAAAAACATGGTAAAACATGGATTTTCTCATTTTAAGGAGAAAAATGCAGATTCTGTCCATTAAAGGAGAAAAAGCAGCAGATGGCAGGTTACCCCTTGAAGGCTGGCAGAGTTCCAGCCTGGAAGGGGCTGCGGGGAGAGGGAAGAGGGTGATGATCAGGCAGTGGGTACCACATTCATGTGCACATGCACTCATGCATGTAGCAGCCAGGTAGCATGGAGAACAACTCCTGCAGCTCCCTGCAGGTAAATGGGGTGGGGCATGCAGGGAATTGAGGGCCCCATTGTGAGGGAGGGAGGGAGCTGAACACAGCTGGGGCTGGGGGTGCTGCCCAGCCAAGGTGGTGTGTGGGGCTTGGAGCCAGGGGCAAGGGAGGGTATGCATGCCCCGCAGGGCCCAGGCACAGAGTGGGATGGAGCCGCAGGTGGCTTGTCCTGGGAGGTGGGGGCTGGCTTCTCACCACTCCGCACACTCCCAGGATGGCATGCAGGGCATGTGCTCCTCAGATTTGTGCAGATGCATACTGCCTGCTGCGGGCTAGAAGCTCCCTGCCCTGATGTCCTTCCCTGGGGAACCTCCATAATCCAGTGGGTGAGACCCAGCATGGCAAGTATAGTAGGGTGGCGAGGCTTGGTGCTGCCCCTGGGAGCCCTATGCTGCCATGGTGAGGAGCCCTCTACCAACCTGGCAGCAGCAGGGGTGGGACCACAGAGTTGTGTTCCCCACTGCTGCCAGGAGAGCAAGAGGCAGCTCGCCATGGTGGTGCAGGGCTCTTGGTGGCAGCATCGAGCCTCCCCACCCAGCCCCACCCTGCTCTGGCCTCCCAGGGGGAGGGCAGCAGAATATGGAGTCCTGAGCCCACAGCTGCCAGCCTGTGTCCACTCTCCACCCCTAACCATGCGCTCTGCTCCAGCTGTGCCACCTGTGGGGAAGGGGGAGCCTGGCTCTGCATTCTACTTGGGCCGCAGCACCTGCCACCTCCTATGGGTGGTAGCCAGGGCTCAGGTGCTGCTGGGGTGGGGAGGGGGCTGCCTGTAACCTGGTCTCTGGTCCCGTAACCCTGGAAGCTGAGGGCCCCCTCTAAGAGAGTGGGGGGTGTGGGTCAGGAGTGAAGGACACTGTCAGGGCCAGGGCGCTGTGGGAGGGGAGTGAGGAGCACCAGCAGGACTGGAGGCACTGTGGATTGGGCATGAGGGGCACCAGCAGGGCCAGCAGACTATGGGTCAGGAGTGAGGGACACCAGCAGGGCCCAGGGGGCTGTGGGTGGGCAGTGAAGGGCAATGGCATATCAGGGCTGCTTAGTGCCACAAAGCAGGTGGGAGGGGCAGCCACAGCTGGACCCACATCTCAATGAGCAGGGGGAGATCTGATTTTCCATTATAAAAAACCCAAAATGAAATGCCAAAATGTAAAGGTATTAAGAATTTATTTTATTACCAGCAAATTGTTCATCAAGAATGATGGGGGCGGAGGTGGAGACAGAGCACCACCATCTACCACCCCATGCCACTTCCTAGGAGCTGTGGGGGTGGGGAAGCTTGCACGCAGCAGCCACCACTGCTGTGCCCTGCTGGTGCTCTGCATCCAGCCATACACCAATCCTTGCCCTGCTTTGTGTCTGGCCGCCATGCCACGCCCCCCACCCCTCCACTCTGCATACAGCCCTGCGCCACCCCTCTCCCCACTGCTTCATGTCCATCCAGCTCCAGGGTAAAGTGTTGGGAAGCATCTGTTTCAACCAGCATATTTCTATGAAGGGAAATGACCTGTTGCCACACAAAACCCATGGGATTTCACATCACTCTAAGCATCGTTAGCTCCCCTTTTTCACCTTGGCTCAGATTGTATTCCAACTATGAGGTGTCTAAGAGGACTTAGGCATAGGCAACTGGTGTCTCCTGGGTCGGGGGGGCATGTGCCCCCCCAGTGGACAGTCAGCAACTGGGGGTGCTTCCGGAAGTGCCGGTGGAACTTCTCCTGGTGCGCTCACTCCCTAGCCTGCACTTGTGGGGGGGGTACTGGCACTCCCATCTGCCCCCCCCGCCCATCACACAAGTGGGAAGCATGGCCTGTCAGGGGGTGCACCAGCACTCTCAAGGGGTGCACGTGCACCCTCGTGCACCCCCCCATGCATCACCACTGCTTGGCTGTCTAAGTGTGAATCTACTTCACCTTGCTAGAGGTCCTAAAAACAATCAGTGCAAAAGATGGGTGGGTGCTCTTCCTTGCGGCTTTTTTGTGACTCGGTCTTAAGGGGAAGATAATAATATGTACTAAAATAGATGCATAAATGGATTCTCAGGACTTGGACAGAGCAGAATAGAATTGCACTGAGGCACCTAGCAGATGGAACAGAATCTGTCTTTGTGCCATCCACCAGAGATGATCTCAGAAACAGTTTTTGGGTGGAGAGGCTTACGGTTGTGTAGGCTGGGAGAGGGAAGGAAGGGCGCTGTACTGAATACAGTCAGGAATGAATGAAGATGACAATAGATGCTGAGTCTTGCAGATATGCAGGGAGGTTCTGTTCCTTGTGGGTTGTTTGTAAGATATGTGTTCTGCCCCCTTTGCACTCCTGTGTTAGTGCTGCCTGGTGCAAGTGAGACATCAAGAGAAGAGCCACTGAATTTCAAAGAATAATTCTCCTAGGTGGAAGAAGAATGGTTGGCATTAAGTGAAATGGACCTGCTTATAAGGTGCGGTGAAGCTGGAGGAGGAGAGGAATGCTGAAAATCACTGGGCTGCAATCAAGGCTCCCAGCAGCAAGGGAGTCTCGGATTAGCTTGTCTGCTCACTTGCTTTCTGGCATCTTCCTTTTTTTCTAGCAGTTGTAGGACAGTGGGCCTTATCTTAAGGTAGAATGCCAATAGTTCAAGTGTCTGGTGTGAAAGGATCATATTTAAAATCAGCTCTGGGGATGCTAAGAAGTTCGTCTCCTTTTCCCATCATTTCCATGTTCTTTTCATCCAAGAGGCTACTGAAAAAGAAAACAAAACAAGGTTTAGCTCAGTGGTGTAACCTGGCCTTGAACCCTCACTCTTTTCCTTCTAAAAAAGTATGCAGTACCACAGTTGGTTAGAGGAAAAAAGATAATCAAGGCAGAGCTTGCCTGCACCTTGCACCTTCTGTAAGTTTAGAAGGCCCTCCAGTTACTTTGTGGTGTAGCATGGGGCCCTGAGCTCCTACTGCTGTGCTACCATCTGGTGATAGGAATATGTACATGTAATTAATGTAAGGCAGGGGTATCAAATTCATCTGGCCCCATAAACTCCTGCCCATAAGTCTGATCCAGCACATGTGGCACCTGCCTGAGCAAGTCCAGGATGCCAGCCTGAATGAGTGCTTTGGGTGGTGCAGCCTGGGACTGGCCCCAGTGAACACTGTGGGTGGCACAGCCTGAGATCTTATGGACATGCTTATGGTAAAATTGGGGAACTGTAGCCTTGATAACCCAACAGTTCAGTGGCTGGGAAACTGGCTCCAAGGTGGGACCCAGAGAGTAATAATAGATGGAACCGAGTCAACATGGCGCTTGGTGACCAGTGGTGTCCTTCAGGGTTCAGTACTCAAACTGATGCTTTTTAACATATTCATTAAGGATTTGGATTCAGGTGTTAAAAGTGGACTGGCAAAGTTCACAGATGACACCAAATTAGTGGGGACTGTGGTCATGCTGGAGAATAGGCTGGGGATACAGGCTGACCTGGATAGGTTTGCAAGGTGGGTGGATCAAAACCTGATGATGTTCAACGCCAAGAATTGTAAGGTGCTCCACTTTGGGAGAAACAACCCACAACATGCTTACAGGCTCAGTAGTGCTATGCTTACTAGCACCACAACCGAAAGAGACCTGAGGGTCTTGATAGACCACAGAATGAAGATAAGCCACCAATGCGATGCCATAGCCGGCAAAGCAAACAAAACACTAGTATGCATCTACCGATGCATCTTGAACTAGACTAAGTCTGTCATTCTCCCACTTTACTCAACCTTGGTGAGGTCGCAGCCAGAGTACTGTGTCCAGTCTGGACTCCACACTTAAGAAAGGATGTGGAGAAATCTGAGAGGGTCCAAAGGAGGGCTATGTGTAGGCTTAGAGGTATGGAGAGCAGGCCATACAATAAGAGGTTGAGAGATATGGGTCTGTTCAGCTTGGGGAAGAGAAGACTCAGAGGGGACTTGGTGGCAGCCTGTAAGTATGTAAGGTGCATATCAGGAACTGGGAGAATGGCTGTCCACCAGGGCTCTCCAGGGGAAGACTAGGACTAACAGTCATAAATTTCTAGAAGATTGCTTTACATTACACATAAGGAAAAACTTCTTTACAACTTGAGTGTCCAGGGTCTGGAATAGACTCCCCCAGAGGTGGTACAATTACTTATTCTGGATATGTTCAAAAAATGTCTGGATGCTCACCTTGCTGGGGTCATTTGACCCCAGCAGTCTTTCCTGCCCAAGCACAGGGGGGCTGGACCTGATGATCTCGAGGGGTCCCTTCCAGCCCCTAACATTTATGAATCTGGCCCTAGCAAGGGGAACCGTCCTATAGGCTGTATATTTGACAACCCTGGTGTAAGACAACATAATAGACATTTCCTTAGAATACTCTGGGAAGGGATTGGATTCAGTGTATGTAAGTACACATATGTGACCACATGTAATGTTACCTTACACTGGCCACAACTACCCGAGACACTGACTGTTGTTACTGTGCAGTCGTTAATACTTGCATACACCAGTGCTAAATGACTGGACAGTAACTGGAGTTACTGCACAGTAGCATCACCACGTGGCTTTTTGCTGATGTTGACTGCGCAGTAGCTTGTTAGTACTGCACAGTAGCGTCACATCATTCTTCATGCCACGTGATGTGTGGTAATGAGGTACTGCACAGTCAGCATCTTGTGTAGATGCAGCCACTCAGTGCTATTTTAAATATGAGTACATAGTTGTAACATTATATCTGCTTTTTATTCAGAGGAAACATTAGCTTTGCACTGTTTGTTTTGTGGATTTCACAGGGCATTTCTGGGGTGGACATGCTGAGCTGAATATGCCTGATCTTGTAAGCTATGTAGTCCTGGGCTTTAATGATACCTGAAAGGGAGACCACATTGCCACAGATATAACCCGTCACATCATGATCAATACTTTGTAAGTCCCTAGCCCATAGCAACTAAATAGGGACATTCATTTGGACCAATTGTCATTTGTGCTCAGAAAAGAGAATAAAAGGAAAAGGGTAATATCTCGACTTACCTTGCCCTAACCCTAAGCTAGTTGCAGGAGTTTGACTGGGTGACCCTGACTGTGGTTCCACAGTTGGATACTGGGAGTCTGGTGGAAGGCTTAAAGGAGATCTTATCTCTGGAACTTGTGTTATGTGGTATTTTGTACAAGGCTGTGCTAAGCATCTTCCAGGGCACTATGCAAAACCTATGTTTCCTTTTAGTTACATAGGCTTTTTGTTTGCCTGTTAGGGAACTGCACGTTTGCTTCCCATTTTGGGATAATATCAATGTCTGTTTTCTTCATAGCCATTCTGGACTTTATTCATTTTGGAGAGGGGATTGACTCAGAAGGACATGATACTGAGCTGGAAAAATATAAGCACCTTTGGTATGCACAGAAAATCTTCAAGTGAAAGCTTTGTCTGTCTATGTATGGACTGGCACATGGTTCAGCTGTGATGAGCTGCAGTGGGAGCATGTATTTTGTGCTATCTCTTCTATGTTCAGATACTTCTGGATGGTGCATGAGGGGAATTAAATCATATGCATGTTCCTGTTTGAATTGATGATATTTTTTCTTTTGCTCTTGGCAGCAGCATCATGGAACAGATTGTATCATGAGTGGTCAAGAACAATGCAATTTGTAAATGTGAAAAATTCCAGAGCATTAACCTAGCAAGTTATCAGGCATAAGTACAATTATCA
This sequence comes from Crocodylus siamensis, assembly GCF_052110815.1. Classification (NCBI taxonomy): domain Eukaryota; kingdom Metazoa; phylum Chordata; order Crocodylia; family Crocodylidae; genus Crocodylus; species Crocodylus siamensis. The sequence goes on from NC_143397.1 coordinate 107,641,660, forward strand.
GAAAAATAAACCAAACCTATATTAGGTAATGTGTTCCCCTTGAACATAAGGGGTGTGTAGAGCTGGAGTTGCCTTGACCTTTGCCAGTCAGCTATTTAATGCTTTCAGTGGGTGGAGGAAATCTTTGTTCTATCAGCATGAGCAGCATAGGAAACCAAGCTGATAACACTGTAGGCAAGTCAAGAATTTCAGGAGAGTGGAAGATTTACTCAGTCCAGATGAGAGTGAGTACATTGGACAAAATCTACCCAATGTGCAAGTGGGGTCGCTATGCTTACTTGGGTTTTTTGAATGTATTTTGTAGAGGCTGACAATTTAACTGGGTTGAAAAGAAGATGGGACAAATTCATGGAGGGTATGTCCATTGGTGGATATTAAACATAATCATTATGGATGCAACCTCCAAATCGTAACATCCTAAGCCTCTAAATGTGAAAGCTGTCAGGTAAAAGGGGTTGGAGACAGGTCAGTCAAGGTAGGCCCTGCTTTTATTTTGTACCACGGTGAGAGACTCAGTACTGGGCTAGATGCTTGTGATCCAAGCCAGTGTGACGTCTCATACATTCTGATCAGATTCACTGTATATTCAAGAGAACAGTGTCAATAGTCAGTCAGACAGCTCTTCTGTATAACACAGCCTGTATACTGGAGAAGTCCCTGGAGGTTTATGTTGGTTGGTTGTATGTAGAATCCTCTTCCAGAGGTTCTGATCGAGTAGCAGAGCTGGTTTAGTGCTATTATAATAAAAAAATGAAAGCTGACGGTTTAGTGTTGTCAATCCATTTCAGGAGCTGGAGCTTTACAAAAAACAAACAAAATTCCACCCCCCCCCGCCCAAAACCCCCAATATTGCAAGAATCTCAGTAAAATATTGGGGGTTGCCAACACCCATTTCTTAATTAGGAACAGGGGATTGTAGAGATTTTAGCCAGCTGTCAGACTGATAAAACAGACAAAGTCATATTTCCAATCCTTGAGACCACCATCTTCACCAAGAGAAGACTGTGCAGGTCAAAGTCTTGATTTAAAAAATTAAAGTATATGAAAACTTCATTCCAACTTTTCGATGAATGGGTGTTATCCACATACAGCAGTGCAATGCTGACCCATATAGCTGTTTCTGCTGATGTTAGCAATTGTATTGTATTGCATATCCTGCCTGTTAAAAATTGATTAATGCTCATCAGTTATCTGTTTTTCACACGCGAATGCACAGCCCAGACAGCATTCACACATCCAGGCTTTGCCCTACAGCTACTGTAGCATAGGTCATTTTCTGATGACGCCTGTCTTCAAAGATGCCAAGTTCCTTACATTTAATAGGATACACAACTAGGTATATTTCCAGAGGGCCCAAGTGACCGTATTTCTAGACAGCCTAAGCTGTTATACTAAACTTCGGCAGTTTTGCAAGCAAAACTTTTCATTTTATGTTTCGTCATGGCCAAATTAAGCTGATTAAAGTTTAAACTTTCAGGGAATCTGATCAAGACTAATAATATTTGGCTTTGTTTTTAATACTAATTATTATAAATTCTGTATATTGCAATTTTCGGATGATTTCTCTGGCATCCCTGATTTTGCAAATAGCCACTTGCAGTGTGGGAGTCTTGTATCACTGCCTTGCAGGTAGTGTGTCTGTGTCTACATGCATACATATTGGAAGCTATATTGAACCTCCATCCAGCTCCACCCATAAGTGTTTCAGAATTTTTGATCAAGCTATTTCTAGGAGCCAAAGGCCCCTGGCAGTAGTTACTGCTGCCTTCTCTACATACGGAATTTAATTCACATTAAAAGTAGAGTATGAGTTAAAAGCATTAGCAGTCCATTCCTGCTCAGCAGATTACATGGATTGAGGCATGACTTAAGCCCACTCAAGTTTTGCTGAATGGGGATGGACATAAGAAGGGATGGAGCTGAGAACTGGCATTGGCAAAATGGGTGTCATGCTTCTGTAACCCCCAGAAGCCTCTAGGTAGATTTGATCCTGCCTCAGAAAAAAGATTGGATGAAATGGTTCACTGAGATCCCTTCCATTTTTGTGAATCAGTGGAAAACATAGAAAAAGAGGTGTTTTGTGGTGCTGATTCTTAATGACATGCTAGTAATCAAATGCAGATTTTTCTCTTGAAATAGTTGTGCACAATAATATTCTATGTAATACCTCTGGGGTGTGAAAATTCAAGGTTCTTGATGAAGATAGTGTGTCTCCTATTTTTATCAGGCCCTTGGGTAGTCCTCAGATGGTGCTCACAAGGTCTAATCCATTTCATTCCATAAGGCAGCTTGGATGAAGTCATGACTCTAGTTTGAATACCCACAGGAGAGAAGTTTGTAAAAGGAGACTAAGGATACATGTGTATGGCCCAGTGTTGTGTGTTGCAGAGATACCGTGAGCTAGGTATAAACACAGTGGCACATGTACACACAATGCAAAGCAGCATTGAGCAGAGATACCTTGAGCTACCTGTGCACCCACTAGTTCCAGAACAGGGTGCAGTATAGCTCAGCTAGTGAGGCACTGCGCTCAGGCAGATATGGATATACTGCTTTGATTCTGGAGCTAGTTCAGGTATCTCAGTCACAAGTTATCTTTTGCCATATAGATATACCCTGTCTTACCAAAGGTTGGGTATAAACATTATAGACTTACATATGAGGTACACCTCTATCCTTCCTTCTGCTGTTCACAGGCCTGTAGGCATTCTTTATATTTGACTTATTTTCTAAGATCCAGATCTGGTCCTGCCATACCACGTACACCAGTCTTGGGGCTAATTTAAGTCTGTTACATTTAAAACTTTTCTCAGCCTTACGATACTTTTACTTATGCCCAGGAGCTCTGTTTGCTACAGAGCATGTTTCTGAACATAAAGCATATGCATTTGTATGTCTATGTCCATCTCTAATGCAAACTGTGAATGAAAGCTTGGAATAGTTAAGTATATTAAAGACTGAGCTGAAAGAATATCATGGCTGCAAAACTATATATTAAAACAGGCTGTCCAACAGGTGCCCCATGGGTGGCATGTGGCCTCTAGGGGTTGAACTGTAGTCCCTGGGTCCCAATCCAGGTGTTGCTTCCCCCATTGCTCTCTTGCTGCTGCTGCCAGAGCCCCTGGACTCTCCCTCCCTCCTCCAGTTTAAGGTGCTGATGGGACTGAGGGAGCCTGTGGCCAGAGTATGCAGGACGAGCCCTGTGGTGTGGTGCATTGTATCAGTACATGTAGGAGGCCTGCGTGGTGCAGCACATCTGCATGAGAGGGCTGCAGGGTGCTTTGGGAACCTATGCAGTGCGGCAAGTAGGCTTTGTGGCAGGCCAGTAGGGGGTGCTCCTACGCTGAGCCACCCATTTCACTGTGCCCGACCACCTACCAAGCTCCAAGTGCCTCCCTGGGGGTGCCTCATATCTGGCTCACCCTCTTCCAGGAGCACACCCACAAGCCTGGGGTAATGCTGCCACCACTCAAGAGTCTTGGTCTGTTAATGGCTTTGTACCTCTTGAGGTACACAAGCTTTTTAGAGTGGAAGGGTACTTGACCCACTGCAAGAAACTGGGGTGTTTCTCTTAGTCTGAAGCACAAATAGTGGTCTTCCTTAGTCAGCTGGACTAAGGGGACTCCAAGGCATAATCTAGACCCAATAAATCTTCCATGCTAGGTACAGAGGAGAACTTTATTGATTACAAGGAGTAGGTTTCAAGTAGGGTACAGGATAGAGCAAAATCAGAGAAATACCTTAGAGCAAACAGTGTGGCTGGGTAGCCTTTGATCACGCATCTGAGTTACTGCAAGCTATATAGCTAGTTAGTGTGGCAGAATGCCGGGCTAGCAGTTCCGGCACCGCTTAGGGGAGCCGCGGGCTTTGTGGAGCTGTGCAAGCGCGTGGCTTGTGGGGCGGGATTGGAGGTAGCTTTATAGCCGCCCTCGAGGTTCACCGAGTTGGCACAAGTAGACGGCTTAGAGTAAGTTGTTAGTTTTCTTATTCTATAGGATGTCCGTTGGTTCACGAGGTTCCAACAGTGGAGCTAGTCCAAAGCTAGGTGCAGCTGCCGGCTCTTTAAGTCCCAGAACTGGTCAACGGCTCATTGATATGGCTTGTTAGTAGTAGAAGTTATTACAGAGTAGATATAGAGTAAACCAAAAAGATTTTATTCACTCACCTGGCCTCACCCTCTTACGAATAAGAGGGGAGGCCGGTTGGAACGAAGCTGCAGTAAATACAAGTATAGCGAGCGTAGATATGCTGTCTAAGCTACGATGAGAGGCAGTCGAGGAGTGGAGTCTCCGATGTTTCTTCAGTTACAGTATGCTGGATACAAAGGGGGTCTGTTGGTTCACGGGGTTCCAGAGCCAGCCCTTGCGTTCCAACAGTGGAGCTAGTCCAAAGCTAGGTGCGGCTGCCGGCTCCGTAGTCCCAGAACTGGTCAACAGCTCATAGATGGGATAACAAAACTGTAACACGGTGAGTCGTTGTTAATTGTCGGGTTTTTGAGGCCTTTGTTTTCACTGGGATACGCCCAGATGGGGAGGCTAAGAACCGGTCTGTAGGATGATCAGGCCTACAGAGTTTTCCAGTTGTCGTCTCTGCTGTTTTCTGTTTCTTTGCCTCTTTATAGATGTTGGTTGGACTGCCTCTGTGACACTAACTATGATATAAGCTGAGCATACGGGATAGGATAGTTTCTTTTACATAGTAATTGCTAGGCAGACTTTTTACATAAGTTTCATTTCTGCAAAAATAACACTTCTAGATAAGAAATAAAATCTACAAAATGCACACAGAGCTTAATGCCAACAGAGAAAAATACAAAGCGCTCATTTAGCTTACTAGTTAAGACTTCAAGGTTACATAAATGTGAGAGTGCCGCGCGGCAGTTATACAGAAGAGAAAAAAAAATAAAACAGTTACAGTTAGGTTTCTAGGTTTCAAGTAGCTTACTCACAAGTATCATCCAGAGGCTGATAGAGCTTTCCTCCGGAGGCAGGCAGTTCGTAGGGTGTCCATGTGTTTCGAGAGAGAGAGAGGGAGAGTTGCAGATGTTTAGGTGTTCTCTGTGCCTTCATCATGGCTTCCCCCCTTCCTCCTGAGCAGTCTTTAACTTATATAGACCTTATGACCTCATTCTGGGGTCCAATGGAGACTAGCTGAAGTTGGCTACAAGCCAATCAATTGGAAATGCATCACTGGTTGCCGGGTAGACTGGTAGGGGCTCCGGTCCCCCTTCCAGTCCTGAGGTCCTTGCTAAGACAACAGGGGTTTAAGTCCCCTCCCTGATACCTGGGGTCTCACAGGTAGGCTAGAGGATTGCTTAGCAATTACAGTGATAGACAGGTAAGAGACCTGGGCACCTGGCTGGCAAGAGCGGGAAACTTGAGACAAAGGGAGCAGGTTCCCTCCCACCTTGGGAATGTCTTCAGCTTAGGTCACATAGTCAGGTAAAGAGACAATGATAAAGAGGAAAAAAACTGGTGAAGGAGGTACAGGGAGCAGGCTGGGATGGGAAGTCCTCCACAGGCTTGGGTGGGGGCCCATGCAGTGTGGCTGCGGGGTGGGGTTGGGGGGCTCACATAGCATGCTGTGTGGCTTGGCGGGGTATGGCCCCTGGTCACTCAGAAGTTAAACAGCTGTGTGTTAGAAGGTCAAGAGATACCAGATTTGGGGCTGCCTGTCCATTGTGATCCTCATCTTTCAGCTCAGTATGTCAGCACTGCTGCATCCCCAACTTAATTTTAATCCCCTCACTTCTGTAGCTCTCTGGGGAGATCCCAATTAAATTGTTGTCAGAGGTTGCACCTACTCTAACTTCCAGGAAAGTATCAGCAGAAGACTGCCTGAGTGCTAATGCAAATGTTTCCATGTGTAATTCCTTCCAAAATCCCCCAAACTTAAAAGCAAAGCAAAAACCCCAAACAGAAATATTCAAATGTACCCAGTTTCTGCTGTTTGAGGCAGAAAAGATAATGAAGCTCTGCCCCTGCTCCTCCACCTCCTCCCGTGGAGACATCTCTGAACACAGGGGGATTCTGGGTAGTATTTCAATGCAACATTTGCTTAGGTTTTCCTTATTCTGCCATTATCCCCTGTCTCATTGAAGCAAAAAACTCTTGCCTGAGTTGAGCAGGGCTTTCTGCTCAGCTTTGCTGGCACAGCTAAGGTTAAGGGTTAGAGCCTGAGCATTTCTTTTGCTTAGAGCGTTAACCTGTCTTCTCTGCAGTGAGAACATAAACTAATAGACTTTTGATGTCTGCTAATCCCAACCCCAGTCTCTGGTGATAGTCTCTTGTGATGTACTTGTCTGTCACAAGGACATCTGAGAGCATATCCCATTGTTCTTTGCTCCCAGGTGAGCTTCACTATTATTATTTCCCAGTGCTTTGTGGTAGAACGTCTCTGACCTTTTGATTACACAGGAGGAATAGAGTCATAGAGAAGCATAGGAAGCGACCTCTGGAGGTCATCTAGTCCAACCCCCCCACCTCTGGCAGGATCATCCCTATCCAAATCATCCTGTACAACCATAATCTAAACTCTACATAAGACTACTCTCAACCCTGACACAACATAGACCTAACACCCTAACCTGCTACAGGTAAAGCAGGGGAATGATGGCAGCCAATGTTCTGCTTCTATAAATTGTTGTCAATATACGCTTGAGGCCCTGGGTAGAAAACCATGCCTCCTGCTACAGAGGAAGGCAAAAACTCCCACAGTCCATACCAGGCTGACCGTGGGGTAAAATTCCTTTCTGATCCCAGATATGGCAGTCGGTCTGACCCTGAGTGGAGGGGCAAGACCCTCTAGCCAGGATCCTCTGGCTTTGTCTTTAGCAAGAGAATCTACACACCCCAGTTGAAGTCCCCAGCCAAAACCCACTGCTTCTGGGAAGGTTTGAAAAACACCCTGACACATATAGCAGGGAAAAAGGGGAGCAGGGGGAGGGTGGGGGCAGAGCAACCAGCAACACCAAGAAGCATGAGAAATACCCATGATAGAAAATAGGCATAGCTACTCCTAGATCACCCCTGGCCAGTGGCTGTCCAACCTCTTCTTGAACACCTCTAGTGATGGGTAGTGCACAGCTTCCAAAGGCAGTCTAGTCTACTGCATCACTATTCTCACAGTGAAAAGGTTTTTCCAGATATCCAATCTACACCTGCTTTGCTGCAACTTCATGTTATTGATCTATGTCCTCCTCTGTGAAGGAAGAGAGAAAAGGTGTTTTCCATCCTCTTTATGGCAGCCCTTCGAGTATTTGAAGACTGCTATTGTGTCCCCTCTTAAGCACCTTTTCTGCAAGCTGAACATGCTTAGCGCCTTCAGCCTCTCCTAATATGACTTGTTTTTCAACCCTTCGATCATCTTTGTTGCCTGCCTCTGGGGCCTCTCTAACTTCTTTACATCCATTTAAGTATGTGAAGCCCAGAACTGTACATGGTACTCTGGATGGGACCTAAACATTGCCTAGCAGAGAGGCATGATCACCTCCTGTGTCTTACACTTGATGCTGCTATTGATGCAGCCCAAGATTGCGTTGGCCTTTGGTGCGGCTGCATCACACTGCAGACTCATACTGAGTTGTGGTCTGCCAGGCTCCCGAGACCTTTTCCATGGTGTTGCCATCCAGCAAATGTCACCCATTTTATTTTTGTGTTTTTGAATGCAGCACTTTGCATTTGTCCATGTTGAACTTCATCCTGTTAGCTGTAGCCCAACTTCCCAATCTGCTGAAATCCTTCTGAACTGCACTCTCATCCCCCAACATGTTCACTGTCTTCTCCAGTTTTGTGTCATCCAGAGACTTGCTCAATAAGCTTTCTATGCCAGCATCCAAACTGTTAATCAACACATTGAACAGCATCAGGCCCAGGACAGACCCTTGTGGGACTCCATTTGAAAGTCCTGCGATTGTGACATGGACCCAGAAGGCACTGAGGGACTATCAGTATGTGAGTGATTAGCTTCCAACCAAACTGCAAAGCAGGCATGTTATCAGTCTGCACAGTATGGCCCAGTGTGATGCAGAGATACCAAGCTAGCTAAACCAGCAAGGAGCTCCTCAGCAGGGTAAATTTGCCCACATGTAGCTGTGCATGGCTGGGGTATGCTGTTTCCAACCTACCTTAGGCAGCTCTATACCGCTGCATCAGTTTGGGTTGAAAGCATCACCAAATTCAGGTGTGGATAGGAGGAAGGCTCACCTGTAAAAGCCACATTAGCTGTGCAGTGAAGAAAAGTCTCAACTCTGTACTGACATGGTTTGTTTTTATATGGTAAAACTTAATTTATCAGTAAAAAAATAGATAAAAGGATTGCCTTTTCCTTGGACATAGAAATCATGCAGCACAGTGTGAAAGCAAACCCTGACCAAAATACTGCTTGTCTGCATGGTATCTGGAAATCTTAAAATTTCAAAAGCCTCTTTTAGTCAGGTGTGGAATACAAAGAAGCCCTCAGTTCATACACTTCCGAAGCATGTCAGTAGGAAGTGCAGCACACTAGATTAGACAATTTGATTGCTTTTCTCTCAGTGACCTTTTTAGAACTAAATGCCCATTCTGAGAGAGTTCATGTCTAATCATGCATCTGGCATGGCATTCAGATAGGCCAGATATATGCTCTCGCATTTTCTCAGTGTTTTTCAGGACATATTGGCTGTGTCCAGATGAGCAGGGGCATGTAGTTTATGGCACCACAAACTGCATGTGTGGAACATTAAAATGTGCCCCTCACTACAAATTTTCAGTGCAGGGGCAAAATTTGTTACCAGGATTTTCCAGCAGCAACCCCTGACCTCCCCCCCGCAAAAAAAAAAAAAAAATGAAAAAAGCAGCACAGTGCACACTACAATATCATGCGCAAAACAAATGGAGGTTTTGGCTTCCAGTGAGACCAGAGGGTCTCTACGCTTCATTTGTGCCCTGGCTGTTCCAGCACACTGGGGGGAGATGGGTGAGGGCAGTTTGCCCATAGTGGGAAAATGTATCCCACAACAAAGCACACATTCAGGGTGTGCACTGCAGCACTAAGTAGGGGCACAAATTTGTACCGCTACTATTTGTGCCACTGCAAGCATATGCCCCTGCTCATCTGGATGTAGCCATTCTGTTTACTTGTAAGTGGAAAGGTAATTTCTCAGCTCTGTTTATAGAAAAATAGAAAATTAGGGCTAGAAGGTACCTTAGGAGATCATCTAGTCCAACCCCCTGCTCAAAGCAGGACCATCCCGAACTAGATCATCCTAGCCAAAGCTTTGTATAGCTGAATCTTAAAAACCTCCAAGGATGGAGATTCCACCACCTCTCTGGGTAACCTATTCCAGTGCTTCATCACCCTCCTAGTGAAAAAAGTCTTCCTAATATCTAACCTAAACTTCCCTTGCTGCAACTTGAGACAGTTGCTCCTTGTTCTGTCATCTGTCACCACTAAGAACAGTTCAGCTCCATCCTCTTTCAAACCTCCCTTCAGGTAGTTGAAGGCTGCTATTAAATCCCCTCTCAGTCTTCTCTTCTCCAGACTAAATAAGTCCAGTTCCCTCAGCCTCTCCTCATAAGTCATGTGCCCCAGTTCCCTCACTATTTTCATTGCCCTCCACTGTACTCTCTCCAATTTGTCTACATCCTTTCTGTAGTGGGGACCTCAAAACTGAACACAGTTCTCCAGGTGTGGCCTCATCAGTGTTGAATACAGGAGAATAATCATTTCCCTTGCCCTGCTGGCAACATGCCTACCAATGCAGCCCAGTATGCCATTAGCCTTCTTAGCAGCAAGGGCATACTGTTGTCTCATATTTAGCTTATTGTTCACTGTAACCCCCAGGTCCTTTTCTGCAGAGCTGCTGCCCAGCCAGTCTGCCCCCAGCCTGTACTGGTGCATGGGTTTTTTCCATCCTAAGTGCAGGACTTTGCATTTGTCCTTGTTGAACCTCATGAGATTCCTTTTGGCCCAATCCTTGAATTTGTCCAGATCACTCTGAATCCTAGCCTTATCCTCCAGCATTCAGAAATCCTGGTATAGGGATTTAGATGTATGTTTGACGTGCTGTAAAAAGAGGCTTTTCTGATACGGGCTATTGATCTGCTCTGGGACTGTGAGGTGAGTTCCCTGCTGTGCCACAAATGTTCTGTGTGATCTTGGGCAAGTCTTTCTGCGAGACCAACACAGCCACTCTTCCCACCCTACAGGTGGTCGCCTGAGCTGGTCAAAGCTATCCTGAAGCCTCTATCAGTGCCAAGCCCTCTGCCTATTGACTAGCACTGGAGTGGCTGGCTGGGGTCAGCTGCCCCTCCAGTTCCCCCATATGAACTCCTGACCTGGAAAAGAAAGTGTTTTTATGTTCGGGTTCTTCAATCTGATCACAGACTGCTTTGCTGCTTTCTTTGGCTTGTGCTCTGATTGTTCTCTGGTTGATCTCCTTGTTTCCTGACCTGGCTTCTTTTTGGACTCTACTCTCAGCCTGACCTCCTGGCTTTCTCACCTGGATTGTTCCTGGACTGTGCTCACTTTTCCTGACTCTAACTGGTACCATGATCCCCAAGTAGCCCCACACCTGGCTACTATGACTTAGTGCAACAGCACCCCACCTGCCTACTGGGTCCAGAGGAGCTAGCCAAAGTAGCAGCAGCTGGGGACAGAGTATGGGCAAACTCAGTTTATCTAAGGAAATCAGGTGCCAATACTGGTTTCTTTGAAACTAATAGCAAAGCTCCTGTTGACTTCAGTCATACAGGGTAAAACCCTAAGTACCCATTAGTAACAGCTTTAATTTCTTTATTACATCAATTTACAGTCCACGCTTTCTGTTTCCCTGAGCAAAGCCCTTTTTACTTTGGGTTTATCTAGCAACTAAGGGTAGGTCTGCAATGTATTCCCTGTAGCAATTTGAGAAAAATACCCAAACTGTGTCCATGTCCCAACATCTTTCTTTCAATTTATCTAAATCTAGCAATGTTGGGATCTAGCCTAATAATAAACATAAGCCAGGATAATATTTTTTTTGTTACTCTGGACACTGAATTGGTACTTACCTCTCCTGCTCAAGGCCCTGCAATAATATGGCTGAATCTCAGTGCTGTAGGTTAGTGTAACTCCATTGGAGCCAATATGTTCCACCATCCAGTAATTTAGCTCAAAGCCTTTGCCCTATCTTACTGAAACAAGAACTTGTCCATCATGTCCGACTTGATCACCTGCCCAAGGAAATCCATTCTGGTGGGACACACTTGGCTGGCTGCTGGGTTAGTTCTGCTACTGACAGAATCAGCCAGTATTCAGGTTTTAGTTTTTATTAACATAAGCAAAAACTAGCTGTCTGAACACATTATCTTATCGTCTGAATTACATCGATTTTCCAGCAATTAGAGTCCTTTAGTATTATGTTATGTTTGCCCTGAATCCTGGCCTGTCAAGTTCTTCACCTTTGATGTACCTCTTCTCTAGCAATATTTGACTTGCTATAGTTTGGGCCCATTAAACGGCAACATATTTATGTTAGTTTCACCCAAGGATTATCATTTAAATTTGAAATCTTTAGGTGCATCTTTAGCAGAATTCCACTTTCTTTGGATTCAATTTATATTTTATTTGCTTCAAAGGTAACAGGAACAGGCACCCATCCATAAAAGATTTACATAACATCCTGCATTATTTCCTCAATGGATCCTTAATTTATCATTAGTTTTACACTGGGAAGCAAAACTGAGAGGCCTCTTGTGGTCATCCAGCTAGGGGGAAACGAAAATGTGTAAAATATTGCTAGCTCCAAATTTCCTCCAGTTTACTGAAGTGCTGGTTCAAGTAACAGCTGTAAGAAGAGAAGAGTAGGAAGATATAGGCTAGCTGATCTAATTGAAAGCGAGGCACAAATGAATTGCTTTTCAAGCTTCATCACTGGGAGGCTGGACAGATGGGAAAAGAACATGATGAGGCTATAAGCCGAATTGTGTTTAAAGTACATATTTATTTTAGACTTTATATGACTTGGGGTCATATTTAATATTATGATTTCATAATACATAGATAGATATTAGGGTCGGAAGGAACCTCAGCAGATCATTGAGTCTGACCTCCTGCCCTGGGCAGGAAAGAGTGCCAGGGTCAGATGCTTGTCTAGTCTCCTCTTGAAGATCCCCAAGGTAGAGGAGAGCACCACCTCCCTTGGAAGCCCATTTCAGATTCTGGCCACCCTTACCATAAAAAAGTTATTCCAGATGTCTAACTTGAAACTGCTCTCTGTCAGTCTGTGGCCTTTCTAGTTACTCCAAGGGGTGCCCTGGTAAAAAGAGCTTCTCCTATCCCTTGCTGTCCCCCGCTTTAATAAGTGGTTTAATACATTGTTATATGTTATAGATAATATAACTTATAACCTGCTATACCGGGGTTTTCAACCTTTTTTTAACAAGTGTACCCCTTCTGTCTCAAAGTTTCAGCTCATGTATCCCTTTATATTAAAATTATTGGGGGGGCTGAGCATACGCATGCATGTGCACACGCATCCCTGTCTCTGCCTCTCCTAGCAGGTAAGCTGGGGAGGTGAAAAGGCCATGGGGGTATAGATTGAGACCCCCGTGATGAGGGAGGGAGTGGGACACAGACAGGGGCAGGGGCTGGAGTGAATGGGGCCCCAGCCAGGCTGGGTCATGAGACAATTGGAGCCCAGGCAGCTCGTCCAGGGTGGAGGGGGGATCCTGCAGCTGTGCACACCCCAATGGAGACCCGGGGGGCACATGCCCCCCAATCTGTGCATGGGGCGGAGGTGACTGCTGCTGCACACTGGGCTTTGAGTGCTGCTGCAGCTTCCCTGGGAGCAGTGCAATGCCACCTGTGTGCAGCTGCCGGGCAGACAGGGGGTGCGGCACAGCCCGGTGGCAGTATGTATGGGGTGTTGCGCTGCTCCTGGGGCAGCTGCAGCATTGTGGAAAGCCCAGCATGCATTGGCAGCCACCTCTGCCCCACACAGACTGGGGGCACATGTGGACCTCCACCAGGGTGCGCACAGTGGGCCCCCCCCCCAGTACCACCTATGACCTTTTTAAGTACTCTAGGGGTATGTGTATCCCTGGTAGACAACCACTGTGCTATACAGTTCTCTGGCAATTTGTTGATAACCACCCCTTGTTCCTACAGCTCACTTCTGTATTTATATAGACTAGATGTGTTGCTCTGAGGTCAAAGTAAGGTGCATCTGAGAGATGCTTTTCAAATAAAAGAACTTCACAGTGAAGAGGAGCTTTCATATTGTTCAAACCTTTCTAATTTAGTTTTAAACGTATTCAAGCAGGCTCATTATTGCATGATGATTTTGGCATATGTTGTTCAGAAGGTCAAAGCAGAAGATCGTAAGTCTCTTCTGGACTTAATATCACTGAATGGCAGTCCCCTTGTTGCATAATTCTGTTTAAATCTCATGAATGTTCCCACTATCATTTTTTGCTTTACCCTTGTTTAGTCTGTACCTCAAAGAACCATTTTTGTAAAGGATTGCCACAAAATCATGTCACAAGTTCCAAATCCCTCAAGCTGTATGGGGAAAAGTACACTTTTGTGGCTGCGGAGAAAAAAAAAGATCAATACATTTCAAGGAGACTGCAGAAAGATTATTTGAAATTTGCCACTGACTTAATAGATTTTAGAATTAATTTCTTCAGTTTGAAAAGGGAAAGATTTTTTTATTCAAAATGAGTGATGATCATTTAAAAATTGAGCATGTGCAGGAATGGCCAGATTCTGTTTCACCTATTAGGCACATGTGTGGACTTTGTTACCAAAGTGTGATTCTGTTCCACCCTTTTTCAGTCACTGAAAAACAGTTAATGCAAAAGGTGGGTGAGACCTCTTTGTCCCTGCTTTTTATGCCTAAGACTTAAGAGCATAAAATGACAGTGTATGATAACAGTGTGTTATAAAAGTAGATGCATGAATGATTTTTTGGGACATGAACAGGTTGAAAGCAAATTGCACTAAATCTGCCCAGTAGGTGCTCATCCATTCATACGTCTGCAGGTGAGCACCAGCATCTTGCTTTTGCACACACTTACGTGCTCACACAGTTATGTGCTCACTTACGTAACTCACACGATTAGTCCCCTTTAGCGCTACGCAATTCCTCATGTATGTAAAGTTACCACTTTGTATAGATGTTTGTAGGACAGAGACCTTAGAGGCAGATCCTGTTTTTATTGGCAACAATATCAGAACAGCCAGTGAGTCCATGGGAAGCAAGATTGGGGTACTGAAGGACAGTGTCTGGGTGGCATATATGGCAAAGATCAGTGGCTCCCCACCTTTTTTTGCTGTGACCCTAAATCCAGGTCACGACTGCTGCCCCTGCCACCGACTCACTCATGCCCAGCAGTGCTGAACCGGGATTGCAGGGGGCAGCGGTGGTGAGGGCCACGCAGACCATGCACTGGGAGAGCCCCGCAGGTGGGAGGGGAGGAGGGTGGGGCAGGCCCCCCCCCTCGCAACCTGATTTGGGTCACACCCTGAGGTTGGGAGCCACTGGCATAGATGAGACAGTGCTAAGCATGGCATGAGACTTCATATGAGAAAGTATACAGTGTTGATCCTGTAACTACTCTGTCAGTTTTCAACTTTAGCCATAGTACTGTCTGAATGGAAAACCCTTTCCAAATGGGGAGAAAAAACCATGACTTTTACCCCCCCAAAATCCATGTGTGGAGAAGCAAAACTAAAGGTTTCAGGTCATGACTGTCTTGCAGGCAGAAAGTGAAGTTACCAAGCCCTTCCCAATAATCAGGTGAAGAGCCGTCATTTTCCACACCATTGGGTGGGGGATGGGGAGGCAAAATTTAAATTTTCCCTAGATGTTTTTTTTCCTCCAAGGTAAATATTTCCCATTGGAAAATTATCTTGATTTAAAGTTACCAACCTGATGCTTCTCAGCCAGAAACTCGTTCCACCCTCCCATAAAAATTATGTACATTGAAGCCCAGAAGATTTCTTCATTAGTCATCATCTCTTGTAAATATTTAAAATACACTAAATTCTGAATCAGCTTAAACTCTGAATTGGAACTTCCTAGACCCTAAATGCCAGAGGTTGTAAGTGGAAGAGGAACAGTAGAAAAAACTCTGCCATACCCTATTCACTCTTCCTTTCAGCATCTACTCTCTGCCACTACAAGATGCAGGATACTTGGCAAGATGGACCTATGGTCTGATCCAGTATGTGGCAGTTTTTATATTCTTATGTTGATATTTTGGGAATGTTAAGATGATGGGGAGGTCTGTTCTGAATTTATAAGCTATGGATTTGTGGCTTTTAGAATGACCATTTGTCATTAAGTTAAAAAAAGTATGACCTTTTAATAAATGTTTGGGAAACTTACTGTAAGTCAGGGTTCTAGTTTAAAGTTTCTAGTTTAAGGTCTGTACAAGGTCTCCTTTCAAAAGTATTCTTTGTCCTACATCCCTACATCACATTTTCAGCATCACTTGTACCATGATGTTTAAGCTTATTAACCTGACAACCAATTATTTATATTGTTCCCATAAGTATTCTGTTGAGAATCACCAACACAAGCAAAGTAGGTAATTTTTTTAAGTGTCATGCCCAGGGGTATAAAATCATTCATTGATTTCAGACTAATGCAATTGGGAGGAAAAGCTCTGTCTATTCAATTAATCTGATCAGTAGAGTGGCAGTGGATATTTTTGGTTACTCGGTGACAAAGCACAAGATTGAACTTTTGTTTAGTCAAGGTCAGAGGAGTTATCAGATGATACACTTGGGCATGTCTAGCCACAAATTTAACATGCCAGACAGCCCTGCTGTCAAGCACTCTGCAGTGGCCCATGCACTCTGCCCCCCTGGCGGGCAGGAATGTAGCCATGAGTACATGTAAAGTCATGTAAATTTGTGAGCTAATTACCATTTTTGAGAGTGAAAAATCTTACCAAACCAAATGCACCAAGTGCGGTGGCTTGGGTCTGGATTATTATACTGGCTTAGTCACTGCTCAGTCCCACTATCCTCACATTTGTGTCCTCTGTTACATTCGGTGGCTTTCGTATGCCTGCTGACAAATTCAGCCCTCTAAGCCAGTTTCAGCTCTTTAGGTAATTTGGCCAATCGGCTGTAATAAGACAGTGCCTAAAACCTCCTACTTATCCGAGTGCTCTAGAGCCAATTGAAATAGTGACTGTCCAGCCAAATTCTACCTCAGATGGAGTTGCGTGGGCTGTCAA
The DNA here is from genome assembly GCF_052110815.1 of Crocodylus siamensis. Classification (NCBI taxonomy): domain Eukaryota; kingdom Metazoa; phylum Chordata; order Crocodylia; family Crocodylidae; genus Crocodylus; species Crocodylus siamensis. The sequence continues at coordinate 107,657,871 of NC_143397.1, forward strand.
TCAGCGTAACAGGACCCCAGACTGGCAGTGGAGATAAGACATAGGTTAAAGCCTGCAATTGGTTAACAGTCTCCAAACCTTTTTTAGCTCAATCCTACCTGACACACTGACAGACATGATTCTTTTGGTAAATCTGATATCTTTTATTAGACCAACTCAAATAGTTGGAAAAAAAACTTTGCAAGCTTTTGGGTACAAATACCCTTCATCAGGCTAAGGAAACATTGTTCCTTTCTCTTACCTGAAAATAGTCATCTTGTTTTAGCAATGAAGTTGGTGCTGATTCCATTATGATTGAAAGGATATGGTCATACACAAGTCTGTTGGATCTTCCATAAATTGGAGTATCCTAGATTTTGTGGCTTGAGAAGACCTGCATGAGCCTCCAATCTGACTGCCTGTATGAGAGGGGCATAGGCACACTCAGGGAATGCTTTCCTTGTCCACGTGCAGAAACATTCTTGAGTCCAACAGTAAGCAGTGGAATTGATGCATGGCTTTTGGAAACCTGTCCAGATTAATGATAATATTTTTATTTCCTTGAGCCAAATCTCATTTCTTTTGAAAATGGCACCAAAGAGGCCATAGCACCAAAGCATGATTTTTAGAAAAAAAACATTTAACAGGTGACCATGAACAGTCAGGACACTAGGAGGATGATGACATTGCCTCCATGCCTCCCTAAGGAATGACACCATCATGACGCCCTGCCTACTTGTTCCCACTTTGCCTCCATGCTATAGCCCAGAAATGGGAGTGTTTCCTGGGGCAGTCCCCAGTATAGTGTATTTTAAGATGTGGAGCCTTAAGATGACAATCCAATACTTAGTGCCACCACATGATTATTATTCATTATTTGTTGTTCTGAAGTGACTAGAGAACTTAAATGAGACCATGGCCCTACTGTGCCTGGGTGCTGTACAGATGTACCTGGGTACTGTATCAGACTCTCTGCCCCAAGAAGTTTACAATCTAAATAGACAAGACAGGAGGGGAAGAACAGGAAGAGGAAAGGGACTTGCTGAAGGTCATGGCTTAGTAAGTCTCAGAGTCAGGAGTAACTAGCAGGTGATTTAGGTCCTGGTCCATTGGCTTATGTGACTTCAGACCCAATTTTGAAAGCTGCATGCATTCTCAAGAGTTGAGTGTGCCCAACTCCTGTTGAAGTGAGCAGGAATTAGGGATACCTCATTACCTCACAGAAGCAGTCTCTTAAATTGATGCAATTATACCATAGTCACTGGATCTTAACTGTAATCTTGCTGGCTATGGAGAGCTTTGTAGACATATTTGCAAAGCAAGGATAAGAGAAAAACAGAATTGATCTCATCCTGGGCCCTGTGATCCCAAACATATAGTGAATCATGAATGCTCATGGAAAGGGTTATGAAGGACCCTGAGTGCCTTGCCTATAGTCACACTGTAAGTAACTGGCAGTGTTAGTACTAGAGCCCACATCTCCAGTCCCCTGCATGAGCCAATAGACAAGGTTTTCCATTAAGTTTCTTATTTAAAGAAAACAAGCTAAATAGTTGAAGACTGTGTAGAATAATTGCATGGATTAGAATGTGGTTGTTTAATCCACAGTTTGTAGATACACTGCAGTGCATGGGTGATGATTTGCAAAAGGAGGGAGACATCCTCCAGTTACACTTGCCAGCCAGCTCTATAGTTTGGTAATAAAGTCATATCTCAACTTGTCCAGGCTGCCAAAGCCTTCTTCATCTCCCCAGGAGGAAGAAATGGACATGTTTGGACTGTTTTTGATTCCTCTAGAGAGCACCATATCTTCAGAGAAGTCTCAGCACTTCAGATAGCTAATTCCCATGCATTTTTTTAATTCCATGTTGAAATGGGCCGAGATTCAAGATACACTTTTCCTTTAATGGGCTTCAGGACTTAAAAAAATAAATTAATTGTAAAGTAATTTCATTCCCATGATGTAGGACAAGCCTCCCTCCAGGGGTGGATTTGGCAGGGAGGGGAGGATGCAGAAGTGCAGTCACTCCCCAGCCCCCTTCTGCCAATGTTGCAGCTGCCCCTGGCTGATTTCAGTGCAGCAGGAGTCCAGAGCTGCTCCTGCCCCATTCCAATCCTGGGCTGCCACGTGGAGTGCCAGGCCTGGCAGGGGACAGTGCAAGCAGCAGGTTGGTTTCCCCTTCTTGAACCTTCTCCCTGCTGCTCCCCCCACTGTGATCCCTGCTGGCCAGGAACTCACAGGAAGGAACCCACAGCCACCACCATCCCTAGCTGATGCAGGCACAGGGGAGCCCCAGAGCCATTCTTGCCTTGCTCAGCTGTGGGCTGCAGGGAGTGGCTCTGCAGGGAGCTGGGCTTTGCTAGGGACAACAATGGCAGCAACAAGTTTTCTACTTCCAGTGCTTGCTCCTGGCCAGTAGGAGATATTGAAGGCTGAGCAGGAAGCAGGTGCTGAAAGGAGGAGTCTGCATGCTGCTGCTGCTATTCCCAGCCAAGCCCAGCATCCATACAGACATCCCTTGCTGCCTGGCAAGTGGACCAGGGCAGGAGCATCGCTGGGGCTTCCCCTGCCTCAAGTCAGCTGGAGATAGTGGCAGTGAGGGTGCCACTGAGTGCTTCCCCCTACCCCTTCACGGGCCTGTTCCCTGCCTGGCTTCCCAGTGTACTCCACCAGGCATGCCTTGCCCCATCCCCTTATGACCTGAGGAATGGTGGGCCCATCCCCCTCTAGGAAATCTTGGATCTGCCCACAACTCCCTCAGAATATTTGCCGAAGTATGTGGCAGCCATTATGTTACATTTAACATCATGTTAGTTAGTAATTTAACAGTAAATTGTATTTAACATGACCTGATTTTGTAGTGAGAGCAAGCTTGGAACCAACAAACTGTATCCTTGGAGAGAGGGTGGTAGAGTATATACTAATTTAGAAAGTAAGATTAAGCACATGGTAGGAAGATGCATACATCCCTCCTATGGCCATCCAGGCCTACTTCAGGAAATGTCTTAGGGGTGCAGACAGAAGTGCAGATCCCAGCTGTAACTCAGAACAATTTCTGCAAAGGGTTCTTGAGTTACAGGGTTACCCCAGACCAAACAGAAGTTCACTGTTGGTTCTGGGGGGGAGGGGGATCTAGCTGGGGCTGGGATCCTACAACCAGGTTTCCATAGCAAAGGCCAGGGCTTTCTGACAGTGCTCCAGTTTTCAGAATGGAAGGGGGGGAAAGGAGTGAAAGTAGCTTGTTCTTGGGGCTTCCCAGCTGGTGCTGAAGGGTAGGGTTCCAGTGCATGCTCCAGGGGGGCTGAAGAGCCCCCAGACTGAACTCCCTGTGCTTCCTTCCCCTCTCCCATTCTGAAAACAGGGACAAGCTGGGAGCTCTGCAGAGACACAAGTTACAAAAGACTGCATTTTGAAACATCTGATACCTCATGCAATGAGGGGAGCAGATTTTCATCCAATCAGCCATTTTTGAAGCTTCTGGAGCCGTGCACGTATGTTTGGTCACAGCTATAAACTGCTTTGTGTGGCCAGATCAGGCAAAAAAATGTCATGTCTGTTTAGGTGCCTACTAACTTTTAAGCACATGCCTTAAGTGTGTGCTAAAGTGCTCTCTTGATTTGGGGGCTTAGATACTCAGGTCATGCTGCATATGGTAATATCCAGAAAGGAAATTTTCTATTACTGGTCAGAATTATCTCTCTCAAAAACAAGTGGCTGCTTTTCTTTGTCTGACAGATGAATGCAAGCTACTAGAAATCTACTGTACTCGCTCCTTCCCTCCCCAACACCTCAGAGTTCAAGACCTTGGTATAACCCTTCAATTCCGCTGATGACTGATAACTGCATCTGTTGTCACACAAAAGAAAATAGTAGAAAAATGCAGGCAGCCTCGCTATTGACATAACCAGAGGCCCTGACATCAGTCTTTTAATAAGGTGGAAAAGACAGCCAGCAGATATTTTTAGAAAGCAGGATGCTGGGGAAAATTGCCTCATGCTCAAAGTCTCTGTTTTTCATCATTTAAAATTGTTCAAGTTTAAAAAAAATGATGTTACATCTTTTTTGTTCTCTGCATTCCCTTGTTTTTCTCGCATTTTCTCCACCCTGTCCTCAGAAGAGGGTTGGTTATTGAGGAGCTCCAAATAGAAGGTTAACTCAATACATTTTTCACTCTTCCCCACCCCACTTCAGATCTGCAGGATATAATTTCAGGGTAATTAGTAGATCAATAAGAAAGATTAAGAGTTGGATTTGCCCACATGCCTGGGTTAGTCTAACTCTACTTCCTTAGACCTCACTGGTAAAACTTCACTCTTCTTCCACTGATATCAGTAGTAAAACAGCCGGTGGCTTCAATGGGAGCAGCTAAGCCAGTGCTGAGCATTTTGGAAAATCCTGCCATGTGGACCTCAGAGCCTGCTGGAATCCATGGAAAGACTCTTAGTGACAGCAGCTGGCTTTGGATCATGCCCTAAGAGCATGCAAATACCTGTCTTCAGAGTGATCTATCTATATTAGACTGGAATTGGCCTGGCACAGAATCTTTTGTAACTGTTTCTCTTGTGGCTGTGCTCAAGAAACCCAATCAGCGGTCAGGGCCTAATTAAGTACCTAGAGCTGGAAAGGACCCCGGGTTATCAAGACCAGTCCCCTGCTATCACAGGCAAACAGGTCATATAATCCCCTTCCTACATTGACCAAACTCTGTCTTAAAAGTAGGTGAGTTTTCTGTCCCTAGTCTTCCTATTAGAGGGCTCCAGAACCTCCCTGCTCTGATGGCAGTTCACCAGTCACCACACAGATAAATTACACATAAGCGGCTCTTCTCCCACAGAGGTTGTCCGCCCAAGTGTTTTGCTTCGGTATTTTCTGAGCAAGTGAAAAAGCAAATGTTTGGACTCCGATTCTTTTTACCTTTGCTGTGGAATAAGCTGTTTCGTTAGCATTTGTTTTCCATCATTAATGTGTTCTGTTGTCTCAGAACATAAATAACATTAAAGCATTTTCAGTGGTGAAGCAGAGGAAAGTTCTGCTTGGGGAAACCTGACTTAGAACATTTCCAAGTGAACATGCAGTAGTATTTACTATTTGTCGTAGGGTAGAGTCTAGTTTCCCAGATACTCCAGAGCTTCACTGTGCTACAAACTGGGAGTCACCATCATCTCCCAGAGACGTTCCTATCTAAACAAACAAGGGAAGGGAAGCAGGGACGCAGAGAAATGTGAAGTGTCCTGCCTCAGCTTGGGCAGCAGGTCACAGGTGGGATGAGGAACAGTACCCAGGTCTCCTAACTTCCAGTCCTGCATGTTAGCCACTGAACCATTTTGGAATCCAGTTGTTAGTGCCTAATAAGGGTTTTTTGAAAGCTTCAGGCAAGAACCTGTTTCACCAGTTGAGTATCTGATTGGACTTGGTGCCTATATCCTATCAGCAATTCTATTCCACCCTGTTCAAGTCCCTGAAAAGTGTCAGTGCGCCTGCATGACATTATCTATAGGGTATGGACACTTGGAGTTGTTTAAATGCAGTTGAAACTAGAAGTGAACAGACCATCAAGCCCATTAAACTTGTTTAAAACATGGAAGTGTTATAAAGTATACTTGGAAAATCAAGTACTTTGTAAACTGGTTCACTGTTAAAACAGTTCAGTGTTATGTGTGGGCACCAACAGTTTTGTTATGTGAGTCTGGTTAGCCCTCCAGGCATCCCACACTTATCACTCCTCAGCACCCTCCCCTCACCGCCACTGCTGTAAGTGGCCACTCTAGTCACAACAGGGACTTTATTGCCACCTGTTTTTCCTTCTGTTGGTACTTTTTTTATCAATGAGCTGTCTTGCCCTGCTTGTTCAATAAAAGCTATATTTCTAACAACTAACTGGGTGTGTCTCCATGTTCATTAATGCGCCATAGTTTCTGTGCATTAAATGAAGTACTTGTATAATCAAGTACTAAATTAATGCACAGTAACTGGCATTACTGTGCAGTGGCATCAGTGCACACCTTTTTAGTGATGCTATTGCTCAGTTAACTAATAATACTGTGCAATAGCATATTAGCACTGTTTATGCTGTGACACACTACTGTGCAATATTATTAGGCTACTGCACAGTTAAGCGTCTCATGTAGATGCACCCACTGTGTCCTCACTTCTTACTTAACCACAAGTCATCATCATGAGCAGGGATCTGGTTTTTCTGTTTCCCAGGGAAAAATGAAAAAAAAATGTGGATTTTCCCTTTTAATTGAGAAAAATGCAGTTTTCTCATTTTAATGGAGAAACACACAGATTTTCCACTTTTGCGAAGAGCTCTCTGTAGGCTGGCAGAGTTCCAGCCTGCAAGGTGCTGTGGGGAATGGGAGAAGGGTAGCTGTGGGGGGCACCACTTGTATGTGCACACTCACACATCCACACGGCCATCAGGCAGCCTGGAGAGCATCTCCTGCAGGTAGGTTGATGGTATTGAGGTCACGATAGGGAAGTAGGGAGGGAGTTGGGCAGGGCTGGGGTGGTTGACCATCCGGGCAGTGCGTGGGGCTTGGGCCAAGGAGTGGAATGGATGGCCGGATGGCCTGGGCAGGGAGTGGGACAGGGTTGCAGCAGCTCATTCAGGGGTAGGGGGTGCTGGCTCCCTGCCACTGTATGCACTCCCAGGGGGAGGTATAGGGGGCACGTGCCCCCAAGATTTGTATATGGGACAGGGGCAGGCTGGCCACTGCAGGCTCAGGCTTCCCACCCTACTGCCCTCCACTCAAGGTCTCCATACACCAGCAGGTGGGACCCAGTGTGGCAGGGCAGAGTGGGGCTGGGCAGGGAAGCTCCTTGCTGCTGCTAGCCTCACGCTGCCCTGTGTGTCTTTCTCCCATATTGCTGGCATTTCATTTTAATCGTGATTTTGATTTTTTATCAGAGAATTTGCAGTTTTAGCAGAGAATCAGATTTTTTTATCAGAAAATTTGCAGTTTTAGCAGAGAATCTGCGATTTTTAAGCAGGGAAAACTAAGATCCCTGATCATGACACCTCCATCCCTGTCTGAGAAGCCAAACATGGATCCAGGTACCCTGGCCCAGGCACTCCAAGTCAGGCAAGCACAATGCAGAGTTTAGTTGAGTGTAGGCTTCTGAACTTTATTGAACTCATGTTTAGGAGAGAGGGAGAAGCAGAAAAGTGAAAAAAGACCCTCACCCACAGGTCACCCACTCGCTGGAAGCCACCAAGCCCTGGTGTCAATACTGTTTGCTGCAAGCCATGCTGGGTGGGGGACTTAGTCCCGCCCCTGGTGTTGCGGAGACGATACTTCAGGGTCTAAAAGGTGACATTCTACCTGGAATGCTAGGTCACTGTCTGTGTGCACACCTCTGTCCTGTGCCAGTTGTGACATGTACTGCTAGGTGCCCAGTACATGGAATAGAATTGCCCTAATAGGTGACTGTTGGAGTCTGCAGGCTGGAGTTTGCTCAACGTACAGGTGTTTGACACCTGATAACCCTTGAACAGAAAGCACGTCTGCTTACTGCTACATAACATTGATATTTTCAATATGCTAGAAAGGCAGCTGACTAATACAGCATTTCCTATATGGCTTGGTCTGTCTGGAAAGCTGCTTTGAATTGGCAGTGCTTCCAATAACTTCCTAAATTGCAGTTTGAACCCAGCTTTTGGAGTTAGCATTACAAGTCCATTAAATCTCCAATGTTTACTACTACAATTCAGCACAATCAGTTTGGCACTTAAGCCAGTTCTTGAAAAAGTGGGTGATCAATTTGTGTTACAGCTTAGCTATATAGCATTATACTTGCACACAGTTTGAAAATAATTCTGCTACCGGAGTTTGAGTGCTGTAGATGAACAGCCATTGCTTACATTTATGCATAATTGGCATATACTTTTCTCCAGGAACTACAACCTTTGCAGTGCAAAATGAAGGCTCCTTGACAGCCTCATCATCAAATCACTATGCAATGTAGCCATAACCACAGAACAAGATTGTGTTCTCTATACTGCCAATACAGCTCCCATCCATTTCAGTGAAAGCTGGGTATGTTGGCCTTACAGTGTGCATATTTATCAACCTTAATGCACCAGTTCAACAGAGTGCTTGAGCATGTGCTTAATTTTAAGCTTATGGGTACTTCTGTTGATTCTTCAATTGACTACACTTAACTGTGTGCATAGGTACTTTGTCAGAGGGCTTGAGTCCTTTGAATATTATGCAATGTACAGTAACATCACTGGGCTTAAAAAGTTGTACATTTTGGTGGTAGAAATGTGTATTTTGTTACATCAAATGCCCTGAAACATAAAATAAGAATGTCTTAAGATATAGTGTCCAGAAAAGGAGAAAAGAGAAGCTTCTTGTCAGTTGCTAAGCCAAACACCTTCTGGTAGAAAAGGATGAAAAAATTTAAAAAGAGCAGTTGGGTCATCATTAGGGAGAGACAAGGGCTTACAGCTGGTCTATACCACCTCTGTGCCACACCCAGGAATACCCAGAAGAAGTGGTCCCAACACTCTCACTGCCACTCACGCATGACAGATCTCAGGGATGAAGTTAGCACAGTGCAAAGAGACGGTCTGGTAGCAATGCAGGGCAAGTGCTTAAAATCTGCTGCATTGCCTCATTTAAGGGAGTGGGTGTCTGTGAAGCAGAAACAAGGCAGCGTGAAGATTTTACAGTGTGTGCTTAACTCTAAGCACATGTTTAAATGCTTTTTTCTGAAAATAAGGAAATGGTTTGCTGCAAGGGGTCCTAGGTAAAGACCCACTTCAAATAGTGTCCCCATCAGCTGCCACCCTCAGTGTTTTTTTTTCTGGTGTTGCATGGAGATGGCATACATTGACTAGTCGGATGTGTTTGTGCCAGAGGGTGTCATATAAATCATTTAACTGGCTGTGGCCCAAGGACTCCATTTCTTCCCTTTCATGAGAATCCTATAACTCTTTGGGCATGTTTTGTACCTGTGTAACCTGGGCGGTACTCCAAGAGGTACCCCCTCTCCAATTGAAGGGATCAAAGCAGGTGCACAAGCACTGTGGGAGGTGTAGGGACTTTCCTCCCCTATAGAGCAGAGCCAGACCACCAATGGGGACTTAACCATATACCTTTTAATCCTGGGAACATAACAGGCATAAAATCAGAGGGTATAGTGGACAGTACAACACCCCAGGAGGGCAGGATTCAACAAAGGTTAGATACTTACAATCGTTGACAAAAAACAGGGTTAACAAAATATAAAACTCAAACAGCAGAACAAACAATATGGGTCGGTGAAATATAAAAAAGGCACAAAATGCAAAATATCAAGGAAACATAGGGCCTTAGTACCCAGCTTTCCCTCGTGGTAGGCAAGAACACTGCTACACAGCCACCACTGGTAGCATTGCCCCAGCCTGCTAGGGATCTTGACCTTCCCGGAGCCCGGCCTCATGTGGAGCTGCCTGGCCTCTGATTGGAGGAGCTGGAAGCCTCTCAGGTCACTGCTCAGATCCTTCCTGGAGCTGGGGAGCCTCTCCTGCTGGCTGCGCACTGTGCTGCTGAGGGTACCACTGCTGCCTGCAGGACCTGCTCTTTCAGGCTCTTCTGGGGCACTGCTCCTGGCACAGCTCTTGCCAGCTCTGTGAAGCTCCTTCCTTGTTGTCCCTCACTGGTCTCTCCTGAGTCAGCCCACGCTGCCCCTTTTATCCCCCTCCAGATGACCCAAGGGGCCAATCAGGGGACATGGGGGTGAGTCTCTGGGGCCTGATTAGTCCTCCAATCATCTTTTACCCCTTCAAAACCCCTGGGCCAAATCATTACCAGATTGGTGAGGAAAGGGAATCCCAAGTCCTTCAATCATTTTTTGCCCTTTCAAAACCCCTGGGCCAGGTCACTGCCAGCCAGCCCGTCACACCCGTCTGTCAGTGGATTAGATGTAGTGCTTGAGGAAAGGATTTGTATAACAGCACATAGCCCATGGGCTGCAGGAGGGAACATACCCTGCAAGCCGCTTTATTCTAGGTGTCTGCATAGATGGGTGCAAATCGTTTTCCTTTCTTTGCGCTCATACTTTTGTTTTAACCAACTACATATTGTGAACCCTACCACCATCCCTAAGATGAATATATAGAGCTTGTCAGTATGCATTCATCAGCCCTTTTCTTTTGTTCTAATGTTGTCAGTTGATTAGCCCTCATTCTCCAGTCTTGTTTGCCTGATAACTCTTTGAAATCTGAGTTTAGACCAATTTTGTATTGCAGGATTGATTTTTTTTCTTTAAAACCCTGATGCTTGTAACAGCATTGTATTGGCTGTCAAAATGATTTTTTTTTAATGTATCAAGATCATGTTTAACTTGTTTTCCTTCATACTGTCTCTCAGTAATCAGACTGGACACAAAATACTGTCCTGAAGGGGATGATTATGCCCTCAGACACAAACATCTCCAGATGAATACCAACATTTGTCAAAAGCAGGGAGTGCATCTTATCCCCCAAGTCTGGTAAAAATGCACTTCCAGTCAGCTAATGCATAGCCTGCAGAGTGGGGTGAGTTACAGAGACCCAAAAACCCATTGACAGATGTTTCTATATCATAATGACTCATTGGTACAACACAAGAACAATGAAAGCATAACCTGCTAAGCAGTCCCAAGCAATATAATTCTCATAGAAGCTGTCAAATCTCACAGCCAATGTCCAAATACCTAATAAGACAGCCCAGTTTTGTCTTCCCTGTCAAAGAGGGATGCGTTCCTTGTTCTGTTAGCCTGCCAGTCCTAGAAGGTATCAGAAAGTACACTCGAGAACAGCCAGTGGAGCCAGCTGTCTGTGCAGCAGGGCAGCAAAGCACCTCTGTTTTTTTACCAGCTATTTTACATGTCACATTACCATTGTGGGTGCGAGCTGTATCTTCTAATTGTATAATGGGGGCACAATTATGCCATCAGAGGAACACATACAACAGGCAGCATAACTCAGCCCCAGATGCATTTCTGAAAGTATAACTGGGCACTGAATGCCTCTCTGAAGAGAAAGGGTGGGGGGGAATCTACCTTTTCTGTGTCTAAAGGGTCCTAAGATTTTGAATGTAGAGGGAGAAGAAAAGAGAAGGTTATATCAAAACCAAAACTAGAAGCATTAGCATTAGAGGCTTTGTTTGATTTGATAGTTAATGGGGTTGTTAATAAACTGCCATGTATTTACCACATTTCAGGGGCTCTTTGATTTCGTGACCAGCATAAATCCCGAAAGCACTTTGCTTTGGGCAAAAGAGAGTGAAGAGGCAGTACAGTAGGTGCAATAGTTCAAGACTTTCTAAGCTTATGAGTCCAAGGCTCCTTGGAAAGATTAATGTCCCCAGCAGAGCCCATTTTAAAAATACCTGCTTAAAATGAAATCTGCATCTGTGGGATCAAAATTAAGTCATGATGACTTGTAGAGGTTCACTACCCAAAGAATCTTGGAAGGCAGATTCTATAACAGCAGAAATATGAGTCTGGGTCTGAAGTGGGTCATGGTTTAATGTGTGAGGATCTCAGAAAACGTGGGAAGAATCTCTTCTTTGCTTCCCTGTGTCAAAGTAGAACAGTTGCATGGCTGCTGGGGAGTGCGTTATAGCTTGCACAGGTGAAGGCTTCTGTGTTTTTTTTGGCCATTCCCTTACCTTGAGGTTTTCTTGATTTACTCAGAAGGTGAAATTTATCTCCTTACCAGCTAAGGAGGAAATTAAGATGAGGATCAGCAGGGAAACTGAGGTAGCAGCTGCCTCTTGCCAGAGGGAGAGAGAATTATTCCAGCCTAATGAAGTCATTCTGAATGGATCACTAGGCTTCAGCACTATGCTAAAAACTGTCCCCTGATGTTGAAAAGCTCAGGAGAACTTATCTGACAGGCACATTTTCCCAATACAATAGAGGCAGGTGGTTGTGCCAGGAGTTATGTTGTTATTATCTGATTATTTTTATCCTAATGAGATTTGTTTCGATGACACTTCAGGGAGAAAATAGTGTTTTTGAACAGGAGGGTTCCCCAAAGGCACAAATAGACTTAAAGGATACTTGTCAGGTATATCTTAAGGAATAAGATACTGAGGCATCAAAAGAAGAGGGAAGGAGATTAAATCAAATGGAACTGGCAAAGACTAAGTACAGACAGTCAAAAAGCCTGAGGCTGAATCAGTTCAATCTTTCCAGGCTAGTTTAAACTGCACAGATTACATTGAAACAGAAGTGAACAGACACTGACTCAGGAAATGCAGCCACATGCCTGCAGGGGCTCAGGCCAGAAGCCCAGGGAGCTAGAGTACAGCTCTCTGGTTATGTGTTCACTTCCTCTTCCTGCTGCCCTTGAGGTCTCTGGGATTTGCAGTCCAGATTTACAGCAGCAGGACTCTGTAGGGTTGCTAATTACTTCCTCTGCCTGCTTCCAGGTACATCTGGGATTTGTAGTCCACTGTTGCAGCCAGCAGGGGAAGGGGTGTTTAACCCCTGCCCCCCTCCTGGCCCTAGACCCCAGCTGGGGTTTGCTTGGAGGGGGGCAGTTGTCCCCCCTGCAGACTAGGTTGCATCCTCAGCTGGGCTTGCCCTCCCCACCCCCTTGTCACCCAGCCCTCACTGCTCCAGATAGGGAGCAAAAAGCCAGGGCCAGCCCTGCCCTCTGCAGCAGACAGCCCAACCCAGGGCTGCAAAATGCTGGGGGACTGATTGAACTTGAAGCAGGAAAAGGGCTGGCATTTCAAACCTCTGTCAGATGAGGGAAGATACAAACTCTTTTGCCAAGCACAGGAAGTGATGTGGAGCATGTTCCATGCCTACACCCATTTTTTGTCAGGAACAAAGCATTTTCTTGGGATATATGGAAGAGTAAAAACTTTACTTCTCTTTTCTACCTGTTAAACAGTAAATTGACTAAATATACCATACCTGTAGTTGGTATGGTCTTGGGATTTGAGGGCCGCATACCTGTATTCCCCAGAGAATGGCAGATCTTGGTTTCATGGATTTCGAGGCCAGGAGGGATCTCTGCAGTGGTTCTGCATGACCTCTAATTTAAAAGGGACAACAGACTTTCAGCCAAGGGAGGAATTATACTTCTGCCTTAATTAAACCTAATGACTGGCGGTAGAAATGAAGCACATCTGTTAGACAGAAAACCAGTCTTGATTTAAAGTCTCCTAGTGATGATGAATTTACTGCATCCCTGATAATCACTGTCTGTGGTTAATTGCCTTCACTGTTAAAAGCTGTGTTGTGTTTCTAATTGGAATGCTTCTTTCTTCGGCTTCTACCCACTGACTCTTGTTTTGCTTTTTGCCTAATAGATGAAAAAGCCTCTTATTAGCCAGTGTTTTCTGGTGTCGATACTTACAGATGGCTGTCATGAAAGTCTTAACCTTTCTCTTCAATAACCTATTTGGATTGGGTTCCTGCATTTTCTCACTGCCTGATCTGCTTCCCAGGTCTCTCTTCCTTTTCATAATGGATCTCTAAATACAGCTTCTCTGATCATGGGTTTTCCACTGGCTTCAAAACATCTATGTGGCAATGTTAGGTGTAAAGTGGCCAGATTTCAGTAGTGAATCAGGATTTCACTTGGACACACACAGTGCATGAAAACAACAGGGACAGAAGAGATGAACAGCACTGCCAGCACGTTAAAAATGTGTATCTTCATGCTCATGTGCAGAGATTGTGAATTGCTGCAGCTCCCATTTGCTGTGTCTTGCCTGCTGAGCTGAAGTTGTATTTGCTGGGGGTGTGCAAAGCTTCAGTTGCTGATTCAATTCAGAGAAGATTTGGCCCGATTTGGAGGCCGAATCACAGAATCCGAATCAAATCAGGAGACCAAAAACCCTCTGAATTGATTTGGAACCCCTGAATTGATTTGGAAAAGATTCTGAGATTCAGAAGGCAGTCTTTCAGGAGAACAGAAACTAAGAAGTGTGTGTGTGTGTGGGGGGGGGCGTGTTGGGGAAAGACTGACATTTGTAGCTGGCTGTGATCTTTCCCTGAGTCCCCTTCCAATCACAGTGTTCTGGGGCAGGGACATAGAAACAGCACATAAGCCTCTGTCTTCAGCCTTCCTGTCCCTTCTGTGAGCTGTTTGTGCTCGGGCACCGGGAAGGCCTCTCATTACAGGCTACCATCCCTGGTGGTTTCATCTTGCTGTGCCTTAATCTCTGAATTGAACCACTTTCCTTTGAATCGGCCAAATCTGAATCGAATACTTCCCTATCTGCATTAGGTCTTAGTATTTGTTCATGCCTTTATTCTTGCTGCTCCCCATTCTGACCCCTGGTGTGTCAGCCATCCTAAGTAACCACCCGAGATAGCATCCTGTATGAGATCCTTTTCCTCCTGCTAGGAACGTAAGTGGACTTGCATGCCTCAGTTCCATTCTAGTTCACCCTGCTTGACTCTGAGAAATACTTAATGCAAAATGAAATGGGTTCTTTCTCTCTTCATTGCTATCATTTGACTCCGTTATAAGGGTGAGATGATGGCATGTTACCAAAACAGATGCATTTATAGGCCCTGAGCAGTGTGGAATTGAATCACACTTAGCTGCTTAAATCCACTTAGATTCCTAAAATGCAGAATAGAATCTTCCCCCCCTACATATATTAGAATAAGTACTGCTGCTTGCTACATTTCATTTTTAGGGGTTTGGAGTTTTGTGGACTGTCCAATTTTGCCAGGGAAGCATCAATGAAAGAAGAAGTCAGCCTGGAGAAAACTTTCCATCAGTGATTCTGCACCCTACATGGCTGCCTGTAAATTAGAGCATTTCTTTTCTGAGCTGGCAAATCAATGTCCAGTGCAGTAGCCTGTCCAGTGCTTAGAGGATGAGACCAAACATATGTCTATATCATGGTTCTCAACCATTTTTAGACTAAAGGCACTCCCTCAGTAAATTCGAGGCACCCCTTGAGACACTCAAGGTGCCCCTTAGAAAATAATATGAGTGCCTAGTTTTTGCTTGTTTTTTAACTACAGGAAGAGCAAATGTCTTGCAAATAACTTAGAAAGACCATGGCAGGTTAGAACGTTTTTAACACTATGGATTCCTGTTTGAAACCTCTGCATTTATCTTGTGAATCATGTTTGCACACCCAACAGTGGTAAAATTATGTGGCACTGCATGGCACCCTTGAAAGGATCTCAAGCCACTGCAGGGTGCTGCAGCACCCTCATTGGTCTATACCATAGTAACAGAGAGCTCAGTCACACTGAGGGAATAAGCCCCTAGCACCTCTTCCCTCTTTGCACAGAAATGAAGCAGTAAGAATGACCTGGGTGGGCCCCCAAACCATTGCTCTAGAGTATACCAGAAATCCAGCCTTGAGAAGGTACTGCCTCATTTCCAGGGTTGATTTGTGTACCCTTGGCAGTGTGACCGTGTTTGTTGCTGCTGAGGTGAAGACATTCCTTAAGAGCCTAGGCTCTTAAAATGTTATTCTTGTCACCCAGCCCATCAAAAACACTGTTCAATGTACAACTTTCTCTGCCTCAGGATAGGCATCCATAACATGGACACTATAATTTACTACCTCATGGCTCATTTTAGAGCTTCACTAATTCACATCTGTAAAGTGTTTTGAGAGCATCCTTTGAGAACTCCTGTAAAGTATCACTGTACAATGGGATGAAATGAGTACAACTCAAATGGGCCCAGCTCAGATGTGGCTGAAAGAGAGCAAGTGACAGTCACTACATTGTCAGGATGGTCTTGTGTTATTTCTAGCTCTGTAATCCTTGCTCACTTCTTGTGGATTTCTATGCTATTTTTAAAATGCTAATTCCAACTAAAAATATAAGTCTGATTGTCAGCTCTAATCCACGCTTCATCCTCTGCATATCTAATGATGTTAAACACTTTTTGTTGAGACCATTAATCTGAGTGTATTGAAGAACGTTCCAGTACAGTAGGAAATTGCAATAAAAACATCCTGCTTCCAGCCAGATTGGTTGTTTCTTGAGGACTTGTTCTCTGTAGTTGGCAAGTTTTGTGTCACGGCAAAGGAGAGAGAGGCTGAAATTTTCCATTCTACATGTCATACCTCAAGTGTGCAGTACACATGACTGACCAAGGCTGGACACTTGTAGTTGACAATGGATCCATGTGGATTTTGCCCATATGCCATATTTTGAGGAAGGCTGACCTACTTTATTGCGTATGGCCCCATATTGGCTTCTTGCTTCAAGAAACTGTGACTATGCAGGGTTATTGATATGTTCGCATTGCTATTTATAGATATAACAAGTTCACATCTTCAGTTATTTCCGGGATGGGAATTTATTTCCGCTGGAGGGCCCCTTACTGAGTTTTGGTAATTTGTTGAAGGTCACACACACACAATCTTTCAGAAGACATCATTTTAAATAATTATAGATGTTAAAAAACAATATACTAAAAGTCAAACATCTTCTGTAATATATTGTAATTTTCTTTCAAAGAATATTTTTTGTCCTAATTTATGGGTTTTTTTAGTAGGGTGTATAGAGGAAATTGAATAATAGCTCAAAATAAAGTCTTACACTTGTATATTGTGGGGTGGTGGAGGAGTGAGGGTTTATGTAAGTGTGTGGGAGGTGGCCGTGTGTGCATGCATGTGGGGGGTTGTCTGTGCGCTAGGTCCCAGGAGCTGGGTGGGGGGAAGGGAGAGCAGAGGGGTAGGGGTATGTCAGCAGAGGTTGCCCAGATGGTGCAGGTGCAGTTCATGGTTGCCCCTGTGGTGCTCCACATGGGGCCCAGCCCCACCTGCTCCTGCCTGGGGCAGCCTGCAACACGTTCCTACCTGCATCCAGTCCAGGCCTCAGCACACTTCCTGGCAGTGCTGCTCCCAGTGCGGCTGCAGCTGCCCAGGTACTGCTTAGCAACCCCCACCTCCAGTGCTCCTACTCCTCCTTCTCTTGCCTCTGCTGCACTGCTCTGGGTGGGGGGAAAGCTGCAGCCTGGCAGCTCCTGCCTCAGCATGTGGGGCTCTAATTCTAGCTCCTGGCCACCTTCCACCTACTGGGCTGCCCGCAGATGGCTGTTCATCATGGCAGTTGGGTGGAGTGGTTGGAAAGTGACTGGGGCCTGGAAGTGGAGCCCCCTGCACTGAAGCAGGAGCCACCCAGCTGCAGATTCCCCTCCCTCCCCCCTGGAGCGACACAAGAAGAGGGGAAGGAAGAGGAGCTGCTGAACATGGTGGGGAACTAAGCAGTAACCAGGAAGCTACAGCAGCACTGGGAGCAGTCCTCCTGGGAAACTGGGGCTGGGTGTAAGCAAGACCACGGTGTGTGCTGTACCAGGCAGGAGTGGACAGTGCTTGGCCCCATGTGGAGTACCACAGGGGCAGCTGCGGGCTGGTTCCAATCAGCTGGCAGGCACCCACTGACAGGCCAGATCCAATCAGTTGGTGGGCCATGTCCAGCCCATGGGCCGTATTTTGCCTACCCCTTACTTGCTGTATCAATACAGTTGTACACAGCATTTCAAGTCAACCTCTCTGTCCTATTATGCCCTCTCTGTAGCTTTTCCAGCTTTACAAAGTAGAACTTAACTGGGTTAGATGGTGCAGGACCTCCATCTAACCCAGGAGGTGCACAGCCCCACCAGGGGAGACGCCTTGTTGGACCTAGTGCTGGCCACGGGTGATGACCTGGTGAGGGGGCTCTGGGTGTTCGACCACCTGGGCGACAGCGATCATCGCCTGCTGGAATTCACCATCCAGCGCAAGGTGGCAAAGGTATGCAGTAAGGCAGTGGCCCTAGATTTTAGGAGGGCAGACTTCAACGAGCTAAGGAGGATAGTTGGAGAAGTGCTGAGGTCCCGGAGGGGAGGGGAGCCAGGTGTCCAAGGAGAGTGGTCGCTCCTTAAGGAGATGATCCTCCAAGCCCAAAGGAAGGTAATCCCAACGAGGATCAAAGGGAGCAGGAGAGCACACAAGCCTCCGTGGCTCACCAAAAGCATCCGGGAATATCTCCTTGCTAAAAAGGAGGCTTACACCCAATGGAAAGAAGGGGTCATCACCAGGGAGGACTATTCTGTAGTTGCTCGGGGATGTAGGGGGGTAGTTAGGAAGGCCAAGGCAGAGATGGAACTGGGACTAGCTTCCCAGATTAAGGACAATAAGAAGTCCTTTTTTAAATATGTAGGGGGTAAAAAGAAGGTCCCGGGTAATGTGGGGCCCTTGCAGGATGCAATGGGAAACTTGTCGTCACACCAGATGGCAAAGCTAACACATTTAACGATTTCTTTGCCTCCATCTTCCGAAGTAGGGACCAGAACAGCCACCTCCCTGCTGGGCCCCCCTTGGGCCCTGGGGGAGGCACACCTGGGCCACGGGTTAGCGAGGATTTAGTTAGGGAGCTTCTGGAGGGGTTGGACGTATTCAAGTCAGCTGGTCCGGATGATCTCCGCCCTGAAGTTCTAAAGGAACTGGCCGAGGTCATTGCAAGTCCCCTGGCACGGCTTTACGAGCACTCGTGGTGCTCTGGTGAGGTACCAGAGGACTGGAAGAGGGCCAACGTGGTCCCCATCTTCAAAAAAGGCAGGAAGGAGGACCCGGGAAACTATAGGCTGGTTAGTTTTACCTCAATCGTAGGCAAGCTGTTCGAGAAAATTATGCTGGCACACATCCAGGAGGGGCCAGCAGGGGACTGCATGCTTAGGGGCAACCAACATGGGTTCATCAGTGGCAGGTCCTGTCAGACCAACCTGGTGGCCTTTTACGATCAGATCACCAGATCATTAGATGCAGGGGTAGCAGTGGATATAGTCTTCCTGGACTTCCAGAAGACTTTCGATACTGTCTCTCACCCCGTTCTCATTAAGAAACTGGGGGACTGTGGTGTAGACACCCACACAGTCGAATGGGTCGCCAACTGGCTGGTGGGCCGCACCCAGAGGGTGGTAGTGGATGGGTCCTTCTCAACCTGGAAGGACGTGGGCAGTGGGGTCCCCCAGGGCTCGGTCCTCGGGTCCGCACTGTTCAACATCTTCATCAGCGATTTGGACAAGGGGGTAAAAAGCACCCTGTTCAAATTTGCTGATGACACTAAGGTGTGGGGGGACGTGGGCACACTGGAAGGATGCAACAGGCTACAATCAGACCTAGACAGGTTACAAGGGTGGGCAGATGAGAATAGGATGGGTTTCAACACAGACGAGTGCAAGGTGATGCACCTGGGGAGGAACAACCGGCACCATACCTACAGGTTGGGGAACTCCCCTCTTGTCAGCATGGAGGCAGAAAAGGATCTGGGGGTCATCACTGACTCCAAGATGAACATGAGCCGGCAGTGTGGGGAGGCAGTCAGGAAGGCCAACCACACCTTGGCATGCATCCACAGATGCATCTCGAGCAGGTCCAAAGAGGTGATCCTCCCGCTCTATGCGGCACTGGTCAGGCCGCAGCTGGAGTATTGCGTCCAGTTCTGGGTGCCGCACTTCAAGAGGGATGTGGACAGCATGGAGAGGGTCAAGAGGAGGGCCACTCGTATGATCAGGGGACAACAGGGCAGGCCCTATGAGGAGAGGCTACGGGACCTGAACCTGTTCAGCCTCCAAAAGAGAAGGCTGAGGGGGGATCTTGTGGCCTGTTATAAACTAGTCAGGGGGGATCAGCAGGCATTGGGGAAGTCTCTGTTCCCCCGAGCACCGCCAGAAGTGACCAGGAATAACAGTCACAAGCTGGCAGAGGGTAGGTTTAGGCTAGATATCAGGAGACGCTACTTCACGGTCAGGGCGGCTAGGGTCTGGAACCAACTTCCAAGAGAAGTGGTGCAGGCTCCTACCCTGGGGGTGTTTAAGAGGAGGTTAGATGAACATCTTGCTGGGGTCATTTGACCCCAGTATTCTTTCCTGCCATGGCAGGGGGTCGGACTAGATGATCTGCTCAGGTCCCTTCCGACCCTAGAAACTATGAAACTATTGTCCCTTGATAATTCTCCCTCCCTCTTTTAGTTCCTTTCATAGAGGGTGCCCCTGTTATGCCTGACTAATCATGCTATGCTTCAGCTAAAGTTAGCTATCAGAGTGGCTCCCTGTAACTCTAGGCAGCTATGCACTATTTAGAGCAGCCTTAAGGCTGCTCCAGAACATAATCATAAAACAGTCTTAGTTTTAGCCACTGTAGGATGGGGGGCTAATTCGCAACTCTGCTTAGTTGCTAATTTTGTGGTTCTTACTGGGTTGTGGTTTGGACTTCACAATTCCCACACAAAGATACATTGTCTTCAAAAAGTAGAATAAGATGGTTGATTTTGTATCTTGATTCTTCACTGGAAATAAAATATCCTACCCAAAGTGTATAGCTGCCCTACTGGTTGTCCACCTACAAAACACAACTCCCAGAAGGTTGCTTTGAAAAGAATAATATAATGTCCATAAAATCACGTTACCTAAAATATGCAGAGTCAGCTGGTGTCTTTTTTCAGTAGGTTGTATAAAAAAATATATTTTTGTTTTTAAGTGAAACCAAATTTGGGGCATGAAGGGGGAGGGACAGTAATCTAGAATATGGTGTTCTTTTTTATTTGATCTATAAATAATTTACCTGTTTGAATTAGTTTTCCTGTAATTGGTACTTTGCTTAATATTTATACAAGTAGAAGCAACAGCTAAGTTGTGTGGTGTATAGAGTGAGAAAAGTTTAAAAAATGATGTGCCAGTTACCTGTAATGCAAGGAAGACATGGATGGTCCTATGCCTTCCCAGTTGTTGATTGTGTGTTTTAATGGTGAGTGCAGACGGGAAGGCTTAAAATGCTGCATTTATAAATGATCCAATTCCAGTCCCTGACTAAGTCTTATTGGAACTTTAAATTCTTGAATTCCAAGTGATATGTCACAGTAAGAGATGTGATCTTATGAAACATTTGCAGCATCTGAGGCAGAAAGAATAATTTTGCCAGGCATGGTTATGGAAAGACCTAGAGAGCGCGTAGCATTTCAGTTATCTGGTTAACGTCTAAAGGATGGTTTGAAAGAACTGCTGTTTCATTGAAGACAGGAGCAGCCTCCATCACAGTAGTGGTATATGTATATGAAGCAAAAATTGAAAGTATAGATTTGTCTTCTGCAAAGAAGAGGCATTTCCCCAAAAGTGGCAGCCTCAGTTGTGACATTATCCTCTTCAAATTAGTTTTGAATCAAAACTGAATCTTGCCTGCATTCTCTGGGTAAAATCCCCTTCGACCTCATCACTGCTGATCTGCAGACAGATTCCTTCTTCTGTTTTGTAGTGGGTCATAATCTGGGAAATGACCCCTCTCCCTTAAAGTAAATTCTCAGGTGCTGATCAATTGATCAGCTTTGGTATAGCCAAAGCAAACACAACAGTTGGAGAAATAATGGTGATGAACCTAGAGTATGTGTGAAAAATGTCATGGAGATAAGTGCTGTTGGGGAGATTTTCACAGGCATAAAGGACATTTGCACCTGTGGGACATCATAACATCTGAAACGGATAAGCCAAGGCTTTTAAACATAGCTAGCCATTTCAGATGTCTATTTTTGGGTGCCCAACTTGACATCCTTATCAGAGCCTCATTTTCAATGAGAATGGGCTCAGTGATTTCTGAAAATCACTCCCCAAATTAGCTGCCAAACCATACTAAGCCTGACAAAAGTCACTGGTCACTTTAGAAAACCTTAGTCACAGTGGATTCACTAAGATACCCTACTGCAATGGGGGCCAAACATTATGGCGGGTGTGCCATACATTAAACTCTGTGCCATCCCTGAGTGCTACTCCAGTATCTCTCCTGCCTGATTTGTTGCTTTGCTTTCTTCCCTCTGTGCTATCTGCCACTGTGCTGCATGATCCCCCCCATACCTGCCACATGCCGCAGAGGTTGCCCATGCCACTTGTGGCACAAGTGCCACAGGTTGGCCATCCCTGCCCTAGTGGGCTGTTCAGTGAATCCACTAAGAATGTACTTTACGACATGGAAGGATTGAGGAGACAGTAGCATCTACCTGGCTAGCATGGCAAACTCTGCAGCCAGGAGATATGTGACCAGGGCAACGGCCCCATATGCCACCTTTGGTTAACTCAGTCCCAAGGCTGCTGCAGACATTGGGGCACCTTCGATACTGTGCATCATTGGTGATTCTTCAGGCAAAGTGACCTGGCAGCACCTATCTTCTCTCCAGATCTGGATGGCTGTTGACTCACAGGGAGCTCATTCGCCTTTTGACATGCCTTGTTTTTAGTCTTCCTGGGTGTCCACACACCACCCTCACCAGGCTAGCCTGGGTGGGGGCACGGGTTTCGTTGCTGACAACCCAACTGTGTAACAGGCTGTACTGGTTTACATGGTACCGGATAGCAGATCAAGAAAGGCCTGACCTGACAAGGCCACCTTTGGGGGTGCAAAAATAGCTGAAAATTCTTCCTAATATCTAACCTAAACTTCCCTTGCTGCTCCTTGTTCTGGCATCTGCTACCACTGAGAACAGTCTAGCTCCACCCTCTTTCAGACCCCCTTCAAGTAGCTGAAGGCTGCTATTAAGTCCACTCTCAGTCTCCTCTTCTCTGGACTAAATAAGCCCTGTTCCCTACCTTTCAGTCTAAGTGAAAGGTGCATTTAAATGATTAGTGGGGGCATTTGCCAATGCTGCCTTTGATACTTCTTGCCCCAAGGCTGTGAAGAATTCTGTAAACTAGTTACCTGCTTCCTTAAGTGATGTCAGAGGTTTTCCCCACCCCTGTTCTAGCATTTCATTCAGTTTGCTTTCAATAAGATAGCAATGCAAGCACTTTGTCAAATGCCATTTACAGCTCAAAAAACAATGCTTCTCTGCCTCACAGAATTTTCATAGAGAAGATCAGCAGATTGCTTTTCACTGACCTAACACATTGATTTTTGGCTGCAGCTGCTATGAATCCATTAGGCACTAGAGTTAATCATTCTTGATTCTTTATTGTCAGTCAGTTCCCATATTCATAATGCTGAATAATATCAATACCACTTACAGCTGTTGTATTTATAGCCACATTCCCTGAAGTTGTATAAGATAGGTTGAAGTGCTTTGTAAAGTCACATGGGAATTACAGAGACTACACCAAGCAGGTAATTGATGTGGTAGCAGGGAGTTTTTTACTGTACATACAAAAAATGTGTTCAACAAACATAATTAAGGCTGGAAAGTCAATCAGCCAAATTTTAGGAAATGTGAGAATGAAGACACCTTCAACAGACTCAGTTTGTTCTCCTTTTGTATGTATATGTATATCCACTGAACTATGCTTTACTTCAGATCAAATTTTATATTTAGTAGACAGTGTACCAAGATGCCCCAGGAGAATCCTCTGCACTTAATGTACTGTGAGGAGTAAATTTCCTTCTCCTTTCCCAAACATTCACACTATTGGAGTACAGCAGTTGCTGGCATGTGAAATGTGCCTGCCATTTTGCATACTTCAAGTAAGGAGAAATTGATGTTGTGGAGCTGAGGTCAGCAGAGCTAAAACAGACCTCTTACTTTTCTCTCACTTGATTACCATTTTTTCAGTGACTGGGAATTCCAACATCCAACCTGTCTCCATCATCTCTCGCTCAGACCTCTCTCTGTAAAGACTCATTGCAGCTCTAGTCCTTTGGTGGAGTAGCCAATGCCTAAGACAGCCTTTGTAGATGAAGCAGGTGGCTTCATGATAGACCCAAGTCTCAGAAATGTCTACTTTAAAACATTTTATCAGGGTGTGGTTCCAAAGGTCACCTTTACCACCTTACTCCTTTCTGCCACCATGTCATAAACATGGTGGCTTCTGTCCTTCCCAGCTGTTGATGGTTTAATGAGGGAAGTTTAGGGCTTCCCTTCATCAGGTGAGATACTGCATTCCTTCTAACCATCATTTTTCTAAGAGGAGGGAGGGTAAATTTAAAGTTATATAGAAAATTGCTTTCAATAGGCAGAGTTCAGGAAAAGAGTTGTAATCAGAGGAGATTTGGCTTTTTGGTATTGGGGCACACATCAAAATTCTTCTCTAGGGCTAGGGACAGACATTACACATAAACCGGTTTAAATTATTAGAAACTGGTTTAAACCTGTAACAGAACAGACATTCAGTGCACATAAACCAGTTTTAAGGGGAAAAAATGGCTGAAACCAGTTTGAGATAAATCTGGTTGAATGTAGTATTAGACTCAAGTGATTTGGCTCAAACATCTTTATACAATGTCTGTCCCAGACACCCCCAGCATCCTGGCATGCTCTCTGGGCTGTGTGGGGCTCTCTGCTCCACAGCAGGGCTGCCCCCTCCCCTCTGCTCTCTGGCTGCAGCTCTGGCACAGACTTGCAGGCACAGCAGCGTCTGCTGGCTTCTCTGTACCCACCTCCCCTCCCCCCCCACTCACTGCTTAAGCAGAGATTCCTTCCTCCTGTCTCCCACAGCATGGACCAAGAGTAGTCAGCATGTGGTATGCTAGCTAATGCTGTGTAAGACAGATAGGACAGTGTCTGTGTAGGGATTTTAGGAGCTAATCAACAGTTCAGCTGGTAATGTCCCTGTATTCCGTCCTTTGGAAAAAGCTGTTTAAGAAGAGCATGAACTAATGAGTGAGGCTTTTTTTTTCTGATGGGGAACTAAATGTTGATAACACAGCTGATAAATGCTCTGTTATCATGGAAGGGTGGGGGGGACCCCTCCCTAATCACAGTGTCCTGCCAGGCCTGGCCATGCCCCACTCAGCTCAGCCCTCTGGAAGGGAAAGGAGGGCTGCTCTATTGCCCCCCCAGCCTCGGCTTCTAGCCTGAGTCACTGCAGGCATGTGTTGGCATGTTTTCACTCCAGAGGGGATTACTGTGTAGTTACAAAGTGATTTAACCTAGCCAGGTTAAACTAACCAGCAAAGATTAAATCAATTCAGGCTTAGGCTTTTTGAATGTCTGTCCCTAGCCTAGAAGGCTGAGAGTGATGACAGCCAGGGAGCAATCTTCCTTACTGTTATAGAAGGCACATCATTGGATGTCCTTATAGTGTTGTGCTGATAGGCTGCTCAACTCTATTCTCATAAATCTTGCTGAAATGTGTAGCAGTGAATTTTGGAAACAATATTGCTTTATCTGAGAACCAGATTTGACTCCTACTGAAGCCAGTCTGAGTTAAATTGCATCTGAATTGGTAGGAATCTTCATAGCTATGTAGCCTAGGAAGTTTGCACAGGCTGCTAGGGCCAGCAGCCAAGGAGATGATTAGCTCTTGGATTAAGCCCTTCTGGGCAACTATTTTAAAATTTCAGATATTTTAATTTTAGAAACAGCGCTCAGCTCAGTTAAACTTTTAAATGAATAGGAAACTTGGTTTTAAAAATACTTACTCCTCTATTTCCTGCAGAAAGACATTCAGAAAAAATACTGGAGTTTTTCTTCAGATTATCACTGTTGCAGGAAACAAATGCTACTGTGGTTGAGGGCTGGCTGCTATTTTGCCAGTAATTTTGCTATAAAATTGTCACCTTTGTTAATAATATTTTAATGGTATTAACCAGATTAAAAAAATAAGGAGCAGTTAAGTAATTGAGGAGATTTTGAAAATTTATCTCAAAAGAGATGAAGTTGCATTGTTTAATGGCTGCCAGAAGGCACTCACATGTGATGGGGATGAGCACAGCATACAAACTTGTCTAGAACTGAACAAGACCATACATTCACTGCTAATCAGGAGTGGAGAACAGTATGTAAGGCTAACTGTCAGTGTTATTCTTCCCCCCTCCATAGTGGTAAATGTCAGTTCCCTTGTTTTGCAAGGTGCTGTAGTAGTTGGCTCTGTGACTGAAAAGCTAGTCAAGGAAGCTTAGTTGGAAAGTATGGGCAATCCGTATTAGTATAAAGTTGGCAGGTCCTTACTGGAGTTTTGTTTGGTATAGAATAAAATCTCTCAGACCATTAACTTCTGATGTCGATTGTGTGATAGGGAAGATAAAGCAGTTATAAAATGCTGCAGTTATATAGTTCCTGGCTTTCTCTATTCATGAATATGTTAACATATTCAGGGAAATGGACAGAATAACCTTTTTAAATTAATTCTACGTGCTGATATTTAGAAGCCAAGTTAATTTTTCTTCTCCTTTTGGGGGTCATCTTGCTGGGCTTCCAGAGGCAGAGTTCCCTTTTTGTGCTAGTTTATTTTCCATATATAAACAGCAACGTCAATTGGGAGTTGGAATCCTGTTGTGCCAGCTACTGTATAAAAAAGCGGAAAAGTGACTTTGCCCTTGAGCTCCTGAGCTCAGATCATGATAAGACTCATGATGGGTACCCTGATCTTAGCCTGGGGCTTGTCTGTGCTACTAAGAATCAAAATAATAGTAATGCAGAAAGAAAGGCAGTGAGCAGATTGGGACACCAGCAATGTACACAGAGAAGATGTGGTTTGTGTGGGGCTTGTCTTTAAATGGAAGATGGGGTGAAAGGAAGTGGGATGTTGAATCAGTTTGGGCTACAAATAGAAAGCACTTACTCGTACTTTTATTAAAAACAAGGGCTGAAACAGGGGAGGGATTTCATTCTTCACCAGGGAAAAAGCAGAAACATTTTGAAATATGAGAGTCCAATCCTGTCAAAGGGTCAAAGCAAGGATTTGAATCTGGGTCTTTTACAGCCCTGGTAAGTGGCCTAACCACTGGGTTAGAGAGAGTCCCTTACTCCTTCCTCCCCATGAAATATTATTTATAAGAATTGGAACAATGTCAGGGGGAGTGGTTATGAGGGAGCCATCCTAGAGCTGCCAACAGCTTTGTCGTTTGAATGCTCATCTGGGATAAATTTCCTGCTCCGAATCAGGTACAGAAGGGATCTTCATGATCCTGGGTCTCCCATCTTCCCTGAGAGTGCTTTAATCACTGAGCTGGTGTATTTCCTGATGTGCTGCTAGCCATTGCCTGATGTTGAGCAGAACTTCCATCCTGGAAATAGCCGGATTTTGCATTCCCATGAAAAGTTTGTTTCAATAAACCAGTATTTTCCTACCAATTGAAAAATGTCAATTCCCAACTGGGGCTGTTCAAAAGGGAGCAGGTTGGATCTGGAGTGGCCTGGTGTGAGGTGCACTAATGAATTTACAAATACCTGTTTTGAACCAGTAGGACCCCAGTGAAGTGGAGACTGGAATCTAGGCCAGCTACATAAGTAAGGGCGATTGCTGATGTGATTCCGAAAAAATGTTATAAACTTTCATAGAGATCAAATCCAATAAGCTTTTACAGAAATTAACTAAGGTGGGATTTAATTGCTATTAAAACACTGAGATAAATGCTTTATGGGGAATATTCTTCCTGTACAATTTTTAAACCATCCTTTACAAGACAACCAAACTTCTAACACCTACAAAATACCATAGATAAAGATAAAAACAATATAAGAAGGTTTTCATTTTTTCTTAAATCCTGCAAGATTTTTACCAGAAGGCACAAATTGTACAGTTGAACTTTGCCTGGGCATATTTTAATACAGTGGGCCAATTTCTTTCATTAGGCAATATAGCACAGAGCTGTTATTAGCAGAATGCGGACATTGCCAAATCTGTGACTTTAATTTGATCCATTCAGTTATCCTAAAAGAGATTAGAGTGTGTTTAGTCAAAGCACACCGTTCCACGCTTGGTGAAGAGCCGTTTGGATTCTACAGAATGACTCTTTGCTCTTTCGATCAGATTGCTTTTTTCCCTGAAGCCAGAAATTCTATCAGGGCTAAAAGGCTGCCCAACAAGTTCAATACATGTAATCTAAAACAGTTTGAAGAAATTTGCTTTTTGTAGATGCAAATTTCTAGGAGGCCCAGAAATGATTTATTTCCTAGCTTTGAGAAGGCTGAATTACCCTTATCCATCACTTTAGCAACCCTCAGCTGCTGCTGCTGCTGCTGTCATTTAAAATATTTAAGAACACCACAGGTAGGCTATTGGCCCAGTTATCCTTGAAATACAGTAGATTTGCTTCATTACTTATCTAGAGCCTGCAAATCGAAGGGGATTCCTGGGGGCAAGAAATGTCTGCACTTGCATTTGCTCTGTGTTTTGATCTACCAGCACTCAGAGTGGCTCATTGAATGTAGTCTATGATACTTCTTCCATTTTACCCATGGTATTTGCTAAAACTCTCTTGGTTAAGAGGGAACTTATACTGATGCCTATAACAATCCAGTTAAATAGAGAAACTCAAACTTTTACATTCTTAACTTTTAATGTAGGGTGGATATTTCAGATTTTTTCAGTGGGCCACTTGTGCTCCCAGTGAAGTCAATAGGAGCAGAGTCAGGTCAGCATTGAGCACTACTGAAAATCCCACCTGTATTGTCTGCTATAAAGACAGTGGACATTTCAGCGAAGTTTGGGGGTTCTCATGAGGAGTACCACAGTAAAATCTGAATATCAGATTTTAGGTCAAATCAGATGCCAACCCAAACTTTGTATTTATGCACCATTTCAATTCAGGATGGCATGATACTCTCCATGTTATATTGTGATGCCCTTGATAAAAAAAAATCGCATGTAGTACTTCTTTTTCTGTCTGATAACATAAAACAATGGAAGGGAGTCTAGAGGTACCCACAGATTTTTTTTTTCACTTCATTCAAATAAAGTGTAGAGGTAACTGTAAGACACAGTAGGCACATATACACGAACATTAATGTGCCATAATTATGGTGCTTCAAGTTTAGTACTTGTAATAACAGGTACTAACTCAACACACTGTAATTGTCACTACTAGGCAGTAGCACCAGTGCATGTCTTTTATCTGATGCTAATGCACAGTAGTCTAATTGTACTGCACATGAGCGCATTAGCACAGTTTTTACCATGAGGTGCTAAATATGCAGTAGAATTAGTCTACTGTGCTTTTAGTGTCTTATGTAGATGCACCCCAGTTTTATTTGGTAGGATACAGTGGTATAAAGTATAGGCTTGGAGTCATGACAAGAAAAGCCTCTCATGAATCAGGAGAAAGATGAAACATTTCCTAGTAAACGAATGTATGCAAATATGTCACCCTTACATTTTTATAAAGACACCACAAAGCAGCATGGGCATTGTGTTTACATTGTTAACAGCTACAAATATTCGAAAGGCAAGAACCACATTCCCCCCTTAATCATGAAACAAGCTTAAAATATCACGAGATTCAAATCAGTAATATTTTGGAGTTCTTTTTATTTGTCTTCTGGGAAAATAAATGAACATTTCAGGATCATATTCAAGGTTTTCAAACAGGAGGTCACCTTTTTAATAAAAATTACAGGTTATGGGATTCAGAGTCTTAAAAAAAGCATTTGATACCATGGGACTTGAGATGAAATCACGAGAGGTAGCAACATTGCAACTACGAGTTTAATCAAAGTGCAGAGTGATCAGAACAGCTAAGGGCTTGTTGTCAGCCCCCTTCTGTATGGATTTAGCAATGTGATTTTCCCTTCCAAAAAACAGCCATAATGATCCAAAGTTGACAAAACTGATAGGTGACCTAGAGAGTAAGCTCACTTTAAAGGGAAAAAAACAACCAAACAAAAAAACCCTGTTCAGGTGTAAAAGCGACCTGGTCTTCAAAGACCTTTCAGTTTTATTCCTTATACACAAGGGACTTGATTCTCTAGGCCTCTAAGGGAAGGGCTGATTGCCAAAAACACATTCAGTCAGCAACTGGACAGTATTGGGCTTGCTCAAAATCCCAGAATCAAGAAATATGCAGAGTTTACCAGTTCTTACAATTTTATCAATAGTTTCACAATATTTGAAGCTTTCTTAAAAGACCCAGCTATCCAAGTCAAATGATTACATGAGAATCTTAGCTCTCTTTAAAAAAAGTCTAAATATATTATAAAACTAAAAGATAAAATAAAAATACATATTTAAGGAAAGGCATAAGGTTAAGAGATAGCTGTAGTAGAAGGAAGGTATTAGAGAGTGTAGACAGAGGAGGAAAAATATATTTTCAAGCACCTGAGGACTGAAAAGGGATGAAAGCACAAGGGATGAAGACAGAAATTATGTTTGCTATGTGATCAGCCCCCTGAAAGCATTCTACAGATGTGCCATAACATATGTGCATGGCTGCATGACAAATTAACCCTCATCAAATGAGGGCTCAGATGAAGGCGCTCCACTTCGGCTCACTTTAAGGAACTTGTGTTCCCTTGGATTAATTTGTGGCATGATGTACCACAAATGTGGCATAATCAGGGCTGGGCTGCTGCAGCCCCCGGAGCTGTCTGCAAGGGGAGAGGGGAGCTGGTGGCTGGGGTTTGCCCAGCCTGAGGATAGACTGGAGCCCTCTGTGCCTTATGTCCCTTCCCCCAGCCTGCCCTCCTTCAACTGGCAGTTCGGTCCTCTTCCCCCCTCCCTTCCTGCAGACAGCCCCAGGGTTGGGGAGGGCAGGGAGGCAGGGCTGGGGGAGAGGCAGCTCCTTAGCTGCAGGCAAGTGCCTTAAGCTCAGGCTTAATTTTCCCTCCCTGCCTCCCCAACCCAACAGGCAAATGTCTGTTGGGCCCGGGATTGGGTGGGAGGGGAGGCACATTCTAATTTATGATGCTTTATGTAAAGTGCCATGAGTTAGAGCAGGGGCCTGC
Source organism: Crocodylus siamensis (assembly GCF_052110815.1). Taxonomy (NCBI): domain Eukaryota; kingdom Metazoa; phylum Chordata; order Crocodylia; family Crocodylidae; genus Crocodylus; species Crocodylus siamensis. Next base: position 107,688,385 of record NC_143397.1, read on the forward strand.
ACAACTGTTCGCGCCCAAGGAAGCTTTGTGAACAGTGGTGTGAGACACAGGTAGGAAGGTGGTAGCAACACAGCAACAGAGCAAACAGACCAGGGCAGGGCTGCTTGCAGGAACAGATGATGGCTGGAGAGAGTTCAGAAAGAATCCTTATAAACAGTCAGGGCAGATTGGAAGTATATTCTGCTTTTAATAGGAAGCCAGTGAAAGGCATTGCAGAGGGGGACAATACCAGCATACTTATGCTCCTTCTACTGTGTAGTAAGGCAAACTCAGAACAGAAAAGGAACTAACACAAAACAAAGCAGAGCCTGCAATAAAATATAAGCCAGGAGAACAGCCTCTGTACTTGCTGAGGAGGAGAACTGCTGCTCCAGATGCACCTGTCCTCCAGCACCATCCATGTCCCAGTGGCTTTTCACTATGAGCATTGTGGCTTAATTCAGTAAGAGTTTTTGAAAAGCTCCCCCATAAGTATTATAAAGAGGATTTGATGTGGAATAATTTGCAGTGGAATGAGAGTGCTGTATCCATGATGCAGTCTAGGGAAGGTGTGAGAAGCAAGGTTTGTTTGGTAATACCCTTTACTGGAACAACTGTATAGCTGTGAGAAATGTTGGGCAAGCTTTCAGGCAGGTGCAAACTGCAAAGTGCCCTTCTAGTCTGGGAAAGAAGCAGATACCAGGGGAAACAGTGACTTTATTATGTAGCTGATAATAGTTATTGAAAGAAGGGTAAGAGAGCAGTAAAAGTTTCCAGATATAGCTGCAGACCAGGTAAAGAGAAGTTGGAATAGATAGACCTAATTGCCTGAAAGAATAAGACCGTTTAAATTAGAAGAAAGTTGTGGAATACAGAGGTTAGCAGAGGGAGTGAGTAACCTGTAAATAGTCATATCCTGTGTTTAGTCCTTGCTTTTTTATGTTTGTTCCCAGGCCCCTCTTCTGAAGATGTTGTATAAAGTTCCCTTGAGTATAAGCATTGTAAGGTCAGAGATGGAATGGCTGTTCTGTGACAAGTGAACTACTATGCATCTCCACTGTCTTGCTGCTCATCAAACAGAAATGATACTAATGGTAACTGCTTATTAGTATCATTAGTATCAAACAAAAAGTTTTATCAGCAGCATTTGCCCCCATCCGATTAGTCGCAATCTTTTAGACAATATAATGCTCTAATATGTTTTCCGGTGCTTTCTCAAATGGAGAATTAACTTCCCATTTTCCCATTAAAATATCTTTTATTTTAATTAGTGCATGCGCCATTTAATCATCCATCTTCATTTCTAAGTAATGTTTAAGGGCTGATGGTTCAGCTGAGTTCTAGTGGACTAAGTAGAAAAGGAAATCATTTAAAGGGAGGTCAAAGCTTCATAAAGATCATGAAGAGTAGGCGCATCTACAAGTGCATTACCGTGCTTTAGTTAATGTATATTAAATCTAGCACTTCCATTATGAGGTACTAAGAAAATTCTCATTAGCCTGTTTTAATGTGCATTAACTAAAGAACACGTTTTTTTAGGATGCCTATACATGAGCAATTACCACACTCCAGCAGCTTCCCGTGTCTCATGTGTCAGTGTCTTTGCACTTCAAAATGGTAGTGTGGGTGCTTTATCTAAACCATCTTGAAGCGTGGGGTTGCCGATACACGAGACGCCCTGGATGCTTTAATTAGAGCGGCTCTCTGTGACGTTTTAATACACATTAAAATAGGCTAATGCACATTAAAAGACACGTATAGTGCCCACTCTCTACTCCTTCATGCCAAGAACTCTCCAAAATTCATATTCAGACTAAGGAGCTAACTTAGCTCCAAAATTCATATTCAGACTAAGGAGCTCATTGCTACCTAGCTAGGAGAATCTGCTACCGTGTACATTGGAGTTTTCTCTGTAGAGAGGCCAGTTTATTGTTCACTACAATATACATGCTTACTCTTAGGACCCAATGCTAGGCTCTTTTACACTTAATAACAACAATATAGATAAATCTTGAATTTTGTGAGGCTAGGACAATCTGTATCTTAAATATAGTAAATATCCCATGTAAAATTACAGTGTGAAAATAGGAGTGTGACCTACTCAGCAGGCTTTAAGTTGCTATGAATCCACTTTTGGTATGTTTGTTTTAAAAGTAGCATCTTTGGGAGAAATATCATTAGAGTATCCTACAGCACACATTTTTCAACCTTGAGGAGGCAGAATAACACTAACTTAGTAAGTATGGCTTATTAAAGAAGCCTGTGCCACATCAATCGCTGGCAATGGTTTCATAAGCCCTGAATCATACCTACACACAACACAAAAGAGGAGTTTGATGATTCCTTACTGAGGAAAGACTGAGGTTACTTATTCAACCAGAGAAAAGTTGCCAGTTTTTCTGTCTCATCTTGTGTCTGTTAGTGAATAAGATAATGAAGCTGACTTTTCGTGCTTAATGTGCAGCTCTTGTCATCTGTTTCTAAGATGAATGGAACGCTGAAAGATAATCCAAGCAACTCGATAGACTGAAAAAAATACCAGGCTAGTCATACTCTAGAAATGCCTGGTACATCCATATTGACACTGCATTTGGAGCTTACAAAAGAAACAGCCCCAGGGGGAGGGGGGTGTTTCTTATAATAACCCCAGTATAGTCCAAAAGATTTCCAGAGGGTCTAGGACTCAGCAAGGAGTAACGGTCTGCTTTGGTTGGGTTTCAAGCCATCAGCTTCTCCAAGCCAATCTTTAGAAGAAAAATTCCATCTCTGTTGCTTAGAGTATGAGCAGGGAGTGTGGATGGTACTTTCAGTATAAAGCATATGAGAGTAATATTGTATGAATGAAGTGTTTGTTGTACCTTCAGCAAGTTTATTTAAATGCCCCTTTCCTTCTCTTTTTCTTCCCCTTCCCTTTCTCCCTTCTCTTCTCCCATTTACTGTCAGGAAGGGCCACCTCTGAAGGGCCAAGTCAGCACAGCCTGGCACCGACAGAGACTAACAGCAGCAGCAACTACAACAGTGAGTGGATTTAAACTCAAACAACTTGTTCGTAAAGGTCTGGCTTTGTGCACATGGAATATGAAATAACTGTGCTGAGGACTGGGGATGGGTTCTGCATTCAACAGGCCTCTCCATAACACTTCTAACATCTCACAGCTTGACTTGGCTACACCCTGATCCAGGGGCCAGTATCAGTGGAGGTTGCCATAGTACTGGTTGCAGTTTGGAGGGAAGTACTTTGGCTGATTACATAACCAGATAAAGAGACTCACCAGCCAGCATGGGAAACCAGGGACATGACACAGGCCAAGCTGCTTGGTAAATGGGCATTTGTCTGGTCCTTGTTTGCAGTGGTGGGCTGCTGCTGCTGATCTCTAGTATACAAACTCTGCCTGCTCTGCCTTTAGATTGGGCAGGGATCCTATCTTTAGGCTGGCAGCAGTTGGGTTCCTCTCAGCCTTCATTCCTACACACTCCTGTCACAAGCAGGGAAAGGAAGATTATTCCTTCTATCAGAGCTGTCCAGCTTCTAAGTGGCCGGGGCCACACCAGCAGGGACTGCACACCCTAGGGGTTGTACAAGTACAAGCCCCGGGGCCCTAGGCTGAACACACTCCACATTGCTCCATGCCTGTGGGCAGCCCCTCCCCACCACACACACCCTTGCACTACATACACAGGCAGCCCCAACCTCAGCTTCCTTGCTGCACTGTGCTGTGGACTCCCCTGGTGCCATGGGCTGCTCCACCCTACCTCCTGGGGTGGGGATAGGAGCCTAGAAACCCTGCTACAGCAGCAGCTGGAGCTATAGGGGGAGCAGCAGTCAGGTGGGAGCCAGGGGGAAGCATGTTAACTCCTTGGCCTGTAGGCTGCCACTTGGACAGCCCTTGCTTATATTGTGACCCTCTACCACCATGCCAGACTTGTGGTCATCCTGGGTTTGGGTGGGATTCTTTCTTAACTGGGGTTGGAGAAGAGAGTGCCCCCAGCTCTGGGAAGGCAAGATAATAATCCATAACCTTTTCTAAGGGTTTAAGAAAAAAGCTTGCTACCCATTAGGGAAACAGACCCCTGGGATGCAATGATACCACCTTACAGAGGCTCCTGAGGTCATGACTGCACCACTTCCTGCCACACCCAGATGTGCAGTCACAAGGTAGAGGATGCTTACTCCCACTCTGCTCACCCCAAGACCTGAAAATGAGGCAGTGCAGCTGCCTTGGAGCATCCCTGAGCTTGTACTAATAAGCATGCCTCAGGGCAGGGAGCTTGAAATCAGGGCTGGGCTTGCTCTCCGAATCACTCAAAAGCAATTCCATTGCCTCATTTTCAGAAGCTGGTGCATGCAGCTTGGGAGCAAGTGGGCAGGGTGGTGCCCCCAGGCAGAGAACAAGACAAAACAGACATTCTCTGAGACTCCTCTACTCTAGCATCTCCATGCTAGTGGATTGGGTTGCTGTAGCAGAAAGAATTAGCAAATGGGAGAGGAGAACAAGAAGGCTACGGGCGGACATTACACATAAACAGGTTTAAGTGACCACAAACTGGTTTAAATCTGTAACAGAACAGACATTCAGTGCACAGAAACCAGCTGTAAGGGAAAAAATGGCTGAAACCAGTTTGAGATAAACCTGGTTGAATGTAGCACCAGACTTAAGTGATTTGGGTAACATCAGTTTATGGAATATCTGTCCCAGACCCCTTCTTGGTTTAAGATAAACAAGACTCTCCCAGCATCCCGGCATACTCTCTGGGCTGGGTAGGGCTCTCTGCTCCACAGCAGGGCTGGCCCCTCCCCTCTGCTCTCTGGCTGCAGCACTGGCACAGACTTCCAGGCACAGAGAATCCGCCTGGCTTCTCCTTGCTAATCAGGGATTATTTCCCATGCCCCTCTGCTTTACATAGACACCTCGGCATTAGCTAGCAGACCACATGCTGGCAACAGTCCATGCTTTGGTAGAAAACAAAGGTAGACAGGCTTTTTGGAGCTAATCAACAGGTAGCTTAAGGTCCTTCCTTAGTAAAGCTGTTTAAGAAGGGCTTGAACTAATGGAAAGATGCTTTGTTTTCTTAATGGGTTGATAAACACTGAATTAGGGGTGATAAACATTCCCTGCTGGGCAGCTTAGGAGGGAGTGGGGAATAATCAGTGTCCTGCCCGGGCCTGGCCATCCTCCCCTCTAGCTTAGCACTGTGGAAGCATAGGGAGGGCTTCTCTAGTGCCTCCTGGCTTCTAGCCTGAGCCACTGCAGGCATGTGCCTGAATTTTTCCAGTCCAGAGTGGATGTCTGTACAGTTACAAACCAGTTTAGCTTAGCCAGGCTAGACTAACCTACAAAGATTGAATCAATTCAGGTTCAGGCTTTTTGAATGTCTATCCCTAGTTGAAGAGAGGAAGGGGGTGGTCTGAGAGACATTGGGATTAATCTAGGTGGGGTAGCTGAGCCAATAGAGTAGGGAGAATTGAAAACAAAGCTGGTGACATGCAGTTGGTACTTTTGGGGCTGAGCAGTGAGACCGTGAGCCACACCTGGAAGCTATGTTACTGACACCAGGAGTCAACTTTGGGAATCCCAGCCATCAGATAGCCTGGTCTCTCCAGAGTGAACCTGGCCAATGGGACCTTCCGTGCCCAGGGACCAGAGAGCACAGGGCACTGGGTCATTACTCACCACAGGCTCAACACAATTTCTGTCTTCTCCTGGCTATTAAAACCAGCTGTTTGTAAACATGTAGTGTTGCCCCACAGGGCAGGGAGAAACTACAGGGCTAATGATGGGTTGCCTCTGTTTTGTTCAAGTAAAGTCTGTTGTCCTCAGCATAGTTCTACCATTTTCCATGTGTAAGATAAATAATGCACTTGTGGTACATTATGAACCTACAGTTTATTACAGTGCTATTTGTTAAATTCTTCCTTACAGACTATGAATACAATCAAAATAATGTTATGATACCCTGTCCCCAAATGATCTTGTTCTGCACTGTGAAAAATGGGAAACTTACAGCACAAGCCAACAATTTGTGTCTCTGACTTTAATGCCTAGAATGGTTTGTTTGTCTATTGTGTTTAAGTGATTTGGATGAGGTTGGAGTAAGTTGTGCTGGCTTATCCTTTGTAGCTTGCTCATTTGCTTACGTCCTAAAATACATGTGATTTGTTACTTGCTTCTGCAAATCGTTGCTCATGAATGTGGATATCCTGGGACATGTATCAAACCAGATGTTTATCAGCAGCTGTAGTCCTGTCCTGCCAGCACTTACATGGGTGAGGCTGGAATTCCATGAGGCGACTCGTGTAAGGTTACTTGCAGGCATCTGTGAGATCCGGGGTTATGTTCATGCCAGGTGGAAATGGATTTTAAAATCAATTGGTGCCCCTTGAGTATGAATGTTGAACACCTGGGGAATTAGAGCTTTGCCTGCCCCTCAGCTTGTCATCAGGTGTACTTGATAAAATGCCTGTAACATGCTGCGTGTGTGTATGAAATTCAGCATGGGGTTTACATTTCACTGGGTCTCATTTAAGAAAAAAAAAATCCCAGGGTCTGGGGATCCTGAGAGTTCCCAGGTGAACAATTAACTTGCAGTGATAAGCTTGGTACTGCTGACCCCTTGTACTGTTAATCACAGGGGCTGGCAACTTTTTAGCAGCTGTGGGCTAGACCAACCCAGTACAGGCTGGGTGGCTTCAGCAACATAGCAGGGGCAGGGAACTTGCCCTGTACCTGTTTCATGGCTGCACTGCCGCTGCTTCTCTCAGTTCCCCTACTCCTGATCTGTGGCATGGGTATAGTTTCTAGTTGGTGGGGAGCCGCACCTTGACCAGGTATTTACATAATGCAATGCCACCGTTTCTCCCCCCGCCTGGCTACCACATGGGCACAGCTGGAAGCTATTCAGTCCCAGTACCGCTCCCCACTAGCCGGAAGCTGACCCCATACCACAGCTAAGTGAAGGGAGGAGTAGCAGTAATGTGGATGCAGTTTGCAGATGCCTGACCCTGACACAACTCTCCATGGGCTGGAAACTGCAATCGCACTGAAGCTGGGGAGTAGGGGGCTCAGGGAAACAGCACTGGTGTCACAGGCACAGCTCCAAGCTGCCTGGCCCCAGCTTAGGTGCAGGCAAATCCCCCTGCCACTGACGTGCTGCAGAAATCACTGGGTCCACGTTGGACTGGAGCTGAGAAGATGGGGAGAAGCAGCAGTGGCACAGGTGCAGATGGAAGCTGCCTGGCCCCAAAACAGCTTCTTGCTGCCTGGCCCTGGCATGAGCTCAGCCATAGGCATAGGCAAAGCTCTCCAGCTCCATGGGCCAGATCCAGTGGCTTGGATCTGGCTTGCAGGCCATATGTTGCTGACCTCTTGTCCATCATGTCTCCTCTATGCTTTGCCTTGTTTGTGGCCCAGGGCTGGAGCAGCTCACTGCCGGGTGTGTCTTACTGCACATTTTTCTTTCTGCGCTTAGAGCACTTAATCAAACTGCAGTGTATCCAGTGATGAAATCTGAAAGTCTGTTTAAAATGTGGTTGATTGCCTTGTACTTTCTGCATTACCACTAGTAGAAGGAGGAACAGTTGTGAGGTGGTGTTACTTGAGTCTAGCACTTCCGAGCTCTAGATGATAACTGGACTGGCTGCAAGCAGGTTTTGAGGCAAGCAGGCCTCCTTACACAGCTCTGTAAATTCTTCTTTTTAGCCCCGGTTTTGCCATACCTCAGATATTCAGGACTTAGTTCTTAGATGTTGCAAACCTGTTTTGTTAATAAGTATAAGGACAATCAGGAGACAACCAGAAAGTGTGTACTAGAAGTCATCAACTGGAACTTATAGGCCAGTAGTGCTGGGGGGCACCAACCAAGTTTGAGGCCCCATTACAGAAGGTCCTATGTAAAGGCATAGTAACAGACAGCCTCTAATGCCAAGAGTTCAGTGGTCTAAATAGACAAGACAAAGGGCAAGGAAAAAGGAACAGATTGTTATCACTATCCCGCAGACAGGAAAGTGAGAAATCGCAGGACTGATGCATAGTCACAGCCAAAGGTTTTTGTGTGGCACTGCTGGGAATTTATTTTAGACAGCCTGGTGACCAGTTTGGTACTTTCACTACAAAACCATCCTTCCTCTTTGTTAAATCAGTTGTCATTTTCCAAAAAACCTGTGGAAGGTAGGGAGTATTCAAGGAGATAACTGCAGTCACACACATAATATATTAAATTTAGAATCAAATCCACAGCCTGCCCAGAGCAGACAGGAGTGTAGGAACAAGAACTGGAAAGCGGCCTGGCAATTAATCAAGTAACTCCTCCAAAGAACCAGTAAGCCTAGGACTGCTACACTAATGACCACCCTTGTGAGCAGTCCCAGGGGCCTGGAGACTAGGCCCACAGAAGTCAGGATTGAGGAGCTTTGGCCAGAGCTGGAGGAGGCTTGCACTGCCTGCATTGTTCCTGCCTAGTAGATAAAAAGGCAAGATCACATTGCAGGGCACAACCACTTTTCTGCACATTCTCTGAGGGGATGGATGTCACTGTGACCCAGACTTCCCCGTGACACACGGTTCTTCTGGTGGAATGAAGGCATGTTGCTTTATCATGATCACTTCCAGCACAGTTTTTTATATGCTTGTAAATCTTGGTATCCATTTGGTTTTGCTGGACTTCTGACTGGTTTCTTTGAACACATTTTTTATCTGTAGCTGGTTGTTGAGACAGGAGTTTCAGGTTCAGAACTTGCTACACATGCTGAGTTTCCAAAGGCCGGGGGTTGGGGAGTGGTACTCTTCAGGAAGGCATCTCAAGGGAGAACCAGGACTAATGAGTACAAGCTAATAGAGGGTAAATGTAGGCTGGACATAAGAAAACACTTTTTCTCTGTAAGGGTCACCAGAATCTGGAACACACTCCCAGCAGAGGTGGTGGAGTCGCCATCCTTAGAGGTGTTCAAGATGAGGCTGGATAAGCACGTTGTTGAGTTTGTCCGAGCCCAACAACTTCCTTCCCATGGCAGGGGACTGGACTTGATGATCTTACAGGTTCCTTCTGGTCCTTCAATTTTATGATTCTATGACCCTGCATCCAGGGATCCACTGCCAATGACTTTTCTCGGGAGGTCCCAATTCAACAACCATTGAATTCAAAAGGAAAGCCCTCCAATGATTTTAATGGGTGGATTATTATAATAGAAATTACAGTATTTTCTTTTCTTTCCTGGTAATTCCAGCACCACTAGTTATGACTACCTGTGGGGCAATGTAATTAGCAGTTTGGAACATACCAAATTTAAGCAGTGACCAGCTCTAGACGATATACCCTGATTCACTGTTTTAAGAAGAAATTTTGTGAATGCACAGAAGAAATAATATTTCAGCTGTATTATAAAAGATTAAGTGGGTAATTAAGAGCTGATTTTTGTTACTATTATACACATGTATTTCCATGCTCTACAACAGACTTGTATATTGGCTTGCACTGATTTCTGTGGCATGTTAAAATTTCTGCTGTAATATGAAATGCATGGAAAATATTCCAAAGGAGTGATTTCTTACTGGCTGAAATTTTAACATATGAAATTTAGGGTGGGTCACTGGAAAATATAATTTGATTTACCGTGTCAGTTTTGAATGTTTTTCCATTCAATGTCTGCTGTCACACAAACAACTATATGCTGCAAAGATTGGTATCAGTACAGAATGGCACTGTGCTAATTACCAAGCGGGAAGCTTATGCCTGTTTTTAGACAAAATTATGAAACCTGGGGAAAGTGAATTGCATTGAACTTGTGAAGGACAACGGATTGCTAACGTCCAGTTTGTGACCGAGTCTGGAATCAACTTTTGGTCTCCTTAGTGGAGAACTGGGAGGCAAACATATATGAAGTTTAGACTCAACCTTGGGCTATTAGGTTCTTATGTGGAAGGTTTCCTGGGGAGTGTTTCCCTTGCCAGAAGCAGGAGGATTAGGGAACAGGCTATAGAAGCAGTGTCAAACATATATCATAAAGACTGGATTTGGCCCTCAGAACATCTCTGTCCACCCTGACGGACTGCCAGCTCGGCACTGGAAATCACGGGGGATGGCCAGGGGGATATTTGAAGGACTGCCTTTGGGCTCTGGTGGATATAACAGTCAGTGGCAGGAGGGCAAGTGGCGGTTGACACAGACCCTCTGACTGCTTCTCCTGTCCCCACTATCGTGGCCCTACACCTTTGGTCACTGACCCCCACAGTGTGCCCCATTTCGGAGCCAGGGTCAGAATTGGAGCTCTGGCTCTGACACAAGGCATGTGGCAGGGACAACTCTGGCACAGGGCAGGTGGTGGGGGCTGGAGCTGCTGCCAGATGCCCTGGCTCAGGGCATGAAGTGCCACCATCATGTCTTCTGATGCTACCACCACTGCTGCCACTGCTGTTTCCTTGTGCTCCAGGCTGGATCTGTCCCACAAGGAGCCCTGTGGCCTGGATCTGACCCAGAGTACAAGGTAAATTTGACACTCCTGGCCTAGAGAGCCAACCCATTTAGTCAGAACCTATGTGTGGGTTGCTATACCCACATGCAGCACCAACACCACAGAGGACCCACCACTTTGGGTGCAGTGATAGCCAGGTGATAATAAAGGGCACAGACAAAAGTAACAATTGAAACATTTCATATGCCTTTGAAGTGCTTCAGGGGCCCACAAAAAACAAGAAAAGAAAAAGGTACACACCCTTTGAAATGTTCAGAAAGTGGCTGAAGTGCTCCAAAATACTTCTTGAAGTTTAAGTACTTTTTTGAGGCATTTCACTAGTTAGGTGTGCACAGGGACAGGGATCCCACAGGTCCTCCAGAATCCTCCAGTGCTCCACAGTCCCTTGCCAGTCCAGCTCACCACCAGGTCCTACTCCTTGGTCCTTGCCATGCTGGCATTCAAGGCTTCCTGCCATCACCAGTGAAGAGCTCTCCATTCCCGGTCCTCTCTGCCTCTCAGCTCCAGTAGGGAGGAGAGGGAGAGGCCCTATGGCAGGCGGGAGACGCAGAGCCACAAGTCATTGCATCCCCTTTTATCGCCCCTTTGTAGAAGAGTTACAGGAATTTTGAAGCATTTTAGCCAGGGGGCACCGCAGAGGCTGTACATATATCCCATGGCTGAAACAATGCCTTTTTAAAAACGTTTTTCTGTCCTCACTCAAATATTAGCGTGGCGGTTCTCAGAGTGCTCAACCACTGTGGAGTGCTGGAGGTACCCTCAGAGGTGCCACCATGGCAGCAGCCAGGCAATACTGTCCTGCAAACTCCCTCTGCATTAGGGCTGTAATGAGCCTAATGAGCAAAAGCCTGGCAGGGGCTGCTCCCCACAGGCAAACTGCAGCTGGGGGCTGCAGCTCCCTTCCCTCCACCTCAGTATGCTGGCTGGGAGCCAGCATCTGGCCACACCACCCGCTCCCTCCGCTAGAGTGGGAGCTGGGAAAAGCCAGGCAGGGGCTACTGTGCCCCTGCCAGGCAGACCCCAGCTAGAGTCCCATGCAGGCAGAAGAGGGGGTTTTAACCCATCTCCCTCCCCTCCACCTCAGTATGCTGTCCCCAGCTGGCATCTAGCTATGCTCTTGCTGCTCAAGTGTCAAGCGGAGAGAAGTCAGGGAGAGGCTGTTCCTGACCCCTGCAGGGGTCCCTGGAGGGCAGAGAAGGGGGCTTAAAGCCCCCCCCCCCCACTTCCCTCTGCCTCATTCTGCTGGTCTGGCCTAGGGTCTGGCCAAGGCCCCACCTCCACTCCACCAGCAAGCCTGTGAGGAGCTTCTCTCTCCCTGCCAGGCAGACCCTGGTTGTGGTCCAGAGCCAGGTTTCCCATGCCCACCCCCTTCCCATCCAGCCAAAACAGTGAGGGAGCAGGGGGGACAGGGCCAACCTTGCTCTGCTGGAGCAGACAGCACAGCACAGCACAGCACAGCACAGCCTGGAGCTGCAAAGCATCCTTGGATGCTGGGGGACTATGAGTTAACTTGAACCAGGAAGGGCTCTGGGACAGAAGTCCACAAATCAGTTTCACCTAAATCAGTTAAGTCTGGTACTACAGTCAACCAGGTTTATCTTAAGCCAGTTTCGACCATTTTAAAAGTGGTTTGTGTGCACTGAACTCTGTTCTGTTACAGGTTTAAACTGGCTCCCAATCACCTAAACAGGTTTATGTGTAACTTCTGTCCCTAACCTTTCTGTTTCCCAGGGAAGCAGTGGGGGCACTGGAGCAGAAAAAGCTGCACAGCACGAGGCAGCTTCTGCCTGCTTTAGGCTGATTAGGGCCCTAATGCAGGAGGAGTGTCCACATATGGCACAGTCCTTTCCAGGCTGGCTGTACAGTGGGAATAGTTTCATTGCAGTTGCAGCAGAACTGTGCTGAGAAGCACACAGACAAGCTGAGGCAACACTGATAGTGGTTCTCAGCTGGGGTGGTACTGCCTTCCAGAAAGTGGTGAAGGGGTACCTGGACCCTGAAAAGTTGAGAACCACTGGATTAAATACACAACTCTCCTGAGCAGCACAAACTCTATCTGGCCTCTTGCTGATGCCCAGCAGGGACTTTGTAAGTCCTTTCCACCTCCTAGTCCCATAAAAGAGATGGCAGTTCTCACTTAGGCTCCCAGAAAACCTTCATTTTCTGCACACAACAGGATCAGTAGTGATGCTATATAACAGGGGTTGTTAACTGAGGGTACGCATACCCCTAGGGGTACTTAGGATATAGGGGGTACGCAGGGGCAGGCAGGTGGGTGTGGACAGAGCACACTCCAGGGCATGGCAGTAGCATCTCCCCGGTGCATTCCCATACTTTGCTTCTTACCCAGGGGAGGGGCAGGCCCCACGCACTACACTGCAGCGCCTCCCTGCTCCCTACCTCAGCTCACTCCCTGTGCCCACTCCCAAGAGCAGGACTTGGGGGGGCGAGGGCAGCTGTGCCCCTCTGCGTGTCACATACGTGCTGCCCACCCAGCTGGATAGGGGTATGGGGGGACTCGCACGTGGCAGTCGCCACCTTTACCACCCTGCCACGGCCATGCCTTGTGCCGCTTTCTTACAGCCAGTTGCACATAGAGCTCACAGGGTGGTGATGGGCAGCGCACGATTGGCCAGGCTCAAGGACTATCACCAGCTGCACGTATGACCATCCATGAGAAAGTGGCAGGGAGCACAGCAGCGGCGGCGGCATGGGGCGAGCACATCGCTGCCGCTGGTGATGGTGGCAGCAACTGCGTATGAGCTCTCCCCCCAGCATCTACCCATCTGGGCAGCACATGTGTGGCCTGGAGGGGGTCACTGCTGCCCTAACCCCCCTGGCCCTGCTCCTGGGAGCAAGCACAGAGATACATTCACCCCCCTCCCCCCATTCTCGATCCCGCCCTGCCCCTTCCCCCCACACACTTCCCCGGTGGGAGCAGGGAGTGTATGTGTGTGTGTGTCTGCATCTGTGTGTGTGTGTCTGCATCTGTGTGTGTGTCTGTGTCTGTGTCTACATCTGCATGTGTGTGTTGTCTGCATCTTTGTATGTGTGGGTGTCTGTCCCCTGCCTGCCCAGCAGCAGCAGGCACATGGCACTGCATGATTCTTGGGTGCAGAGTCGAGCCTGCAGCAGCAGTTGCCTCTTCCCCATGCACAGATCTGGGGGGCACATGCCCCCTGGGCCTCCGCCAGGTGCACACAGTGGTGGCAGCAACCCCCCACTGCCCATACCCACAGACGAACTGCTCTTAAGGCACCATTCCACATTCTGCCCCGGCTGTGCAATGTGTACCTCTGCCCTTGCCCCAGTCCCAGCCCCAGCCCTAGCCCCACTCCCTCCCTCCCCACTGTTGTATGCACAGGACATACAATGTGAAATGAAAACAAGCAGGAATCTTATTGGGGATAAGGCACAAGGCCGCATTTATTGTATACAAAAACAAAAACACAAAATTTACAAGTGGTGTGTCATTCATACACAGTCATACTCACTCACTCTCACTTACATACACATCCAATCAATCATTTCATACACATAAAGACAAACACATACATAGTCCTGCAAGTATTAAGATGTTACCATTCCTTAAGTTGCTTGAGTTAGTTTGGTGGCTAGCCAAGCTAACTGCGAGATTGGAGCTGAGTCCTGTTGGATGAGTCCAATGTTCCTTCTCTGCTTTCAAGACAGACCCAAAAGCTTCTTGTTTTTCTCCATCTTTATTGTGATTGCTCCCTATAAAAGTCTATGGGTCTTCCTGTGTCACATCCCATTGATGATGAAATGACCCCCCTCTTCTGTTGTGATGTTATGATTGGCAGACTCTTCTGGCTTTGTGGTCTGCAATTTCTCCATGAGTTCAGCCATTGGAGCAAAACATGGTCTTGTGTATTTTGTAATTCTTAACTGCTGATCTTGGACATTGTTGTAACCTTTGGCTGTTAAATCACAGAAGGGCAGAAGGCAATTTCTATCCTTCTAGTCTGAGGTGCAAGACAGACTGTCTCAACATATGCATTTCCACACATACTGTTTATTCTTTCATTACCTCTTTCCAAACATCCCAGACATACCACAGGCCTTGCATACATGCCACTTCTCTTATACTATATTTAACCTACAAAATCACAAAACAAAATGATTGTTACGCTTATGCTAAGCAATGTAAAAATCAGAATGGAGTCTCAGCTAAGACTAAGTGACAGTTGTTTGAGCAAACTAAAATGGATATTGGTTACAAAATAATAATTGACAAAGCAATAAAGGATATTATAAAATCAAATTAACTTCAGCTCAACACCACGGGAGCCTTGATCTGCCTGTCCTCTCCCTCTCTCCCCCTGCAACCCCTTAAAAACAAGAGAAAAATATAAAGGGGTATATGAGCTGAAACTTTGAGGCAGAAGGGGTACACTTGTTAAAGGAGGTTGAAAACCCCTGCTATATAAAATTAGAATTTTGTTTGACATCATCATCCTCAAATGCATTCCTTCTAACAAAGGGCACTAGAAAACTAAGCATAAAATACACAAATCAGCACTGAGCAGTAAACAGAAGCAGAAGGATCATGGGCAGTGCCTTAGGATAATTTCCATGGTGTGGGATGATACAGGAAGAAGCAGATGTGAACTGTATGGATTAAGAGTAAATTGGTAGGTGCATAGTAAAGATTGGAAGGGCAAGGGCTTATCCAAGGTATACAGCTATAAAAGTGGTAACAGGCTTATGTATACAACTAAAATTAAAAAGGAAGCAATGTTAATAAAAGTAAAAGGGAAAATATTTCAGGGTGTTGAAAATACATGGTATTTGTTTAAAAATGCCTTTTACTTGGGTGATTTAGGTTATGAGGAAAAAAGAGACTACTTCTAAATAGTAGTGAACAGGGGCATTTTTTTGTTCATACCATTTCTGCATGGGCTTTGTGCTGGTCTAGAGCTTGTATATCTGAGGAAACTCAGGAAAATTAATCCTAGAAAGCTTTTAAAACAATTCAGTTAAACTGCATTAAATTCCTGTGTAGACAGACTCATTCAGAATGAGAGTACCATGATTCAGTTTAGTTTAATTTACTGGGGAGTAAACTACACTAAATCTAATCTAGGCTATTTTATTTCTTGATTAGAGTGTCAGAATGAGACATCTGAATGCAGACAAAACAAGAATTCTCCTTCATTATTAATATATAAAAGCTCTGTGGAAGGGTTAATATAGACTAAGCGTTAAAGTCAGAGCCTTGGTTGATAGAGATTGCCATGGCTCTATTGGCATCAGTTGAACAGTAACAGCTTACAAAGGTAGGGGCATGGCTTGGTGCTCTGGAGCAAGAAAGAAGCATCTGTATGGCCTGTTGTTAGTGGATGGAATTGCAGATGTGTAGGCCACCTCTGCATAGTCTCCTCAGGCTAATGTACTTGAGTGCTGCCACTCCCAATTAGCATAAAGAGTCTCACCTTCTGTTCTGGATGCCACTGCACACTCCTGATGGCCAAGTGAACTGGGGCAAGATAGATCTTTGCTTGTCACGATGAGGGAAATGACTTTCAGTGCTTGGAGAACATCAGCCATTTTGCTGTGCTAATGGTTCTCTGAAAAGGGAGCCCCAAACTAGACCAGGATATGTTTGCTGCTCCCAGCAGCAAATCAAAATGTATATACAAAGCTAGACCTGCAACCGGTGCAAGGTATCACAGTCGCGCTGACTTCAGTGGGACTATGCTGATGTGTGCCACCAGAGCATCTGGGGCACAAAAGAAAGGAAGCTAATACAAGGAAGTATTAAAGCAAAAGAAAGGAATGCTAGTTCTTGTATGCTACCATTCTTCTGTTAGCTATGATTAAGTTTAACAAAAGCAAGTGGAGCATTATGGTTTAGGCATTCTTGTTTGTTGGGAGTTTGAGCAGTTTCCAGCTTTTCATTTCTTCCTCTTGGAACTCAGCAGTCACCTCTGACTGTTTCATTTACAAATGAAAGAAATCAAAAGGAAGATCAATAGATAACAAAATGGCAAACAGTACAGGGAAGGTAGATTGGGAGTTTCAGTTCTTCTTCTCTCCAAACGCAAGAACCAAGAAACATTTAGTGAAACTAAAAAACAGCTGGCTCAAAACGGGTAAGGTAAAAACTGTTTTACACAAACATCTTGTGCTGGTCACGGTCAGAGCCAGGCAGACGATCAGGTCATATAGGCTGTAGGCCGGATCCAGGTGGGCTATTCCTTTGTTCTTCTTTACTCCTCTTCCTCCACCGCCCTGTCAAATGTCTCACTGCTGGTGAGTAATCTTTATTGATCATTCTGTTTCCTAAGTTATGAGTCATGATGCGCAATTTCTTCATGGAATTCACAGAGAAATTACTCTGTGCTCAGTGTACTTTGAGGTTGAATATAATAATAAATAATAATGCTGAAAAAACAGGCAAGGAACAATTTGCTTTTAAGTCTGGAGTAAAGCCAACAAGCTGAGATTTATGGGGTGGAACTGTTTCAATATTGACACAGCAGTACTGTCCAAAATGATTTGCTCTATGGGCAGTAATAATGTAAACTATTGCAAGCCCTTAGGCCATGTCATCAAGCCCTAAGACGTAACTCAGAGTTAGGGTTTGGGGGATTTCTCTTTGTGGGAAAATTAGACTGGTGCAGGGAAAAAAAATGAATTTAAAGTTCTGATTACAATGGTGCACCTTTTTCTGTAAAACTGTGGTTCTTGCAGAAGAGTTCCTTCTACCATTTGAATTTATGTCACTTTGGAATTGTTTTAAGCCCCCTCCCACCATAAATCTCATTCTTGTTCTAGAATAAGTGCGTCCATGTTTGAAGATTTACCTGTTGAACTATAGCTTTTTAATTAAATAGGAACAATTGTTCTGGTATAACTGCTGCACAAGTTCTTTGACTAATTCATGCAACCGATTAGACCCCAAGAGCATCAGGAGCCCAATTAGACGGGCTTTCTACAAGAGTAGCTGGTATGGCTATTCTGAATAAGTTATTTTAAATCCCTCTCTGACCAACCAAAGCAAGCAGTTCTGAATCACTTCCCTTAGTCAGAGTGGTCAAGCCATGTATTTTGTAGGGCTGTCATCTAATTATTCTCCTGGGTTATGAATTAGTTTCTACCCTTTGTTTGTAAATGGCAAACATAATTTCTCTACAATAGATTTAGGGTCTGGAATAATTAATGACTATAATTATCTCCACTTCACACTAAATGATTCACTACAAATCTTACCCTTGCCCTGCCTTGGAGAGAAGAGCCAGAGAAGACTTTTGCTTACACTTTCACCTGAGGTTTTACAGCACAAGAAATAAAAGCCATTAACGTGGCAGGAAGAAAAATGTAGCAAAAAAGACCTCTTCTGTCCCAGTGAAGCTGGCACAGGTCTGTCTGTGTGTGTCAGACAGGCAGATATTGTCTGTTTATATCTGCAGCCAAGTATTCTGTATCAAACCTGAATGCTAATGTCGCCCAAACATCAAGGTACGTACATGGAAGGGAGAGGAAACCCTCCCCCTACCTCCGCAGTAGGGTAGCGGAGTTGTTGAGTCTGAATCCTTTGCATGAAAAAGAAGAAAGAACCATCCTTGCTATGATAACTCGCACCAACAGCAGCAAGAAAGTCTCAGAGTAGTAACTTGTCTGTCTCCAATAGGTAATGTAGGCTCAACTGGCATGAAAATGAGAGCTATAGTCACAGCTATTAAGTTTTAATAGCTTGTAAAACACTAGGTTGAATTTGGTGAAATAACAGAAAGGACAGGTCATGTACTGTCTATGGAAGCACACCTTTGGTTCTGAGAAAGAACATTTCTCTCCTCTCTCTTCTTTCCTTATTGTTACCAGGCAAATCTCTGTTTCATGCTCAGGTCGGTGTCTTTGACTTCTGAGGCTGCCTAGTAATCATTCTCTTTGGGCAAGGTCTTACTGTATTTGCAGGTCAGCTAGTCTGAGTTTCAGAGGGATTTTTTTCCTCTGTGCTTCTAATAAGTGAATGGATTGTTGAACTAAAGGGAAACCTCTTCCAAAAATAAATGTAGACAGGCTAGTCAGGAGCAACCACAGCATTTGATGTTGCTAAACTATAGATGTTTCAATCTATAGATGCTGTCAAGGACCCCAGTGTAATGCGGCCTCACCTAATTGCTGATAAGGAGAAATAATTTTACTGTAGAGCAATGAAAGGCTATTCTTCACAGTTCCAGCACTGGCACACGTGTACAATACTGTCACCATACATCTTCTGTCATCTCACTGAGTATGACTGCAGATATGTAAAGGAACGATTTTATTTATAGTCCTGACCTAAGCATGCTCCATAAGGATAAAGGACCCTTATTTTGGAGCCCCCCTGAGACCCACCAGGAAAAATGGACCTAATTGTCCTGTCATTCACATGAGGACCAACACCATGCATCTTTGCTAAAGTAAAACTTGTGGGAGGGTAGAATAAGGGTATTAAGAGTTTCAAATGCAGTGTAAAGCCACTCAAACTCACACCATGCAATGTTCTTGTGCATAGTTATAGCAGTTATTTCTAAGGGATGGTTTCCAAGAGGTTCCTCCTGGTTTTCTCCCCAAAAAGAGAGATGGCGGCCACTAGCATTGGACTTGTGTTGTCCTGCTGTTTAACAAAAGACATTGTAGAGCATCCAGGGTAGACGGTCTCCACAGGCTGCTCCCATGCACTGGAATTCCAGCGTGGCAATTACTGCACTCCAGGAGCCCCCTGCATCTCATCTGTCAGTGTCTCCACACTTGAAAATGATGGTGGGGATGCTTGAACTAACGCTTGTCAAATGAGTTTAGTTCAGGTGCCCCCAATGCCATTTTTAAGCTCAGGGATGCTGATACACAAGATGTGGTGGCACTTTCATTAGAACAGCTCTTGGACCTGTTCTAATTAAAATGCTGCCCCCCTCACCCCCGGGGCACATGTAGAAATTATATTTACTCATTTTCTCAAAGTCCAGGCCCCTGCAGGAATACTTATAAGGAAGAATCTCTGCTTTCATTATTTCATAGATTTCATAGACATTAGGGCTGGAAGGGACCTCGGGAGATCATCGAGTCCAGCCCCCTGCCCAAAGGGCAGGAAGTCAGCTGGGGTCATAGGATCCCAGCAAGATAAGCATCCAGTTTACTCTTGAAGGTGTTCAATGTAGGTGCTTGAACCACCTCCGCTGGCAGACTGTTCCAGACCTTGGGGGCTCGGACAGTAAAGAAATTCTTCCTTATGTCCAGCCTGAAACGGTCTTGCAGGAGTTTGTGACCGTTCGACCTCGTCATCCCTTGGGGCGCTCTGGTGAACAGACGTTCCCCCAGATCCTGGTGGTCACCCTGATAAACTTATAGGTGGCCATCAGATCATCCCTGAGCCTACGCTTTTCCAGGCTAAAGAGTCCCATGGCTCTCAGCCTGTCATCGTAAGATCTGTTTTCCTGACCTCTGATCATGCGCGTGGCTCTCCTCTGGACTCTCTCAAGCTTCTCCACATCCTTTTTGAATTGTGGAGCCCAAAACTGGACGCAGTACTCCAGCTGCGGCCTTACCAAGGCCGAGTACAAGGGGAGAATGACGTCCCGGGATTTGCTCGAGAAGCATCTATGGATGCACGCCAGCATTTTGGTCGCTTTACTAGCCGCAGCATCGCATTGCAGGCTCATGTTCATCTTGTGGTCAATGATGACCCCCAAGTCTCTTTCTTCTGTAGTGCTAACCAACGTAGCACTGCTGAGCCTATAAGGGTGCTGCAGGTTTTTCCTCCCCAGGTGGAGAACCTTGCATTTTTCGGTGTTAAACACCATGAGGTTCTCGTCTGCCCATTTGCTGAGCTTGTCCAGGTCAGCCTGGATCACCTGGATCTGGCGTGGATGCTTTGCCCCAAAGTTTGGTGTCATCAGTGAACTTGGCCAGTCCACTCCTGACTCCAATGTCCACATCGTTAATGAAGATGTTGAACAGTATGGGTCCCAGGACAGAGCCTTGAGGGACCCCACTGGTCACAGGGCACCATGATGAGTGACTGCCATCAATCACAACCCTCTGGGTCCGACCACGAAGCCAATTTCCCAGCCAGCAGATCATGGTGGAGCCAAGGCCACAACTGGCCAGTTTGGCCAAGAGGTGATCATGGGATACCAGATCAAAAGCTTTTTTGAAGTCAAGATATATGACATCAATCTCTTCTCCCTCGTCCAGGTGATAGGTCACCTGGTCATAGAAGGAAATGAGATTGGTCAAACAAGACCTACCCGCAGCAAACCCGTTCTGGCTGTCCCTTAAAATGTTAGCCTGGGCCAGTCCATCAAGGATGGCCTCCTTAATAAACTTTTCTAAGATCTTCCCCAGGATAGAAGTCAGGCTAATGGGCCTGTTGTTAGCCGGATCCACTCTCCTCCCTTTCTTGAAGATCGGCACCACATTGGCCTTCTTCCAGTCTTCGGGCACTACACCAGAGCGCCAGGAGTTTTCAAAGATCCGTGCCAGGGGCTGGGCTATGACGCTCGCCAGCTCCTTGAGTACCCTGGGGTGCAGATTGTCAGGGCCGGCTGACTTGAAGGTATCCAGCTTCTCAAGGTGTTCCTTCATGAGGTCAGCATTGATGGAGGGTCGGGGATCCCCCTCACCCAGATTTCCCTGTCCCATAGCAGGCATGGGCGTCCCATGGGACTGATGAAAGACTGACGCAAAGTACCTATTTAATAGGTTGGCTTTTTCCTGGGCGTCAGTTGTCAGTTGCCCCATCTGGTTTAGCAGGGGTCCAACATTGCCCTTGCTTTTCCTCCGGCTCCCCACATATCTGAAAAAGGACTTTTTGTTGTCCTTGATGCCTGAAGCTAGTTGGAGTTCAGTTGCAGCCTTGGCTTTCCTGGTTTGCTCCCTGCAGGACCGGACCAGCGTGGAGTAATCCTCCTTGGAGGTGAATCCTGTCCTCCATCCTTTATAGGCTTTCCTTTTTAGCCACAGTAGGTCCGCTAGGTCTCTGGAGAGCCAGGGGGGCTGCTGTGCCTTCTTGCTGCCTTTCCTCCGTGTTGGAATAGATTTAGCTTGTGCACTGAGGATTGCTTCCTTGAGAAGCAACCACTCTTCTTGAACTCCCATCTCCCTGGGGTCATGGTCCCTGATGGCCTGACTGACTAGCCTCTTGAGCTTATCAAAGTCGGCTTTTCGGAAGTCAAGGACTTCTGTGTTGCTGACTGACTTGCCAGCTTTACGGCGGATGGTGAAGGTGATCAGCTCGTGGTCGCTGTCACCCAACTTCCCATCAATCACTAGGTCGCCGATTAGGTTGTCCCCCGTAGCCAGTACCAGGTCGAGCAGCACTTTGCCTCTCATTGGCCCATAGACTTCTTGAGTCAGGTAGAGGTCATCCACGCACGAGAGAAAGCTTTGCGCCCGCTCAGATTTAGCTGAGTGATCTTCCCACGAGATGTCCGGGTAATTGAAGTCACCCATGACAACCAAGGTCCTGGAGCAAGCGGCCTCAGTCAGTTCCTGGGCGAACTCCTGGTCAAGCTCGGGACTTTGAGTGGGAGGTCTGTAGTAGACTCCCACCATTGTGTCCCCTGTGCCGAATTCCCCACGAATTTTTACCCAGAGGGTCTCTAGCTTCCATGCTGGTCACCAACATCAGCTTGCAGGGACATGTAGCTTTCCTTCACGTACAGAGCTACACCCCCGCCCCTTTTGTCAACACGATCCCTCCTGTATAGGGTATAGCCCTCTATACCCGTGGTCCAGTCATGGGTGGAGTCCCACCAGGTCTCCATTATCCCAATGACATCATATTTCTTTGCACTGAGCAGGAGGATGAGCTCTTCCTGCTTGTTGCCCAGGCTCCTGGCATTAGTGTACAGGCAGGCAAGTGTGCCCTTGGGGGCTCTTGCCTTGCCCACAGATTGTGCCAGGGCTGGGGCAGGGGTGGGCTCCCTTAAGTGCCCCCTTAAGTGCCTTGGTCCGCTGGTTTTGCAAGGGCCGTTCAGCAGGCCAGCAGGGGCAGTAGTCCCCCCATCCCCCAGCGGGCTTAGTTTAAAGCCCGGTGGAGCAGGTCAGCCAGCCTGGCTGAGAAGAGCCTCCTCCCCAGGGGAGAGAGGTGGAGGCCATCTCTTCCCAGCAGCTCGCTGCCTCTCTCTCCAAAGAGCGGGCTGTGGTCATGGAAGCCAAAGCCTTCCTGATAACACCAGCGCCGCAGTCTTTGGTTCACTGCGTGGATCCTCCTCTCCCTCCTCAGCCCATAGCCCGAGACTGGGAGGATCAACAAAAACACCACCTGAGCTCCCAGACCCCTAAGCCCCACTCCCAACTCCCCGTAGCACCTCATGACCTGGCCGAGGGTGCTCCGAGCCATGTCATTGGTGCCCACATGAATAAGGAGCATGGGGTAGTGGTCTGTGGGCTGGAGGAGCTGCGGGATCCTCTCCGCAATGTCTTGGATGCGGGCCCCCGGGAAGCAGCAGACTTCCCGGCCTAAGGGGTTGGGGCGGCAGATTGCCCCCTCAGTGCCCCGCAGGATGGAGTCTCCCACAACAAACACCTTACATTTTGTCTTGGGGAGAGCGGGGTCAGTAGCTGTGGTCGAGCCTGGGTTGCCTGCAGGACTGGCAACTGCATGGGCTCTGCTGGGGCTGCAAGAGGTGCGAACCTGTTGCTAAGCTCCTGCGGGGCAGGGGCCTTGGTGCGGCGGGCCTTGAGGGCCTTGACCACCTTGGTCCATGCCCCTGACTGGGCAGAGCGGGAGGTTCCAGAGTCCTCCTTAGTCGCGGAGGGAGACGGAGCTCTCCCCTGTGGCTCCCGGGGGAGAAGGGCCTGGCAGTAGGAGTCTATCTCCTGCTCACAGTCCCTGATGGCACGCAGTCTCTGGACTGTGGCCTGGAGCTCCTCCAGCTGGCGCGCCAGAGACCCCAGTAGGGAGCAGACCCCGCAAGGGGAGGTGGCCATGCTCCCAGGCCCCAGAGCCTGAAAAAGGAACAGGCAGCCCCCGCAGCCAAGAAGTTTCTAGATCTCTTTGTTGCAGAGAAAAGCTTGAGCATGTGAACCCTCTACCATCAGGCAGCCAATCAAAGGGAACTGCAAGTATAGATTTTAAAAATCTTGGGCATTTTTACACATGCTCCTGGATGCAGTGCTTGGCACTTTAATTAGCAAGCTGAGCTAATTAAAAGTGCTTGTGCATCATGTATATCAGCATCTCTGCGTGTCTCTGTGCTGAAAAGATGGTGGTGGGGTGCTTTGAACTAACGCTCATCAGATGTTTTTTATTTCAAAGTGCACTGTTGCCATTTTGTCAGCAGAGAGATGCGCAGCAACGCTGATACATGTGACGTGTGAGGCTGCCAGAGTGCATCAATTTCTTCTAAGTGCTCCACTAGACTCGATTAATTAAGTCTGCTTTGATGCACTGGATTTTCTGCGTGTCGGAGAAGGCTCTCTGCATGTGTATAGGAGCCCTGTGTGATTTTTAAGTTAGTTTTATTATTTCTGAGCCCCTGAGGCAGATGGTTCATTTCTCCTACAGCTCCCGGTGGGTGTAAGATCTCAAAAGCCTGTCAGAACTCTTCAGCAGAGTGGTTATAGGCCAGTAACAAATTATTTGGGTGGCTATTAACTTGAAGGCCTCCTTCTCAGTTGCCTCTGAGTTCTGGACAGCTAGCATCTTAGTTCTGTCCCAGTTTCTAGCATTAGATTTTTGCAGGGAGTGAGGGAGAATGGAAATCCAGATGCCCAGTCCCTGGTGCTGCTTGTGGGGGAAATGCCCTAACTCACCCCTGGCTCTCAAAATGCCCATCCTTCTCCACTGGAGTGGCTTCTGCCCCCACCATCTTCCCACAGCATTGTTGTGCAGCCTGGCTTCTCTCATGCCTGCCAGTGTGTCCTTGTATTTGCTTGGGTATCCCTTCTCTTTTTCCCGGTAAGGAAAAGCCCACCGGTTTCCTCAGCCAATACCACCTATGAGATCCTAATTGATCCCATTGGTCAACTGGCTCCATAGATAAACAGGAGATCAGGGGCAGGCAAAATATGGCCCGTGGGTCAGATCCGGCCCAGCAGGTCATTCTGTCTGGCTCACGGGACACCTAAAAAGTTTAGAAAATAAATATTTATCTGTTTGTGGCTGCCAGTCAAAGATGACAGGAGTCAGGGGCAATAGGACCCAGGGGAAGCTGGCAGGACTCAAAAGCAAGGCTGGCCTGGCTCCAGTCCCCCCCCAACCAGAAGCCTCTGCCTGCCCCAGCTTTCGCTGCTTCCCTGCATGCCTGCTCTAGCACCACGTGACCCCATGCTGCATTGTGGGACTGCAGGAGCATGGGGCCATACCAGTACCCCAGGGCCAGGAGCAGGAGGGTGTGTGTGCATGTATCTGTCCATTAAGGGAGGGGGAGAGAGACAGAGAGAGCAATGAGGGAAGGGAAGAGAGAGAGAGAATGTAGTGAGGGATGCACAGTGTGTGTGTGTGTGTGTGTGTGTGTGTGTTGATAGGGTGAATCCCATATGCACACCCCACCATACACATGCACCCACAGCCCCTCTAGCACTGCCATACACACAGACCCAACACCCACGTCCCCTTATACACCCCAGCCACCCTCCCCCTATACCAATCCCCCACAAACCCCATACCCACCCACACCCTACATGGCCATACCCCTTCCTACATGCTTAGTGCTTTTCTGAGCTGAGGCCAAGGAACTAAACTGCCCAAAACATCTCTTGATTTAGGTGTACACACCTCACTGATTTTGAATAGGGCCTTCTGCTCCTAAAACACTTAACACTTATGAAAATTCCACCCTTTAAGAGGAAAATGCCTGGTTTTAAATTTTAAACAGACTGGAGGAAATTAAAAACTGAGGGCTACATATGCACAGGTGTTTAGGCACAAAAAGATGGAGATATACAGAAGTGCCTAACTCCCATGGGCTTTCATTGGGAATTGGGTACTTTAACTTGCTCAGATACTTTTGTAAATCCTACTAAGTACCTGTTGACATATTTAGGGGCCTAAATACTTTGGTAAATCTAGCTCAAGATCTTTTGAATGTCTCTCACACAGTGGTGGAGACTGGAAGCATTAGATAGAATTGGTCCCATATAGTAGTAACATCCCCCTGGCCCTGTTCTGTGCATTTTATTACCTCTCATGAACTCTGTATGCATGGGGAGTTTCAGCTCGTCAAAATGTGCCATCTCTTCCTGCTTTGTGTCCTCATTTCAGAATTCCATCTCCTCTGTTTTCTTTCATGCTGACAAGGCCAATAACTTATTGTGAAGCTCAACTGAAAAACTAATAGTGTGCTGATAATACCTCAGCACCTCGGAGCATAATGGAAAAAGGGTCTATTGAAACAAGCAGCAGGATCTAATTTTTGGTGTGGAACTTCTATTGCCATAAATCTGTGTGATCAAGTATAAGTGCCAGGTCAATGATGCAACAGCCATATGTACAAATTGTCCCTGCAGAGTGCATGAGTAGCATTTCTCTCTAGGTCCAGAACTGTCCTCAGACATGACTCTGATCACATTGTCCCAGTGAGGTGTGTACACCTAAATCAAGTGATGTTTTGGGCAGACTAGTTCTTTGGTCCCAGCTCAGCAAAGTGCATTATTTTAATGTATGGCACATTAAAATAAAAAATGCAAGCTTTGCTGAAACATTTTGTAAAAAAGGTGCGCAACAGACAGTGTCCTTGTCTCCTTTGCTTTTACCAGTGTTGTGCTGGAGACCGTTCTTGCTGTCCAGGTTGTATGCTGTGTAGTTGTGGGCAAGGGTTTGAAATAGCAATTCTGATTTGAAACAGGGATTTACTGTGTGACAGGCTGGCTGGCAGTGACCTGGCCCAGGGGTTTTGAAAGGGCAAAAGATGATTGGAGGACTTGGGATTCCCTTTCCATACCAGTCAGGCCCCAGAGACTCAACCCCGCCCCTCCCACCGTCCTGATTGGCCCCTTGGGTCACCTGGAGGGGAATAAAATGGGCAGCATGGGCTGACTCAGGAGAGACCAGTGAGGGATGACAAGGAAGGAGCTTCACAGGTCTGGCAAGAGCTGAGCCAGCAGGACAGGAGCAGTGCTCTGGAAGAGCCTAAAGAGCAGGACCTGCAGGCAGCAGTGGGGCCCTCAGCAGTGCAGCATGTGGCTGGCAAGAGAGGCTCCCCTCTGCTCCAGCAAGGATCTGAGCAGTGACCTGAGGGGCTCCCAGCTCTGCTTCCAGCTCCTCCAATCAGAGGCCAGGCAGCTTGATGTGAAGCCGGTGTCAGGAAGGTCAAGACCCCTAGCAGGCTGGGGCAATGCCACCAGTGGTGGCTGTGTAGCAGCATTCTTGCCTACCATGTGGGAAAGCAGGGTTCAAGTCCCAGCTGAGGTGATTTGGGGTGAGTAAGACAATAAGAAGTAGATCTTCTTGCAGTGGAAAGGGGCCATTGTGTTTTTCTCCCCTTCCAGGTTCCGAGGCCCTATGTTTCCTTGTCATTTAACATTTTGCATTTTGTGCCTTTTTATATTTCACCAACCCGTATTGTTTGTTCTGCTGTTTGAGTTTTATATTTTGTTAACCCTGTTTTTTTGTCAATGACTGCGTGTCTAACCTTTGTTGAATTCTGCCCCCTTGGGGCATTGTAGTGTCCACTATACCCTCTGATTTATGCCTGTTATGTTCCCAGTATTAAAAGGTATATGGTTAATTCCCCATTGGTGGTCTGGCTCTGCTCTATAAGGGAGGAGAGTCCCTACACCTCCCACAGCACTTGTGCACCTGCTTTGATCCCTTCAGTTGGAGAGGGGGTACCTCTTGGAGTACCACCTGGGTTACAGCTATTAGTGGTTGCCTCTGAATACAGGGTTCTGGACTTGGTGGCTCAAGAAGCCCCCTCCCATCCTTTGTTAGCATTCTTTCTAAAATTATATAAACTGCAGTGACAGACTTGTTAGTACACAGGCCTGGCATACACAAGCATCAGCAACCCCCTGTGGTCTTCACACTTCCCTGTCCCCAAAAGGTAGAGACCAGTGAATGTATGGTGCTGTGGTGGTACGGGGTAGGTGCTTCAGAAACGCCAATAGCTCCTTTCTATTTGAACTATTTATTTTTTCAAAATGAGGAGTTCCATTAGAACAGCTCCATTTTATGCTGGTTGAGTCCATCAATGGTGTCCTTTATTGAAAGAGATGTTTCTCTCCTTTCTGCAACTTCTTTTTGGTTACCAAGACAGCCTGTGTTATTGGAGAAAGGACTGTGTCAAAAGGGGGTGTTTGCATGGAATTCAGGGGATGGGCTTAATAAGACTTCTCCTACCACAGATATTTGTAGTGTATGCTCTGTCAGTTCAGTCTGGACTCCCCCCAGTGCATCAGTAAGAAGCCAGACACCCCAGTCACCATAAACACCTGATTTCCTGCCTAGTGGCACTATTTCCTCCCACCTAATGGCACCTTTTCTTTCCACCTTATAGCCACAATGTGCACCATGAAAATGGGAGTGATTAAGCATTAGAACAACTTACCTAGGAGCATGGGTGACTGGTGCTTCCTGACTCTGGGGGGCACCAAATAGTTGACTGGGTGGAGGGAGTCCCCCAGCAGCCAATTGCTGGCCAGGGGGAGAGGGGCCCCAAGGGACCCCACTTCCAGTTTCACCACTGCTGCTTCCAGGGGGTGCATGACTGATCTCAGGGGGTACACATGCTTCCGCGTGCACTCCCTCCACGTCACCAGGAGTGTGGTGTATTCTTCACAATTGGAAATCTTTAAATCAAGGGAGGGATGCTCTGACTCACCAAAAAGAAGAGGACTCTGTGGGGGAATCACTAGACAGAATTCTCTGGCCTGTGTTGTGCTCATGGTTAAGCTCAATGATCACAATAGACTCTTCTTGCCTTAAGGTCAAATTATTTTTCCTGGATTTGTGTTAGAGGACTTCATGTTTGTTTAAATAACAGCTTCCATTAGGTTCCTGCTATGCACATGGGATTTAATGCACCTGCAGTTACTACTTCCTGATGCTGAAATGAATAACACCATTTATACTGGCTCTGCTTGTGTGGCTATCTATCAGGCCCCAATGATGTTACATTCTGCTGATGTTTCTGGTACCTAGGTGGAGCTCTGTTATACATGCTTAGATTATATCCACCCTGTGATAACTTGCAAAAGAAGGCTTTCCCAAACCAGATGCATAGAAAGAGTCTGAAATTTCCTCATGTTCCTCATTGCACTCATTTGACAGATCATAGCTAAAGGAATCTATTTCTTTCATCACCTCTCAAATTATTTATGCCTGCCTATTTCACACTACTCAGTCTCTCCCTCAGTCTCGCTCAGTGTTACACTCTCTCTTCTGCTGTTGCATCCTCTTTAAACACAAGGCTCTGCTTTCATTTATAAAGTGTAAACCCATATTGGTTTAATTTTGTTTAATGTTCCTCTGAGGAATTCAATGCATAGACCTTGGTGGTGTTACTTCTGGTTTTCATCAGTGTAGCTGAGATGAGAATGTGATCCTAAATGTTTCTCTCTGAGGCAGTCTCAAGCTTATAATGTATAATGAGAACAAGGGGGTGAGAGTGGGGAGTTGGTGGGGGAAGGTGGTTGTTGGCCAGAGGAGAACAATTTCTGGAGCACAGAAAGCTTTTACAGTGCAAGCTCACCATCACCACCACCATGCTATCTGGTGGATGAGGAAGGTTTGCCTGGCTCTAAACAACTGTCTTGCCCAAGTCCTACTTCTTTTTGTCACACTGGGCCCTGTTGTTCCCAGTTCAAGTTCAGAGCAATGAGTGAGCTAGATGTTTCTGGAAAAGGGCATTAAGCCTACTCATCAGTCAAATATGGAAACTAATTCAGCAGTGTAGGGACATGGCCAGTGCCTGGAGTAAAGTGAAGCAGTGGCTTCTGGGTTGCTGTCAAAGCCGCAAACACAAACAACACAAATATGTGGTTGTTGGCAGCAACAACTTTTTTTCCCGCCCTCAGCCAAGTAAGCATCTGGAGCAGCTGGCCCTGTCACCTCTCCAGTTATGCCCCTGTGTTGAAACCCACAGAGGCAAACCAAGTAGGCTTTGGCTCCCCCAGCAATATTTTGTAGTGACTCCAGTGAGGACAAGGTAATTCGACCTGGCTCTATTCCTTCTTGTACCAGTTTAAACTGGTAATAATGCCAACAAGAATAAAGAGGCTGCTCCAGCATGTAAGTGCAGTGTGAGTGGGAGGAGAATCTGGCTCACAGAGCCTACCTCCAAGACCAGCTTATGCCCTGCAAACATGATGCTGTGGTTGGCTTCAGGGTTGTATCAAGAAGTGGTATGCACAGAGCAGCAGAGGCAGGATCTTTGTGAGTGAAGATCCTAGTACATTAGGATCTGTTGTTTGTCTGGGATAGGGGCATTGCTCTGGCTGCCAGTTTTCTCTTGAACCCACAAACCAAGGTGTTTTCTTTTCTATCATGAGATGTTACGAGTATTTTCATGCTCCACAGACAAAATTTTGCATCTCTTCACAGAACCACAGCTTTCTGAGGGCTGTGGTCTCAGCTTTTATCTTTTGGAAACCTAAATATGATGCGGTTAAACAATTAACAATTAAGAAAATGAAGCTAGTTATACAGGCAACTCCCGCTTAACACTGTTTCACTTGGTGCTATTTCGCTATAACGCTTATTTGAAATTGATACCTGATTTCACTTAGCGCTCACTGGGTTTCATTATAATACTTCTAGTCGCCTTCTTGGGTTATTAATAATAATTGCAGTTGCCATCTTGGGTCATCAAATACTTTTGGTTTCGCTTAACGCACGTTTCACTTAGCACTCCGGTTTTCAGGAACCAATTAAGAGCGCTAAGCGGGAGTTGCCTGTACTGAGTATAACGCATGCTAGTAGGCCTTGTCTCCCTCTAAAACAAGAAGTTTTAAGTTCTGTAGGGCTGGGGGTGTAAAGCCTGCTGTCAGCCAGGCTCACTTACAGAGCTGGACTGTGTACCCTTCCTTCACATTTGTGAGCAACTGTTTGCCTAATGAGACCTCTAGCAGCCAATGGTATTACTCACCACATAGGGTAAGGGGTTCATAATTAAAGCCAGAAAGCTCTTGACTTTAACTGCCATGGGTGCATCCAGATGAGTGCTACCATGCAGTATGTGGTGCTGCAAACACGTCTGCAGTGCCACATACCTCACAGTCAGGTGTTCTCCACGCTGCAAGGGTGTGCTGCCTTTGCATGCACTGCTCCTCTCTTTTTTTCTTTTTTTTTTTTCTCCTGGGTTTTTTTGTTTTTTTGGTTTCTTTGTTTTTTGTTTTGTTTTGTTTTTTTTTTACCTCTGGATATCCAGGAGGAAAAAAAGGTGTAGCAGCGCATGAACGGGTATTGCGCACCGCCGAAAAACAGAGCCTGGCTGGCCAGAGCCACACTGTGGCTGCCAGCCAGGCTCTGCTCAGTAGGATTGCCACTGCTACAGCTCCAAGAGGCCTTCAGGACCCCAGGTAAGGCTCCTGGGGCCAGCCCCGTGCTGGCCCCAGCCTCCCCTGCCACCCCTAGGGTAACTTCCTGTGTACCAAAGCACACATGGCACAGGCGTTCCCTGGGAACAAGTAGCTGCAGTGCAAGTGCACCGCCGCTACTTGTCCCTGGGGAACCAAACATCCCCGCTTGTCTGGATGCGGCTCGTATCTTAATGCTTCCACCGTATCTTAGTGCTTCTCCCTTCCCAAAATAGTTAAGGTAGCACAAATGCAGAGCAAATATACATCCTTACCCTTTGTTACACCACATGACAGGAAAACCAATGGTGCAACAAAAAAGAGCTGGTATTCCCCACTGCCCTGGACCCACACTGGGTGGGGGAACACCAGGTGTTCCCCTGGCCAGCCAGCCCCACAGGGTGTGCTGAGCATGGAAGCATTTTTTCCTGCCCTCCAAACCCGTGGTGCAGGTCTCGGGTAGCAGGGCAAGGCGGAAGAACATATTGCCCCTTGCCCTGCACCATCCGGAGCAGGACAAAAGGCAACATTTGTTTCTCCCGGTGAAGTAAATCAGCAGTACCATGATGCATTGTGGCACAGGTGAATCACTCTATTTGGCGATGTCTGTTTCTAGCCTGTGTTGACACCAGTTTGAAACCGGTGTAAATGAAGATCCAACTCAGAGCCTGGATATTGACCTCTCTGTTCATTCATCTAGACCAGGGGTTTTCATCCTTTTTGGGTCAGTGTACCCCTGGTGGCTGGACGCAGAGTGGGGTAGGGGGGTGCAGCTGGAAGCACAGCCAAACATGGAACAGCAGCAACCGCTGTTTGTGACATTCTCCCCCCCAGCCCCGTGTCCAGCTGGATGGGCAGCACCTGCGTGGGATGGTGGGCTGCAGCGCTCCGTCCTCACCCACCCGCATGTACCCCCTAGGGCCTTCTCAAGTACCCCTGGGACAACCCCTGATCCTGACATTATGCTGCTATCATCACTGCAGTATTTATGGGACTTACGGGAAAACTACAGACCCTGGATTCTGAGTTTCCATACCTTTAAAAATTACAGTCTCATAAGTCTTTAGACTCCCTGTCCTTGTCCCTGTTCCCACTGCTTATTTCTTCTTTTTTTCTTCTGGTAATCTGAAATAATTAGGTTGTGAACATGGATATTTCTTCTTTCTTGTTGAGCATGGAAAGAAATTTTGATAATTCCCAGTTCCTTTTCTAAATGAGGTTCCATAAATATGGTTTGTATTCTCCATTCAAGTATTCTGATCTTGCAGGTGTGTGTGTGTGTGTGTGTGTGTCTTTTCTGGTAGTGGACAATTCAGGATTAGCTGTTCTGGGTGATTTATAATAATCCTTATAGAGCTTGACCTAGGAATGAAATAAAACAAGGGGAATTTTTAATTTGGAAAAATATATAGACAGAAAAGCTCTATCCTTCTTGGGATATCCTCAGTTCCAGTTGCCCCATGTCTTTGTGCACCACATTCAAGTTGCTTAACAGTAAAGTCCTTGGTAGCCCAATTGTATTTCTCAGTTCAGATACTGGGAATATTTTATAGTGTAGCTGGAAAGCAAAGGCTTTTTTTCATTACATTAAATATTTGAATCCTGTACTGAGAATAAAAGTTTGCTGCAGGCAAAATTGATGTGACCAGGTGTGTGTTTGTATCCAACACATAGTTTTTCAGCACAGTAATTTTTTTACATTTTCAGCATACATTCATTATCATGCTTGGTTTTTATCTCCCTAATGCTTTCAATTATCAGAATTGCACTGGTATTTTGTAGATAGCTTCTGCCATTTCTGCAAAAAGGTACAAAAAAGACAACATGGCTGGGAAAAAAATGGAAACTACACAGCATGCTAAAAAGGTCATAACTATGTATTGCTTTACAAGTAGTTGAATATTACTGAAAACAGAAGCTGAAGGAAAGAAAAGTACTAAAATGAAGGTGTGAAGAGAAGCTTAGCTCTGAAATGTCCTGAGTTTTGTGCATTTGAGTTAGTCAACAAAGGAATCACTAGTAAGGACATGAAGGGTGGGATTTCTCCTGCCACTAAAATCATGCAGGAATGCTTCTATGGTGACTGCATTTGAAAATCCTACCCGTGGAATTAAGTTTTAACTGTCTTTATAGGATGGTTGCTCCAGAAACTCCCTCAGAACAGCTCAGCCCATATCCTAAATTTCCTCCTACCAAAAGGCCATTTCCACTCTCTTATATCTAGGAGTCTAGACTGTCTCCATGAGTCATCCTAATCCGCTTAATCCTTTATCCTACAGATTTAATACCTGATGACACCCCTCCTTCTTCCACCTCCCTGCCTTTCAAATGCTAACAGTGGTAGCTATAAATGCCCTGTCATTGTGGCTGAGATTATTTCATGGGAACCATCACTAAATGCCTTGACTTCCTTCAGATCTAATCCATATCAGGTGTGTTCTTGACGTTCCTCTTGCTTCAATCTTTAGTGCAGCCAGCTATCTCTAGTCAAATAGTCCTTCCCAAGAAAGCTAGTTCTACGGGGCACAATGTAGCAGGGCCTGGCACCAAAGATGGTTGTAATACCCCCTGGTTCCCAAGCTATTCACGCCCTACTTTGGCTCCTCAAGGTACCCTCCTCTCCCTGTCTCACCTGCCACACCTTTATGGATTTCACAGTACTTAGGGAGACTGTGTCAAAATCCCATAGTAAGCCTCAGTTCCTCTCATCTGTCTGGTGCTTCATGTGCCTGCCTGGCACCAGTTTTGCCCCTTAGACCCTAAATTGTAGCCCTCCTGACCTTTTTCATGCCTCAGGGCACAAATTGCTTTATGGGCAGTAATCATGGTCTCTCGCTGCCCTCATAGCTGCACCCATGCCTTGCAGGTGTTACTCTGTCAATTCCAAGCGGGACCCTGGCCCCAACACAACCCTTGGCCTGTGAGGCTTCAAATCTTTACCTGGGCTTCAGCCTTCCCAGCCTTAGCCCTTTTACCATGGATGTGCCCCCGGCCCTGTCCTGCACTCATGAATCTCAAGTCCTGTGCTGCATTTGCATGCCCTGGGCCATGTTTCTGTGACAGCCTCCTGGGGTCCCTGATCCAGGCAGGGCTGCTTTCACTCTGCCGAGCCCCCTGAGGTCCTTGAACCTTATGCTGCGTGTCCTCAGGCACCCATGCGGTCTCCATACCAACTCCATAACCACAATCTGGTACTCTGGTTAAACCTAGACACAACATAAACACAAGCAAATCATTTCCCAGCAAAGATGCACTCCCATTCTGGGTCAGTGCCATACCACAAGCCATACTTCCCCCTTTGCTGTCACTCACTGGGTCCAGATGAGCACGCACGTGCCTCTTGCAGTGTCTCAAACCAGTTTGAAATGCCACAAGAGGCATGCTGAGAATGAAAAAATGTTCCCCATGCTGCATATTTGCAGTACAAGCTCAAAATTTGATATCCAGATTTCCAGGAGAAAAGTGATGTAGGGCACAGTTCCCCACCGTGGCCTAAGGCAAGCTGGGGCTTGGATGTCCAGAGACACTCTGGCATCTGGCCAGGAGTGGAGCAAGGCTGTGACCCAGGTTTTGTCCCCTGGGGGATTCTGGTGGGGGGCATGGTGTGCTGTGCATGTGTGGGGGTAGTGGAGGCGGGGAGGCGGGGGCACTGATTGGAAGCCAGGGAGAGTCCGGGCTGCTCTCAGACCAGCTCCACCAGCCCCACAGAGCTCAGCCCAGCGGCAAGAGATGGGGGGAGAGCCAGGGCTGCACTCCGCCTCCCACCACTGGGTTGAGCTCCATGGGGCTGGCGGAGCCCGTCAAAGCGCAGCCCGGTGGAGGGAGGTGGGGAGAGTCAGTGGCAGCAGCAATCTTCCCAGCGCTGGGCACAGGCTGCACCCAGTTCCAGTCCCAGGCGGCGGCAGCAGCAGCAACAGCAGCAGCTGCCTTCTGCCATCCGGCGCCCAGATCTGAGGGCCTGCACCCCTGGGAGGAATCTTGCATAGCTCTGTAGCTGTCCTGGGGGTGCAGGCCCCTGGATCTGTGTGTTGGATGACAGGTGGCTGCTGCTGCTGCCTGGGGCCAGTGGGAGCAGCAATCTTCCTGGTGCTAGGTGCAGGCTGCGCCCAGTGCCAGTTCCAGGTAGCAGCAGCAGCCTGGTGGCGGGAGGTGGGTAGAGCCAGTGGCAGCAGCAGTCTTCCTGGTGCAGGGCACGGGCTGTGCCCAGCGCCAGTCCCAGACAGCAGCAGCAGCGGCAGCCTTCTGTTATTCAGCATGCAGATCTGGAGGCCCACACCCCCAGGAGGAGTCCAGCATAGCCCCAAAGCCCTCCCAGGGGTGCAGGCCCCTGGATTTGCACGCTGGATGACAGGGGGCTGCTGCTGCCAGCAAGTGTCATGAGTTTTGCTTTGATTAGTTTGAGGTGCAGTTTACCAGAAACCTCTGAACCTATCTCCTTGAAACTTGGCAGGCTTCATGCCCTCAGAAAAGGCTACAGTCCCTGCAATTTTCATCTGAATCAGGCAAGAAATGACAACATTTAGATATTTTCATGATTCTACATTATAGCCTATTGGTTCAAAATGCTTTAAAACAGCAAAACAGTTTTGACAAAATGAAATGATGAAAGAAACCACTGTCCCTTCAAAACAGTGAAATGGACATCGACATAAAACGGTGCTTTTTTGCACAGCCCTACTAACCACCTGTATTTTCTATTAGTTCATTTAAAACGTAACAGTACGGAGGTTCTCCATATCACAGTGTAACAGCTCGAGAAGCCTTTTCCCAGTCTTATTTCGTAAAGCTCGCAGCAAAAGCTTTGCTTACCCAGGCAAGGACAAAATGGGACTTGTGTGGAAGTGACACAAGATGGTGCTTTACAATTCTTAGACTTTTGCTCAGTTCCTAAGTCTGAAAAACATGTGAATGTGCCTTTAAGAGCTTTGCTGAGGTCACAAGTGCAAAAAGCTAACACTGCTTCAAACAGAATACCAAGGAGGGAAGTTCCCTTGACTCAGTAAGTTCAGTAATAAGCTCCAGAAGTAAGAGCCAGACTACATTAAAACCCAGCCCATCTGAGAATTGGATGATAATAATCAAGATTTAACAGGCTCAATGAGGCTGAAAATATAAGCATCCTTTGAATGCAACATGCAAAGAGGGGAAATGAATATACCTAGGGCTAAATTATAGCTCAAAAAGCTAGTGGAAGTAAGCAGTTGTCACATGGGAGGTACTGCAGAAAATGTACTACAAACCTGACTACATTCCTTTTAGTCTGTATGCAGAATAGCTTTTTAGTCTTTTCCGTGGGGATATTTAAGCAAGCTCTTTTTTTTCTGTTTTTGGATTATCAGGGGGGATTTCCAATGTCCCCAGAGAGTGGCTTGGGTGTGTAAGAAATAGTATGGCCACCAACTTTTTTCAAATTATTCTGATTGTATTGTAATTCAGAAGATCCTCACTGGAGTGCTTCTGTTCTGTACTGGGACAAAATTCTAAGCAACTACTTCCCCTTCTCAAGAAAAATTAAGGTAAAATCTGTTTCCTTAAGAATTCTCATTTCTTTTTGACATGTATCAGGAAAATTTCCTTGGCAATTTTTCAGATTGTTCCCCGTGATGACATTCCCACAGGAAAGCATGGGAATGCACCTTATGAATCTTTGACTTGCCAGTGCATGGCTTCATGTTAACATTACCTTACAAAAATGCTACTGCAGAATAGTTGCCTTTCTGCCTTTTGACAGCCACTTTGGGGTTGCTTTAAAGGTGATACCAGTAAGCATCCCCTCTCCCATTCATATTCATATTTCTTTATAATTTGTCACCATGGAGGGAAATGAAGATTAAATTAGGAATACTGTAGGGGCATTATAGATTCACCTTTAGGTGTTCATATGGTTGACAGCTACAAAGACTATAGACTTCCTAGGAATATAGTTTTCTACACATACCAGGGGAGCAGGGAGGTTGCAGCATAACTTTAAAGTAGAAAACAAGTGCTGCTGATGGTATATGCAAATATATGCAAATCTGTAAATTGGCAATCTAGCATCTTGTGGGAGGGTTTACAGCATCCAAGTCTACATGAAAATTCTGGTCTACATGTCCAACAGTGTCTGCTGGTGGTCCAGTGGCACTGCAAAGAATAGATTCATAGTTTCATAGAATCTAAGAGTCTTCAGAGCCAAAAAAGATGTATTGACTGTAGGGCCAAAGGATCTATTTCAAGAGACAGGCAATTATTTAAGCTGAAGGACTGCTTAACAAGTTTTGGAGAGCTGTCAAGGGCCGCAAAGCTAGCCCTGCACCTTGACAGGTACCCTAAGCCCTGGTCATCATCTAGAAGCTGGCAGTCCTGCCCTCTAAACCCTGACCTTTGCCACTGGAAGTCCCACCCCTTGCTCTCCAGAAGTACCAAAATATATTCTAAAAATCAAACATCTACTATAATATACATTAATTTGATTAAAAAAAAATATTTTGTCCTGATTGATGTGTTTGCATAGTATACATAGAGGTGATTGCATAATAGCTTAAAATTAAGCCTTACTCTTAGTAAGAATAGTATAGTGTAAGGCAGTATGGAGGGATGTAGAGATATGGGTGGGTGGGTACAGGGTTTGTGGGGGCCTGTGTGTGTATGTGTGTGTGTGAAGTTTGTGGGGGAATGGATAGGTGTGGACAGTGTTGGTGAGTGGTGGGTCTGAAGTTTGTGGGGTGGTGTGGATGTGTGGGGTGAGGGTGAGTATGGGGTTTGTGGGGAGCTGTGAGTGTGTGGGGGGGAGGGTGGCTGTGGGGGTTGTGGCATGTCTGGAGACGGAGAGTGGCTGGGGTGCACAGGGTGTGTGGATGCATGTGTATGTCAGGATGTGTATGGGACCCACCCTACAAACACGCCTTCCCCCACACATGCCCCCCTCCTTCATTGTGCACAGCTCCTGCCACCAGTTGCAGCAGCAGCCAGTGAGGCCTTGGGGTACTCACGGCCTGCAGCAGGTAGAGACCCCTGACAGTGTATAGTCCCAGCAAGCCCCAGGACTACACATGGCCGGGCCACCAGCAGAGAGAGGGGCTGGGCTGACCTGCCTCCAGAGAGTCCCTGCCAGCCCAGGCTCTGCATTCCTACCACTCTGCCCTGGGTCCCCACTGGCTCTGGGGCGCTGGTGCAAGCCCTGTGCTCCCACCCGTCTGCTCACTGCCACTTCCCCCCCATCTGCCACCGCTGCCCTTCCTCTGCTGCTTCCCTGCCTTCCAGCCCACCACTACCACTCTCCCCACTCACCTGCTGCACCTCCCCCACCCACCACTGCTCCCCCTGCCCGTCACTCTGGCAGTGCATGGTTCCCAGCTGCATGGCCAGGACCACACAACACAGCAGGAGCCAGCCAGTCCAGGAACTGCATGATGCAAGAACCAGCCCAGCCCTGCCAGCACCACGAAGTTCCCAGCTGTATGGCCAGGACCACACAGCACAGCAGGAGCCAACTGGGAACTGCGGGGGCTGGGCTGGGCCAGGCTGGCTCCTGTTGTGTGCTGCAGTCCCAGCCATGCAACTGGGAACTGTGCGGTGCCCACCAGGCCACGCTGGCTCCTGCTGTACCGGTGATTCTCCCCTTTCCTCTATCCGCCCATTGTTACCTGAGTTTCTACTCTCAGATGGAGGGAGGGCAGGGGAACAGCCCCATGGTTGCCAGGCCTGATGCCTTTGTAGGCAGAAGCTTCCAGTTGGGAGCTTGGGAGCCAGGAGGGCCTTGCTGCTGCTGCTGCTGGGTCCTGCAGTCTCTGGGTCCTGCCGCCAGCTCCTCCGGCCACTGATGCCTCATCAGATTTTAGACAGGCAGCCACCAGCACGTAATTATTTTCTAAATTTTAGAGGGGCTGCATGGGCTGGATAGAATGGCCTGGTGGGCCGAATCTAGCCCACAGGCCGTATTTTGCCTGCCCCAAGCTATTTTATCATCTCATCCAGGAGTCGGCAACGTATGGCCAAGGGCTAGATCCAGCCTGCCAGTGACATGCAACCTGCAGAGCTGGGATGTCACTGGTAATTCAGCGGCAGGGGCATCCAACAGCAGGTTGCAAGCACAGAAGCTGCAATTTGGCAGCAGGGAAGATCAGGAGGAGAAGAGGCAGCAGTGGTCCAGCAGCCCACCTCAAAGTGAGCTGCGTTATTTCAGTTCACCAGTCCTAAAAGGTTGCTTGCCCCTAACTTAGTCTACCCGGCACATTTCACCCAGTGATTCCTGAATGAAACTCATAACTTTTGTTTGATTTGGGACTGATTTTTTGAGTCCCAAATCATGTGGATTGGTGTTGGAATCCATCAGTAATATTGGTCTTGGGGTGACTAGTACCAGGTTTAATAGCAACTGTCTTTTATCTGAATATGCAGCTGAGCACAGGTCTGGAGGCTTGCCTTTTACTTAACAATATATACTGTGACTTTATGGGATCACTTAAGTCTCAGAAGATAAGGTCATTACACTCTGTTGTCTGTGCTCTCATGATATCAAGTACTTGGGTTTTTCTTTTTTGGGGTTTTTCTTTTTTTTTTTACAAGTCCTTCAGCTCTGCCTGAGGCAAAATGCTGAAGGAATTAAGAGAGAAGAAGGTCCTAAGGCAGATTGACACAGACAGCTAGTAAAAAGCCTGTATGCTTCAAAAGGAAACAGCCCACGTTATTTCCAAAACCTTGAGCTGACATAAGCACCACTGTCACTGTATTCCAGGTCTGAGGAATCTTACAAAACCAGTGACTCTGAAACTAGAAGCTAACAGGCTTGGTTAACCCAAAGTTAACCCAAAGTTTAAAGTGTTTGCCTAGGAGAGGGAGACCATTTTCTACCTATTAGTAAGAAACAGCCATTTGGACTTCCCCTGTACACCTCCAGTGGAAAAAAGCATGCTTGTTAATGCAGCAGCCCTAAGGGTTTAATTATAGTGACTTAATTTTATCATTTATGGGGTAACACACTTACATGAGCAGAGAGAACTGTGTGCTAAAGTACTCACCCATTGAGGATGGGGGTTGTGCTTTTCACCACTTCACTCTCAGGGGGAACCTGGACTTACTTGTAGCAAGAGATCCATCAGAGGTCCTTCTAAATAACCAATGAGTCCACACATCTAAGGAAGCCAGGTCTGGCCCCCTTCTGATCAAATCTAGATGCCTTTGGAAGCCTCTCTCTCTGGGACACCAACAGGAGAGAGAAAGGGCTGCCTCCACCTTGTGAAATTAAAATTCCCATCACCTAAGCATTTAAAGTGCTTTGTGCTGAATTAAACTAACTTCTGACAGGCTGACCCAGGTGCCAAAACAGGTCTGCAATGTGGCTGTGAACTTTTCTAAATGGAGTGGAAAACTGAAATCCAGTATTGTGTATACATTCATCAGTGCTTAATTATATATCCCCCCG
Organism: Crocodylus siamensis; assembly: GCF_052110815.1. Lineage (NCBI taxonomy): Eukaryota > Metazoa > Chordata > Crocodylia > Crocodylidae > Crocodylus > Crocodylus siamensis. Next base: position 107,728,698 of record NC_143397.1, read on the forward strand.
GGGTGATCTTTTTGGTGCCGAGAAGGCTTGCATTCAGAGTTGCAGTTTAAGACAGGACAGCTCAGCTTGAAGAAAAATAGCTGAATGGTGGCTAAGGAATGTGTAAGTAGCTAAAAATAAGTTCCTGCGCTAGTAGCCAGGATGCTTATCTCATGCAGGATATAACTGTGCATTAAATTAGACATTGGAAGTACAATTGCAGTAGGAGATATAGATGCTCAGAAACTTCTGAAAATTAGGGTGTGCATTGTCCAAGCAGTACAGGGTGGTCCCCTTGCTTTTTCTTGAAAAAGTCCTAGTTCTAGTCAGTAGTTGCTATGCAGAGTTAAAAACCCCTGCATGTCCTGAGAGATCCTGACATGTACAGAAGTTGCAGGACTGTGATTTTTTTTTTCCAGCTCCTTAAATATAGATTTAGGAGCCTAATTTTAGTAACCAAATTTTGAGCATTTTGTCCAGGTTATAACATGGCTTAAAAAATGTGTTAAGTGTTGGCTGGGGGGGCAGGGCAGGGGGCAGGGCAAGGCATGAGCATGCATGTATGACATGAGCATGCATGTATGAGAAAGAGAAAGGAAACATTATTATTATTATTGTTGTTTTTCTATTTTGGGTGCATTTTGTTTGCATTATGATAAAGCATCAAACAGGGATGCTCTTCTAAGTTCTCAGAGACTCTAATGAGGGCAGTGTAATGTATGCAAAATGGTGTGTCAGGTGTTTACTACATCGCAAAAGGTCTAAGATTACATTTTGTTCCAAGAGTGGTTTCAGCAGCAGTTCTCTTAACTTGTATTTATCATTCAGACTGCAATTAAAAAACCCTAATTGATGGTCCCTATGACTTTACTGTTTCTCTCTCGTTTGATGCTTTCCTTAATGTATTTGTACTTGGCTGATTACTTAGTAAATAGTGAATCTGAATGCTTAGGAAAACCTTTCATTGGACTTTGTTCTCTGAAATACAGTAATGTCACCAATATACCTCTTTACTGAAGAGTCATGGCACAGTTCAAAGCTTGTCATTTAATTCCATGTATTAGCATGCCACTGATTAAGGGAGAGAGAATTAACCGTGTTAAGAGTTGTGTCACCATTTTGGCTGTTGACCTTAATCCAAATGTCTTTGGAGAAATGGGACCAGAGCATGTTATAATGCTTAGTTTCTCCATAGTCTGTAGGTATTTGTCTTCTTCTACATAAGCTAATTGTTTATTGCTCTAACCCATCTTCTGTGATTCAGAGCCAGTCCTCCAAGTAAAGTAAGATTTTTTTTTCACTCTCTCTTTAAGTGATCTTTGATTGCAGCTTCTTGGGACAAACTCTGACCATCCATGCAAAAAGAAGAGAATATTAAAAAAAAGGCTTGCCAAAGCTGCTCACTCATTTTGTATGGACATTTTGTCTGACCTCCAGGATATTTGATTCCATTCCATTGTCCTTTTGTATGGGTCATAATGAAAGATCACAGAATTATCTAATGATTTTTTCCCCACTAATTAAAATGATGCTAACAGTTTCAAAGGCTGTTATCAGCCTTCATAAGCTGTCTCCGGAGCAAAGGAAGATTCCTACTTTAATTGTGATTTCAAAAGCTTTACATTACTCAATTGTGGTGGGGGAGTGGGGAATGATTAAACCAATTAGAAGTTTACAAGACATTACTCTTGAGGGGAAAAAGGCCCTAATCATATGCTTGTTGCTCAGGTCAGCCATTTACTTATTGATTTTCAAGTGGGAATTTATTCCATCAAGTTTCATAACAGCACTTCCCAGCTCTTACAGTCATTCTCCAGCCCACTGGAAAGTTTCTGAGGAACGCCTTACCACCACATACGACTGGCTAAGAAATCAGGCCCCCTCCTTGTAGCTAAGTAAATACCTAGCTAATACATGCTTTCCTTGCATCCTGGCTGGCCTAGGGCGATGCAGTCAACCTAGGAATTAATTTATCAGTTCAGAAAATACAATTAGTTCATTACACTGCAGCGCTTCTCCTCAGCAATGTAGATTTGCAAAGCTGGCCCAAAAGTGTCTGCAGGACACCTATAAGTCAAGCCCGTCACCTTTCTGTCTTCCAGATGGTAAGGTACGTATCTGTGGTGTTTTCCCTTCATTGCTATGGAGATAGTTCATTCTCTTTTAGGCCTGGCTTGATGTATCCATACAACAGAAGTGAGTGTTAAAAATATTAATGAGGGTTATGTGTTACTTGGAGAACAGACTCTAACAGTGAGGTGACTCTGCAGTGTCTTACATAGTACACTTGTAGCAAAAATGATGATGGTGATGTGCATCTCTTAAAAGTGCCTTTCAACCACAGATCTCAAAATGCTGTAAAAGAGAGGTCGTTATCCTTCCCCCCATTTTACAGATGGGGAAGCTGAGGAGCCCAGTTGTAGAAGCTAACTTGGGCATGTAGGGCTTTATGCTCACCTGCGTTTCTCTTAGCACAGTAGGTTTTTCCATGACAGGTTACAAACGATTGCTTCTGAGCTAACATTCTGAAAATTTTTTGCAGGGCCATTTTAAATATAATTGCAATGGGGCCCTTTAAAATGTGACACTTAGCTATCCTAAAGCTACTTATTAAAGAGGTTAAAGATCAGACTAGTAATGGACTCAGCATTTCTAAGCTGTTGAATTGGTTCTGGACTATCATAAGATGCTAATGTTTTTGTCAGATAATGTAATAATCCCCTTAGCGAACTCCATAAACACTAACCTGAGTCGCGTCATTATCAGAATGTTGAGAAGTCATTTCCATTTAGATGACTTGTATTTTTCTATTAAGATATATATTGGGAAGCTCAAATTGTTGTTTAGTTGACTGTCAGCAGCGACATCCAATTCATCCCTTCACTTCAGATTCAGTAGCCAAGAATGCATTGCATTATGAAACTGCATCACTTGTCCTAAGTGAGGATGCCAGGGATCACAGGGAGCTCCACCAGGGGATGAGGACTGAATGTTTCAACAGCCTCTGATCCTCTTGTACTGGCAAGACAATATAGTGCTATTCACACTGTATTCAGGGGCTGTGATGGCCCTACAGCAGCAGTTCCCAATTTGCAGTACGGGTACCACCAGTTGTACGCAGACAACTTGTCAGTGGTACGCATTAGCAGATTTATTATAATTAGTTTATATGACAAAAATTTTCTGGTGGTACTTAAGGTTGTATCATTTTAAATGGGGGCGTGCACAATCTGTCAGAGTTTGGGAACCTCTGCCCTACAGCAGAGTGGAGAAAGGACATTTAATGCGGCTAATGCAGTTCTGTTGTAAGCACAGTCTCTGACCTCCATATACATAACAACACCAAATTAATTCCTCAGTTTAAAGGTGACTAGCTCTACCCCAAGAGCTTAGCTCACATTGGCTACATAAGCTAAAAAATTGCAGTGTTTCTCCACAGAATCTAAATCAGGGCCAACACATGCTGATGTACTGGAAAGCTCAAGTTTTGCATACAGCAGAACACCAGACAGCCACACATCAATCAACTGCATACCCAAGAGCACACTGCTTCTGCAGAGCCATTTCTTTCCTTCTTTTAAAGCTCTAAGAAGAGGTCTTGCTCCTTTCTATTTGGAAAAACTCTTAATGTTAGAGAGAGCTTGAAAACTGCCTTTCCAAACTCCTATACATGTTAACAATGTGCAGCTTTAACTTGCAGTCTCTGGTGTTGGAGGTAGAGAACTTATAAGTGCTTCAAAAGGGAAGGAGCATTGTGGCAGTGGAATTTGCATCAGCTGGTGTACTGTAACTGTTCACTTCTGCACACTCATCGAGCCATACAAATGACCTAAATCTCTTTAAATTGAGCCCTGAATCAAAGTGAGTTAAAGTGACAATGGGCTTGCTACATCTGCATCATTAGAGCAGAGTGTATAGACTTAACAACTGCATCATATACTTATGACTTGCCTGCCTGTTTTCATAACTGCACAGGTGGCAGTCACAGCTAGCATGGGTATGATGTTCCCCCATAATCTTCATTTCCAAAGGTGACTCCTTCACCCCAGGGAATTCTTTATGCCACTGACTGGACCCTGCATTCGGGGTCCCGAGCAGTCTTGCAGACCTTATCTTTACCATTGGTGTGAAACTCAGCTGCTCTCCATAGTTCTAGGGACCAAGGCATCTTTGGTATCACCGAGTAGCGAAGCAGGCCCTATTCAATTCAGTTTTGGCCCAAATCAGGGACAGTGATTTGATCTGTTGATTCAGATCATTGTCCCTGATTCAATTTGGCCAAATCAAAATTTGAAGATTCAATGCTGATTTGGAGAATCAGCGATTCAGATATAGACACAGTTTTAAATGTTTTTTCTACATACCTTGAGGTAGCGGGCACGGCTCGTGATCACTGTAATGCTGGGGCACATGGAGCATCCCACAGGAGTGCGGGGGGGCCCTCCACATGCTTGGCAGTGAACCCAGAAGTAGACCGGAAGTACTTGCAGTCCACTCCTGGGTCTGCTGGGGAGTGCACTGCCCCCCACTCCCTGTGTGCCTCCCCAGTTCAGCGATCAGCTGCAGAGACCCCGGGTGCCCCCCCAGAACCAAGCGGTACCAATCACCAAGCCAGGGGGGTGGGGCACGGCAGACTTGACAGTGGACTGGAAGTGCTTCTGGTGTGTAAGCTGGGAAGCCTCCCACACTTCTGTGGGATGCTCCCTGTGCCTCAGCATCGCAGCGCTCGCAAGCCCCCGCTACCCAGAGGTATGTAGAAAAATCATTTAACGCTATGTGTATATCTGAACTTCCAAATCTTTCTGAATCTCTCCAAATTGATTTGAAGGGTTCCAGTTTGATTCACAGAGATTAAAGGGTCCTCTGATTCGATTCAGATTCAGCCACCAAATTGGGCCGAATCTCCGCTGAATCGAATCAGGGACCGAAGCTTCACACAGCCCTACTGAGTAGGGCTGTGATGCCAAGCATCCAGTTGGGTCCTCAGGGAGGGTTGCTCTGCCCCCCTTTTCTTCCCTCTTTCCTAGCAACAGTATGAGGTAAGTGACTCTTTTTCCCCTGTTGCTAAGGAAGCTCAACTAAGGCTATGTCTGCACTATGCAAGGCAGCACTGTGCTGAGAGACACTGTGCATGCTCCATAATCTTGAGCCAGGAGCAGAATTACTGCATTAATACAATACCCTGCAGGCCAGTCAGCTCTGCTTACCTTGGACCTGTTTGTTGTAGGAGATGATTTCTTTACATAACACAAAGTATTTATTTTTCATTTGCCAGTGGCTCTGCTCACTTCATTCAGAATGGAAATAAGGGGTTAATTAATTAAATACAGAATTTACCTCTGGGCTGAGACTGAGTAAACTGAGCAGAGATGTGTTCTCCCTCTCTCTCTTCGCTTCCCTCGCCACATCCCGCACCAGGGTCGTTATATTCTGCCCGCCATCCAGAGCATCTCGAGGCACGTTGGAGTTCAAATAGCATATACAATGCCAATTAGTAAAACTAGTGGCTGTAGCACATAGACATCAGTGGGGGATCATCCTGGAGACCTTGGGTACTAGTGGCCCCAATTCAGTACTTCAGCATGAATTCCTTAACCTCACCTGACTTACCTAAGTATCTCTGTAAATATTTAGGTGATTTAAAGTAAAAATAAGCATAGACTTCATTTTGCTGAATTGGGGCTCAAAAGCAGATGTCCATAACACTTCAGCTTAAGTTCTTCAGTTAACTGCTGGTAATAGCAAGATCTCTTCTTGACAAGGCCACCCCCTTGATGGGGACATGGTCACATGCAGGGAGCATGCCCAAGTATGAAAAGCAGCAGCTAAAAATAGGATTTTTTTTGAGGAGACTGTGAGAAACCCAATGAAAGGGGTTGGAACTAAAGTAGCTGCCTCATTATTGTGGGTGTCATCTGCAAATGCTGTAATTCTCCAAAAAATAACAATATTCATATGCAAATGAAGTAAAATGTTAATCGCATCTGTATATGTGCTTGTGTATTCAGCAATATTTGGGCCCATGTGTCACCAGTACAGGAACAGAAGGGCTTAGGTATTTGCTCAGCCAGTTTTTGGCAGACTTGGCATTATTAGCAGCTGTAACTTAGAATGTATCTACCTCTTATGATGTTTATGTGAGACTTGCCCAATACCAACTAGAGCTGGCTACAGCAGCATGTGATCCTTGTTAAAAGTAATATGTGTTGGAATCTTTTGGGATGTAGCAACTACATTAATAGAACTGAATATTTGGGCTCTGCATGATTTTGGGGGGGAGGAAGGTGTAGGATAGGTGCCAAAACAGTGTACCTGCCTTTAGGATCCTCATCCTGTCAGTGCCCTTTGTTCTCTCCCTTTCACCTGCCATATCTTGATGTAATAACTGGACAGGGGAGGTTTCCCGAAGGGGCAAGAGAGCTCTGAGAAAGGGGACTCTTGTTTGGATCATGGCTTTCCTGGCCTCATCTAACTTTTACTCTGGCTGTGTCTACTATCTCAGAGCCCATGGTTCAGGACCACAAGCTTGTCCATGCCCTTATGACCTCAGGCTCCAGGCTCTATGAGAGGGGTCAGGCTCCAGGCCTGTGGAGGGGTCTTACAGGGCTCCAGGCCCTATGAGACGCTTCCACAGGAATCTGGGGCCACGGGTCCTGTTTTCCATGTTCCATTCCTGCTTTTCAGTCCCTGGTATGCTCTGCCTGTCTCAGAAAATATGTCTTTATCTTCCATCCTCTCGAAGCAGTCTGAAATTCAGGGGGTTCCTGATAGCCCATACCTGGCTCACCGGGGAAATGAAGACCACAAAACAGAGGTGCGCTACAAGGGGAAGCGATGAACTGGCAGAGGAAGGGAGGACCAGGCATCCTCGACCCTTTCCTCTTCTAGTAACAGAGTAGGGGCCCTGTTACAGGAGGCCATAGAGCTAACATGAAAGGTAGTGAAATCAGAGACTTAGCAGCAGCTGTACAAGATGCTGCATTTCTAAAGCCTAGTGTTGACAGAAAAGAAAGAGATTGCTGGATAGGAGAAAAAACCGCCCTCTACTTAGACCATATGTAAAATTCCAGTACAATAAAAAACAGAGAGGGGGTTTTAAATAACATCTTTATTAATATGTACATTTCAAAGATATTATTTTTTGAAACATCGGGTAATATCATGCCAAAGTAAAGAAGGAACTTTTTCTGATTAGGCTATAGCTGTGCCATCAGTGAATACATCTAAAAACTGCTGTCCAGGTCAGTGCAACATCTAGTTTATTTTGTTTTAATAGAGGCTTTATTAATATTGCTAATGAGAATCACAGTTCGTCTGGCAGAGTTGAAAATGTTAATTCAGCAAGAATAACAAGAGTATGAACTGTATGATGTTTAAACTGAGCTTTTTAAAAGTGGATCTGGGATACAAGCTCCAGAATAGAGGATGACTCTCATAAATCCCTGCCTGTTCTATTATCTGGTGGTGATACATATGCTTCAAGTTTGTGTGCTTTCCTTGAACAATGTAATACTTTTAAATGGACCCAAATGTCTCATGGTGCATCAAGGGACTTTTGCAGAACAATAAATTTTGCGTCTCGTTCTGGAAGCCTGGTTCTTAAAAGGATGTGCATTTTTCAAAAGCAAATCCTTCTGAATGAGAATATTGTTAGCTACCACTGTTACAGGAAGATCTGAGTAAACTGTTCATAGCTAGGTAAGGCTTATCCAGACAAATAATTCTGCCTAAGTGTACTGTAGGATGCCAAAAAAAGTTGAGATGTAGCTAGGACTTAATTCATTTGAGTTCATATATCTCTTTCTGGTGTTTTCATATTAGCTGCAGGCTGAGTTATCATTTTTAATGTGCAGAAACAGTTATTACAATAATGTAGTCTAACTTCTGACCTAACATAGACTGAAGGATTTCTCATGGTTACTGCTTCCATTCCATAATTCCTGATTGAGATAGGTAATATCTTTTGGAAAGACATCCAGTCTCAATCTACAAAGTAAGACCCATTCCCCATACCCCTAGCTTATATTTTTCCAGGAATGAATTACTGGTATGGGGAGGGGATTTATTTTTAATATAAATGGGTGCTTGTAGACATGCTGGGAAGCTGGTCCAATGCACTATAATTGCAACATATTGTAACAGACTTAATCAAGTTTGCTGAAGTGTGCTAATTAGCACTCTCCAGCCAGTCTCCATGTCTCATGTATCAGCAACCCCACACTTCAAAATGATGGCAGGGGTGCTTAAACTAAAGCTTCTCAAATGGGCTTTAGTTCAAGAGCTCCCACCACCATTTTGAAGCACGGGGACACTGATACATGAGACACTACGGCACTTCCATTAGAGAAGCTTTCAGAGCCGCTCTTATTAAAGTGCCCCCCACACCCATCCCTGGAGCACATATACAAGTATCCAGTGTGTCTAGCTTTAGGTTCTGGCCATTGGCTCTTGTTATGCCACTTACAGACCAGGATTAAATTACTGTTTCACTTTCTCTTTGTCAAGCTAAATTGACTAAGTTTTGTATCTCCCTTCTTCTAAGGAAGAGAGAAAGCAATGAGATTTCCAGATGATCATGTGCAAACTTAGAGCATGACCCCTTGTGAAAGCACAAATTTCAATATTCTTTTAAACTAAGAGTGGATGAGGAACAAGAGTAACAAAAGCTTGGTGATGATCCGAGTTGAAATCCGTGTTTTTGTATTCAGAACAATTTTCCTCAAATACTGTTTGCCATATTAGCAGAGATTTAGCTGGCGGTTACCTTGCTTGGCAAAACACTGAAATGCCAGGCATACCCAAGTGCAGTTGAATGTTGCTATAACTACGTTGCTGTAGCTGTGAGGCAGAGTGGTCAACTGCCCATAAATTTATAGACAATCCATAAAAAGAGTAAAAATGCCTTTCTGCAAAACCTATTGAAAACATTAAAAATCAGCTTTAAAAACCTAAGCAACTATAAGCTTGATTGAAGCTCTGTCATCAGAAGAAGGATGGATACAAAACATTGATGGATAGACCAGACAGATCAGTACTACCCGGAGTGTGAAAGGGAGCACAGCACCCTGCAGGGAGCTCTGTCAGGACTTTGTGGCCCATGGAGACCTCCCTAGTCCCCTCATCCCCCAGCTGCTGCATCCATTCGCCTGCCTGTAGTACTGTGTCCTCCCATCTAGGCAACACGTCCTGTGCTACCTAGTGAGGGAAGGAACAGCTCAGCCTGTGAGGGAGGGAACAACACAGCCAGGATAGAGCTGCAGGACTGGGAGAAGCATTGGATTGGGGTCCATGCCAAGACAAGAGCAGGAGAGCTACTGGGGGTAAGACCAAAGGGTGAACTGGGTGGGTCAACATGGTGTGTGCAGTTGGGGGCAGTAGGATGTGGGAATGAGTAAGCAGCCACTGGGGTAGGGGCAACACTGTGTAAAATTACTGCTGCAGTCAAGAAGTTTTCTCAACCCAAGAATTTATTTTTTTTACTGACAATCTATAAACTTTTTACCAACAGCCAAACTTTTTCATTATGGTTGTATTAAACACTTTAATTTGAACTTTGAGCTTGTTATTGCCCTCCAAGGCTTGGCAAAAGGATTATATTTACATTATGTAAAGCTTATATTGGTAAAAAAAAATTGATTGTCAATTAAAAGTTTGCAGATTATCACTAAAAATAATTCTTGGGTTGGCAACTGTGCCATTAGGTGTATTTAATAGTTGTTGTATTACTGTTCTACAGTTTCTGTGAATTATTACACAAATTTTCTGGGACTTGTAGCTGAAAAGCAAATATTTTCTTTTTGCTATAAGATTTATATAGGATCACAGGGCAGGAATAAGAGGGTTTTTACATGACAAGCTGAAATCCCTTGGTATGCTTTTATTCTCTAATATTATTGTGGTATCACCACTGGCACACTAGGAGGTGTTATTTGGTGACTTGTTCTCCGTCACTTTGCATTTTGTATAATCCATTTTGTATAATCATTCACACCAGTGCAAAATGGTGGTGAAATGCCACTCTTAGTATTTAGCAGTGCTTTCATCCACTTTGAACTAGTGTGAATGACTGCCCCAGCTGAAAGTCAAAGGAGAATTAGTCCCTTTGTGCCAATCTATACAGAGCATTCAGAGCATTCAATGCCATTTCTATAGCAAGCCCAGATGTCACTTGTGGCTTACCTCTAGGGAAAATGGTCTATGAATCAGCTGCCTCCTCCTTCTAACCACACTGCAAGGACATGTTTCAGTGGGCATGGAGATTCCTGTAGAATCCTGTTTGGTCAACTAACTGTTGACCTATTTGGTCAACCAGATGGGGAATTGTTTCACTCAGTCATGTTGTTCTACAGGCAATGACCAAGAAAATATACAGGATTATCAAGATGTATACATTGGACCCAACTCTCTTTTCAATACTACAAGAAAGGTTGTATTGAAGAGAAAATATGATCCAATCTACAGTTTTTTTAAGAATTATTTTTTTTCAGTGCAGTTATGTTAAATATTGCTCTAGGCATAGAATAATTAGGAAAATCATAGCATAATTCAAGAAGATAAATCATTACTTCCTGTATTTTTCAAATAAGTTAACTTTTTTTTTAAATCTCTGGGGCAATATTTTATTGAGCATAAAAATTAGATGCACTTTTTCTTTGCATATTTCTATTTTTAAAACATTTAAAAAGTAAGCAGGTTCATTTTTATGTTGAATGCTCTAAAATGGAAGCTGATGTGGTTATTTTCCATTTTGGGAATACATCTGAGTATGTGCAGTGATCTGCTAGCTGCCTTTGTGAAAAATCATTTGCTCTCCCATACATCAGTGCAGACTATTTGAAGCAAGGATAGCCTTTCTGTTCTATGTTTATGCATTGTTCTGCACAGAAAGATCAGGGTCCATGGCTGGTGCTTTTAAGCGCTATAATAGTACAAATAATAAATAGCAGTAGTAATAATATTTATCCTGTGTTGGCTAATCAGAGCTAAAAGAACAAATAGAATAATTGAATCACAATTTGATTTACCTGTGAAAGCACAAGGAACCTATGTGCACATATGAACACACACATTTCTCCATGTGCCTAATTAAGACATGCAAGTATTACACTTAAAGTTAGTTGTCTGAGGGAATTTTTATTTCAAATTTTTGCTGTTAGGAAACATAGGCTGCTTGCAGACATGAAAAACAAACAAACAACACTTTACTTTAAACTTGGTGCCCTCCCATGCCTAGCCCAGCACATGTCCAGAAGAGGCAGCACATTAGTTCAGCCCAGTTTTGCAGCGTTTGTATAGATTGGGTGCTTTAGTGGGGCTTTTTTGGCACTTTTATCTAACAGAAATGCCAAAAAGTCATGCTAAAGCACCCAATCTATACAGACGCTGCAGAGATGGGTCAAACTAATGTACTGCTGCTTCCGGTAAAGTGCTTTTTTTCCCTTCATGTCTGCAAGCAGCCATAATTTATTTGAAATCTAAGTTTTCCAATGAAAAAATGTTTACTTTATTATTATATTTGTTCCCCTTTGGGAAATTAAAACTTAATTTTGTTCAAATCAGCATTTCAAAACAAACTGATTTTTATGCATTGAAATGTTGATATGAAATGCAAAAATTGTGTTTTCAATTTAAAATGTTTTCTTAAGCGTCCTTTCTTTCTATAGCATCAATTTTTTAAATCTGCTTTGAAAGTCAAATTTTATTTCACTCCACAATTTGAAATTCTTGCTAGATTCTACAAAAATGTTGCTATTTTTACTTTTCATCTAGTTTGAGGATAAAAACAGATATTAAAATGCTGATGATCTGATGAGGAATGTCTTGCACTTGAAAGCTTGTATAAGGCTATGTTTATGCAAGGGTTGGGACTGAGCATGTTTGCCAGAGCATTTGGACAAACCTAAGTAAAGCATGTACTAAAATGTTGCATAAATATGAGCATAGGCTTTGGAATGTTTGATTTATAATCTACAAGATCTGAATCTAATTTTCTACTGCCCAACAGTCTATATAGTTATATACACTTGTACATATAGACATCTCCCTCATGAGACAATAGGTTTGCACCAGGTGATACATCAACTCGCTGAACATCTGCAAGCGTAGCTGTAGAGCCTAATTCTTGAATGACGGGCCCTTCTGCAGTTATCGCATGTGAAGTTCATATCTAACAATTGTGACGTGATGCATGGTTCTTCCTGAGGTTTTTCTGTCCTCTGCATGTTGGGCTCTTCTTTCCTCAAAAACTTTCATCCCCACCCTTAATAGACTGTTCCCAAATGCATCAGTCCTCAGCAGTCTTCTTCCAGTCATTTGGCTCATGGTCATTGCCTTCATATCTCTCTTGAAAACATCTTTGAAACAGAGATAAGGATGCCCACATAGTCTTCTTCCTGTTAAGTGTTCTCCATACAAGAGATCCTTGGGTATACACCTATCGTCCACTCTCCACATATGACCAAGGTGCTGAAGTCGATGCTGACTGAGACGAGAATGGATGCTCAGAATGCCAGCATGCTCTAAGACCTCAGCATGGGCAACTTTCTTGAGTAGAATATGTGGGCCAGGATTTGCTGCTGTACAAAAGGGTGTTGATGACACAAGCATAATATGTTTTAACCTTTGTCTTAACAGTCAGTTTGTCGTTGCTCCACACTTGTTTGTTCAGCATGCTCATGAAATCTGATGCTTTACCAATATGAGTATTCACTTGTACAAACTTAAAGTAAAATGGTACCAAGTCAGAACGATAGAATTTTATCTGCATTTTGAATAGATGTTTAAGTGACCATGCATGTGGTTAAGAACAGGAGTTTCTATCTTTATAGTATGGTGGAGTGTGAGGTTTTAGCCTTGTGCTTGGAATACCAAATGGTGTATTTGCATGTTATGGACCCATCATTTAAGGATCACTAGGGCAATAATTGCTGTCTAATCCTGCTTGGATTTATAGTAGGGCAGTGATACTGAGTGCAGCTTGTTATTTTCTCTGCGTAACTGTGGCCCACACATTAGGAGAAATGGTTTCTAGAGGCTAGATTAGAGGACTGTGGAGGTGGGGAGGAGGTGGGGGGAACTGTCCTTGAAACTGCATTATACATAACAGATGTTCCAGGTAGAGAAATAGTGGTCATGCATGTCCATCAGCATTGTGTTCTGATACACTGGACTCACTGGCTGATGCTCTATATTACTCTGCAGTCATCTGTGGGAATGCAGAATGAAGTAAAACATTCACTGTCTGATTTAGTAGCATTTGACAGTTGGTGATGATAGCAGTGCTGGGGAATGGAGAATCTGCCCTAATTCTGTTTTCTCCAGTTGCCATATGATTATGATACCCAGAAGCTGTGAACTAGTGAGACCTTCATGTTGAGATCTGAGGAAATAAAACAAGTTAGAGAAGCATTGGAGAGCAGTGGTGCCATATAACAAGTCCATAAGCCACATCATTCTTTCGGCATGATCCATAGACTGATTGGGCACTCTGCAAAATGCATTGGATTGTCCATGGCATGTTGGATGTGCCACTGTTCATGGAAACTCTGTGAATTACAATGCCTTGTTACTACCTTGGCCAGATTTTACGGGTGTATTGTTATAGAAAGTGGATGATAAAAAACAGTGCTGAAAGTTTGCCCATACAAAGATTATCATTGGTAAATCACAGAATCATAGGTGGCTGAATGTGGGGGGGAGGAAGGGGTGTGCAGCTGGGTATAGAGTGGCGGCAGCATGAGCTGGTGGGTAGTGGCGGTGGCCACTGTGTGAGCTTCCCCCCACCACGTCCAGTTGGCCAGGAGGTGCCTGCGTGGCTCACAGAGGGGCGCTGCTGCCTTTGCCCCTGCACTACTCCTGGGAAGCAGCAGCAAAGAGTGGTGGGTGGCAGCGCTCCATCTCTGCCCACCCATGTGTACCCCCTAGGGCCTCCTCAGGTACCCCCAGGGGTATGCATACCCCTGCTTCACAACCCCTGTCATAGGTAAATAGGGCTAACAGGGTCCTCAGGTTGGTCCTTTAGTCCAACCCTCTTCTCAGGGTAGGGTCACTCCTGTCTAAACCATTTAATCAACAGATCTTGTCTAGACTTCTCTTAAAAGCTGCCGGTAATGGAGACTCTGCAACTACTGTAGGCACCTGCTCCTTTGCTTATCTGCCCTCATAGTAGAACAGTTCCTCCTAATATCCCACCTAATTTTCCCTTCTTGCAATTTAAGGCTGTTATTTCTTGTCTTGTCTCCCTCCTCCCTTCCTCCCCACCTCCCCCTGCTGGTGTAACCCCTGACATTTTTGACCTAGTTGCCCAGAGAAAGATTTGGTTGCTAATAAGCAAATGACATGCAGGTGGCCCTCACCATTTGCGGGGGATACATTTTCCTATTCCCTGCAAATGGCAAAATCCACAGATAAGGTACTGCATTCATGAACACAGTTTGTGTTCATGAATGCAGAGCCCCCGGCGGCTGGTGGGGGCATGGCTCTAGTGGCGGCAGTGGGAGTGCAGTAGCAGCTCCGGGAGCCCAACAGCAGCAAGCGCAGAGCTCCCGAGGAGCTCCTGTATAAAGTGCATTTAAAATGCAGGTTGCGAATATTTGAAACCGTGAATGCTGAACCCGTGAATAGTGAGGGTTTCCTGTATAAAGAAGCATTGGAAAGATAATATTGTCCCTATGCCTTTCTTCGAGTAGCCTCCTCATAGACTATCTCATTTTAAGGCTGACAAAGAGAGGAGCTCATATTGTGTTTAGATGTCTTGCACAGATCGTGGGTGGGTTTTTCAGGAGTGCCCAAGTAGCAGAACTGAGAATCGAATCCAACTCTTCCAGTTCCCATTTCAGTGCCTGACCCACTAGGCCAGGACACAGAGACCTTTCACCAGTGTTGGGAATTGATAAAGTGGTGGAATTTTCAAAAAATCATTTGGGTGTGTTTATGATACAGATGCTTGCTACTTCAAACGAGGGTTGGCCAGAGAGTATAAATGTTAACAAGATGAGTGAACAACTTTAAAAGTTAGTTCAGAATTAATTATAACACACCTTCTTTGTATTAGATAAATAGGTGAGTCACAGTGTTTCTGAATGGCTATAAAGTACCTCCAAAGAATGCCTTTCTCCATTGTTTTCCTCAAATCTCAGTCCAGTAAAAACACTTGCCACAGGTGACTCTCAACCTGATAAATGCCAACATAAAAACATAATCTGGTAGTTTCGTGCAATTGGCTTCAGTATATGTTAACATCTAGCCAAAGAGTGGCTTTGTATATAGACAAATGTAGCACCACTTTAATGATAACACTCTCATCAAACATCCTTATAGTGTGGGCACAGTTATAAATGCCTGAAAGTTAGGTACAGCTACTCCTCGCTGAACGTCGTAGTTATGATCTTGAAAAATGCGACCTTAAGTGAAACGACTTTAAGCAAATCAAATTACATCACAGTAGTTACCCACTAGCAGGCAGCAGTCAAACAACATTATAGCCGAATATTGTGTGACTTTAAATGAGTATGTTTTCTAATAGATCAGCAATGTAATAACAAAACAATGTTAACCGGGACGACGTTAAGTGGGGAGTACCTGTATTACAACCCTGAGTGTTGCATGTTCTAAGTCGTTTTGTGAATCTTGACAGTCCTTCCTTATCCACCAAAAGTTCTGCATCTATGTGTAAATGTTTTGCTGAACTGGATGCCTAAGAAATAAAGCTACGATTTATCATTGTCCCATTTCCTTTTTTATCTGGCCACAATGAAAAATAATATATATTGACTCCAAGAGTTGTGTTGTTCATGGACCATCTCAAGTCATTTTGAACCTAATCCCTGAGGGGGAAAATCTGTGGCAATGCAGCCCTAAAACCAAAGCACTGTGAATTCATCCTTTGCTCTCAACATAGGCTAGCATATAATATTGAACATATTATTTGTTAGATCCATATTTACTATCAGCTCTTTCAAAAGCCCACAGACATTTTGACGGAGAGATAAGATGTGGCTGTGTGTTATCAAGTTTACCTGCACACACTGCCCTTTGCAAAAAGAGTGATGCCATGAATTAATCATGGGATGTATTTATAGTAACAGATGCATCATTCCTGCTGGTACTGCATCAAGAAGTCTCTCTGTAAATAGACTTGGTTTTCCATTCACTATATCAATTTGAATGCTAAGTCTACTGAGATTTTTTTTTTTATAAACAAAAAGATTGCATTAAGTATTTTGGCCTAGAGAGGTTTGGATGAGGGCACCTCTGATTACAGGAGGCACCTGCACCTGCAAAACTTGGCTCCTCCAATGGATAACATGCAGAAAAATGCAAGTGCAGCTTTTGCAGGTACAGATTGCACTTGCAGAAAGGGATGTCTGTCAGAGGCCCAATGGAAAATGGCAGCCTTTGCTGCTAAAAAAACAAATTTCATTCCAAAACACAAATCTCCATTTATTTAAGAAGCATGACCTTCTACAGCAAAATGAATAGATATATCAAAACCAACAAAGTAGTCCCACTGGTAAGTCAGGGTTTGCCCCATAATGCAAGTTATGGTTTGGATTTTGTAAAGACTTATGAATATGCCTTAAAGTGGTAAAGTATCATCAATTCCGTGGTACTACTCACATGCTTGAAGTTAAGCATGTGGATAGATCTTTGATGCATGGCTTTAGCTCCAGCCTGCTATACCACCCAGTACATGGCAACACTGGATTATCTGTATTTCTTTGGAGCTGCCAGCATTGTGAATGCTGAGTGGAGCTTTGAAAACAGGCTCAATGACTTGAAAAGTCATTTCACTGTTTGTGTCTTTTTTCCTGTTCCCATCTTTTTGTCTTGAATTTGCCAAAAATTAATTTAGGCTGGTAATCAGAAGATGGCTTTTAACCAACAGGGACTGGAAAAGGGCCAATGTGGTCCCCATTTTCAAAAAGGGGAGGAAGAAGGACCCAGGTAACTTTTGGCACGTTAGTCTTACCTCAGTCCTGAAGAAGCTCTTTGAGAAAATTATCCAGGAACACACCTGCGAAAGACCAGCAAGGGAGATCATGCTTAGGGGCAACCAATATGGGTTCACTGGGGACAGGTCCTGTCATACCAACCTGGTTGCCTTCTATGAGCAGCTCACAAAATCCTTAGATGCAGGTGTCACGGTGGACATAGTCTTCTGGACTTTAGAAAGGCCTTTTACACTGTCTCTCACCCCATTCTCATTAAAAAATTAGATGACTGTGGCATCGATGCCTACACAGTCAGATGGGTCACAAATTGACTGGAGAGTTGCACCCAGAGAGTGGTGGAGGACAGGTCATTTTTGACCTGGAGGGACATAGGCAGTGGGGTCCCCAAGGGCTCAGTCTTCAGGCCCTCACTATTCAACATCTTCATCAGTGACTTGGATGAGGGGGTGAAAAGCACCTTGTTTAAATTGGTGGATGATACTAAGATATAGGGAGAGGTGGGCACGCTAGAAGGGAGAGACAGGTTACAACTAGATCTGGACAGGTTACAAGGGTGGGCAGATGAGAATAGAATGGAATTCAATACTGTTAATTGCAAGGTATTGCACTGAGGGAGAGAGAACCAGCAGCATACCTACAGGCTAGGGAACTCCCTTCTAGTCAGCACAGAGGCAGAAAAGGTTCTTGGAGTCATTATTGATTTCAAGATGAACATGGGCCGCCAATGCAAAGATGCGGTCAGTAAGGCTAACTGCACCTTGTCATGCATCCACAGATGCATCATGAGCAGGTCCAAGGAGGTGATCCTCCCCCCCCAGGCAACGTTGGTCAGGCCACAGCTGGAGTACTGCATCCAGTTCCGAGCGCTGCACTTCAGGAGGGATGTGGACAGCATTGAGAGGGTCCAGAGGAGGGCCATTCACATGGTCAGGGGGCAGCAGGGCAGGCCCTAAGAGGAGAACCTGTTTAGCCTCCACAAGAGAAGGCTGATAGGGGATCTGCTGGCTGTCTATAAACTTACCGGGGAGGACCAGCAGGAAACAGGAGAGTCCCTGTTACCCTGAGCACTACCAGGAGTAACTAAGAATAACAGCCACAAGTTGACTGAGAGTAGGTGAAGGCTAGATATCAGGAAGCACTACTTCACAGTCAAGGCAGCTAGGATCTGGAACCAACTTCCAAGGGAATTGGTGCTTGCTCCTATCCTGGGGGTCTTCAGAAGGAGGCTGGATAATCACCTAGCTGGGGTCATTTGACCCCAGCATTCTTTTCTGCCCATGGCAGGGGGTCAGACTTGATGATCTGCTCAGGTTCCTTCCAACCCTACCAACTATGAAACTATCCCAAAGGCCTCTTCCACTCCTGTGTCTTGTTTTTTTAGGATGCAACCTCTTTAAAGCTAGGTTTCAAAAAAAGCCTGAGCCTGAATTGTTTCAATCTTTTCAGGTTAGTCTAACCTGGCTAGGCTGAACCAGTTTGTAACCGTACAGACAGCCCCCCTGGACTGAAGAAATGCTGGCACATGCCTGCAGTGGCTGAGGCTAGAAGTTGGGGGGCACTAGAGAACCCTCCTTTCCCTTCCATAGTGCTTAGCTGAGGGGGGGGCATGGCCAGGCCCCAGCAGGATGCTCTGATTAGGGAGGAGTTCCCCCCCCCCCCCATCGCTGCTCCTGACCACTGCAGCAGAAGCATTTGTCAGCCCATCAAGAAAACAAAAGCCTCTCTTATTAGTTCAACTTTTTCTAAGGAAGGAATGGAGGGACATTACCAGCTACCTCGTGGTTAGCTCCAAAAAACCCTAAGTGGACACTGTCCTGTCTGTCTTTGTCCTATCTGGCTTACACAGACACCTTTCAGCATTAGCTAGCGTACCACATGGTGGCTACAGTCTGTGCTGTGGGAGAAGGGATGGGGAAATCCTTGCTTGAGCTGCGAGGGAGGGGGGGGAGGCAGGAGGAAGCCAGGCAGGCCCTGCTGTGCCTGCAGTCTCTAGTGGACCTCTAGCCAGAGAGTAGAGGGAGGGGCCAGCCCAGCTCTCTGGAGCAGAGAGGTCCACCCAGAGCTGCAAAGCATCTGGAATGGGGGTGGGGAGTCTGATTTAACTTAAACCAGGAAGGGATCTGGGACAGACGACAGACATTGCATAAACCAGTTTGACCCAAATCAGTTAAGTCTGATACTACATTCCAGCAGGTTTATCTCAAACCGGTTTCTGCCATTTTCATACTGGTTTATGTGCACTGAATGTCTGTTCTGTTACAAGTTTAAACCAGTTTCTGATAACTTAAACCAACTTATGTGTAATGTTTGTCCCTAGTCTCGGGGGATAAAATGAGTTAAGCAAAATCCATCACATACAGCCAGTGGAAAATTCTGATATTTCAACATGTTTTCCTCCTCCAAATCAGGATGACAAATTTTTGCACAATTGAAATTCCATATAAGTCAGGTAGAAGGATGAAGTATCAGAATTTGTCCATAATTTTGCTTTGATTCATGTTTATCCATAAAGTAAAAAATCCATGGCTTATACAGCCTTTTATGTATAAAGTGGAGAAGCTTGCAAATACTTGTAGATTTCCCCTGCCAATATATCACCGTGATATAGTGAGCCAGATTCTATTGTATGTATGTATTAGGCATCTTAGGGGACTTACATCCATAATTCTGATTCCACTGCACCCTGTTCAAGTCCTGAAAATCCATTATTGCGTCTCCTTTGTAACACATTGTTATCTGCCTCTTAAAACTGAATCACAAAAAGCAGCAAAGAGGAAGGGGACCCACCCACCTTTTACACTGACTGTTTTTCAAGGACTTGAGCAGGGAGGAATAAAATCACACTCACATGCCTGATAGATGGGAATGGAATTTGGTCCAGTGTAAACAAGGGGCCTGTCTACACCACCATGTCAGTGTGTTCTGGCTAGGACTTTCCCGTGTGCACTCTGCCCACCTACTTCTGCATGCATGCTCCAAACCCACAAGTACAGCCACTCAAGACATTCCAGAGTGGCCCTCTGCAGCCTCTCTTGAGACTGATCTCTGGTATGCTTGAGAGCACCTACTATGTTTAACCCTGGGGTGGCCTCACCATTGTACTTCAGGTTTGGAACCTGGGGTCCAGAATAAGGGGAAGTAGGATGAGCTTTGGGCTGTCCTGGGTGGTGGCACACAATAACCTACCTACCCAGAGAGGACTCTATACTGTATTGACAGCAGTCAGTGGAATATATGCTTTTGAGTTTGAAAGGATTAAGAGCAGACTTACAAGGACTAACTGCAGCCCATATTCAAATGAATACCAGTTACTTTCTCAAGCACATATGTTAATTGCAGCATGAATACTCTCATGGGTAGGGATGTGCAAGAGCTACTTCATGTTTGGGTTATCAGACACAAAAAGTAGCTATGAATCTCTTGGAAAAGGCAGAACAGCGGTGTGAGTCAAAAGCAGCAGAAGATAACTAGAGCACAGTTTCTCTTGCTTCCAGGAGGTAGGTTTATCTCACTCCTGGGAGAGCTGTTACATGGGCTCACTTATGCGTTCTTTACTTGGTACTTGGGGAGAACTGTCCTCACTCTGTTAGGCTCACAGGGAGCAGTTTTTAAAGGTATAACTATTGTGATGGGGACTTTTGTCAAAGAAACTCTAACACTGCAGGTTTTTCCATTTCACGCTTCTCAGCTAGCTAGGCTTGTGCATTCTGGACCTGTGCCTGGAGGCACCGCATGCTTCAGATCTTCAACTACCAAGAGCAGAGGGAGTTCAGGAGTGGGATTTTAAAGATATTTATCCCTCATCTGTTCTCATGAAACCGTAACCATTGTTGTTCTTATGGGGTAACTCGTTAACCTACCCGCATGAACAAAATGGAACTGGCGACAGCAGTATAAATGTACCAAAAACTATTTATTAAACTAACAGATTGTTTGAAAGAGTATTTATGATTATTTGAACTGAAAATAGTATTTAACTAGAACTATGAACAAAATTTAAACTTTTTTTAGTTTCAAAATGTGAACAAACAATTTGCTAAGTCTGCAGTTCACACTGTTTTCAAACTAACAGTTACTTCCAAAAACATTTCCTAACTGTTTTAACTAAATATTGTAGTCTTCACAAAACAGCAGTGACGTACTGTGGTGCACACAAGCAAATCACTTACAATCTTCATCTTGTTTTCAGGTTTTGCAGTCATCTGTCCTTTTAAAGTTAGATTCTGACTTGTCACAACCTGTCTAGGTGGGTTGGAGCAGAATCTTGCTCTTGCGCTATCTCCAGATTAGAACAGGAATGGAGACCTGAGTGGTGTGCTTCACTCCTCATTCCTGGCAGTGGAGAATGGGTTAATTTGCTGGTGGCCTATACAAACACAAATTATGGTATCTTTTTGCGGTGGTTTCCTTAGAATGGGGGAGGAACACATTCTTGGCCCTGCCCATCCCCTCACTACTCTCATTGGAAAAGGTACAGAGAAAGGCAAACAAAATGATGGGGGCATAGAGAAGTTGCATACCAGGAGAGACTAAAAAGGCTAGTACTCTTCAGTTCGGAATGAGAAGACTGAAGGGGGATATGATAGAGGTCTATAAAATCATGAAGGGTGTGGACAAAGCAGACAGGCAGTTGTTATTTGCTGTGTCCCAGAATATTAGGATTAGGGGATGCCCATTGCAATTAGTAGGTGACAAGTTTAAAACTAACAGAAGAAAGTACCTTTTTTACAGCGTGTAGTTATCATGGGATTCATTGTCACAGGACGTGTAGATAGCATAGCTAAGTTGAAAAAGGGACTAGGCAGATTCATGGATGAAGAACTGGTAATAGCCATTGAGCACAACAGTAGGAGATGTTTCCTCTGGCATCTCTAGACCAACAATGGTGGATACCAGGGAGGGTAATGAATAGGGATAGATCACTATGGATGTATCCAGTTCACTGCTCTCCCTTTAAAGCATTTATCTGAGATAGGCCTTTTGATATGCCATACTGTGACATGGCCCACGAACTAGAGCTACAAGTCCCCATTGGTGATGGGGGCAATTAAGGGCATATCACTGATTACCTGAGGCAAGAAAAGAACAAAATAGAGATGGGAGTGAAGGTTATGGGTTAAAAATGAGTGAACCAAGGAGGGGCAATGAGCAGAGTATACCAGACAGTGACCACTGGCCCGTGAACGAGTCCAAGGAGCCAGTGGACACTGCCCAGTGAAACTCTGCCTGGAGACATGAATGAAGAAGGGACAGGAAAGTGGCCCCAGAGTCCCCAGTGTCCTCTTGAACAGAGCCTCCTTCCTGGACAGATAGATGGCAAGCTTGTCTAGGGTTGGGAGGAGGCTGAGCAGGAAATCCTGGGATTAGGTGGGGATGCATATGGGGAGTGCATAAATGAAAAGGTGTGGGGAGAACTGCAGTCAGAACCTCAGGAGGAGATTCTGAGGAGGTGGTGAAGGGGCTGCAGCCTGGCATGCTCCAGGTAGGCATGGGCTAGGGCCTCCTTTTGCTTGCAGAAGAGGCAGGTGTCAGGGTTGTCCATAAACCATGCCAGATACATGACTATGGCGATGACTCTGTGGTGGAACACCAATTGAGGTGCCCAGTGGCTTACAGGATTAGGCTGGAGTATATGCTTATCCACTGGGGACCCTCATCTTTGCTGAGGATGTCCTGCTACTTGGTGTCGGGGTGGAATGTGAGGATGGGGTGGTGGACCACCTAAGACAGGATATAGGGTTATATAGACCATTGATCTGACCCAGTATGGCACTTCTTATGTTCTTGTGGTCTTTATCACTGCTAGCAACCTGGGCACACATCACTTGCTTCCACCCATGAACCTGCAGAAAAGATTGAGGCAGCTGGAATAGGTGTGGAAGTGGAGGGGTGGGAGGAAGAAATCAACCTACCTATGCAGCTATGTAGGCTAGGACCTGGGTTTTTTGTGACAGGCATTTCCCATCTAGCTAGACTGTGGTGTGAAATGCACAACGTGGATATGTAGTACATACTGGTGGTTTGATTTTGTTCTGCCAAAGTACCAATAGGCTGAACCCAGGTCTTGTCACATCTGGGTAGCCATGCCTGGACCTTGTCATCGGCAGCTGCTCTAAGGGGTGCAAAGGTGATACCTCAGGTTATGAAGTATCTGCTAGAAATGGAGTACTTGTCATTCTTGTTGCCGTGGCAACATTTACTTCTGTATTCAGTATCATCCCAGCAGCTTGTGGAGCATAATTTGATGCAGGGTGCCAGCAGTGTGAAATAGAAAATAGCATTATCTGAGTAATGATTGGTCCCCCTGCAATCAAAGCTACAAAGCCCTAGGTCCCTGTGAAAGGTGAACAAGAAGAAAGTGGTCTAGAAGAGAGAAACACTAGCTGGCCAAGGAGAGCAGAGATTTCCAAAAATAACCTGCCCACCAGTCAAGCTACAGATGTGTCACTATTTGTCAGGAGACCAGGCCATCTGCTACAGTGTTTCCCTGGAAACTCCCTGCTTTCCCCATCCCCCACTCCACTCGGCAGCCTTCGCTCTCAGAGAGGGCGAGTGCCCTCCCCTGCACAAACCGAGGAAGTGAAGGGAGAGACTCTTCCCGTGATGTCACTGGCTCGGGAATCCCTGAAAGAAAAATTAGCCCCAGCACCTGGCAGTTGTCGGAAAGAGACAACTGCCTGTGTCTGCAAAGAATTCCAGAGAGAGGTGGAGGTGCCACAGCCTACAAAGTGTTTTCTCCTAGAAACGGCTTTCTAGGAAGGAAAAGCAAAATAATCCAGCTGCCTGTTAAAGCCGGGTAGCCAGCAGCAGCAGGAGCAGCTCTGCAGTAGATAACTGCAGGGAGCTGTCCTTAATCCACTTGCTGTCTGAGCACCACCCCAGGCATAATGAGAAAGGGCATATTTCTTAGCTGGTCAGGGTCCAATTCTGCTGACTGTACCCACACAGAGTAGCTTTCTGCCTCTCTGAATCTCTCTAATAAAATCCCTAGGCTACTTCTCATGTTGAGTTCCAGTTCAGCTTAAAGACGGCTGTAACACAAGTAAAGGTCATGTAGATTGGACATTATCATTTGTTTAAAATATTTTCAGTCTCGTATGAAAAGTGTCAAGAAAAACTTTTTTTTTAAACTACCCAATCTGTGATTTTGTGATTTTCACAGAAACTGTGATAAACTTGTGTCTTCTTATCCTTAAGAACCTACTTAAAATGCACGGAGGGGAAGACTGCCATTTTCAGTCTTCGTGGCAATTTCTCCCCACCCTCTACCCCCCAATTGTCTGAGGGGCCCCAGTAGCCCTGCTCCTCATGCCCTTCATGCAGCCTCACCCCTAGCTGCTGATTGGCCAATGGGGGCAGGCCCAGACAAAGGACAGACATCTTGGCCAATCAGCAGCGGAGGGAGGAGGAGGCAGCTGCCATCTTTGCTATTCCCTTTCATGTCCCCTTCCCTCACTGGCAGACTGCATGCCTGGGCCACAGCAGCTGCTGGTTCCCATTGAGGAGCAAGCATTTTATTTTTTGTAAGTTTTTTCCTATCAATTCTTTGCAAAATAGTGGGGAACACCATTTTTCACAGTGATGATGGAAACTACCTTTTATCACAGTTTCTGTGAAAATCACAAAATCACGGATTGGGTAGATCCCTATTTAAACTTCATTATGATGGTTAGAGGGTCTGAGTGTTTGGATATAAAATGCATATGGTCTGTATGTGTGTCCATGTTATGATCTCCTGAAACGTTACATTTTTCTCAAAGCCTTTGTTCCTGGATATATGCACTTCTGACTCTCCTGTCTGTCTTTCTTTCCTTCTTTCTTTCTTGGCCAGCTGATTATGAATGTGTGACCATGACTTATGTAAATAGAAACAGAGAAGTTTTCATATTTTTGATTCTGGTGCAGTGTTTCCTCTCCTCTCCAGCCTTTTGTGGGGTTATGTAATTTTTTTTCTTTACTTTTGTACACTGAAGGTCTAAAAGGTCTTTCTTTGTTTCTAGCTCTTATGGCTGTAGAGAAAAATTGATAAAAGTTCAATAGACAAACACAGAAAGCTCCAAATGTACTAGTCCTTACATACTCTGTGATTTTTAAGCCAATTACATGACAGGGGGAGGAGTTAACTTTTGTTCTTTTTGAACAATTGGGAGTAATTCAGTATTGTTGTCCAATGAAGATTATATTAATGCTGGGTCAGAGAAGCAGGTCCTTGTGGCACAGGTTCATGGCCTACATCTGTGCACATTGGCAGTCAGTAAGCACTAGTGAGATGTCCCTTTGGATGCGTGTAGAATGCAAGGTGAAGAGGGTAGGCAGGTCACCACAAATATGGTGCATGCTGGTTATTTGCAACTTGCTCAACATTCTTTCTGATAGGAAGAAAATAATCAGGAAAACTGTTCTCTGAAAACCAAAGACATTCCAAAGGTCACGAGCATAATATCTTACATTGAATGGTAGATGCTATCAAGAGCCAGGGCAGTAGGAAGGCTAAATTGCTTCCAGCTGGCCCTGGTTACCTGAGTGGGTCTGATTTGCCAGTGGCCAAACTACCCCCGGTTGATGATCCCAGTTGCCTGCGTGGATATGGCTGCCTGCTTATATGCATCAGCTCTTTCAAATACCTAGCAGGCTACACAATAAGATAGATATCTCCCTCTCTGGCCCTGAGCTTCTGATCACTTAAGCAGCAAGGGTTCCTGTCTGTTGGACCTTCTGGCAGGATGGCAGGTAGGCTCTGAGCCTAGATCATCAGTAGTGGTGGCTGCAGCTGCAGTGGTGGAGGAGGCAGCAAGTATGGCTGTGTTAGTGGTGGTGATAAAGGGGACTCTTTGTGCCCTCCCTGTCAGAGGAGAGACAGTGGCAGAGAAGAGGGATGGTGATGGATAGACCTACTGGATCAATGATGCCTGGTTGCAGGGATTAGTGAAGAGTACAATTTTGCTGTGATATTGGGAGATTGGAAATGATATATCTGGAATTCAGGCATTCTACTTTAGAAAGTACTAAGGGTCTGGTTTGAGTTTCAGGAGCCCAGAAAAGTACTAGAAGTTTCTAGAAGGTTTTCAAGAAGTTGTGGATGAGCCAAAACTGCAACACTTTTGTTTTTAATGTGGATCAGAATAATAGAGAGAATTGTAGTCATTAAAATGTATTCAGATGAAGTAGTTGAAATGGACTTGTGAACATGGATTAAAAGGCACTGCAAGGAGATAAGAGAAATTTGCCAAGTAAAAGATTGTGACAAGATAGAGATGGATACCAAGCAGGGTTACCAACCTAAGCAGGGTTACCAATCCAAGAATTTTTTTTGACTGAGTCTGAAAAGTTTTTACTGCTACTAAACTTTTTTACTGACATATGTTTTTACTGCTATGTTTTACATAATGTAAATGTAACTCTTCTGCTAGGTTCTACCCTGTTGCCAGGCCTCATTTAGAAGGGTTGGGTTAAAATTCAGGGGTTTTAACAGCAACCATAGTATTTAAAAAAAAAAAAATGGTGATTATCAGTAAAAGGTTTGCAGTTAAAAAAAAAATTCTTGGTTTGGCAAACCTGTTTGACTGTAGCAGTAGTTTTACACCATGCTGCCCAAGGGGTTCCCTACTTATCCTCAAACCCCGATATCCCTGACTGCAACATACTGCCCCCCCCCGCCCCACCTGACCTCTGCAGGCTTCACATCTTTTGTCCTCACATGAACCCCCAAAGAAGCCTACCTGCAACCCAGGTAGTAGTTATAGGCAGCTTATAGGACTCAGCAGCAGCACATACTTAAAAGAGAGGAGCCTAAACAGCCCTGTTGAGTGCTCCCTGAAGGGTGCTTCCCTTTTACTCAGATACCAGATGGCACTGCTGTGCTTTATCTATGCTTCAACACTACATGGGCACCTGTAAACCTGTTGGACATCTGCTCCAACGCATGCTAATTAGCATGCATTGCAGCGTATTTGATTAATCCAGCAGTCTCCATGTCACGTGTATTCAGCATCTGCACACTTCAAAACGTTGGTGGGAGTGCTTTAACTTCAGCTTGTTGAATGAGCTTTAGTTAAAATGCCCCCAGTGCCATTTTGAAGCATAGGATGCTGAATACACATGACATTGCAGGTGCTTTAATTCAAGCGGTTCTCAGAGCTCCCACCCTTCCTTCCCAGGGCACACGTAAGGACACCCATAGTCTAAACGCTTTCCCACCACAGGGCTTCAGCTGCTTAGAATTTTTACAGATGACTTAACTTTTTTTATGGATTTTAAGGACAGGCATTTTTAGCCTCTTTTTACTGACAGTCTGTAACTTACCAATAGTTGGCAACCCTGGGCCCAAGTCCTCCTGACAGCAGAACCTCAAATCCAGAGGGAGTCTACTACCTTCCCCTGGAGATAGCAATTGATGCTAATTGCATTTTGATATACTGTTATGGAATGCCCTAACTGTGTCAAAATGCAGGTTAAGATAGCTAGCAGCAACCTTCACTTGGACTGTTTGTTCAGTACACAGGTAGGTGGAGCACAGTGTATAGGAATGCTAAGAGTTGTGCTAATGTAATCTT
This sequence comes from Crocodylus siamensis, assembly GCF_052110815.1. NCBI lineage: Eukaryota > Metazoa > Chordata > Crocodylia > Crocodylidae > Crocodylus > Crocodylus siamensis. Next base: position 107,756,182 of record NC_143397.1, read on the forward strand.
TGTGGAGAGAAAGGGTGAATCTTTAGGATGCTCCTGAAATTGTTCACTAATGCTATAAGCAGGAAAAGTGGTGGAAGAACCAAAGGAAAGGAAAGAGGCCAGATCTCAAAAGACTGAGTCAGAAACATCAACTCAAGATTCCTGGGGAGATCTCCTAAAGCAGTGGTTTTCAAACTTCAAGTCAGAGAACACTTTCATATCACTTCTTCTACCATAGAACTCATACCCCCTGGCTCCATGGGCTGTGAGCTGATGCAGACCCAGGTGACCCAGCTTGACAATGGCCTTGCACTGCATCCTGGCCCACTCCACCATACGCCCAGCCTCTTTGCTGGAACCTTTGATGATTGATCATGGAACCCCAGGGCTCTATGGAACACAGTGTGAAAACCATTGGAGAAAAGGGCACGTGGAATAGGATTAAGAAGGAAAGGATACAGGAGGAAGAAAAAGAGTAGGAGAAGAGGAGGAACAATCAGGGGAAGAAGGAGGAATGGAATGGTGAACCATAAGTTTGAAAAAGAAATAAAGAGCAGGACAAGAACAACAGGAAGCAAGGATGAGATCGTAGAAAATTAGGGTTAGAAGTGACCTCAGGAGGTCATGTAGTCCGTCCCTCTGCTCAAAGCAGGAGCATCTCCAACTAGATCATCCCAGCCAAAGCTTTCTCTAGCTGGGTCTTAAAAACCTCCAAGGTTGAAGATTCCACCACCTCTCTAGGTAACCTGTTCCAGTGTTTTCCTACCCTCCTCGTAAGAAAGATGAGCAAAAGATGGAGGTGGGCAAAGGAGATAACTCCTGTCTAGCTGAGTCACACTTTAAGGCTTGGACAGGATGGAGGATGAGGTCCAGGAAACAGACCTATAGGAACACTCTCTCCAGGATTTCGTACAGACTATACAAGGAAAAGCAGGAGGGAGGGAAAGGAAAGCAAAGGACAGGACAGGAAAAAAAAGTAGAAGAGGGAAGTGATGCTTCTTACTTCTTTGGTTGATTAAACTTCTTTGGCATTATAATAGTGTTTATTAATGCTCAAAACATTTTAAATAAAGCACAATAGACAGTAATAGGAGACTTGCTGGTATGGCTGCAGGCAAACATTGTCTCCCTACAAGAATGTGGGATTCCTTATGATGAGACTATAATGTAATGCCAAAGCAGTTGACCAAGCAGGTCATCCCTGTGGTCAAGGTCAAATGAGAACAATCATCAGCTCCTGGCATAGCTCAGACATTTTTGTAATACAGACATTTTTGTGATCCTAAGCATAGATGGCATAGTCAATGAGGTGCCAATGCTTAGATCATGGGTGTTGCCATGAAGTCTTGTGCCTGTTTTTCTGGCAGAACAGGGTGTTGGTGATGATGAGGTGTTGGTTCCATGCATTTGGTCAAGAGGAGGATGCCACTGGAGTTGATCTTTGCTACTCCTTCCTTGCCAATGGTTCCGTTCCAGAGGTTAGAGTCCCTTTTGACTCTGGCATTACAATCACCATGAAAAATAAGCCTGTCTCTGTCCAGAATGTCAGAAAGGATGTGGTCAAGGTTGGCATAGAATTCCTTCAAGGTTGGCTACTCAGCAGTTCAAGACAGAGTATCATGAGGTGCGCACTTATTTTGATGGAGAACTCATTGAGTTTATGAGTTCATTCCTAATGGCAAAACCAACTCCATGAAATCAGAGTACTCCTTCCTGTTTACCCTTCCAGAAAAAGGTGTAGCTGCCTTCATGTTCTTTGAGCTGCCCATCTCCTACTTGCCGGATCTTGCTCAGTGCAGCTACATCAATGTGTCACTTGAGTTCTCGGGCCACAATTGCAGTGTGGTGCTCTGGGCATTCACTGTTAGAGTTGTCCATGAGGGTCCTAATGTTCCAGGTTCTGAAAATGATGGTGTGTCATCATTGGTATTTTCAACCTCAGTAAAGGTGATCCCACTGGATGCAGTAATCCAGTCAGGAAGAAATACAGAATACTATATTAGGCTGTGTTTAGGGCACATTTTTTAGCCCCCTACCTATGTGGAGCTTCCAGACTTCACAATCCTATTCTCATCACCATTAACTGGATGCCAAAGTGCTTGAGAAATGGAGTGGAAAAGCTGTTTTCATGAAAGTTGCCTGTGTTTGACTTCTTTTATCATGGAGAAGCTGCTGCACATCAGTTTCCACACAGCTCTTGACCGAACAGGACCTGGATCCAGTGGCAAGGAGACTAAGACAAGTGGGGATCTCATTCTGCTGCAGCCTAAATCCACCTTTGCAGCCATTGAGATCCTAACATCATCTTCTGCCGGCTCTGCTATGGAGGACTTGTAGACCCATGGCTAAGGGCTGGGCAGGTTTATTACAGTGTCAACCTGACTCACCATGTCACAGCACTGTCAAAGGATATATGTGGCTTTTCAGGATGGAAACCATTGATATCTGCTGTTCTCACCATGTTCTGATGTTGCTGCCGCCACTTGGTCCTGGGAAGATAAGGGAAAGTACATGAAGGAAGGACCATAGTGTCATCGTGAAGGACAGTTCCCTGGGAAAGATGCTCGAGCCAGAGACGGATTAAGGTGTATTGCCCTGAATGTATTAAGGTGTTTGCCCTGAGCCAACACAAAATTGGTGGTCCCCTCGCCCAATGGGAGCTAGGCTGTAGGTGCTGGCAGGCAAGGCTGGGTGGATCCCACCAGGCTGGGGCTGGGGCTGGGGCTGGGGCTGTGCCAGAGAAGAGAGAGAACAGTTACCTATTTTGTGACCTGTTTTATGTAAAATAAGTGTAGATCAAAGAGCAGCATCTGATTCAACAGATTTCAGCTGTGGATCAATCAACTAGAGAGGCTGTAGTCCTTAGGGTCCTGCCAAGGAAATCAAATATAGACAAGCAGAGGTTTGGGAAGATCACAGAATGCTTTAAAATTAGCATTGTGGAAAACAAAACTTGCTTGCTTTTGAATGTTTGGATTTAGAAACAAGAAACTGTTTTAAAATTAGATGCATGAATTAAGATTATTCTTCAAAAGAGAGAGACAAATGAGAAGATGGAGCAACAGAAACCTGGAAAAAATACAAGTGGCTTTCCTTGACTGAAGGTAAAAAAGTTTGAGAACTTCATTAAAAAGGGATAGATAACTGGGACATAGGTATATTGATGGCTTTGTGTAAGTTGGAGGTTTTTTGTTTTCACTGAAAGCTGTTTTAAATTTGGGGTCAAAGACCTATCTATTGTATTGTACTGTTCTGGGAGGTGGCAGTTACAAAGTAAGCTTCGGAGGGGTGGCAATAAGAAAATGGTATTACTTTTTTTTTACAAGTTACAGGCAGGACCCTGATGGCGCTGTGCATGTAGTAGACACGCCTACACCAATATGTTAATTGCATTGGTTTAAAATGTTCTGACCCCTGCAAGAGTGTCAAACTAACTCCAGGCCCCAGGCTAGATCTGGACTACAGGGGCTCCTCCTGACCTGGACCTGTGAAGTCAGTAGCAACTGCCCTGGGTCTAGGTCCAGGGCCAGCAGTATGGGTGCACATTCAGGCAGTGACGCGGGCTGGGGATTGAGTAGTAGTGCAGGTCCAGGCGTGCACAAGAGCACACGTTGGGGATCAGGTGGCAGTATGGGTCCAAGAGCAGGCAGGAGCCTGAGTCAGGGAGCAGGCAGCAGTGGGGCAAATGAAGGCAGTATCTGCACAATGTCCACTGAGGTGAAGGGACCCCAAATTTTGCAATAGGCTACACTCTACTGGCCATGTCCCCCAACGTCCGGTAACCTGTTGGACTACCAGCCAGCCAGTTGGAAGAGTTCCAGCCCATCGACAGTATGTTGGACACCCCTTAAATAAGGGCTGTTAATTGTGTGGGAAAAGAGGGAAATGAGAGAGAGGAAATAATGGAAAGATACTGTTTGTTTTGGGGTGTGCTTTGCTCTTCTAAATTTGTGTTAATAAATATTGTTACGACATGTTTATATTATTCTTGTTTTAGATGTTTCTTTTTGTTTGCTTGTTTTTCATTAACGGAAAGCATGGTTTTGATACTTTTTCTATTAAAAAAAAATCCTTGGACTTCTGATGCCTTGTCGCTGGTTCCCTGGGCCCTGCCTATTTGTTGTAAGTGACCTAGTCTTGCTTGTTGGTTCCTTAGGTCTTGCTTAGTAGCTTTCTGGCTTCGTTTTTGTTCCTGATTTCTGCCTGTTAATTCCCGGTTCCTTCCTGCTGACTTCTGGTTCCAGACCTGTTCACAGACACTTTTGCTCCAAACTGCTTTGTCAGATCCTTGAACCCCTATCCAGTGCTCCTGCCTCCAATCCAGAACCCCTTCTTCTGACACCTGGCTTGTGGTTCTGCTTGGCGATTGCCAGCTCCTGGTCCCATACACTTATAGCTGCTACCTATCCAAGAACTGCTGGCTAGCGTTTCCCATCTGGATCCTGGCCTCCTGTCCCTGACTCCCCCACCCTGGCTCACGGTTCTGCCCAGGTTTACTGCCTGTGTCCCAGTATCTTCAGCCTCCTAACCTGCTTGCTTCTTATCCCTTGACTCTAGCTGGGACTTGAGCTCCCTGACCTTGTCTGTTTTTGCACCCCACTTTGGTCCCTCTGGGGTCAAGCCTGCATCCCAGTTGTACTAACAGGAATAGTACTGCAGCTCTTTGGGAATCCTAAAAGGTACCAGTGGGGGCTCTTATAATACATGGAACTTGCATCATGAAAAAAGCTACTGTACTAGTCTAACTGGACTAGTCCAACTGGATACAGAATTCCCACAAACAGTAATATTTGCCTGTTTGTTGCATGTAATATGCTTCTTCCCTTCTAGATGGTTTTTAAATTCATTCATTCAAACATATGTGTGCTGACCTGACTTTCTCATGTTGTGTGAGTGGAGAATGTATTGTTTGTAGCTATGCAATGCTTGGATTTCAGTGGCTACAAAATGACTTGTTACACTTGAGTGGCAGATACCAGAATTCAGCATAACCCTGTAGACACAACTGGCCAATTGTTCTGCAGTTTCATCTCTGGCTTCAGGGAAACAACTGTTCAGTTTGTACATAGAGCAGAAAGGAAAGGAAGTACGGATTTATGGAGCACTCTGCATACTTTTAGCAGTGGGATTACATACCGAGTGCATAAAATAACGGCATGAAATCGATTAACCTGCCTGGCATTTCCTTTTCATAACTCCAAGATTTTCATATATATTTAAAAGATCCTTGGCTTTTTCATCGCCGTCCAGTTAGTGGGGGGAAGGGAAGGGGAGTTTCACGTGGGTGTTGAGTGTTTTGCATTCTCGCTTCCATTGGATGGTCAGATGATTCTGTGACTTTCACTATCATTGTCTATCGGTAGGGTCAAAAGATCCAGCATCTTAAATGCAATACCCTTAGCAGAGAATTGTTGAAGCAAGAGTATATGGCAAGCAAAATCTTTCCCCAGCTATTAACCAGCCACGGGCAGAGACTGGAACTTTCCATTCAGGAAAGAAGAGGAGGAAGTGTTGTGCTGTGCGTAAAAGAGTTGTATGGCTGCTCAGGGCTCCAGTAAGAAACTGGAGATAGGCCTGTTGAAAGTCTCTGGATTAGTGTCACAGGGGAGAGCAAGGGTGATGTAGTGCAGATTGAGGCCCCAGCAGTGAGGGAGGGAGTGGGGGCAGAGGCAGAGGTGAATGGGATCCCAGCTGGGCTGGTTGGTGGGACAATCGGAGCCTGGGCAGCTCGTCCAGGGGTGCAGGGGGGCTCCCATCACTGTGCACACCCCAGTGGAGGCCTGGCTGGCATGTGCCCACTGATCTGTATGCAGGGCAGAGGCGGCTGCTGTTTCATGCTGGGCTCTGTGCTGTGCTACAGCTGCCCTGAAAGCAGCACAGCGCCATGTGCCTGCCACTGCTGGGCTGCACCATGCCACCTGCCCGCCCAGTAGCAGAAAGTACATAGAATCACGTGACTCTGGAGGCAGCTGGGCACATATCCCAGTACGTGGCAGCAGCCCGCCCCTACCCCGCACACAGATGAGTGGGGAACGTGCCCCCCGGGCCTCTGCCAAAGCGTGCATAACAGCAGGAACCCAACAGCAGGAACCCTCCCCACCCCACCTCGGATGAGCCACTCAGGCTCTGATTCTCCCACCAGCTGCCTTGGCCAGGGCCCTACTCCCTCCCTTACTTTCTGCCTTAATCTGTCTGTCCCCCGCCCCCCCCCCCCCCAATGGCCCTTTCCCCTCTCCCCGCTCTTTCCCTCAGACTTACCTGCTGGACAGAGCCCCCCCAAATCATTTTTTCTCCCTCCACCTATGGGTGTCTCCTGCCACTGCATGCACTCCTAGGCAAGCATCAAGAGGCGTGTGCCCCACAGATCTGTGCATGGGGCAAAGGCAGGTTGCCATTGCGGACTTTGCCCCGGGCACCAAACTTCCTTGCTGTGGCACTGATTGGAGTTGCAGCTAGGGTGAAGGTTAACAAGAAGGGTTTCTACAAGTATGTTAGCAACAAGAAGAAGGTCAGGGAAAGTGTGAGTCCCTTACTGAATGCAAGAGGCAACCTAGGGATGGGTGATGAAGAAAACGCTGAATCACTCAATGCACTTTTTACCTCAGTCTTTACAGGCAAGGTCAACTCCTGGACTACTGCACCAGGCAGCACAGTTTGGGGAGAAGGGGAACAGCCCTCAGTGGTGAAAGAACTGGTTAGGGACTATTTAGAAAAGCTGGACATATACAAGTCCGTGGGGCTGGGTGCAACACATCCGAGGTTGCTGAGGGAGTTGGCGGATGTGATTGCAGAGCCACTAGCCATTATCTTAGAAAACTCATGGCGACTGGGGGAGGTTCCAGATGATTGGAAAAAGGCAAATACGGTGCCCATCTTTGAGAAAGGGAAGAAGGAGGGTCCAGAGAACTATGGACCAATCAGCCTCGCCTCAGTCCCTGGAAAAATAAAGGAGGAGGTCCTCACAGAATCCATTTTTAAGCACTTGGAGGATAGTCAGCCTGGATTCACCAAGGGCAATTCATACCTGACCAACTGATTGCTTTCTATGATGACATAACTGGCTCTGTGGATGTGGGGAAAGCAGTGGATGTGATATACCTTGGCTTTAGCAAGTCTTTTGATATGGTCTCGCACAGCATTCTTGCAAGCAAGCCGAGGAAGTATGGGTTGGATAAGTAGACTGGAAGGCAGACAGGAAGCTGGCTGGATCTTTGGGCTGAATGGGTAGCGATTAATGGCTCGAGGTCTAGTAGGCAGCTGGTATGCAGTGGAGTGCTCTAGTTGTCAGTCCTAGGGCCAGTTTTATTCAATATTTTCATCGATGACCTAGAAGATGGGATGGATTGCACCCTCAGCAAGTTTCAGGATGACACCAAGCTGTGGAGAGTAGTAGATATATGCTAGAGGGTAGGGCTAGGATTTAGAGTGACTTAAACAAATTGGGTGCTAAGTTCCCTTCTATTCTGTATGGGTGAGGCTGCACCTGGAGTACTGTATCCAGTTTTGGGCCCCCCACTACAGAATGGATGTGGACAAGTTGGAGAGAGCCCAGTGAATGACAATGAAAATGGTTGGGGGGCTGGGGCACATAACTTCTGAGGAGAGGCTGAGGGAACTGGTCTTATTTAGTCTGCAGAAGAGAAGACTGAGGGGGAATTTAATAGCAGGCTTTAACCACCTGAAAGGTGGTTCCAAAGAGGATGGAGCTGGACTGTTCTCAGTGGTGGCAGATGACAGAACAAGGAGCAGTGGTCTCAATTTGCAGCAAAGGAAGTTTAGGTTGGATATTAGGAAAAACTTTCTCACTAGGAGGATGGTGAAGCACTGAAATGGGTTATCTAAGAGGTGGTGGAATCTTCATTCTTGGAGGTTTTTAAGGGCTGGCTCGACAGGCTGAGATCATCTAGTTGGAGATTGTCCTGCTTTGAGTGTATACACGAGACATTTACTGTGCAGTTGACTAATTAACTGAAAAGTAAACATCCTGGCATCTACACGTTCACCCCTATTAGGCTGAAGTAGATTAATTTATTCTGCAGTATTTACAAGTACTATACTGCTGCAGAGTAAAATACACCACAGGACTGCAGTTGTAGACACTGGAGGGGCTGGCTGGGGCAAAAGGATGATTCAGTGCGAGGGTTGCCTTCTGGCTAGCCCCATGCTGAAGTTCCCTCTTGCCCCAGGCAGCCCCTCAGCAGAACATTGAACTGGTGGGAGCAGCCTCAAGCTGGCAGGCTGACCCCTGGGGCATCTGCCAGCTGGGGCTACTCCACCCCAGTTCCACATGCTGCACCTGAACAAGCTGTGAAGCTAATTTTACTCTGGAGTTAATTTCTCCTGGGTGCACCGGGAAGCAATTAACCTGGAGCAATAAGCTCTGCAATTTATTCAGTAATTGCATGGATAGATGCACCCAAGAAGTACCATCTAAGACAGCCTCCTGGTCCAAAGCAGAACACAGCATGTATGCCAGATGCCTTGTTAGAGCAGAAGCAGGAGATAGAGGGAATATGATGGATGGCAAGGCACCAGTCATATGAGCTAGGATTGTGCCCCAGGTGGCTTCTCCACCCACTGCATACCAGAACTGAAAATTCTGCCAGCTTTTAAATTCACCTCTCCTGTGAAGAAAGCATATTAAATCAACATTAGCTGTCCATTTGCTCTGAGGTCTTGTCATTGATCTGCAAAACCATTAATGGCAAAGGGCCTATGAAGTCTCACTAACCACCTCTTCTTCCAGAACCTCCCCTGGCAGCTGAGAATATTTAGCACACGAGGGTTACAGGTGCTCTGGGAACCAGCTGTTGAGTTTAAAGGCCCCTCTGTCAGGCGCTCAAGAAATTTTACTCTCCAATTCTGAAGGTCACTTTACAAGCTACACCTCCTAGCCAGATCGCTCCCCAGAGAACCAGAAAGGCAGAGCACCTTGGAACAAGGACTTTATCATGAAGGTAGAGAACTGGCGGACACTTCCTGGCAGATCTCACTGTGATGTTGTAATCAGTTCAAGTCACTTATTTGTCATGGTGATGGCTGCTGATGGCTGCTTTGGAAACCCTGGCAGAAAGACACAGGCAGCAATTTTCAGAACATAGACTCATACTGATCAGGAAACAGCTCAGTCCTGCATAGTGTGGGATGCCTTCATTTCCCACTGGAATCATAGGAATGGGCCAAGTGAAGGTAATAATTGGCCATATATTGCAGTCTTGGGGGTACTTTTCTAATGTCCTTTTACAGTCTTATTGTCCTCTGTAGGTATACTGGGAGAAAATGGAGGTCAGAATTTCCTTCACTGGTCTAGGGATGGAAATTACACATACACCAGTGTAAGTGACTGAAAATCAGATCAAATCTGTAACACAACAGAAGTTCAGGGCACGTAAATTGGTTTTGACCATTTTGAAAGTGTTTTAAGATAAACCTGGATAAATATAGTATCAGACTTAACTGATTAGGTTAAATTGGTTTATTGAACTTCTGTCCTGTATCACTTGAATCTGGAGGGTAACTCACAGTCCCCCAGTATCCCAGGATGCTTTATAGCTTCCCTGCAAACCCTGCTTCCCAGGGTGGGCAGGTAATCTTGGCCTAAGTTGTCTGCTCCAGGGAGGTATGAAGCCTCCCAGCTTCTGGGCTGAGCCACTGCAGGAATGTTGCTGCATTTCCAGAATCAAAATTGAATGTCTGTTCATTTGCTTATTGGTTCAATTTACAAAGCTTAGACCAGTGATTCTCAACCCATGAGTCACGACTGAAAAGTGAGTTGCAAGAATGTATAAAAAGGTTATGAACAAACTTTAAAAATGGATCAATAAGCTTTAACAATGGATACTCCTTTAAAGAAGAAAAACATGGGAAATGGTGGCTTTCCCCTTGCAGGCTGTCAGAGTTCCAGCCTGCAAGGGGCTGCTTGGGGCTCCCCATGCCCCACGCATGCACCTCCTGCCCCACATACTGGAGGGCTGGGGCCTGGGGGCACTGGGTCTAGAGTGACCATCAATGTTTATAAATGGGTCCTGGTACAAAAAAGATTGAGGACCCCTGGCTTAGATGAACCTACAAAGATTGAATTGATTCAGCCTCAGACTTTTTGACTATCTGTACTTAGCCTGGAGGTCTGTCAGAAGAGTCTGGATGAGCAACTGTCTGGGATGGTTTATGAATTGTAAATCCTGTGTTTATGCAGTGAACTAGACTGGCTGACCTGGGAGCTGCTTTACATCTCTATGATCTTTTAAGGTGCAACAAAGTTTTTTGTTACCCTCTGCTGCCATACAACTAGGCAGAATCGTGACCAAGTGGTCCCCAGGTTCCAGGCAGAGGACACTTAATATGTCTACCCTTGTACCAAATGGGTCATGAAAGCCCTGGTTCACCACTCTTGATCTGCTTCCCTCCTAACACAGCTCCCTGGAGGAAATGCATATGTTAGCCTGAGTCATCCAAAGGATGATGTTCTGCATGTTCCTAGAAATGCCCATTATAGCATGGCTAGGGAGATTAGGCTACAATATGAATTAAAAGACCAACTATTGATAGTACTGTCCTTGGAAACTGTGTACTTTTCCACCCTTTCTGGGTTTCCCCCCCCCCCCTTAATGCTATTCTTTCCTTAATCTTTATTTCAATGAGTGTTTAGATCATCAAAGTCTTCCTGAATCATTAACATTCCTCCTATCCAAGTGTGACTCAAGTTAAGTACTTCGGCCGTTCCCATATCAAGACCCTCCTTTTCTACAGTTTCCTGCCTTATGTACTTCAGGAATGTTCTCCAAGCCTCAGCACTCCAATATCAGGGTGTTTAACAAATGGCTTTGGAGTCTAATAACGTCATTGCTGGCTAGGAAATCAGTACTGACTTGCAAATCCATGCCAGCAACATACCTGCAGATATATGTTACCGGATACAAAAGAAGGAGAAAGGTAGCAGATCGCAAATGTATCATGACTATGAAATCCTGACTTTGGCTGCTTCTGGTGTTGAATGCGCATGCTTTTTCATGATAAATCCTGTCATTTTAGCACCTACTATAGAATTGTGAAGTAGGTTTTCAAAAGTGATTCATGATTTTAGATGCCTGAGGTCCTGGGTTTTAAGTCAAGAAGACAAAATTTAAACATTAGGAACTGAAAGATAAGGACACACAGCCTATGTCACGTAAAGACCCCAGCCTATCTTCAGTACAGGCAGGAAGTTTATACCTTCAGTTTATTGGGAGCAAGACCAGGCAAACAGTAGTGCAAAAGTGCATGTGTATTTATGCACAGTGCAGTAAAGATGCCAAGTAATCCAGCTCAGATATATATTGTCCCTTAAACATTACAGGTCAGCTCTTTAGTTGGCACAGCTTCATTGGTTTAAATACAGCTCCACAGAAAAAAAGGATCAGATTCTGGCTCTTTATATAGAATATGAAGAGAGTAAAATACAGTGGCAAAGCAAAGACAGCTACTTGATATAAGCCTATCAAATTCAGGTTTCATAGACCAAAGATTTTTAAGGCCAGCAGGGACCATTAGATCATCTAGGCTGACATGTAGCATAAAGAAGACAACAGAAGTACACCAAGCAGGTTTTCCATGAAGCCCAAAACTTCTGGTTATGCTACAGCATACTTTTAAAAAGACTTCCAGCTTTGACTTAAAGATTCCAAGACATGAAGCATCCAGCCATCTCCGGATAGGTTGTTTAACTATTTAATTATGCTCGCTGTTTAAAAAACAAACAAACTTGCACCTATTTCAAGTCTGGATTGGTCTTCACTTTCCAGACTTGGGCTCTTATGTGTGTTGACAACTAGATGATATAACCATCTACTTTCATCCAGTATCTTTCCATGTAAATACTTGTAGGCAGCAACCAAGTCACCATTCAACCTTTTCTTTGTTAAGCTCTTTTATTCTCTCCCTGACAGGCAGGTTTTCAGATCTCAGCTAATTTCTGTGGTCCTTTTTGAGCACTTCCCCAACGTCCTTATTATCCATAATGTCAACTTCCTTTTTAACAACAAAGGGATACTGAAAATAAAAACTGTGTTCCAGGAATGCCATAGTAAAAAACAACACGTTGTTCCTACAGTTTGTTTGCATTCTCCTCCACATCCATTCCAGAGTGAGATTTTCTTTCTGTGTGTAATCTACTATTGGATGATTCTAGAGAGCAGTTCAGTGAAGTCCAGCTTGCTCACCGTCTGCACCCTCAACTCGGAAATTGGTGCTCTGAGCAGTGTTCGTGGAAAGAGCTTCTTGGCATGGCTGGCACTGCTCTAAAGTAGCTGCTTTGTCTCTGCTTCTGTATTTGGAGCACCCAGAACTGCCCTGGCTTGGATTCACTGTAGGGCTCCCTAGGTTCTTCCAAAAGCCATTTTAACATGCGCTTCATCTCTGTATCACATTGCGAACTCTTGTTCATATTTGCTGGTGTGACTGGTGTCTGACCAGCTGTTCCTTTTGCTATTCTCTTTTGTATTGCATATGACAAAGTACCCATCTTTCTCTAGCACCCATCTTTATTTTCCTTTCTTTCCTTACTGCCTTCTTGAAATATCTACATTGAATGTTAGAACTGTACCCTTCCAAAAGCAGAGGGCTAACAATTTGTTTTAATTCTTTTTCTTCTTTGACTCATTTTGGGGCTTGGCAATGAACACGCACTTGAACTTTGTAATTAGAGCACTTTATGAGTAGCTAAGCATGTCATAACAGCCAGTTCAGAGTGATTTGGAGTTCCCTGTCTTGACTTGACAGAATGAGTGATTCCTGGACTCCATTGTCATACTGAGTTTTTCTAGCAGGGTGTGTCATTCTTGTTTGTCTGAACTTGCTAAGGTAAAGGCCACATTTCTACACATTTAACATAACCTTATCCTGCTTGTTTTGTTCCAACGGGTGTGTCACAAGAGAACAGGAGAACACATCAATGAAATGTGGAAAAACAAAAATCTCCCTTAGGTACACACTAAAATTGATTTAGTTGAGTTTTGTACCTATAATCGTATGGATTCAAATATACCCCTGAAAGTGGGATCTTCTACAGGTATGCAAGACCGAAGAAGTTAAAAAGATGATGCCTGCCAACTGTTACCATATGGTTGCCAGAAGTGATGAGAAAGAGATAAGTGTATTAATACTTGCATACTGTCAGTAGTATGGTAGGTGATTTGTGAAGAGAGGTAAAGAAAAAGGAATTGGTTCTGTTCTTGGTTACATTAGTTTCTCTGCATGGAAACCCCATTGACTTCAAGAGATTTACATTGGCACGTATGTGAGATCAGAATCAGACCATGCCCTAAGGAATTTACTGTCTCCAATATTAAGTGAAGGGGAAAGCTATTGGCAGTAAACTGTTGGCCAATGGGTGTGTCTACACAAGACACTTACTGCATAGTAGACTAATTAGCTGTGCAGTAAATGTTGCACTTCTATGTGTGCAGCCCTTTTAGGCCACAGGAAACTAATAAACTCTGCAGCAGGTTACTACTTGTAACTACAAGTACTATCCTGCTGTGGGGTTTTTTCATGTGCAGCAATGCATGTGTAGACACTGACTGGGGCATGAGGGTGCTTCAGTGCGGAGGCTGCCTGCTGACTAGCCCCACACTGGAGTACCTTCGTGCCCCAGCCAGCCCCTCTGCAGCATACTGAGCTGGGGAATCAGCTCCAGGCTGGCAGGCTAATCTCTGAGGCCCCCGGCCAGCCCAGCTGCTCCAAACCAGCTCAACCTGCTGTGGTCCTGGGTGCATGTGCAAATGGTGTGCCTGCAGAAATAAAGTCCCGAGCAATAAGCTCTTGAGTCTATTGCTTTTCATTAATATGTACGTGTAGACATGCCCAATGGGGACTTTTTAAATACTGAATAAAGACAAAGTGTAATACTCAGGTGATTTTCCATTTTAGAAACATTCCTTTAGGAGGTTTGTGAGAAGACTGCCACTGAAAGCTTGCTTTTATATCTCTAGAAAACATGTAATGGCTTTAAAAAAAACATGGTAAATCTCATATTTATCCAAACCTCCAGACATACTCATGCATATTTACCCATTGAACTAGCTTCACTTTGATTAGCACCACACACAACAGAAACTATAGCATGACATTTCATTAGACATTATGGAAGGGATTTTCAGAAGCTCCAAGCATTCATCAGTCATTGAAGTTGGTAGTAAAATTCCCACAGCATTTGATGTGCTAATACTGAGCATTTTGGAAGAATCCCAAGAAAACTAGGAAAAAAGTTTGGAAAGGACCTCCTGCACTGCCACCACCTTCCTTTCATAAAGTAATCAAACTTCATTTGAAAAGCAGTCTGTTGGGTTTTTTTGCTCCCTTAGGAGACTGTTTCAGAACTGTGTAGAATCTTCTTCTAATGTCCAGCCTAGATTTAGTCATCAAGAACAATTTATACCCATGTGTTCTTGTGACATCACTGTCCTTTTCCTCCCTTATGTTTTGCCCCATTGATATAGATAGGAATTATGCCCCCTGTCTGCCTTTATATTGCTAAGCTAAGACACCAGGCTCTTCTCTGAGAAGAAAGGTGCTCCATTCCTCTGCTCAGCATCCATCAGTGGTGGGGGTGCTTCTCTGCCAGTTAGTGTGGAGGGGTTGGGCCACCATGAAATGCCTGCGCAATGGGCTCTTTGCGCTGGGACAAAGCTGTGAAAATGGCTTTGTCTCGCCGTGAGTTAAGGAGGTCCATATTCATTAGGGACCAAATCCTACCTGCAAGTCTGCTGGCAGGTGTGTCACTTGCAAAATATTGCTGTAGTGGGGAAGAAGTCTCACCACTAACAAATCTGCAAATAATAGTGCTTTTGAATGGAAAGGATATATGTTTTGGTGCAAGTTGAATAGGGCTTCATGAAGGGAAACGTCATCTGTCTAATAAATACAACATGAGGGAAATAGTCTTAACTACAAGTGTAAAGTGGGGGGGGGAGGGAGGGAGCGAGTCATGCTGCTAACCGTTCTGACAGCCTCAACAATAGGGGAAAAAGACAGGAAGAGCCCCGGCACCTATCCCACTGAAGGACCATCATAGATGCCCACAACACATTGAGAAGCACTCACCGAAGTTTGAGAATATGACCAGAGATTCTGGGTACACAATAATTAGACCCCCAACTTCAGACACAGCTCCATGCAAACAATCAAATTCCTGAGTAATTTCTGAAAAGCCTGATTGTTTGCAGACATAAAATCCAATCATAACCACCTATGCAGTGCACCACTATTTTATAGCATGGCTTCCTATGAGCAATTTAGTAATTGGCAGTGTAGTCATTCGAAAAATAGACGGTAGCCCAGGCCATTTATTCCACATTGTGGCTTATAGAGAGCTGGTTGCTCATATGGTGCTGTCTCATCTTGTTTCCACCTGCTACAGTGTATCAAATAGGCCTAAAGGGCTACACATATAAATTAAAGCTGGATAAAAATCAGCTATAAAGTTATTACACATTTTCAAGCACTAACTTTAGAGCTGATTCGCTATTTTTAAAGCTGGATAGTCATTTTTAAGATGTGATAATTACTTGGCACGTGTAGCCAGTCAAAATGTATTGTGTCATTAACTAGTTAATTGTATAATATATGTAACACATGGCAGGGGCCAAAGATGCATATGTTCCTTTCCTTATAATTAGGCAATCGCTGTCAGTGTCCCAGGGATGTCATCTGATGATGTATGGGCAGGGAGATGCCCACCACACAATGTCAGTCACTCTTAGGGCTTGTCTAGGGGAACATTCAGGAACATTAACTCAAACTAACTTTTAAAGTGTATTAGTTAAACCATGTTAAACTCCTGTGTAAGCAGTCTTACCTGAAATTAAAGAGGCTTTAATTGAATTTAGTTTAATTCACTCTAATACAAAGCAAGACCATGACTCCTTGAGAGCTGTTGGCATACAAAGAATCAATGATACCTACTATTTTACAAATAGTAACTAATTTTTGCCCTTGTGCAGTAGGCAGATTTTATTCATTACTTGTATCTGTACTATACTTTAGACTAATATAGTATGCATTTATACTGTAGTCACACTCAGTTCTGTACCCTGGGCAGCAGCGTCCAGGGCTTAGTGTCTGCCTTCTCCCCCTTCCAACTTGGCACCTGAAGCTAGTACCCCAGTTTCCTCCCTCTCCATTCCTTGATTTCTGCTAATAGTCACAGTTAGTGACCCCCATCTATATCAACCTAGAATCTGTCATGTTAAGCAGTGAATGAATATAACTTGCCACTGTACAACTGCCCATAAGAGCTTTCAGATAAATAGATAAGGCAGAAACAGGGGAAGACAGCCAGTACAGAAGATTCATGGGATACCTGGGGTTAGAGTGTGCAGGTTTCTAATTCCACACTCCCTCCAAGGACAGAGATGAGATTGTCATGCTAATACAGGACTCTGATTAGGCTTGCAATGTCAAGTGTATCAAGGGAAGGAGGAAAAGACCCAGACTGCACTTAGTTGTCCAACAACTGTATCAGAGAAAACATTATTCTCCCTTATCCAAGTTGATAATCAGTTTCTGCCCTGAAGCATAAGGTTATATTCACCTTGACTTTGATAAATAAGAGCTCTACAGTTGCTTTTATCAAGTATATTATACTGCAAATCTACTAAAATTATCTTCTGGAAGGTAAAATGAGAAAATGCATTGTGGGGTATTTCATGATTACATTATAGCATGCTTTATATTTCATCATGAATTGTTTGTGAGTGTGTGTTATGTCTTGCTTGTTACCCATAGCAAAGTCATCTTGTTTCTCTTGGTACCATCTCTTCTTTGGAAAACTTTTTGCCAAAACATCATAAGGAAATCATTTATGCCAGCTTCTCTGAGCTCATGCCAATGTGTGGAACAGCAAGAAAGAAATTAGATAAGGGATATTCCTTTTAGAATATAGCTTTGCTGCATGTGAAACTAGGCCACACATGTTCTATAGGGAGAAGATGTGGAAACTGTTTTAAGTTACAAAGGACTTACGTGGTTCCTGGCATAAATGCTAATGAGTCTTCTGATAATGTGCGGTTGAGGTTAGTGGTTGTTATTTATTACAATAGAGCTGAGAGGCCCCAACATGCTTGGTGATATGCAAACATACAGTAAAACAATCCCTTTTCTGGTGAATTTACAGTGATGTGGGGGAAGAGGGGGAGTTATGGAAATAGCAACCCACTCTAACCATATAATACGGATATGACAGGTTTTGTGGAGTGGCTCTCCAGCCTGGTGAGTAAGTGGATTCTAATTCTCAGTTCTTCATTGTGCCTTGCATCTGCTCCTGTGTTTAAATGGATGCTGACCCTAATGTATCCACAGAAAACACTCACTGATCTTCTGCATGATCCTTTTCTCTATTCATCTACCTCCCTTTGGTGATGGTGGTGAAATTAAAGACAGGCTGGTGGACCCAGCTCTTACTTTAGAGCTGTGATTCTCAATTGGGTGCCATAGCACCATGGGGTACTGAGAGGTGCTGCTCAATATTAGCACTCTTTGGGTGTCCAGACACCTACACGTGGTTCACAGGATAAACCCAGAGATTTCAAATAGAATCCATAGTGTCAAATATATTCTGGCCTGTTGTGGTTTCTCTCAGTTCTTTGCAGAATGAGAATTGCTCTGATACTCTTCTGTAGTTAAAAACCAAGTGAAAGGTAAGAACTGGCATTTTATGAGGGATTCTCTTGAGTGTAACAAGAGATGCCTTGTCTAAAAAGATTGAGAAAGCTACATTAGAGATTCTTACAGCATTTTCTGTCCTTATTCCTGGGACAAGTTACCCTGTATGACCAGAATGAACCATATTTGATAGGGAAATTGAAGCACTGTTAAAAGACCAGTTTGGTAAAGATTTCAGACTCTGCTAGTGTTATTAATTGAGCAGTTTCCTGTAGCAAGGACATAGAAGTTTATACCCTCTATGACTTGAAATAAAACTGGTGCATGTGACAGGCTCTACCTAGTTCATCATTTGCTGCTTACACACAAATTTCTTTTAATTACTCACTACAGTCCACTTGTAATTACTAGGATTATATTGTATAATAAGACTCCTCTGGAAAACTTTGAAAATTGAATAGTGAAGGCTGAAAGGTTAAATGTCTCTTTTCTTCCCTTCTGTTTTCACTGAATGGATTTGTGATATAATAAACGCATGCATATGTCTCTATTCAGCTATCGCCTGTCAGTCTCTGCAGCTGCAGGAGCTGCTAACATGCCCTGGGGAAATGATACTCTCTGGAAGGCGGCTGTGAAAGGCCAATTTTAGTCTAAATCCTGTACTCCATATGCCCCGGAGGGGAGGCTGAATGGAAGAAGCCATGACTAAGAAATGGGTATTTTACTGAGGTGTTTGTGGGACCTGGATTTCATTAAGGGAATGGGTGTTGATCAGTGAACACCACACCTACCACCCCTTTCATCTGGTTAATGAGATAAACCACTAATATTCTCATGCAGTCAGGAAGTCTCAGGTTTCCGCAAAATGCGGTTATTTAGCAGTTGCATCAGCAACATAACAGAAGAAACTGAATTTGGCATCTGCTGCAGAAAATCCCTGTTTGTCCCCAGGTCATGCTTTAGCCTACTTCCTGTGAGAAAACTGGAGGACCCACCAGATGGCACCAAGAAGTAGACATTCCCCGACTGCAAATTGTCCTCCTAGCTTTAGTAACTGAGCAAACACGATGGGCACTTTTCAGCATACTTCTGCATAGGCTGAAGCATCTGGGTAGTAGGCAGGAGGCAATCAGTGTGAAACATGGATTTTCAAAGGAGTCTAAGGGGAGGTCTACAGCAACTGCAGGCCATGTAAACACAACTGAGGGTGCTAACACAAGTGACGTTTTGTCACACAATCGGCCACTGAAAGCACTCTCCTGCTACAAAGCTCTTTAAAAGGGGCTGATCCCATGACAATGGAAACCCTCATGACCTTGTGTTAGCACACGCCGGGAGCAGGGGCTGTAGGTCATGCTTAAAGATGGAGGTATGGTAGGGCACAGGAACAGGCCAGGCCTTGGACCAGATAGACATAAGAACAGGAGCAAGTGAAGCCATAGCCTGGAGAGGGGCAGCAGAGAATGGAGGGCCAGGGTGCCCAAAGCCCAGCTGGCGAAGACAGCAGAGCCCGAGGGAGGTGAAGCAGGTCTTGGAACAGATAGGCCTGGAGACAGGCAATGGCCTGAGAGGGCTGGTGATGAACAACATCTGGTGGTTGTGGAAGGGACTGAAGGGGAGGTATGGAGGTCCCAACCGGCACAGTGAAAGAGAAAAAGGCCAAAAGAATAGAGGGTCGGGGGTCCAGGGGAGAGAGTGGGGGCCATTGAGAGGCAGAGTGTGGGGCCAGAGCAGGCCTTGGAAGAGATGGGCCTGGGGCCCAGAGAGAGAGAGAGCTTGAGCCCAGGAAGGACTAGGTACTTGGGAGAAGGTCTGATGCCTGGGGGGACTAGCAGGGTCCACCTTGAAAAAAATGGTTTACGTTGAGATGGGAGAAATCCAGTCCCATTTATTTAAGGGCGAGAGCTGACTTGATCTCTGTTTCCAGATCCCTACAATGATGAAGAGATCTTTGATGGTAGATTATATTTCTGCTTCACAGAGAAAAGCATCATGAGATGCCATGGCTGGAAACCAAGGCTAGAGAAGCTCAGACTAGGAGTAAGGTGCAGAGCGTTCATGGTGAGGATAATACTCTGTTAGAACAAATTCCTGAGGGCTTCCCTCACCAGCTATCTTTAATCAGGAACAGGTGTCTTTCCAAAAGAAGTGCTTCAGCTTAGCCAGAGGCTACAGACCTGATACAAGAGACTCCAGGTGAAGTCCTCAGCCTATTTTATACCAAGAGATCAGACTTGCTGATCACAATGGTTGGTCTGGCTTTAAAAATCTATGACCAGCTCCTGCTAATAGACTCAATAAGGTAGCACATCCTCTTCAGTAATTTCCTGATTAATAGTTTCTGTTGTAGCAAGAAGGTTAGTCTACTGAACATAAATATCCCAGGGAGAATTACAACTCTACTCCTTTCTGTTCAGCTCCTTTATCAATGAATGTCTCTGCTGGAATAAATGAACAGAAGGGAAGGGAAGGGCAAATTACTGAGCTGAGTAGACCTGAAAAGAAAAGCATAAGGCAGGAACTATACTAAGACCCTGAATGTGTTTTGACAGAAAGAACAACCTACTCTTGAATAAAATAACTTAAATGCTGTTGTTAGGAAAATAAGATTATGAGTTAGAAAGCAAAATTATTCCATTTTTAATATAGCACTTTAATTACCAATGTAGCATTTAGCTGTGCTGAATTATATGCTGAAGAAATATAGATGAGATTCCAGCACAAGTAATGTAAGGAAAGGAATTCATTACATGTTTTAGGTGGCAAAAAGCCAGTGCATTTCATTTTTTGAGATATGGAAGAAAAGAGTACAGTGGTCACCTGTGTACAGTACCATAATTCAGTCAGGATTGAGGTGAGTAGAATGGGTTAATGACATAGAAAGCAAACATGCTTGGGTCTTGTGAAGCATCCTCTGGTACAGATGATATGCTTACACAGGCTAAAATTTGCAAAAGTTATTGGTGACCTTGGGTATAGAACTTTTGGACGCCTTGAACAGGTATAATTTTCAGAAGGTAGATTCTCAGTACTTTCTAGAAATCATGAGTCTCACTGGCATCTTTAAGTGCTAAACACCAACACACCTAAACTTGGCTGTGATGTCTGAAGCTGCCAGACAAAACTTATAAAAATATCTGAGCTCACATACATGTTTTTATTTTACTGATTTTAAAAAATAAAGCAATATGCCTTTCTCTAGAGCAGTGGTTCTCAACCCATTTGCCATAGTGGGCCACACTTGCAGCTTTCAATGTATTACGCAGGATGTACCCACACTTATGTGTATCCATTTAAAAAAAATGAACAGGATGTCACATGGGTCACAGCAGCACGCTGATTTGGGCCACATGTGGCCCACGGGTTGAGAACCACTGGTCTAGAGCAAGGCTGTTCAACTGGGAGCCTGCAGGCCTCATCTGGCCCACAGGGAGTTAAGCTGGTGCCTGCTGGCTCCTGCTTGGCTGTCACTCCCCTCCATGCTCCTGCTGTTGCTGTGACTAGGGTTTGAGACAGGGCAGCACAGCAGGAGGGGGACCAGTGAGTCCACTGCCCATGGAGCAATGGCATGGGAAAGCTTATATGGACCACACTAGTAGGGTGGTACTGGAGGGGTGGGGGGAGTTTGTGGCCTGCATGGTAGAAGTCCCAGCGAGCTCATGCAGTATGCAGCCCCAATGCATGTGGCCCACATGGTGTGCACTGCAGCCTGGGGCATGCCACACTGATTGAAGGCATTCCCTGAGCTATCTGAAGGTGGACAGCCCTCCTCTAGAGTATAAGCATAGTGTCTGCTAGTTTCAGATGATTTATGCAACTTAGTTAATTCAAGAAAAGGTAGAGAACAAATATGGCGTAATTGCTTGAGGCGGTTTGGAAAAATGTAAACTGTCTATAAATATAGATGGAAAAAATGTAAATTTTGCCTACCATAAGTTTTTCAGTCAAAAAAATCTGTAAGGTGTATACTGCAAGGAGCAGATGGGGCTTAATGATTAGCAAACTTGAGATTTGTACTAAATTTCATTTACTTTTCTACCTATTCTACACCCATCATTGTGGTATCTTGGTGCTACACGCACCATCCTGGGATGAGAGGGGCATTACACGTCACTCTGTAAGCTGCCTAGCAACTAAGGGGCCCGTCAGGTGGATAGTGCTCAAACTGGGGATTCATAGGACACCTGTGCTCTATCTTCAGGTTTGCCATTAGCCTGAAGGATTACCCTGGGCAAGCCCCTAGGCTTCAGTTTTCCATTCTGTAAAACAGGCATTGTCCTGACCTCCGTCTCCTGCTGGGTTCTCATGGGAAGTGCGCTCTGCTCCAACTGTTGGAAGTGGCTCCTTTTCTCAGAGCATCAGGCTAATAAGGAGGAAGAACATAACCTGTTCTCTGCTCCTCTGGACTGATTGCAGTCATGGGCATGTGCATTTGTAGCTCTACAAATGCCACAGCACTTGAAAGCACTACAAAAATGTGGCAGGGAAAGGGGGAGCAGGCAGGCTGCACTCCTCCAGGGCTGTCCAGCTCCAGTCCCTGCCACTCGCTCTCCATTTTCTGTGGGAGGGAAGAAGGCATGGGTCAGCTGTTGGGGATTGGGGGTCAGGCATGCAGTGCTACAGATAAGATCCTGTTTCATCACAGAACATTTCTATAGCTCTTAGGTGATTTTTGTAGTACTACTGAAGGCATGCATGTCTGTCCCCTTGGCTTTTGTAGCACTACAAATGTAGTGCCTTTCCATGGCCTGATTTGCCAGGGACAAAGAGAGTTGGTAGACTGTTATTGCAACTGGCTCTGGGTAGGTGTGCAGAAGGGGAGCTATGCCAGAAGTTTCCACACTTTGTGCCGCCCTTGTACCTTCCCACACAAAGGCAGATCACAATCCAGCCCTAAGAGAGCAGTCTGGCCATCCCACGTCAGTGCTGATGAGGGAGCCACTCCCTTTCTGTCAAGCAGTGTTGTAAGAAAAGAAAGGTTTTCCTTTCCTTTCCTTTCCTTTCCTTTCCTTTCTGCTGCCTCTGGCATATTACATGTCACACAGCAGAGACCTTTCATAGCCTCCCCCTCGCCCTCCCCCCCCCCCCCGATTAACATGCAGGCAAAACAGTAAGTTCTTTCCCATCTAAAGTTCTTTATCTCATTGAAAAACGTGTTCTTACTGAAAAATCATTTGCTTGGATATAAGTATTCCTAGGTTTCAGCCAAAAACCTTTTGAATTTTAATTGGTTTCTTTTTCATCTTTTTTCTTCCTTATCCCTGTCTTCCCTCATCCTTTTTCTAGGGAAAAAACATAAAAGGATGAGGAAAGAAGGAGAAATGGGGAGAGGGAAATGAAGGGAAACTGAAAACCAAACAAAAATTAGAAGCAAATGAAAAAAAAAAGGTCTTTTTTCCACCGAAAGCATACTGCATTTTTCAACCAGCTGCTGTAGATAGAGCCATTAAAGAGAAAAGCCTCTGTTAAAAGAGTGTACAGTTCGCAAAATTTAGGAAATGCCTGAAGAAACGTTCATGTTATCACAGTGGCGCCCTCTTGTCCATGTGCATTATGATACAGTCGTGTGAGGCTGATCCAGAGTTACATGGGGCACAGGAGGATCTCTCACGAGCCAATTTAAAGAGCAGAAGCAGAAAGCTGTCTCCAGCAGTGAGAGAAGCCCTCCTGGTGTAGAGGGCATGTGCAGAGGAATGGGGGGGTGAGGAAAGATCAGGAACTCTTTAAATGCTTCTGACCTAAGCCCAAGGACCATTCCAGAGTCATAGTTTCATAGCTGGTAGGGTTGGAAGGGACCTGAGCAGATCATCAAGTCCACCCCCCTGCCATGGCAGGAAAAGATGCTGGGGTCAAATGACCCCAGCAAGGTATACATCTAGCCTCTTTTTGAAGACCCTCAGGATAGGAGCCAGCACCACTTCTCTTGGAAGTTGGTTCCAGATCCTAGCCACCCTGACTGAAGTAGTGCCTCCTGATGTCTAGCCTGAACCTACTCTCAGTCAACTTGTGGCCGTTATTCTTTGTTACTCCTGGTAGTGCTCCGGGGAACAGGTACTCTCCCATTGCCTGCTGTCCCCATTGGCCAGTTTGTAGATGGCCACCAGATCCCTTCTCAGCCTTGTCTTGTGGAGGCTGAACATGTTCAGGTCTCATAGCCTCTCCTTGTCGGGCCTGCTTGCTACCCCCGATCATGCAGGTGGCCCTCCTCTGGACCCTCATGAGGAACTGAAGGCCTGCATGGTACACAAGTGACTTATTTTTTGTCTAGATCTGTCTGTGTCTTGTGTCCAGTGGCATAACTAGGTGTGGGTGGGCAGAGTACCAGCCTTGGGCACTGATTTGGATGGAGTGCTAGAATGACAGCCTTGGGAACCTGGTGCCATGATGGTAGTAGTCCAATGGAGCAGCAGCCATAGCAGCAGTAGCCAGGGGCGAAGACCACAGCACAGCAGTAGCAAGCAGGGGCTTTCGGTCTCTCTGGAAGGTAAGACTGACACCTCCCACCTGCTCTCTGATGCTCTGCCAGCGCTCCCCCCTTCCATCTCCTCTGCTCTGCGGCCCAGGGTACAGAACTTCCTAGTTATACCTCTGCTGTGCCGCCTAAGGCAAAGAGATCATTGTCGCAGCTCTTTTGCAGCACATTAACATTTTCAGCTATGGGGTGTCCCTTCACATGGAGAATGGTAAGATGGAGTATCCAGAAACTGGAAACCTGGGACCAGCTGCGCTAATACAGCTAAGTTATCTTGGGAAGTCCAAAGGCCTAGGACAGGGTGGTCCAGCTTCTAAGCAGCTGGGCTGCACATGTCACATAGGTTGACTGGTGGGGTCTGCATACCCCAGGGGCCAGACTACGGCAAGCCACAGGCCTCTGAGCTATGCCCCCACTACACTGCCCGTGCAGGATCCTTCCCCAGACCTGGGCTGCTTCACTGAATGAGCAGGAAGCCAATTCCTCTGGCACTGCATGCATTGGCAGCTGCCACCTCGGCTCCCCCGCTGCACCATACCACAGGCTTGCCCAGCATGGCAAGCTGCACCGGTTTGTCCTGAGGGGCACAGGCAGGCAGCAAAACCTGAAGGGAGAGAGAGGGAGTCTGGAGTCTGGAGTCTGCAGCAGGTGTTGTGAGGTGGGGGGGCACCAGTGACAGGGTGGGAGCCCAAGGTTCAACCGTTCAACCCCTACATGTGGCCCACAGGATGCCAGTTGGACAGCCCTGGCCTAAGAAAATTGGATTTCAATCTGTGATGAGTGTGGTGTATTATAAATCTCTCTCTGCGCTGTCCCCCAAGGAGATGAATTTTTCCAGCCCCTTCTTATGGACTTCGTGCACTTTACCTCAAGCATTTACCTTGAGAAATTCCCCAGCTCGACTGTCCATGCGTCAACCAAGATTTTGCTCCTCACAGGAGCAGACAGGGAGCATTATTCCACAAATAAGTTAACTGCAAGGCAGGGAGGGACAGGGATGTACAGAGCATCAGCCCTGTCACTGAGAACTGCCTGTTTGCACACTCTTAGACTGAGGTAAATGAAAGCTAACCTGCAGGTGACTGCTTGCCCCGTTTATACTGAATTGCCTTATGGTAACTCTCTGATGCTTGCTGGTATATGTATTGTGTTCAGGGATGCATTCATGGGGGGCTGGACTCGATGACCTCATAAGGTCCCTTCCAGCCCTAAACTTCTGTGAATGTAGGAGCCTGGGAGTATAGGCTGGAAGGGACCCCCTGGACCTCATGGTCCAGGAGATCCTATGTGCACAGACAGCCACTTCAAACTTTTGTGCACCTCTACAAGGCACAATACCCCAAACACCAAAAGCACCATATCAGATGCCACAGATTAAAGCAGGGAAGATGGGGGCACTGCCAATACCCTGCCACTGCACTGACAGGGAAGGAGTTGGCTAATATACTCTTAGAAGAGTGTAGGAAAAGGACATGTTAAGCCTACGTTTGCTGCCATGCAATGAAAATAAACAGTTATTCTCACTAGATCTTACAGGGATACTCCTGTCAAAGTATGTTTTGCATTTTGATGCCCTTGACTTATTAACAAAGGCCTTGACAAGGTTTCAGTTTCTCTGTGTTCATTTTATATGATTTTCATTTTGTTGCCATAACATTAAATAGCAATTTCAAACAAGTTGGAGCTCGTCAGCAGGGCATATTTCCCTAGGCTTTGTGTATATAAATATTGATGGGACTTCTCTGTTTATGATATTACTAAGAACTGAACTGCCGTTGTTAGGCTTGGGTAGAATCAATTCACATTCAGCTTTTGATCACAGAAAGCTGACATTGTCTCACTGCCGGAAACTCCTCTTCATTCACACTCCTTTGCAAAAATTTGCAGTTTCAAGTGAACTCAACTTATGACCAAAAAGAAAAGGAAAAAAATGACAACCCAGCTCTGATTTTGCCCAGGCATGTTCAAGCAGAGGCGTGTTGACTTTCCTGACGTTTTTTTTTGCCCCCGAGTTTTGCTCAATGAACTTGTTTGAATTTCTTGAACAATATTGTCACAAGGTACAACTCTGTGCCAGTTAGGTGGGTTGGTAGTGCTGCTGCACCACATTCAGCATAGTTTTCATGTGAATCACTCAGCATATGAATGAAAGCCCCCTTCCGCAAAAAAAGAGGAGTTGGTTGCTGCCCCCTCTAACAGTGGAAACATTTCATGAATGATTTTAAAGAATATGTTGTTGTTTTGCTCTTTTTTTTAAAAAAATAGAAATTAGAGAATGGGGGACTTTATTTTGCAGAGGTTTCATCTGTATTTCATTCATATTATTCATCCCTCAAAGCCTGGCTTGGGATACTCAAGGCATAACAGCATCAAACTGCATCTGAGCCATAGTTAGGGCTGAATGGGAGGATCTTTGAAGCAGGTTGTCATAATAAAGTTGTTGTTTTTTTAAAATATCCATTAAAGCAATGCCCACAAAACATCTGTAAAAATTATTTTCTAGCCTGAATATAGAGTCTGCTTGGTATTTGTGCCCAGTGAAAAAGATGGCAAGAGATGGGGGGAAACACATAGGAGTTGGGGAGAGAAGTGTAGAGTGTGCTGTGGTCCATATTGACAGGGAGTCCTCGAACTTCCCAAGCAACACCAAGTAAAATGAAAGCTAATACCAAACAGCAGGCATGTGTTATGGGGCTGCACAATACGGGGCCAACCCTCAGCTAAGGTAAATGAGCACAGTGCCATTGCCTCAGTGGAGCAACACCAGTTTGTCACCAGTGTATATGGCATTAAATGTACAAAAGACCTGCCTCTTCTTGACCCAGGGTATATTCTGAAGGAACTTTTCATTTAGTTTGCCACCTCCCTATGCTTCAGTCTTGCAAGTGTAGATTTCAGTTTGGGAGTATGCTAAAGGGCTGTCTTTAGAAAGGCCAGATTGTCAACTTCTATATAAAGGAGAGAGGTAGTTAGCCATGTTAGTCTGAAATCAGGCAGAAGGCAAGGGTGCAGCTCTGTTGAAATCCCCATTTGCGTTCCTGATTTCAGCAAGGGCTTTGCTGTACTAAGGACTGAATGAATACCAACCTCAGAATTTGGTCTTTTAGGTTTAAGATTTAGTTTCATCACTGCATAAATCCACAGCTTCTCTGAGCCACCAATGCTAATGTTAATTGCAGCACTATTGCTGCTTTATCTATGAAGGTTGTGTGCCCATCACATCACAGGCTAGTGTTTAGTTTTATTTGTAGAGGTAACCAGGTTAGCAGTGGGTCCTCGGTCCTTCCTCTCTCCCAGGCCGGCATGGCTCCAACTTTTTTTTTTGCTCCTGGTCCAGAAATTTGTGGACTAGAGAATGCCCCCTATAGCATTCTGTTGGACTCTTCCATGCTCCCGTTCTCTTATGTTAGACATAAAGGCTTCGTGGCAGCTGGATGCTGCTACATCTGCTCTTAATCCCTGGCACAGTGGCAGTTTGTTTCAAGGAATTACAAACCCCCAGGAGGTAACATCAGTAGTGTTTTCTTCCTTCCTCTCCTCGGGTCAGTTGCCACTGCTTGTCACTGGGAGAGAGACTCAGCCCTCCTTCCCTTTCCTGTAGCTGTTAGTACCATGAAATTCCCAGGATGGTAGTGCTAGGATTCACACCCTGGCCAAGAGCTGGGTTGGAAAGGCTCACATTTCTTCATTTACTTTTGCTTTGCTCTTTTTAAATTTTCCTCCGCATAATCTGCCCTTTAATCAATCAAACAGGCCCAAGTAAGAGCCCAGGAGCAGCCTGAGCAGTAATGTTCAGAAATGGTTGCTAACATCTCT
This sequence comes from Crocodylus siamensis, assembly GCF_052110815.1. Lineage (NCBI taxonomy): Eukaryota > Metazoa > Chordata > Crocodylia > Crocodylidae > Crocodylus > Crocodylus siamensis. The sequence continues at coordinate 107,784,086 of NC_143397.1, forward strand.
AGGTATTCCACTTACGCTGCACCCATTGTCATAAATCCTGTGCTTCCAACTCGTGTTATTTTATCACCACTCTTACAATATTTGGTGATTTTGCTGCCAGTTTCTGTAGTCAGGTAATTATATGAAGATGTCAGCTCTCATTTGTCAAAATCAAAGTATAGTTCTGGGACTCCTGGTTGTGGAAGAACAATTGATAAAGGCTCAAAGGCAGTAAAAAGCAAATAAAGAACCCCCCAAATTATTAATTACAGTTATTTTTTTCCAAGACGTTTTCATGCTTTTTGAGCAGTTGGACCTGACAAACTTACTTTTAATTAGTGTAGCGCCAGATATTAAATTAGCCTGCCCTTCCTCTGCTGTCTGTGTACATTCTACTTGGCCAAATAATAAGGATTTGAATGTTATTTTTCTATATACTGGACTTCCCCTGCATAGTTAGGTAGAGGGGACAGCCATGGGAGTTTCCTGTTTCTGCATTCACAGATGCAAGGCAGTTAAGTTCCTCCTCAAGCAAGAAGAAAGCGAGCTCAGGGGGGCAATAAAGTGAAAGCAGAGTAACTTAGAGCAGTCTGGAGTCTGCTTTGGTTTTTGATAGCTGCAGTAGTGCCTTGGGTAGGTTGCAGGAGGTCAGTCACAATGTAAATACACTCCCTGCCTTCCATGCCAGAATGGGCAGGATAATCGTATCACCAGGTGGCCAGGTAAACCAAGAACAGCATAAGAGACCTCAGCATGCTGATGTACCTGCTTGATTCTCCCCTGTGTACATTATGTGCAGTCCCTTACAGCTTGGTAGCAAGACTGTAAAAAGATATGGATTCAAAGTATATAATGGTATTCAAGGAGTTCCAGTTACTGTTCGCTCTTTGGTATAATGGGAGAAAGGTACGGAGATGCAGGTTCAAGCCCACTCTAGCTGAGAGACCTAGAGCCTGAGTCTTCCATTCCCCGCAGGAGATTGCCCAGCTTCTCCCTTCCTGGGCTAAAAGGTGGTGCTGCTGTCTCCTCTTCCTTTGTTACAGACACCCCCCGCTTAACACCGTTTCACTTAGCGCAACTTTGCTATAATGCTTATTTTAAATTGATACTTGATTCCACTTAGTGCTCAGCAAGTTTCATTATAACGCTCACGGTTGCCATTTGGGGTCATTAAAAACACTTGCGGTCACCATCTTGGATCGTCAAATATTTTCGGCTTCACTTAATGCTTGCTTTGCTTAAGGCTCGGTTTTTCAGGAACCAATTAAGAGGGCTAAGTGGGGGTTGCCTGTAAGTCACTTCCACGAGGGATGCACACAGGGGGATTCTGTTTCATTCAGGAGGAAATCGAATCTAAAAGCATGTGTAGGTGCCAAAAACTAGTTACATCACTACATACGTGCGTAGGTATGTAAGGCAAACAAGGATTTAGCCCTTGGATGTTTTTGTGCTGTAACTCACTATCTGTAATATGGGGGTAGTAGCACTTTCCTACCTTGGAGGTGCATTGTTAGGACGAATACATTACTGTGAGGTGTTCGGCTACTACAGCAATGTGACCCACACAAATAACTCTCTTCAGGAATCATGTCATGTCACAATTAAAGCCAAGTACATTGTATCAGGATGTTATGCTGATAGGTATCACACAACTGCCTGTAATGAATATTAGCAGACTGCCACAAGCCCTTTATGAAAAGATTTATCTACAGTACATACAAGGAAAGAGATTGAATTCCAAAAATGCCAGTTTTATGGTGAACTGTAAATCAGGTCATCTTTAAATTGAGAAAGTTTATTCCATCATGTTATAGATTTTATTAATCTTTGAGGCTAGGTACAAACATTCAAAAAGGCTGAGGCAGAATTGATCTAAGTTACTGGTTTTCTGTAAGTGGTGTAGTTTAGATTGGTAACAAACAGAACATACATTCATCTTTTGGTCGGGGAGGCAAATCTTAGACCAGGCTCCACCATTTTTAAACAGGTCTCTGCATGCCAAACTTCTTTTCTGTTATGGGTATAGTGTGGTTTCTGATCACTTATACCAGTAAAAATGTAATATCCGTGCCTAGTTTAAAGGAACAAAAGGCACATGTAAATGTGTACATAACAGGCAGTACACATTAGAAGTTAAATCAAATGTTATATCCATATTAAAATTCCTCATCTGCCTGTCAAAAAGGAGAGGGAAACAGAAGAAAGTGAGCTTTACTAAAGAAATTAAATTAAAATGAAAAAATACTATATTAAAGGAAGAGTTCTAGAATAATGTAGGAATCTGGTGCATTTTCTCAAACATGTACGACTATGTTGTGCCTTTATCTCCAAGGCTCAGACTCAGCAAAATACTGAAATAAATGCTTAACTTTAGACATATGCTTAAATTCATGTCTGTTCTGCAGAGTACATAAGCAAAATCCCACTGAAGCCAAAGAGACTTAATATTTTCTTAAATGTAAGCATCCGATGAAGTACATTCAGGCTCACTTGAGCTCATGCTAGACATCTCTGGTTTGGTTAGTCTATAAGGTGCCTGACTTCAGACTGACACAGCTCTCTTAAATTTAAAAATGTGCCTAAGCACTTTGAAAAGGTGGAAGAACAGGAAAGGAGTAGAATTAGCAGGGTGGGAAATGTCATGAAAGTAGAAGTGGGGGAAGGATTGAAAGAATCCAGTCCTCAGTGACATTGACGTGCTTTAATATGCTTTGGATTTAGCCTAGAGTGGTTCAGCAGAAGGCTAGGGCTGAAAAATGGGAGAGAGACCATATGATAGACATGACCTTGTAGCTATATTACAGGTAATGCACAGACACTGTGTAGAACAGTAATTTGCAACCAGGGTGCTCTGACCCTGGGGTGCTGACAGTTTCTCTGAAGGGTGCCCCAAGGTGTGAGGAGATAAACAGATGCATTAAGCACAGACTCAGGCTTGCCCCTACCTGGATGATTCCCCACCCACTGCCCATACTCTCTTCAAGGAGGGAACCACTGTAATATATAAATCATTTTTTGAAATTAGGTGCCACTCAATTAACAAAAGTTATCAGGAGGGAGGCCTTAAGTCCAATGAGGGATGCTTCGAGTCCCAGCAGGTTGAACTACTGGTATGGTGTGGATAGCACTCAACCTAATGAAACATAAGTCCTGATACATAGCATTTAACATTTCCTCAGGGGGTACAGGTTTGATATGTGATAAATAAAGCAAAAGCTGGAAAAAAATAGTAAGGCATGCTGTTTGACAGTCTCCCTAAGATGAATACAAAGGCTACTCTTCTTATTTTTTCTTAAAAGAACACATTAAAGTAAGTGGAAAGAATTTTTGGAGTCTTCTTTGCAAATTGCAGTCTCCTTCTCTAACCACGGGTTCAAAGAATTTTTGGACTGTTCTTTCTCAAAGCATACTTACGACGTACTTCATAGCTGGGTGAATTAAAACCTTGGAATAAGCAGGGCTGATGCTGGATGCCTATCTCTGAAGCACACTGTTGAGAAAATGAATACACATGCCTTACTACTTAGGTTTATAATGGCTTTTTGGCTGTGTGCGTTGAAATGTTTGCTTAATTAGCAGAATGTATTTGCTTTATCATCTACCCGCACAATAACATTGCTTGTTGCATATTGTGGCATAAAGTTTTTTGGGGGACTGGGTGAAATGTTGTTAGAAAAAAGATAATTGAAACATTTGTTAATGAACAGTCAGTTCAGATATGGGGATTTACCTCTGTGCACACAGGTGAGGAGAAAAGGGAAACCACATTTTTGGGATGCCCTTTATGAACAAAAGCTGAAGATAAAAGATATTTCTCTTGGAAATAATTCAGATCCCCCTTTGTTGCAACATGTTTGTTTGGAAGCTCATATCAGCTCAGAAGCTTTTGTCCCAAAGCAGTAGAGGGTGCTGTGCTGACATAATTGGACATAGGTTGATAGCTGGTCCTTTTCTGTAATTATTAAGACTTTTGCAGGCTACACATTCTGAGCTTCTACAGGGGATGAAACTATTGGAAATAAACTTAACTATGAATGCAACATGAAGGAAAGGGTGGACCGAGTGCCTGAAAAAAACAGTGAAGATGAGAAATATGACAGAGTATATACTTTTCAAAAACACCTAAGTGATTTTGGCACCCAGATGTCTAACCTGTATTGACAAAAACAGTGGGATTTAGACTTCAAAATCACTTTGGCTCTTCTGAACATTTTCTTCATACTCCCCAGAAGGTAGGACATTTTAATCATCACTGCTGGAGACGTGAAGATTTTCAGTTGTTTTTCTACCTGTATCTTTGTTCTGTATGGCTTAGTCACTACTGTGGTCCCAATCCAGCAAAGCTGTTAAACCCATGTTTAACTGTAATCGTATTCTTAAGTCCTACTGAAGCCAATGGAGCTTAAGCATTAATTTAAAAGAAAACAGTACTTAAGCACTTCGTTGAATTCAGGATAGTCTTAAAGCATGTGCTTAAAGGTACCCATGTGCTCAGAGCTTGTCTCAATGACTGCCAGTTCTCATGGCGAATGGATTCTGTTTGGGGCCAGTTAATGCCTGGAAGCAAATCTGTAAAGTGTTAAAGATCTGGAACAGAGTATATTTTCTGAAAGTATCATACCTTTCTTCTTTTAAAAACTTCACAGAGAAAACAGACTGTTTCTTTGAGTTATCTTTCTTGCTCCATTCAATATTTACGTAGTTCTAAAACAATGGCAGTAGATTATTGAGAAGTCACATCACAGCCATATTTTAATCCAGTGTTCTCTTATCCCAGAGTTTACAGGCTGTAATATGTACATGATAATGAACAAAGCTGATTGTTTTTCTGATAAATTTATACCTTGAGGACATTTTTCAGGGCAGATTTTTTTTTCAGTATTTCCATTTGTAGGAGTCAGCCTGCATCTGCAAAGCAGAAGTGAAGTCAGGGTTTCTCATGGGTTTGATGTTTTTTCCCACAGTATCCCAACTGTTCAAAAATCATGTGTCAATTGGGTGTTCTTTTTTGTTTTCAGGGTTTTTGAGGCTTTAGAATTTGTGCTTTAAGTTTTTCACTGAAACCAAGTGCTAGAAATATTTTATATGAAAGGTGAGATTGTCCCATAATTATTTGACTTCAGAAATTGAAGTCTAAGAGGAAACACAAAATACCTCCAGACCCATGATAAAATCATAAGAATTGTTAACATTGTTCTTCTCTCAGGCCCAAGGGCCATGAAGTTAGAGAAAATTCAACTTCCTCGCTCATTGGAGGTCAAAATTTGGCAGTAGGATTCATTGTTTACCTAAGTTCACCAAAAAAATTGGTTCTCCTTCCTACCATCTGAACTTAGATTTCAGGAGTCTTTAGCCCCAGAACACTTCTGAGCATCAAGAATTAGTAGAAACTAGAAGAGCATCATAGAGGCATGGCACTCATGGCCATAATCATAGAGACATGATTAAAATTAGCTCTTTTCAGATTTAGTAGCTGTTAGACTGGTTTTATACAATACTCTTGTTTGCCTACAAGTTCTCCAGACATCTTTAGAGTTTGCTTGCTATCAAGAGTGGAGACAAGAGGAGATAAATTACATTTTAATCGTCAATAAACATGGTTTTAATAGTACAGTGGTGTGACTTTAATATGCAACCAAAGCTGATACCTCTAAAGAGAGCTATAGATTTAATGTGGCATGTTTCTTACGAACTCGTTTGAAACATGAAAAGAAAGATCACAGTTAGTAAAAAATTACAGGGTAAGTCTCATTCAATGAAAATCAAAAAAACCTATCTGAGCAAATGAATTTTGAATGCTTCTCTATAAAATGTTAAAGAAAAAACAAGTAAATAAGCTATTTTTTTTCATACCATGTGTTGGAATCACTGTTTAATTGTTGTTTTATTTCTGTGGTGCATTTTAATAGGAAATGCAATGCATTTTCTGCTTGTTTGAATCTTCAAAGATTATATTGACAAATTAGAACATCATGAGCATGAGACTAAGAAGATGGTTCTCTAGACCAGTGGTTCTCAAACTTTTTTGTACCAGGTACCATTTGTAAACACCGGTGGCCAGTCCTGACCCAGTGCCCCCACCATGTGTGGGGCAGGGGGTGGGTGTGTGGCTCAGAGGGGTATATAGGGAATGGGGAGGTGGGGTCGGCGGGGCAAGCAGCCCCTTGCAGACTTAAACTCTGCCAGCCTGCAAGGGAAATCTATGGTGTCCCACATTTTTCTCCTTTAAAGGAGAATCCATTTTTTTTAATTTTGTTCACGACCCTTTCATATATCCTTGCTACCCAATGTTGTGTTGCAACCCACAGGTTGAGAAATGCTGCACTAGCCCATCCCACAGAGCAGGTGAGATTTTCCAAAGCACCCATCGTTCGCTTATCTGTGAGTCAAGAGGGGCACCTATACAGATGATGGACCTCTGCTCCGATGCATGCTGATTAGCATGTTGGAGCAGACTCACTTGTTGAGTCTGCTGGTGCATGCTATTTAGACATCACATGTATTCAGCATCCCCTCATTTCAAAGTGGTGGCAGGGGCACTTTAAAGCTCATAGAATGAGCTTTAGTTAAAGCACCCCCACTGTCCTTTCAAAGTGAGGTATGCTGAATACACATGATGCTGCGGGCGCTTTAATTAGAGTGGCTTTAATTAGTGTTTGGCTGTTCGAAGCTGAAATGTTCATTTAATTAGTTCAATATATTTGTTTTATCATCCACCAGCACAATAACATTGCTCTGAGAGCCACGCTAAATAAAGTGCCCACCCCGGAGCATGTGTATATATGCCTGAGATGTTTTAAAATTGATGTCAATGGGAGCATAGTGAGGTCAACGCTGAGGTCCAGAGCATCAAAAAGTATATGTCTGACTCCTACTAAAATAAATAGGCATTAGACACCCACCTATCCTTAAGGATCTGAATTCTTTGGAAAATCCCATTCTGTGTAATAATGTTTTTGACATTTCAGGATAGTTGTTCCTGTCTTGGAGCAGGAAAATGGGGTAGAAGATTTCTCAATGTACTTTCATCCCTATTTTCCATTATAGTTATTAATAAACTTGACTATATATTTTCTTCTTCCATCATCACCAGGCACCCTAAATTTGGCGGTTGGTGGGAGAAAAAACAGCTCTCTCCACAGTTGTCTATTCTTTGCTGAACTTGTTGCCTGATTAACCCTCAATTCCACTCACCCTTCTGTATCCTTTACCTATGCTCTTCTCCGCCTTCCCCTCTTCCATCTTCTTTCCATGAATCCTCAAATAATTATCTTCTTTAGGCACTCCCCTTCTCTAACCATGGATTCAGAGAATTTTATCTTCCTTGTCCTCACTGTCTTTCTAAGGTCTCTTGTCTGGTCAGTTCTCTCCAACTCCCAATCATTAGATATTTCAGCTGTGTATGGAATCTGTGTTTTTCAATAAGACTGCATTTCAACTACTTTGAGTCTTTGAATCTCCCTCTTTTCCAAGGTCCAGCTTTATGTTAGCTGTCCACATCGTTGCCCTTAAAAATCTGGTGTTAGTTTTCAAATTGACCTCTCTGTTCTCCCAGCTTCTGGTTAAATTTGCCACGTTGTTTCTGCTCTTCCTAATCTCCTTCAGATATCTCATTCACACAATCTATCCTGATTGATTAATTATATTTTGTCAATAAAGCTAAAAGGATTAGATTGAAATAGTGTGCTTTGTATCTGGAAAACACTGGGCCTATAACTTTAATATGAAACCAATTTTAGTGCCTAATCTAAAGCCCATTAATATCATGGAAGCTTTTCCATTTGCATCGGTGGTTTTTACATCAGGCATTTAAGGACTGATTTGTTAGATCAGTAAAGAAGAAGGAAACATGGGCTCATTTATTTCATTTCTCCCTTTATCATAACTCTCTGCCATTTTGTAGCCCTGTTAACATAAGGCCTGATCCAAAAGCCCAGCTAGGTCACAGTGGTTCTGTAGTTTTGTACAAGCTTTCAGTATTGGAGTTTGCCTGCATAGTTCACTCTATAAAGGTTATAGAGGCTATGTCGACACATTCATTAATGCTCTCTAGTTACTGTGCATTAAGTTTAATACATGGATAAATAAGTACTAAATCAATGCACAGTAACTTGCGCTACTATGCAGTAGCACTGGCACATGGGTTTTTTTGGACACTAACTGCACAGTAGTGTATTGGCACAGGTTTTGCCCAGCATGCTACTGTGCAGTGTTATTAGGCTACTGAGCAGTTAGTGTCTCATGTAGATGCACTCAGATAGTTGTTTGTACAAGAACCTTTGGGACTTAATGAATCAAATCCTGCAGTCCTTTCCAAGGACTCCAGTATCAAATACTTAGTGTAAGGGCAGCTGAAAATAACTGCTCTTTCACTGTTAACTTGAGATGTTGATTTGATACTAGCAAGGCAGACTAATTTTAGCTAAACCTGTATTTACGGGTTTGCAGGAAATGTAGACATATTCCAGTTAAAAGAGTTTACTGGAGGTAGAAGATTGTTTTTCTTCATCTGGTGTCATAATTCTTGCAAAACAATTTTAGTTACATTTTCAAAGAAGCCTGCCATGTTTCCATAAAGATTGAGGTTCTTTTTAACAAGATGTTTGCATTTTTGCAGGAAAGTTTAGGTACAAAGCTGCATTTTCAAAACAAACAACTTTTTTAAAAATTTGCTTTATTATTTGAAATCTGGAAAAATATCAGCTTTATTACATTTTTAAAATTTCCCCATCTTTTCCCCTTTTATGTGACTGAGGGCAATGCTATAAATGTTTTCCAGGTATTGGAAAGTTTCTTTCTTTTCTATTCCTCTTTCCATGTGGTAGCTTTTCAAAACTTATTCAACTCAATTTTGCTTTGCTTTGCTATGCTTTGCTTTGCAGAGAGACAGAAAGGGAATGACGGTGTCCACTACAACAAACTTTATACCAGAAACCTCACACCAAGACTATCAGTTTTAGGATTAACTAGGGATTCTCCAGAAGACCAATATGAAAGGGAGACACATGACCGTTAGGAAAAAAGTACAATAGTAGAATTCCCCTTCTCTCACATATCTTGGGGATAAAATCAGAAGGAACTGGGAAACTGACTGTCTTGCTATACTGCATAGGCTAGATTCTGGCTCTGCCATAAATCCCATGAAAGGGGCATCATCTGGTTGTACTGCTGCAGAAGACCAGAGACTACTTTGTTACAAATGACAACGCAGTCCTTGGTTTTCCATAAATTCAAGAGGCAAGTTACCTCTATTAGCCCACATCAGCCACAAAATACCTTTTTCTTTCTATCTCTTCTTCTGGCCAGTGACAGAGGATGGTAGAATCAAGGGTTTGCCTACTTTCCAACAACCTTCACTAGATGCCATCCAGGTGATATGGGGAACAAAAAGAACGCTCTCTGAACATTGGGCCAGTAAGGAATTAGCATTTTTAACTGTATTCTTTAGCAACTGGTATGAGTGTTGAGTAATGTTTTATTAATGTTGGTTTCAAGATATATGAGAAATGGATCCTTTGAACAAGCAAATAGTTTTTCATACTCTCCTTGAGTAAGAGTGTCTTTTACCAAAATCCAGCAAGAAGCATATGCATTACTTAAATTAGGTTTTAGCCCTGTTTTAAAGCCTTAGGTGGAACTTAAGTTCACTTTAGTTGTTAGAGCTATGCATATAACTTTGCAAATTTTAGGGACAGGGATGTTACTTGGATGGCATAAAAAGCTGAAGGATTCTGTGTTTATGGAGAACTCACCAGATCTCTTAACATCTCTAGACATATTAATATTTGGGGATTTTAGTCATTAACACGAGGCAGTTTGTTTCTCATGCAGCTTCAGACAGCAGCATGGTGATTATATCAGGACACATTAGAAAGCAGACAAACTCTTCTCAATACTTCCAGGACTGATCTGAAGTTAAATGGCAGCATGGCAAAGCACGTTCATTCAGCAGGACTCCTTTCAGAGTCTGTATGGCACTAAGCAGGCGTTTGAGTGTGAATCAGTCAGAAATAAATAGGAAAGTGATAGGAGCAGATTTGTTTTCATTACTTGTATGACTTATTATTTGTTTTTATTTTGTTTTATTAGGTTCTTAGTAGTTATGAATCAGTGGCTTTTTGTGACAAACCTCTACCACACCTATGAAAAATTTGTTGGCAGGAAAAAGATGAGTCAGCTTTGGGGGAAAAAAAGCTTATTTGGTTAACCACCAGACTGTTAGACAGTACCATTTATGCAGAAGCAGGCAAAACATTTGGTTATAAGATTTGGCTGCACTCTTATATAAACATCTGCATTCAGCAGTTGGCCTCTCTGGGAAACTAAGCTGTTACCTCACAGCATCACCAACAATCATCTTCTTTTTATCTTTATTTCTTAAGAGAATAAATCAGTTTCAAATACAGAAAATCTCTAAAGGCTGCCATTTTTAGTAACCTAATAATGAACTACCATCCTGGGCCTTGTAATGCATGGCTGCTGTGTAGCACTGAATGTGAAATAAATAACGTCTTTCTGCGAAGGGATTATAAAATGTTAGATGAATCCAAGGCAGTTAAACGGAAGTGGGTAGTTTTTCTGACTTTTGAGGCCCAGGGACATTTTTAAATCGATACCTCTCACAAAAGGTTAGTAAATGAAGATGCCAAGCTTTAGGGGACATATGAAGATGCTTATTTTTCAGTGATAGGTGAATAGTTATTGTGGGGCTGGGAGTTTACCTCTGATTCCTCCCAGTCCCTTCAACAATACCTTTTCCTGGGTCTCAAGCTGTCACCTGAGCATTATGAAGAAGGCAGAAACCTTCGCTGTCTGATAGACTATGGATGTCATCTAGCTGATGGTGTTGGGGAGGTGGGCAGAGAAGGAGAAAGTTTCCAATGTGAATATGGAATAGTTCAATATATTACAAATCCTTGGGAATACTGAGTCATTCATTGCATGCATTATTCTTCTTTGCCCTACATTATTTAGTGTGCATATAACTAGCAGTAGAAGAGTACGTCCACTGAAGTCACTCATTTGTGACTGAATCCTTTGCTGATTTGGGGCCTTTTGCTTGCTGACATGTCACTCAGGAGCAAGTCTGTAGAGTCTATACCTTTCTGAAATTCAAAAACAAAAATCAAGTAGAAAAATTCACTTAGCAAGCAGAGCACAGTTATGAAAAGACATTCATACCATTGTCCAAGAGCATGCAGAAGGCTGAAGGGGGGCCTGATTCTAATTTCACTTATTTTTATTTTACTTCCAATATAAACTGGTGTAAGCAAGATCAGGGACAAGTTTTGTGAACTTAATCCTGCAGTCTACCAGTGACTTCATTGCAGTTGCTACTCTGGAAAGACTTCAAGATTGGACCCTAACTGAGCTTGAATAATTGTTTTCCTGGAAAAGTACAGGTCAGAGAGAAATTTTATTTTTAAAGATGAAATGAAAATGGTAATGAATAATATAATGAGTAACTGACCCTGAATAACTATAATCTAAGCTTGAATCAGCCAAATTTCAGTGTCATTAACAACTGTGCAGTGTACACATCAGCTAGACAGTAAGCATGTTTGTTGGAACAAGAAACTACAGCTGAGAGATAAATCCCAGCATCATAGTTTTCTAGTTTAATAAACAACTGCATCCTGAGGCTTAAGAGCAAAGATCCAGTGTCCGCGTCTGACGTTCTACAATAGTTAAAGCTCAGTGTTGAGTTGACCAACTGACCCCCAGCTGTGAGAGTTAACCTTAGAATAGCACAGATGTTGCTGCAAGAAGAGACTGTGATTGAGCAAACCAACACAGGCAAACAAAAAACATGTGTCCTCACTTATGAAAAGATGAAAAGTGAAGGCCAAGAAAGGACTATTAGGGTAGAAGATATTAATCAGGGCAATTCCATTTTGTCTATAATTATACAACATTAGGAGAACTTTGCATAGTTCTTGTTGGTTTTGTTTTGTTTTTTTTAACATCATGCTTACATGGTGTAAATTTTGTATAAAGTCATTAACAATGAAGATAATTGATTTTATGTCTGTGTCAATTACCATGTAAACATTCATGATTCAGCATTTCTTGGCTCATTTCCACAAATAAATCTGCCTTTAACCATATCCTGTACATGACATAAGATTTTTAAATGGCATTTACTTGATTGTTTTACCTGTAACGTGTATGTTATAGATGAGACTGGTAACATCCCCTGTTATTAAAGTTGACCAGAACTTCCCTATAAAAAACCTGGTTTTCAGTCATTTATAACTTATCTAGTATACAACAAGCTAAATTATATCAGCTAAAATGCTGTGGCCATTTATGAGAATGAGGTTAGGGAAAAAATAGGCCATTTTACAGTGTTAAAATAAAGTTGTTATGCCTGCCTGCTTTCCTTCCTTCATTCCTTCCTTTTTTGAGAAAGTCTAGTGTCTCCCTGCAAATGAGAAAAGAAGGAAGCTCACTCTGGTGTCTGAGACATGCTTTTTACTCTTTGTGTGCCTTTCAGTGTTCTACTTAAATTTAGCCATATTATAATAGTACTGCATGTTCCACTGTATGACAAGACTCAGGCTCAGAAGGGACAGATTGGGACATAAAGTTGGCGGAGGGACAGGAGATTGGGACTGTTTTGGACATTGTAGGAGTCAGGGAAAAGCCTAGAATGGGGAGTCACTGATAGAAACTAGTAAGAGTAAACTGGAAGCATAGAAAACATAGAATAGGTGACCTCAGGAGAGTGTGGGATTCAGGGATTGACTAGAAGAAACAGGAAAATTTGGGGCACAAAATGGTGAGGAGATGGGTTAGGTGGAAGGCAGGCACTGTGGTCTTATAGACATGTCCACAAAGGCATGAGTTTTCATAGGTTACGGCCTACTTTGTCAGATACTAAGGAGCTGGATTATCAGAGGAGAACCTGTCTAGGCTAAGAGTATGGTGAAAGAAGCAAGGAAGCTGGGAAGAGGCTAAGGAAGAAGACTAATATCAGATAACTTCCCCCCCCCGCCCACTCCCCTCCTGGAGGGACATTGGGTTTGGGAGTCAATATGATGGGGGGGAAGCAAATCGGATAAAGAATTGTAAAAAAAAAAAGAATTGGGACAGGCTGGGGAAAGAAATCCAAACTGCCTACAGATGTTTAGGAGCCCCACTAATTCATGGCACTTTACACAAAGCAGCATGAATTAGAGCCCTGCCCCGCAACCCAGCAGACCATGAACACCGCATGCCCCCAGAGGCTGGGAGGGCACGGCAAGCTCCTGCAGGCAGCAGCGGCATTGTAGGTGGTGGGAGCCTGGCAAGGGAAGTAAGCAGCATGCTCCCGCAGGCGGCCACAATGCTGTTGGCAGTGGAGGAGAGGGTAGCGAGCAGCCAGCAGTAATTGGGGACCACCTGCAGATGCTGCCAGTGGTGTCAGCAGCAAGAGGGGGGTGGCAACTACCTGCAGGCACAGCCAGCAGAATTGACAGCACATGTTTCAGGGGGTGAACTGCCAATCTCAGAGGGTCCTCGTGCACCCACGTGCACCCCCTACACATTGCCAGTGCAACAAACATTCATCCGTTGGGTTGGGAGGCTCAAGCCTGCCTGCACTAGCTCTAGCCAGCAGGTTGGGGTGCTCTAGCAGCTTCCAAGGAGGTTGCCAAACCACCTCTCTCCCCAGCCCCACTCCCACCACCCCAGCTCACCCCTTATAAGGAGCCACCAAACCCCCCCTGACCCTTTGTTTCTCCAGGGTGAAAAGTCCCATGCCTCTCAGCCTCTCCTCATAAGGCTTGCTCTTTTGTCCTCTAATTATGAGTGTGGCTCTCCTCTGGATTCTATCAAGCTTCTTCACATCCTTTCTAAAGAGCAGAGCCCAGAACTGGATGCAGTATTCCAGCTGTGGCCTCACCAAGGCTGAGTAAAGTAGGAGGATGACTTCCTTGGTCTTGCTTGAGATGCATCAGTAGATACAAGCCAGGCTTTTGTTTGCTTTGCCAGCTGTGGCATCACATTGGTGGCTCGTGTTCATCTTGTAGTCAGTCATGACCCCCAAGTCTCTTTTGGTAGTGGTGCTAGCGAGCGTAGCACTGCTGAGCCTATAAGTATGATGTGGTTTTTTTATCCCAAGGTGAAGCACCCTATATTTTTCTGTGTTGAATGCCATCAGGTTTTGATCCACCCACCTTGTGAGCCTTTCCAGGTTGGCCTGAATCGCCAGCCTATCCTTTAGTGTGACCACACTTCCCCACAATTTGGTGTCATCAGCAAATTTAACCAGTCTGCTTCTGATACCTGAATCCAGATCATTTATAAAAATATTAAAGAGTACTGGTCCAAGTACGGAGCCCTGGGGGACGCAACTTGTCACCATGTGCAATATATTAAAGAGTACAGGTCCAAGTACGGAGCCCTGGGGGACGCAACTTGTCACCATGTGACACCAGTTGACAGGGTTCCATTGACTGTCACTCTATGGGTCTGACCACGGAGCCGGTTCCCCAGCCATTGGACCATGAGGTTGTCTAGGCTGCAGTTCTCCAGTTTTACCATGAGGACTTCGTGGGAGACCAAGTCAAAGGCTTTTTTGAAGTCCAAATAGATTATGTCAACCTCTTCTCCTTTGTCCAGATGATGCGTCACCTGGTCATAGAAGGAAATGAGGTTGGTCAGGCACAGGGGTGGGCAAAATACAACCCACGGGCCAGATCCAACCCACCAGGCCATTCTGTCTTGCCCACAGGGCACCTACAAAGTTTAGAAAACTAATATTTACCTGCCCCTGGCTCCCTGTCAAAGATGACACAGAGACAGGGGCAGTAGGACCCAGAGGAAGCTGGCAGAAGTTAGGAGTAGGCCAGCCTGGCCTAGCCCCATCCCTAGCCCCCTCCCACTCCCACCCCCACCCTCCCTACACATGGCTGCTCCACCATGTGGCCCCTGGTTGCATCGCTGGACCTCAGGAGCGGGGGCCCACCAGTACCCTGGGCCAGGAGGGTATGTGTGTATGTGTGTGTGCAATGAGGGAGGGGAGGAGAGAGAGAGACAGCAATGAGGCAAGCACACAGTGTGTGCGTGTGTGTGTGTGTGTGTGCATGTGTGTGTGTGCAGTGAAGCAAGTACAGTGAATGTGTGCGTGTGTGATGAGGGAAGCATACAGTGTGTATGTAGTGAGACAAGAACAGTGAGGGGGTGTAGTGAGGCAAGCACAGCATGTGTGTATGTTCATAGGGTGAATCCTACAAGTACCCACCCACCCTCTCACACTGCCATACATGCAGACCCCCACACCCCACATATGCACACACACCCACATGCTCCCTCACCACACACCCATGCCCCACACTTATCCATCCCCCAAAAAACCTCCCACACACCATCCCCTACATACCCACTCCCCATGCCCCCACACCCTCCCAGTTTACAAGAGTAAGACTTCATTTTAAGCTCTTGTGCAATCACCTCTATGTATACTACACAAACTCATGTAAATCAGGATAAAAAGTTTTTTTGAAATAAAATTAATGAATGTTGTAGAAGTTGGATTTTTAGAATATAATTTGGTATTTTCTGGTTCTAAGATGGCAAAACCCCTTGCTGAAATGAGTACTTCCGGGCACAAGGGGAGGGACTTCGGGTGGCAAAGGTTGGGAGTTAGGGGGTGGGGCTTCTGATCCCAAGATGGCAACCAGGGGGCAGGGCACCTGTTAAGGGTCGAAGCTACCCATTTGGCCTTCAACAGCTTGCCTAACTCAGTAAGCAGACCTCAGTCCAAAATAATTGCCCACTCTTGGTCAGGCAGTGAAGTCATGTTGGCCATCTCTCAGAATGTTGCATTCCATTAGCCTGTTGTTAATGATTTGTTTGATGATTTTTTCCAATATCTTACCAGGGATTGAGGTCAAACTGATTGGCCTGTAGTTCCCTGGATCTACCTTCCTCCCTTTCTTGAAGATAGGCACCACATTGGCCCTCTTCTAATCTTCAGGAACATCTCCCAATCACCACAAGTTCTCAAATATCCTAACCATTGGCCACACTATGATGTCAATCAGTTCCTTAGCACTCGAGTACATTCCATCCAGGCCAGCTGACTTGTGAATGTCCAGCCTTTCAAGGTGGTTCCTCACGAGATCTTCACCAATGATGGACATGTCAAGATCCTCTGGGCAATCTGGTGGTTGCACCAGAGGAGAAAGCAGACCTCTTTAACCAATTCTTCACCTCCGTTTTCTTGTGCAGGGACTGAGACTTCCCCACCATGATGCAAGACAGACTCGAGGGGAACACCTCCAGACCTCAGGTTGGGGAGGACTGGGTTAGAGAGCTTCTAGAGGGGCTGGACATGTTCAAATCAGTAGGCCCAAATTCTCTCCACCCCAGGGTGTTGAGGGAGCTAGCAGGGGTTATTGCAGGGCCCTTGGCATGGCTTTACGAGTGCTCATAGCGCTCAGGTCAGGTGCCAGATGATTGGAAGATAGCCAACGTGGTCCCCATCTTTAAAAAAGGGAGGAGGGAGGACCCGGGCAACTATAGGCCTGTCAGTCTTACCTCAATCCTAGGGAAACTCTTTGAGAAGATCATCATGGAGCACATCTACGATGAGCCAGCTTCAGGGATGATGCTCAAGGGCAACCAGCACTGTTTCATTAGGGGGAGGTCATGTCAGACCAACCTGATTGCCTTTTATGATCAGGTCACAAAAGCATTGGATGCAAGTGTCGCCATGGACTTAGTCTTTCCGGACTTCAGCAAGGTCTTTGACACCGTCTCCCACCCCATCCTCATTAAAAAACTAAGCAACTGTAGCATTGATGCCTACACAGTCAGATGGATTGCAGATTGGCTGAAGGGTCATACTCAGAGGGTGGTGGTAGACAGGTCATGTTCAACCTGGGGAGAAGTGGGTAGCGGAGTCCCCCAGGGCTCGGTCCTTAGGCCTGCACTGTTCAATTTCTTTATCAGCGATTTGGATGATGGGGTGAAAAGCAACCTGTTTAAATTTGCTGCTGATACCAAAATTTGGGGTGAGGAGAGCATGCTGGCAGGGAGGGAAAGACTGCAGCAAGACCTGGATAGGTTACAGGAGTGGGCTGACATAAACAGGATGCGTTTCAATACTGACAAGTGCAGGGTGCTGCAGTTGGGCAGTAGTAACCAGCAGCACACTTATAAGATGGGAAACTCCCTTCTTCAGAACACGGAGGCAGAAAGGGATCTTGGAGTCATTATTGACTCCAAGATGAACATGGGCTGACAATGGTTGGCAGGACTAACCGGACTTTGTGGTGCATCCACAGGTGCATCTCAGGTAGGGCTATGGAGGTGATCCTCCCCCTCTACGCGACACTGGTCAGACCACAGCTGGAGTACTGTGTCCAGTTCTGTGTGCCCCACTTCAGAGGGATGTGGACAACATTGAGAGGGTCCAGAGGAGGACCACCCGCATGATCTGGGGACAACAGGGCAGACCCTACAATGAGAGACTGCAGGACCTGAACCTGTTCAGCCTTCACAAGAGAAGGCTGAGGGGGGACCTGGTGACCATCTATAAACTCACTAAGGGGGACCAGAAGGGTTTGGGAGAGACCTTGTTTCCCCTAGTGCCCCCTGGCTTAACAAGGAATAATGGCCATAAGTTGTTGGAGAGGAGGTTTAGATTAGACATCCGTAAGAACTACTTCACAGTCAGGGCGGCTAGGATCTGGAACCAACTTCCAAGGGAAGTGGGGCTGGCTCCTACCGTGGGGGTCTTTAACAAGAGGCTTGATGACTACCTGGCTGGAGTCATTTGAGCCCGGTTTTTCTCCTGCCCAGGCGGGGGGTCAGACTTGAAGATCTACAAAGTCCCTTCCGACCCAACTTCTATGATTCTATGATTCTTTGTGTTCACCCATACCCTGGGTCAACAATCCTGCATTCTGTTAGGCAGGGTGATCCACTTGGGCTGGGGAAAGACCAACACAAAGTAATCATTAAGGAGATTAGCTTTTTCCTGGGTGTCGGTTGTCGGCTGCCCCATATGGTTGAGCAGGGGTCCAGTGTGGCCCTTGTTTTTCTTCCAACTACCTACATATTTGAAGAAGGACTTTTTATTGTCCTTGATTCCCATAGCCAGTTTGAGTTTGGTTACAGCTTTGACTTTCCTAGTTTGCTCCCAACAGGTGCTGGCCAGTGCCGAATACTCCTCCGTGGTGATGTTACCCAACTTCCATTCCTCATAGACTTCTCTTTTCAGATACAGCAGTTCTATAAGTCCCTTATTTAGCCACAGGGGTTGCCCAGCCCTTTTGTTTCCTTTCCTATGAGCTAGGATGGACTTCCGTTGTGCTTTAAGGATCTGCTATTAAATCCTCTCTCAGTCTTCTCTTCTGCAGACTAAATAAGCTCTGTCCCCTCTGCTTCTCCTCAGAAGTCACATGCTCCAGCCCCCGAAGCATTTTTTGTTGCCCTCTGGTGTACTCTCTCCAATTTGTCCACCTCCTTTCTGTAGTGGGGGGCCAGAACTGGACACAGTTCTCTGGGTTTCTTACTCCATGGTCTCTCTTCCCATCCCTTTCTCCAAATAGACTTTCCCTAGCAAACTCCCCTGTAAGCTGCTGCATGTGCACTTCTCCTTGGTCCCAAAAGGTTCCCTTTCCGCTGCTAACCTCCTTCCTCTCATCGAGCATACGGTGAAGGAAGGTGAGAGACAGTTTCCAGGCAAACTCCCCCTCACTGTGGACTCTAATTAAACAAGGGGATTAAGTACTGGGGATTAACTGCTGAGTGTTAGCTACTTACACTAAATATATGTGGGTTAGTTACTGTGCATTAAAGAAAGAATTACCTTAAAGCCTCCCCTTCCAAGAAAGAGGCAGCAAACTGATTTATGAACTACTTACAAACTGCCCTGTTTATTATCCCTGTTCCCTGGCTCTCTGGTCACTCAGGGAGTCTCTTTTTATACTCTCCTAGGCCTGGACTGGCTCGGCTCCCTTGTTAAGGCTTTTGTCAGACACAGGCAATCGCCCAGCTAGTAGATCTTTCAGATGCTCGGAGCATACACTCAAACACAGCCCACCAAACAAAGACTCAGCAAGCCAAGTGAGCACAGAAGGCTGTGGCTCACTTACCTTCCCAGAGCAGGATCTGGTGCCTGACTCTTCTTCCTCTTCCCCTTCCTCTTGCTCCCAGCATGCTGCTTGCAAACTGCCCTATTGGCTCTTTCTGTTCACTCTCTCATTCAGGCTGTGAAGAAAAGTATTATAACTTCAGAAATATTAGATTTAAGGTAGCTTAGACAGCCTTAAGTCAGCGTCATTGTGCATACGGATTTTGACACAAAATCTTTACTTATGTGATAACATGTTATTTTACACAACGTCTCTGCCTCAGTCAGTACCAGGATGGATCTGCTGCAGGAGTGTAAAGATTTGTGCATGACTGGCTTCATTATTTGCAGAAGTTTGCAGTGACTGAGGCAAAGAATTAAAGTGGAAAATGATCACTGCCTTTGAACTTGGAGAATTAGATTCCATCTCTGGCATAGATATTGAGATCCTAAACAGTATTTAGGCATCTAAGTACAAATTAGATGCCTAAATACCTTTCTTTGTATTGCCCAGAGTTCTTATGTGATGCTGGCCAGACGAGTCACTTAAATCACACTTTTTACAGATGCTCACAGCTGTACAGCTGTGTATTCTTCATTTCCAGGGCACTTAACCTGAGACCCTGGCTTTGTAGTGCTATATAATGCCAAGTACTGTGAAAGCTGGCTTATTGGTCACCGGGCTTGTCACTCTACTTTTATTAGTCAATGCACTGAATGTCCTCCACAGTCCTATTGATTTGTACTTAATAATTGATTTGTACTGGATAAATTGTCATTTGTTAAAACATAATGATTTCCAAGTGCATATGCATACTAAATTGTGATGGAATTAACTCCTGATGATTAGTCATTTTAAAAGGTACTGACAAGTGCCCTCCATAGTACCTGTCAAGCCAGCTGACTCTCACACAGCAGAAACGCCCCCCCAAAAGTTTCATCTTTTTGACTGATAATTATGTAATTCTTATATAGCAAATAGACTAATTTTTTGGTATTAAAACCCACATATTAAACATTCATTTGTATAGTCATATGATTCTCAGATAGTGAGCAAGAGCGTGTACAATTTGCTATCAGAATTTTTATAACCCATTTTTTTTTGTTAATTATAAATGTAAAAAAAAAATAATTTCTTACTATGTCTCAGTAGTCTCATGAAAAGTTGAAAATGGCTGGCTACTGGTAATTAATCACTCATGGATAATTAGTCATCATGCCAATCCCCTTGCAGTGACAAATTAGCCACATTTTAGTGTACTTTGAAAAATCAGGTCATAGTTGTCTCCAGTGGGGATCTGAAAATCAGGAGACACTTTTTGACTATGTTGTCTCCGTGCTTCAATGCTCTCTCTGTAAAAGTGGGAATAACACACTCTCCTCCCTCTCATCTCAGAGGGGTATTGTAAAGATGAATTACTGTTTGTGAAGCACTTGGCTATTACTGTGATGAGCACCCTAGAACAGCCTATGAGGAAATTAATAATTCTCTCTTCACAGCAGAGTTTAAATAATAAATTCCATGCAACAATAAGGCATGAAGACACATAAAAATGAAGGAAAAATATATTGAATAGAGTCTTACTAACTAAGCATTATACAACTTGTGAAGCAAAGAAGGCGGGGGGGCGGGTCCTGTGGAAAAAAATAGCCAATAATTAAAATCTGTCATAATGCACATACCCAGGGGACAAAATTATGTTACGTAGGCAACTGGAATTCTGGTGTTACTTAACATTTCCATGTTTAAATGTGCAACTTTAAGTGTTCTTTTAATGCGGTTCTCTTTTACATGTAATATATACTATGAACTTGATCCTGCTCTCATTGGTTTTCAAGATCTAGATCTACACACCAGGTATTTGTGAATAATAATGCCATAATTCTGTCAGAGACTTAGGTGGTAACAGAAACCCTAAGATCAAAGCTCAAGATACCTTATCTCCAAGGCACATGTACATGTGAGGGCCTGCAATTACTGGAAACTAAAAGTATGTAGAAGTGAGTTTGGATGCTGAGTTAAAATTTCTTTCATTGTGGTATTTTGTTAGTAGAAGTGTTGTTTAGTATTAGAAGTGGAAGCTTTCCCTTCAACTTTTGCACTCCTAGATGCAGAAAGCACTCTATAGGAGCCCAGTGGGTAGAGGTCAACCACAGAAGCATGGATTCGGTACATATTTCAGCTGTCCAGGACAACCCCTACCTAGTCTGAGGGTGCACCAGCCAACTGTGGGTGCCCATCTTCAACCCATACAAGTAACTCTGTATTCCCCCACTTTTCTGCAGCATGAGGCAAGAAGAATAGCATTCAGGTAGAACAGATAACTCTGTCCCAGAGCCCTTTTATTTAGCATAGTGTTACCTTTTTTAGTTGGCACCAAAGAACAGCTCTGTACACTGCATGGCCTAGTGCTGCCCTCCATTATAAATTCCATCTGTCTACCTCCCTCTTGGCAGCCATTCCAGTCTTCTGTCCTGCTTGTTTTACAGCAGAGTTCTTGTTCTCGCTTTACTGCTTCATCAGGCTCGGCTTTCCCTTCAGAGCTACCTTACTCTAAACCTGATTCAAGTTCTCTCTATTGCAATTTTCACCAGTATAATTTCCAAACAGTATTTTAGGACATTAAACAGTCTACTGCAAGAGACAGGATAGTTTAGAGGGATGATATGAAGACTGGAATCTCTATCCATAGAAATTTTCAAGAGGAGGATATAAACAGATAGACTGGGATAGCTTAGTTAGGGAAGATCCAACAACAACTCTCCTTCCAGTGCCTTCAAGGTTGTTGGCATTGACTAGCTTAAATTCATAGCCTCCAGTTGTGGCACTGTATATGAGTCTTGCACATGGGAACAATAGAATCCTTACTTCCACTTTCTGAAAGGTTGTGGGTTTGAATCTTGCCATTGCTGTCTTCCATGCATATACAGGAGCTGGACAAATTTCATTTCCCACTGTGAGTTACCTAGTGTCTAGGCTGGAAGTTCCTGGGGCGTAATTTTGTATTGGAAGCAGAAGGATGACAGAAATCTGTTCAAATCTGTGAGCAAGCAGCAGGAACCTGTAGACTTTGCATAAAGTCACTTTTGTAGTCTGTGAACTTGAGCAACTTTGCATTCCTAACATATGTTCTTCAAGAGACTGAAAGGGTCTGCAGGCCCACAAAATGTATGTCCTATACCTCCTTTTACTCCTTCTTGCTTTAGGGATGAAGACTTTGGGGAGCAGAAATCTTTGAGGAGCTGTCAGAGAACCTAATTTTAGGCACCTTTTTTTCCAATTTTGGTCTTACATGAGATTTTCAGCCCAATTTTTTTTTAAAAGGGGCCAATTAAGCATCTGAACCAGACAGAACTTCTGAACTGTTTCTGGTTCCCCATCTGTGTTACAAACTTGTATCTGCTTAAATTTATGACTTCAAGACAAGATAACCTTTAAAGTTCTATGCTGTCATGTTGCTGGGGACTGTTAGGGACTTTTCATTGCTTTTTTCCCAGTGGAACTATATATAGTAAGGAAATAGTAGGGAGTTTACAGTGTGAGTCATCTAGTCAATGACTAACATTGATTATTCATTGGTGGTTAACAATTAAAGTCTTGCTCTCTTCTGGGATGGTGATTTCTAAAGCATTACCAAGGTTCGTATCAATCCCAAAACTTAGCCTTTGCATGCTTAGCCTTTGCATGACAAGTAATAATATGATTCATGTGTCTCAGAGGCCCTCAAGTATGTAATATCATAGCATCCATTTGCCTTATCCATTAATTTTCATCTTCCCACAGATAGGTTCACCACTCTCACAAGTTCACTGTGCTTGTTTCATTCAAGTGGTCAGGAAGTAGCCTAATCCATCCTTTTCCTAGACAGACAATGGAAGATCCTGAGAGAGACTTGCAGTTGCCTTCTCTTTTGAAATGTGGGTGCAGCAGTGGCTCCTTAAAATTATTGGACCATACTAGTGTGATGGTGGTATTAACCTGTTGTAACCCTAGCCTTATTAAAGGCCCAGATATGCAATTCAGTAACCCACATGCATTGTTTTCCCCTGTAATATCCCATAAAGTTTGTCTTAAAGGAACTTAAGTGCAACCTGATAATCCACCCAGCCTGGCACACCCTAGCAATACACAGCTATTATGGAGGCTGTCTTAAGTTCACTGTAGAAAAATGCACATTCTACTTGGGCATCCTTCTTCCAAGAGCTGGAATAACACAAGTCCTCCTCTGAGACATAGTCCAAGACCTCTCCCAGCTTATTTCCTGCCAAAGAGGGTCTCCCTATTCCCTCAAAGGTGAAGAAAGGTTTATTCCAGTGGGGGGGTTGGAGAATTTTAAATCATCTTAAACCAGCAAGATTTCAGAATGGACACATCAGCTAGGAAGAAACAAGGCATCTCAAGATCACAATCAATCCCAGCTCCCCACAGCCTCTATGGGAACTTTCTTCCACTGAGACTCAGCTAGCTGAACATGTATGGGATCAGGGTCACAGATGCACTCAATTTTAAACCATATGGAAATAAACAGGTTCCACCCATTTCAGGCACTCTGGATCTATGAGACTGGGCAGACACGTGGGCAATCAGCTTGTTTCCTTTTCACACCAAAAACCTTGTCCGCAAGAATGGGAGGAATTAAAGCAATGATGGAATCCCTCATTTGCCTTCTGAAGCAGTCCCATCCACCAAGCGGTCCTATCTCAGCCCTACCTACTCCCACTAACAGGAATTATCACCGACTTCCTGATTGCTTCATGGCAGCCAAAATAAGACCACAGAAAGGGAGGGGATGCCCGTATCCACCTGTACTAAGCAGCAGTCACCTTACTGATTTTCTTGCACTGGCATGTGAACTTCCTAAGTGAGCCCAGAACAGGTACCTACCTAACTATTCTGTTTGGTGACTCAATCCCATGAAAAAACCAAGCAGCAGAGTGAAGAATTGAGTGGCCTGCTATATCCATAGCTGGGTATGCCACATCGCTACAGAAACACTATATGTTTCTCTTCAAAATTTGCATTTGTCACCTAAGCATTATCTAATGTGTGTTGAGGTACCATGGGCTAGGCTTACAGCTTTCTTTCCTCACAATAGCTTTAAAAACTGCTGCTTTTAAATCTCAGAAGTGGTAAAAGTAGAAAAGGTATTCCGGAAGTGTGTCTGCAGGCCATGTGAGGAGGACTTGTTTCCAGTTGCTGCTTAACCAAGTTGATGCTGGAGCGATCTCTGTTGGTCTCTCCTCATTTAGGCATGACAGCTGGACCTGATGCTTGGGGATGATACTGAAGTTTTCTGTTGACTTTCAGAATTAAAACTAAAAATCTGATGCCTCTCTTGGCTCTGCAGATGGCCTTGGTTCCAGTAGCAGGGCTACAGTTTCCAGGCCTGATGGTCTAATACTCATTCCTCTCTAATCTCTTGCTGCACTCCTGTAGGTCCCGGCTACTGCCATGCAGGAAAAGCATGTAACCCATTCTTGGAGGGATTGGGCTTGAAGCACATCTGCTACCACCTGGTATTCATAAAACCTTTGGATTTGTGACTGCTTTAGGCTCCTCCACTTAGTTCTTCACCTCTAGCAGTGGTGCACTCATGCCTTTAGTGCTGAGCAGCTCAGGTGGGATTAGTTGAACACACAAAGAGGCACCTCTGCACACCCAGAAATTTACCAGCTTGTCTGTGTACCCGAGAACATGTTGACATGCACAGACAATGTTTGCACTTAGGAGCTCAGTTTTTCACCCTGAATTAGAAAATGTGCTGCTGTCTGGCTGTGTTTTACACCACGTATTTTCTTTTCAGAACCTTTGGGCCGCTCTCCAGGTCCCTGAAGGAGAGCCACATATAGCACTGTTAACAGGACCAAACAACAGGCAGGTCCGTTACTGATTCCCTCCCTCCCCACCCTCTCATGCCCCACTCCCACCCCTCTGCTCTTCCCTCATAGCTCAGTTCAAAATGCTACAGCTTATCTATGAGTATATGCCGTCTGCAAAATCCAGCACAATTTTGCTTCACAAAAATCAGCCCATTATGTGCAAATGTATGTGTGTGTTCAGAAATATTTGAAAGGTAACACACTTTAACCAATGGGAGCCTACGTATTGTTCTCAGAGTGCCTCCATATTTTTATTGAACAACCAGTCAGCTTGGATGAATGCTAAAATGGTAACACATAGAAGAGCTTAAAAGAGATTTTTTTGCCTGATACCAATTACTTGATGTGGGTCAGAATTGCAAAAACTATCCCCTTACCCAGTGGCATGGATTAGTAGTAGGGTACATAAGCAGTGACTCCTTGTACTGCCATAAAAGTTGCAAGTGAACAGGAATGTAGTCACACTTGACTCGGGAAGGCAGGGGGTCGGACTAGATGATCTACCTAGGTCCCTTCCGACTCTAGCTACTATGAAACTATGAAACTATGATGTGATCTCTGCAGCCCAAGGTTGCCCCCTCTCTCCAGTCAGCCAGGTCAGATGATTCCAAGGTATGTTTAACACTGCAGACCAGGAGAACCCCATGGTACTCTTTATACTTGCAGATGTGTGCCCCAGGCATTCTCCTCCTGGGCTCCCCAACATGAGCGGGTCCTGGCCAACATCTGTACCTTCCAATCAGTCGGATCAGATGTGCCAGGATATATGCTGGCACAGTGGATCCTGCAACAAAAACAGCATCTGTTTATAGCTTAACAGCTACTGTTACAAATCGGCATTTGAAGTTTTGGGGTGAGTCAGCATTATCTTTTAATTATCTCAATCCAAAGAAAAATAGTGGGTTGAAATCCCTGGGGCCATTAAAATTAATGGAAGTTCTGTAGCTACTTTTGATGGGGGGTCAGGATGTCATATCTTGATGCTTTTCTTCACACCTGAAGATCACTTATACTGTACTTTTCTTCTTAATGTCTGAGAAGCACCCTAACAGAGCTGAAGGAGATTTTCCAACAGCTACTTCACAGAGAAGCAAAAAAAGGTCTCCCCAGAAAGGAATGCCGTACCTATTGAAAACTAAAAGCAGATGAAGATAGGAATTTAGAATATAAGTATAAATGATATCTTAGTGTGGAAGACTATATTCTCATTATACTATGATGCTGAATTTCCCCTTACAGATGCATGAGCACAATATTTTGTATTTCAGTAGCAGAATTTGCTGAAAGATAAATAAAGATGTCTTATATATGCTGTGAACTTGCCTCTTATGTACACTCACATGCTCATGTCACATGTTCCAGTTGAATGTTGGTGTGCCTCCATGTTCCTGAGCGTAGGACTGGACACTGAATGGCAAATCCCCTCTCCTCCACTTCTCCAGCCAGTGAGCCCCTCATGACTGAACCCAGCATGGTTTTCTGTACAAGCGGACAGGAAGGACAGATTTTCAGGGAATCCCAGGGGGTGGATATCCCTTGTATTGCAATGAACTCTGCACCATGGGGAGAGAGGCCTGCATGTGGGTATGCAGAAGGTAGGGGGCACTGGGGAAGGATAGGGTCAGGGGACCAGGGTCTTTAGCAGGGTGCCTTCAGCTAACAAACCCAAACAGTCCAATGTTCAGGAGTGCTGGAACTTACGGGGGGTTGGCTTCCTTGGCCCAGCCCCACCATACATGCACACACCTGGTCATTGCCCAGACTGGGCATCAAGATAAAGACTTGGAACATACACCATGGTCAAAAGTTGATTCATGTTAATGGAAATATTCTCATTGACTTTGGTGGAATTTCAGTCAGGCCTTTATTGAATGCTTATTTTCAAGACAATCAGCAATGGACAAGAGGTGTTCCAACTCTGTACCACATTACATCCTCCACTATTCTTAACTTTCATTTCTTTTCCTGACCCCTGCCTTACACTACAAACTACACAAAAATAGGAGTCTCCTCTTCCAAACGTTGGAAATTAAGACCATTTTCAAAAAGTTGAGACTGAATCCATTGGATATTCACTCTAGGCCCCTATTTTTTTTAAATAATTTTTGCTGAAGTTTAACACTTAGAACTCCTTACAGCTGTCTGTGATTTCATTATGAATACCTAAAATAAAAAATATTTTCACAATAATTGCTGTTTACTGTGTTACTATCCTGAATTTTAGTAACCATGTACATGCACTGTTCCATTATTAATAGCAATCCTATTCATTCAGCTGTTCACATTTGCTTTTTCATTGCTAAAATAAGTGTCTGCACAAAAGACTATGTGACTAAAAAATTAGACAATTATTTTCCTGGAGAAAGTCAGCAGATATATTTAGGGCTTCCATACATACGATCTCTAAAAGGAAGTTAATGGATTGTAACAAGTGTAAAAAAAGTAAGAAAAAAATTGCGTATAGGCCTGTATGTTAGCTCCCAGCCTGACGTGTATTACACTTTAGAAAAACATTTTATAATGGAAGTAACAATTCGCCCTTAAATCCCATATGCTGCTATAATGAAATACTATGTTAATATCAGAATGAAACAGTTCATTAAAAAAATAAATAAACCAGCAATTTAGAAAGGATCTGAAAGCTGGCAGCAGGCACTAATGAAGATGGCAGACTCTTCCGTGATTGGGATGCTGAAAACAAGACAGCAATATATAATCAAGTGAAGACTTTATGAGTCATCGTAAATCTGTCCCGTGATAGCGCCTTGAAACTAGAATTACATTCTCCCCCTAAATAGGTTTAATTTAGTGGAGCTTTTTTCACTGAAATTTTTACAAGCAAAAGTGAACTTGTAAAAGATTTCCTTTCTGCTACAACAATAACTCCAGCATACAGTTCATCAGCAAGAAATCAAGAAATATATCTCAGGACAATAATTTCTGGAGCATTCCTTTCAGTTTAACTAATTTGATGTATACACTCCAAGAGTTCCTTGCCTGGTTAAACAAATACAGGGGGGTTTTTTCCCCCTAGCTCTGGCATTTGCTGCAATGCCAATAACAATGACACCTTAATTAACGATGGGAAAAAACAAGCCTTAAATATCTCAGGTTGTATTGCCAAAAATAATTGTTTATTTTTTTTAAAAACTTCAATAATATTAGCATTAAGATGTTTAGGAAGCTATGCCTTTAACAGATGCCAGTCCTTAGTGTATCTACTTGAGTGCTGTATGAGGCTGTATATAATTGTCTTACATGTTATCTATCTAAGGTCTCAGTTCAGCAGTATACTGAATCTTTGCTTCTATTTTACTATTTGCTGCAATATTTCCTGTTTAAAGCTGACATGCTTTCTGTTTCATAGAAGTGGCTGCAAACAGTTTTTTTTTCTGGTATGCTGTTGCCCATTCCTGAAGACTATTTCTTGTTTATATATATTCCTCTGTCCCTATTTTTATTTGATCTCATTTGTCCTGTGTTGCTGAAGTAATTAACCTAGATTGTGAGTGGTGCCTGTCATGTCTCCAGGAAAGCTGACACAGAAACAGTGTTTTTGTTGAGTAGTAGCGGTTTTCATAGTGGTTTCAGAATGCTTTCTTTTTGGGAGAAGTATGGGAGAATGTTTGAATCAGCACCGTGTGTTGATGGAGCCTGTTGCTTAGCTCTGGGGTGCAGAGGAACAGAGGTTTACACTGAAGGGCAAATGGTTATATTTGATGTTAAAGTTACACTTCTATGTTTGTGTATACTACAGACACGAGCAATATGCATTATACCAGGGGTTGTAAACTGGGGGTACACATACCCCCAAGGGTATTTGGATAGGCCCTAGGGGATACATGCAAGTGGGCTGGAGGGCGGGGCCAGAGTGTGCCTTGGGACGGTGGTGGTGGCGTCTCCCCCGGCATGCTCCTATACTCCCATACTGTGGCCTAAGTCACCTTGTGCATCCGCTGGTGAGGCGTGATCAGGAACAAAGTGTGACTCTACCCTGTGCTTCCCTCCTGGCCACGTTGTCCCGGGGCAGTGTTGCAGCATGGCATACTTAGCCCTATGACCCAGGGGAGAGGGAGGGATGCGCTGGGCTCATGCAGCATGCTGTGGTGCCTCCCCACCCCACCCCAGCTTCTTCCAGGTTACTTCCTTCCAGAAGAGCTGCGAGGGTCTGAATGGTGCAGGGGTGTGCCAGGGGAGTGTGTTTTGTGCCCACCCTCAGCGTGCACAATTAGCCAGGAGCAAGGCACATCAGCACCTAGCAGAGCCTAACATACTACTGGCTGTGCGACTGGCCATGCAAAAGTGGCATGGTGGTGGCAAGTGCAAGTGCCTAAAAGTGGTTGTAAATTGAATTGCTGCCTTATTAAACTGCCCCCGGGGCTGCTAGCCCAGCGGGGTGCCTTTGTAGTGCAATTGCTCTATTTGAAGGGCAGCAGGGCCCCAGCAGCTGCCCTGCCCCCAGCCATTCCCTTGACAGCCACACAATGGGGCTCCCATTGTCCCAGGACCTGGCCCGGCCCGGGGCCCCATTCACTCCGACCCCTGCCTTCCCCCATTCACTTCTGTACTGTGGGGGTCCCCATCTGCCCCACTCCCAGCCCCTCTCCCCTGCCCTGCTCCTTCCCCCCACACCCTTACCTGATGGAGGGCAGTGGGTGCCTGTGTGTCTGGATCTGCACGCCTGTCTGCATCTGTCCCCTGCCCACTCGGCAGCAGGAGGCACATGGCATCACGCGGCTCTTGGGGCAGTTTCAGTGGGGTGCAGAGTCCAACCTGCAGCAGCAGCTGCCTCCGCCTCATACAGCTCTGGGGGACATGTGATCCCCCAGGCCTCCAGCAGGGTGTGCACAGCGGCAGGAGCCTACCTTCACCCCTGGATGAGCCCCCTGGGCTTCAAATGTCCCATGACCCACCCTGGCCCCAGGGGTCCCATTAACCCCAGCCCCTGCCTCCTCTTCCTCCCCCCCCACTCCACATCCAGCTGTGCAACCCCTCCGGGTATACGTGTTAAAAAAGAGGGCTGCCAGGAGTATACTTATTTTAAAAAGGTTGAAAATCCCTGCATTATACATTGCTGTAAACCCTTCAGGAGAAGATATTATAGAGCACTCTAAGCTATGAGTGCCCAACCTTTTCACCCCACAGGCCAGAAGGTTGGTGCCATGTCCCTTTGTGGGCCAGATCAGGCTTGTGGCCTCAATATGGTATGTGGAGCCAGTACAGCACAGGCCTGATCAGCCATGGTGGGGTGCATATTCCAACCATAATCTGTCTTCCCCATCCTTCCAAAAGGGGGTGGGGGCACATTGGGAGTAGATCACTTGTTCTGGACAAATAGGGGGCAGGCCTAGCCCTGATGCCACCATAAGACAGCGGCCCAGGAGGGATTGGATCCAGCCACACAGAGCTTTTGTTGCTCCTCCACTGCCAAATTTTTCAACCTTGGAGTTCTCCACAGGCCAGATGCCATGGCTCCAGGGGCCAGGTGTGGCCCACAGGTGAGAGGTTGAGCATCCCTGCTCTAAGCCATGATTATAAGTAACCTGTTGGGCTTTATAACAAGTGGTTAAATATTTATCAAAACATTGATTAATCATTTGTTAATACTTTATAAATATTTGTAACTGGAACCTTAATTTATACAGACATCAATAAGGCTTACACACATGCCTAAAGTTAAGCAAGTGCTCAACACTGGCCTCGTTCTTCTGTCAGTTCTGCTGACTTCAGCAGTAACAGTGCAGCCAATACTGTATGTTTTTCTCAATACCACCCTTTCCCTCGTGGAACTTGATAAATGTAAACCAGAGGTACTGTCCAAGAGCAGATTTTCAGAGGAGCACAGTCCCCAACATCTTCTATTTTAACACCTAAATAGGATTGGCCAGTTTTCAAAATGCTTCATATCTGAGCAATCCCCACTGAGAACCGCAGGGCCTGCTGAACACTTTGTAAAAATTGGCAACTAAATGTAAGCATGTTAAGTGAGAGCTGTGTTCTTTTGAAACTCTAATTTCAAATGCTGAAGTTTCCTAGTAAATACATTGGATAAATAAAAGGAGTACAAGCTGATTGCTTTCCTATGTACACTTCCTTTGCACAAGAAGCTCAGGGGGCACCACCAACAAAAAATCAGTTGTTTTCAATGGACTATGCTCTAGGTACAGCTGAGACTTTCAAAGTAATTCAATTTATTACCATGTGACATTTTATAAAATTATAATTGCTTTATGGCTGATTTAAAATAAAATACAAATACTGCTGAGTTAATTAATTATCAAAAGAAGCACCATAGGAAAGTATAGTACGTCTCAGAGATTATTTGGAATCATTTCCCTAAAGCAGTGTTCATGTTTCTAACTTACGTGCTATCTTGGTACAGTTAGAAACCACCTGCCAGTGCTAAGACAAGACTGTTTCCAGGCAAAATAATTAATGGAGATTAGCATGGTATGGTGAACTAGTGATTTTATAATGGAATTTAACTGATGGCACTGGGCCCTGCTTCAGCTTTCTTCAAGTCTCAAATCCACTCCCCAATCCTTCTGTGTGCCCAGAATCTCATGTTTCTTTGAAAGGAGAACAAAAAGAGAAAAATAGAGAGAAAAAAGAGATAAAAATGAAGCGTGTTGCATGTGGTGAGTTTACATGCAAGTACATTGGTAAGCTGTGGGAAAAGAAGTAATATGTACTCTTGGTTACCTTGTTTTTTGGGTTTTGTGTCAGGTATATTTTATAAATTTTGTCCACAGTACAGCCTTTTTGTGTATTGAGTCAAAGAAAAAAAATTACTTTTTTATATACAGTAGAATTCCAACGTGCAAATTAAGCAGAAAGAAGTGGTAATAGTTCATTGAGTTGCTTTTGATGTCAAAATGCTACTATGAAAAATGACCTGGGCTATTAATGTACCTCTGATTACAACCATCACAACTGCTGAAGCAAAGGTTAGCATCTTGCCTTTGTTACAATCTACTTTCTTCAAAAGTAGCCTGTTGCTTGGGGTTTTGGTGAATATTAACTGTATTAAAAAATCAAAGGGTTAGTAATCAGCTATTTCTTAGCAAGTGAGGCAAATAAAAGATAAAATGCTCAAATGACAATTCTGAAAGAGTTCATGTTTAATTCATTTTAATTTAAAACCTGACAGATTGACTTGTAAATTCTTTGACAGTTCATTGTGTACTGAATCAGTGCTGGAGATGGGACCTGCTTTTATTCATTCACAACAAATAGGTAAAGGGCGCACTTTTCTAAAGTATCCAAGTGGCCTATTTTCAAAACTGAGAAGCACATATAAGCCCAAGCCTTTTTGGCTTGCAGTGAAATTCAAGCTACCCAGATCCTCAAAAATATGGAGGCCTCTAACTCAGTGGAAAGCCTCACTGATTTTGGTGCCTCAGTACCTTTGAGAATCTGGACCTAAGTCCCTTTTGAAAGCAGAACTTAGGCTTCTAAAATCCCATAGATACTTTTTGCAAATGTTGTTATTGATCAGTAAAAAATTAATTCTTAACTATCAAGTCATGACCCATGCACCCATAATGGTGTAACTGTGGTGCAGCATAATGAGAGGGTGTGCACAGGCAGATTAAGGGTTTACTAAAGGGAGGTGCAGTGCATGCCCTTGGACTATGGGGTGATGAGCACAAGGCACAGCTGGAGCCCCCAGGTCAGTGGGGGATGCTGGGGAGTCAGCCATGGAGCAGGCACACAAAGGGGGAGGGCGAACCTGCCCCTTCCCACCAACTGCTGCCACCGTCCAGAGCTGACCTGGGGTGAGGGTGGGGCCAGAGCTGCTACTGCCTTGCTTCAGCTGTGGGCTGTGGGGAGCAGCTGTATTGGAGCGCTGGGCTTGGCTAAGGAAAGTGGTGATGGTGGCATGCAGTTTCTTCTTTCCAGTCTCTGCTTCCTGCCACCCCTCCCTTGCAGGTGTCCCCACTGGCCAAGAGCAGAGGCTGGAAGAAGGAACCTGCATGCTGCCCCCATTGTCCCTGGCTGAGCCCAGATCTTTACACAGGTGCTCCCTGCAGTATGAGGCAGGAGCAGTTCTAGGGCTCCCCCCATGCCTGCTTCCACTGGGGACAGTGGTGGTGGCATTCATATCTCTCCTTGCAGTGCTTGCCCCTGGCCAGTGCGGAAACAGACCTTGGAAGGAGTATCCTGTGTACCACTGCTGCTATCCCCTGCCAAGCCTGGTATCCTGCACAGCTGCAGCCCATAGCTAGAGCATGGCAGAAGTGGTTCTGGGGCCCTGTGCCTGGATCAGCTTGGGACAACAACAGAAATGGCAAAGGGAGGTGCATCCATTCCCGTGCCATTCCCTGGGATCCACCCCTGAAGGTGCTTGTTGCTGCTCTTCTTCTGTGCAAATATGCACTTGCAACTAGTATCAGATTGTAAGCCAAACAATTGAATTAAGCTTGGATTTTTTTTCTGCCTCGCTTACTTCTTGCTCTGCCACCGGCTTACTGTGTCACCATAAGGTTCAGTTTCTCTATCTGCAAAATGGAAGTAATAGTACTGAACACCTTTATAAAATGCTTTGACATGGGTGACAGAAAAGTGCTGTTAGATTTATTATCAGCATGCCTACCTACCATCCCTTTGGATCCCTTTTTGAAGATGAGTGTTATGTTGGCAACCCACCAGGCCTCTGGCACAGAGGCCATTTGTAACAATAGAATGATAGATTACATGCCATTGTAAGCTAGACCAGTGGTGCTCAACCTTCTTGCCCTGTGGGTCGATGGAGGTACTCAGTCTGTCCGTGGACCAGATCTGGTTGATGAGCCTGATCCGGTCACTCAGAGGAGAGGGAGCATGGCCAGCGGCTAGGGGTGGGGGGGGCCACATGGCCCTGTCCCAGTACAGCCACATAGGGGGAGGGGGCTTGGCCTGTAGGTTGGACATTGAGCAGCCCTGAATCAGTCTATATCCTTTATGTCCTCAGAGGCCTATGGACCTTCTCCAGTCCAGCAGCTGCCGAAAGTCATTTGCTGGCAAAGTTGACGTTAGGACACTTTCTTTCCCAGCGTCCAGAACTCCAACACAGATTTCTATCTCAGTAGAGAAGCTGTGGTTTGACTTGGACCAAATTGAGATGAGATTGAAACTGGAATTTGGCTGTTTGGGGAGAAAATAAATCTTAAGTATAATCTTATTTTTGAGTGCTAAGGTAAACTGAAATGAGGCTGCAGGGAGGACAGGTGATAAGTTAACAATTGTACAGATTTGAAATGTCCATAGCACTTTCACTAATAACATTCTCAATGATAATTACATGAGTGAATCTGAGAAGTTTGATCTTCATGGTGCTTTATAGCTTGCCTATATGCTCCTCATTAAAGGCAGATCTCCAGAACTCAGTTAATTGCACAGAAATTGCTAGAGTTTGCTGCAAGAGGCCACAGTATATAATTGACTTAGCACGTGGACTCTGAATTTTCTTATAGGGTCTTAGACCAAAACTGACATACAACTATAAAGCACAGTGGGGAAGTTCTCACTTCCTTAGCTGTGGTTCTAAATGCTGTGTACAGGCCTTCAGTGTGACACTTACACATATATCATATGGTTTTTCCTAATTTTATTTAAACACAAAGGAGAAATATAAAATATTTGCATGCAGTCAGAACATCATCATTTATGACACTTGAATTCGCCATCTCTTAAATGACTTTTGTCAGTGTTATTCCCTGTTAATGAATCGTGTTGTTTGACAATTGATGAAACTTAACACTCCGTGCTTCCTCAGTGTGAGACATGCTGGTAGCTCCAACATAAACAGAAGCCATACAGACAATTAAACTCATTTCAGAATCAATGAAAGCTGTTTTTAATGGAAGTTGCTAGTAGATTAATTATTGTGCTTCCCCTTTCTCCTTGCCCCCAACTGATTTGCATCTGGAAAATTTGATTCTGTTATATCTGCATACTGTGCTGTCTCCTCCTACAGTGAAATCTTACAATGCATAGCTCCCCAGAGTTCTTACCCTCATGGTCGATCCCCCTGCTAGCATAAGTGACAAACTGCACTAAGTATGTTCACAGCAGTGCAGTGACTGGGGTCAAAAACATTTTCCTCTTTAAAAACCTGTCTTTGGACAGTCATAAAGGTTGACCCTTGTGCCCCCAGTGGAATGAAGCAGTTTAAAAGCTCTTGATTCAGAGCCGTAAAAGAGGAGCTTTGACACTTATCCTGCTAACACAGTTGAAGCTATTCACACAAGGGTCAGTCTGAAAATGAGATAGGAGCATAGAGAAATGAGGTGAGTTTTCCTACAGAAGCTGACTGCAACTACAGGTTTTTTTGGCGAAAGTGTGATATGTTCAAGGTTTACTTTAAAATGGAAGAAAAATTTGCACTGGAAATGAAGTAGTGGCTCACTCATGCGATAACATGATGTGGAAACATTGGTAAATGATGCATTTAGGCATTTTTATGGGGACAGGCTTTAACAGCAAACTAGGAGGGCCTGGAAAGGCTCACAATCTATTGTTGTGCCGTCAAAGCCTAAAAAATTGAATGTGAAATCAGGTGAATAGATCTTTGGCATTTAAAGCACAGATGCATCTGAAAGCTTATGGCAAGACTCCAGGGTCTTCAGGATTTTGTGCGTCTGGGGCCTGAATCAGCCTGAAAACATTTCCAAGATGAGAAGGAAGGTTCTTTTAAAAATAGTCATTCATTTTTAGAGTGGATCAGAACTAAAGCTCTGCATTTGGTATGAGTCCTGATCTGGATCTGATGTTGGAGAGCCTCATTTAAAGGCCCTTTGAATTGTCTTATATTGAAGTATCTAATTTCATCTAAGCTGCCAAATGGCTGAAACAGAAGTTCTGAGCTAAACAAAAGCAAAGCAAACAAAACCTGTAGACATGATCGTTCTGGTACAGAGGTTTTCCAACTGTGTGCCATGGACCCCTGAGATTCTGTGACAGGTCATCAGGGCTTCTACAAAGAGACTGGGGGTAATGGTGGAGTGGGCCGGGAGGTGGTACACTGCCATTGCAGGACCAGGTCTCCTAAACTATATGAGCTGACATGAAGCCATGGAGTTAGGGATAGGGGTTCTGCAGCAGAAGTGACATGAACGGGTTCCAAACATTTAAAAGATTTGAAAACCACTACTCGTATCTTTCTGGAAGACAAAGACGGGTGTTAGACAACTCAGTTCATTTTTTAAATGCAGTTCAGCTTTAATAAAAACCCTGGCCAGCTCTAATAATGCCTTTACCCCTTTACCAAGATCAGTTCCTACCTGGATGCTCCTCAGGCTCTGACATCACCTGGCTTTGTTGACATTACACGTGTACTGCAAAGCCCATTAGCAACAGCATTTGACTGAGATGGTGGGGGGTGGGATTTTTGTGTCAGTGGGACAGCATGTTAGGGTGGGTGGCCTTTTTGGCCAGATGACACCAAATGAGGTGCGGCTGGATAGAAGGCAGAGTGCTACCATCTCTAGTTTGTGTTACCATCTCATAGTCCTGTGTAGTGAGTAGCTGCCAAGAGTGCCCAAAGGTTTGTATAGGGGTTGGGTTTCTTTGGTGTAGAATAAACCACGGAAATCTTAATTAATATTAAAAATGTAGAGGCCTGATTCATTATGCTCTTAAATGAATGTCTCCACCTGTTATACCACTTGCCTCTACTGTCATGTAACCAGAATCATGGAGTGCGGAATCTGCCCTTAGCACTAGGATTTTTCAAAGAGCTGAAAAGTCTTCTATTGAAAGTTCCTAATTTTTTTGTTGTTGTAAAAAATATATATGTCTCTCTCTTTATATATATACACACACACACATAGAAGTTATATATATACACCAGCTCACAAAATTTTCTTCACACACCTTCACCTATATTCAAAAACCCGCTCTCCCAGTACAATGAAATGCACCCATATTCTCGCAAACCCATCCTCAGGTCTTTCCCTAACCTGATTACACTATCCCTTAGTCCTTACCCCAATTATGGCATTTAAAATCTCAGTTCATTCACTGACACTGTCACTGTCACTGTCTGATCTGCTGCTGCTGTCATTGTTGCTGTCTCCAGGTCCAGTTGCCTCGTTGTCCATTTCGCTGTTGTTGTCCATTCCCCCTCTGGGGTATGGTCTTTAAAGAGCCTGTGCCAAGTGGCCCTTTGGCAGTGGAGTTGGCTGCGTCCTCACTGTCCTCTGCTACCAATTTCCGGTAGTAACATTGGAGTTCGCTTTGAGTCATTTTAGCACAGTCTGCCACCTCAAGGCTCATGTGTCTGTACATCAGGAGGTTCCTGGACTTTCACAGGGCACTCCTGATGTAGGACACAAACTGATGGAAGTGGGCCAGCGGGCCCCCTGGTGTTTAGTTAGGTGCCCACACAGTGCTGCCTCTTTGATCAGCTGCCTGTCACCACTTCACAGAGCTGCTTTATCTTTTTCCACACCTCCTTAGTGTATGAACAGAGTCTTTCCAAACGGTTTTGTGGAAGATCCATTCCCACACAGCCTGGCAATTGTCGCCCAGAAGCAAATCCATGGGTGACAGTATGACCCTGGTTCTAGCCACCTCTTGTATTTTTCTGTGGTTAGCCATTCTCGCAGGGCCTGTGCTCTGTAGGCTGTACACACTGCAGAACTCATTCAGGATCTTGTAGAACCACATTGGGTCCAGGAGCTTCCATTTGTAGGTGCAAACACCCCCCCCTACAGTGGTAGGAGGTGTCCTGCAAAATATCTTCCAAGGCAGGCCATTTTGGACTCTACGCCTGCTGCCAGCTTAGATCTGGCTTGTGTACCTTTCCCACAGAAATAAAAGGTCTGGTATTCCTCTGCCCTGGCTTGTTTGGTCTTATACAGGGTCTTTCTGTTTATCTCCTCTCATCTGGATCCTCAAAAGAAGAGACACATTGCTCTCTGGATTCTGTGGATGACATGTTTAGAAGGGGGGAAGACCAGTGTGGTATACAGCAGCACCGATAGCAACCCCACCTTCACAAGTGCCGCCCCCCTCCCCTTTAGAGAGGTAGCACAAGTGCCACAGACTCAACCTTTGCTTAACCTTAGCCTCTGTCTTCTCTTACACTTTTCTATCACTCAGCTTCAGGGTCAAACTCCATCCTTAGGATCTTGAACCCCTCGCAAGGGACAGAGGCTCCCAGGGATGCAGGTTCATGAGCTTGCTCATGGCCAGACAGGTACTCATATTCACGTTAAACCTGGCCCCTGCTGCCGCTTCATAGACCTATGTGTGCCACAGGGCTCTTTCCACGGACCACTTGCTTTGGCACAGGATGTTCAGATCATCCATGTAGGCTAGGACCTTGGTCTCTTCTCTGCTGCTGCCTGGGATTTGGGTTCCACTAATCCCAGGGTCCTGCCTGATGCTCTGGGCAAGGGGTTCAATCATGCGGTTGAAAAGGATCGGGCAGAGCAGGCAGTCCTGCCAGTGCCCCGATTCTACTGCATCCATCTCAGGAACCCGTTGACTCTCACATTCGTGTACAGGGTCCTTATCCAGCCAATGCAGGTTGAGGGGACTCCCATCTGCTTCAGTGTCTTGAAGAGGAACTGGTGAGATGCTCTATCGCAGGCTTTCTCCAGGTCCAGGTTCAGTACGGCAGCGTGCTGGACTCTTTCTCATTCCAACTGGAGTGTGTTCCTCAATTGTAGCAGGGCCCTGTGGCTCTCCCATTGAAAGTTCCTAATTTATTTTCAAATCCCAGTCTCCACCTTTAATGAGCCTGTTTGAAAGACTCCCAGACAAAATAGACCCTTATGCTTGAAGCCTCCCTAGCTATAACTGGTGATTTTTTTCAATGAAATCCACTTTCCAGTCTTTAACTAAAAGCATAGTAAAATAGTGGAACCGCTCCATCTATTTTTTAATTACATCTGTTAGGGAACTATCAGTTATTCTTAATTCTTTGAGACTTGCTCGTAAAAGGAAATTATACCAGTGTCGCTGTGGTGACTAATGCAGCTAATTAGAATGAATGAGGAGGTCTGGCTGTGCGGTGCAGCTTGCATTCAGGTTAGGAGAAGCCAGCCAGACAAGATTCAGCTGTGTTAGCCTGGCCTTTTCTGTTTTTGTTTGAGCCACATTTGTATCTGCCTTTTAATGGTTTATCATTTAAAACTGCTGCCAGGTGTTTTTTTCATTTACCTTTTTTTTTTTAAGTGGTGGAGAATGCAAGTCTAAAAGTAGAGATTAAGCAAGGGAATTAAGAAAATGTTTTTCTTAGGTAAACACAGGCATGAAATATACTGAATGGATTTTTGTTTCATCTTGACCTTGTCCACAGAGGATAAGAGTGTATGTAATTTTCCATGATTGTTCAGACCAGATCATAAAAGGCACAAACAACAAAAGCTCATCCTGTGAAGACTGAGACATGTCCTTAACTTTACACATTGACTTCAATAGGACACTCTCCAGGGTTTAGTTTTGTGCCCACTTCCACTTGCTTCACTTCCACAGAAGCAAAGTTGAGCATAGGTGGGAATATTTCAGGCACAGGGATCTGAACTTGTAGTCATGTTAACAAATCTGACCTTTCATACAATTATCTTGATTGAGTCTCTGACTCAGAAAAGCACTTAGACAGATCCTTAAATTTAAGCCTGAGGATCATGCTTCCCACGATAAGGATGGATCGAAGCACATGCCTAAGTATTTTTCTGAATCAGAGTCATAGGAAGTATCTTCCAAATATGGAATGTTGTTTATTATGCTTTTTAAATCCATTATTTTCTTGTTGTTTAATGAAAATGGAACACAGATGCAACCTGAACACAGTAACAAATTTTTGATCAACAATGTTATGAACCACCCATATTCCATCTAACTATGTTAGATTCAGGTCAAGATTTCCAGTTTCCCAAATCTGGGAAGAGGTGGTCAATTCCTAAAGAGTTAATATCAATTTTTTCTCAAAGAGGGGGTGATCAGTACCTGCAAACAGAAAAGTTAGAAACAGATAAAGAAGTGAGGAAGGGAATTACCTTGTGAAGTTTCAAAAAAGGGGTGCCGAGTACATGGGGACCCCAGGGCCACCAGGAAGAGGGCACCTGAAGTGCATAAAACTTTCTACATGTCCATCATCTTAGCCCGTCATGGCAAAAATAAATGTTGGTGCCTATGTTTCAAAGAATTATGGATGATGAAGAGAATATTATATAAAAACTAATAATTTGTAAATGTCATTGAGGTTGTTGCACAGACTGCAGGAAAATACATTCTAAGGCAAAAACTCTGTCATTAATTCATCCCATTGTGCTGCTTCATTGCAGCACTGAGGGCTTGTGTAACATTAAACAGTACATCCTGACTGTTCCAGCGGGGAAATGCAGTAGCAATGTTGCCAACTCCAGGGCTAAGGACAGACATTCAGAAAGCCTGAACCAGAATTGATTCCATTTTTGCAGTTTACTAACCTGGCTAGGCTGAATCAGTTGTAATTGTACAGATATCCCAGAAATGCAGGCACATGCCTGCAGTGGCTCAGGCTACAAGCAGGGGAGGGGGAGGGCGGGGGACAGGGTGCTAGGGTGCGAGAACAGCCCTCCCTTCCCTTGCACAGAACTGAGCAGGAGGTGTCCAGGCCCTGGCAGGATGCTCTGATTAGGGAGGGGTCCACCCCTCCCCCTTCCGATCAGCCTGGCAAGGAATTGATAATTCAGTGTTCATCACCCCTTTAAGAAAAAAACAGGGGGACATTACCAGCTACCTGTTGATTCTGCCTTTGTCCTATCTGCTGCAGAATGGACTGTAGCCAGCACATGGTCTACTAGCTAATGCTGAGATGTCTGTGTAAGGCAGAAGGGACGAGGCAATCTCTTCTTAACAGGGAGTTGGGAGAGGAGGGTGGGGGACAGGGGGAAACCTCTTCTTTCATTATAATACAAAGAAAAGTTTCTACCCTCATGGTTGTAGAGAAAAACTTGAAAACATCATCTGAGTGCAGAAGGCAAACTAAAAGAACTGTTTTAAAAATTGAAACTATTAAGACAATTTCATGTTGGGGGTGGAAAGGGGTAGTGACTCTAAAGATTTCTGGGGTTGCCACACTTCCAAAGAACAAACTAGAGAACCGTGGTGATATTTTTCAAAGGGAGCAGCTCCCACTGGGCACCAGACGGAGAAAGCTACATTTTCAAAGCCCCTTGTCACCCAGCTGCTCTTAGTCTCCATAAAGGGACACACTGGGGGATTCTCTGCTGTCTTTAAGTGCCAGGTGGCAGATTTGCAGATCTGAGTGTTTCCTTTAGGTGTGTGGGTGGGAGATGAGCTGCTTGGAAAATCTGAGCTCCAGAATCAGTGGTAATGTTTATTAGCTCTGCTCCCTGTTTTTTATTACCAAGGATAAAAATTGCACAAGAAACAAAACTTCTGTCTGTGAAATGTAGCATCCTTTTTGGAGAGATCCACTGTATGGGATGCTGGTCAGTCACCTCCAGCAGTTCGCTCGCTGTTTGTTGTATATTTTTCCTTCACTGTGGAAGCTGTATGAGTTCCACAGTGCATGTTGTAAGTCAGTGTTTTTCTTGGCATCTCCAACAACTCATTTACTTCTAATCTGTTTCTGTTTAATTTTTCTGGTAACCCACTACAGAGCTAGAATCAGAAAACAATGGCATCTTATACAGATTGGAATTCAGTGCATTCCCCCCCACCCTTATTTTTTTGCTATTCTAGCATTAAAAACAGTTCAAAATAACATGCACAGCAACATAGTTTAACAGAGTTCCCAATTTCTCCTACTTGTCCTCCATCTCCCCTTCCCTCTCCCCCAAAATCCTCCTGCCCACATGTAGTATGGAATACCCTGATCCAAACTTCTAAGAAATATTCCATCATCTGTGATAAAGATGTAAAAGCATTAAACAGCACCCGTTTTATCATCTCCCTTAGAAGCTGTGCCAGGCTGCCAAAGACCTGTGTTGAGAGTTGGGTAGGAGTAGTGAGCATGGAGATATGTCCTGGAATATATTGTTGAGTGGCTAGTGTACGTCACTGGCATTTGTTTTTAAAAATTGCTCGTGGCTACTTCTCTTTACAGTAGTTTGCTGAGAGCCTGGAGAAGAACTGCAGTACACTGTAGAGCTCAGTAGTGCCAGGGACACCAGTGCTATTATTTTAATAGGTAGAGTCAAACACCAAGGGAGACGCTGCTTTTGAAGCAACCTCCAGCCTAGATTACTCGACAGGTAGACAAGTTTAAAGCTAGTTATATTTAATCAACACAACTGAATGGAACAATTCCTCAGCAAAGGATGTTTTAAAGCCCATATGCGCCATGAGCAATCTAAGTGATGCTGCTCAGATAAAAGATGAAGCCAGTGCCTATGATATCTGCCTCTCATGACTATCCCTGGCGGGTGTGTGTTGGGGCACAGCCAGCTGGCGTATGTGCTTCATTTCTGTTGCTCTTGATTCCTGGTGTGGACTTGGAGGCCATTCCCCAGATCATCTGAAAGGGAATGTGTGATCTAAGGCCCAGATCCTTTGAGGATCCTACTTGAGTACTAAGCTAAAGTGCAATGCAGACTGTATGTACTTTCAGTGCCCACAGGTCAGTAACATTTTGCCATGGTTAAATCCCCAATTTGGTTGTTTAAGCCCCATGCCACCATTTAGGAGTCGCAGCTGGGAAGTGATGGATGGGAAAAGGAGTGGGGAACAGGAAGGAGGAAGCAAACCTATTGTATTAGGTAACATTTGGGAACACAGGAAGTGAAAGATGTTTTCTGCTTTTTCCTACACTCAGATTTCAGAAGTGATTTCCTACACTCAGACTCCTACACCATTTCAGAAGTACTGGAGTGGTTAAGACAGTGTTCTGCTGCTGCTGTTGTCTTCTTCTATCCTTCCTGGCCCAGGCAACCCCTTGGTCAGCCTCCTTCTATGCTCCCAGCAGTGCACTCTGCTATGACCAGGTGAGAGGGTGGATGCTCATATGGAGCCACACTTTGCAGCCTGGCTTATCCCCTCAAATTCTCCCACGCTCTTGGGGCTGGAAAGAGGGGCCAGTGGGGGTGGTTAGCAGTGTGTGAGACCCTGCAGGAGCAACCTAAGCAGAGGCTTCCCTTGCCCCCTGAGGTACAGAGCAGAGGAAGAGAGTGAAAGGAGCAGGGCACTGCATGGGGAGGTCCTGCCCCCACCACTCTTAAGTGGCACCAGGTAGATCAGTGGTTCTCAGTATTTTTAGCCTGAAGGTCCCCTTCACAGCTCTTCTGAAGTTAGATGTAGCTCAGTGATTTTCAGCTGAGATGCT
Source organism: Crocodylus siamensis (assembly GCF_052110815.1). Taxonomy (NCBI): domain Eukaryota; kingdom Metazoa; phylum Chordata; order Crocodylia; family Crocodylidae; genus Crocodylus; species Crocodylus siamensis. The sequence goes on from NC_143397.1 coordinate 107,827,273, forward strand.
ACAAAATTCAGAAAAGTTTTGAAGGGGGACCCTGGGGCTAAAAAGGTAAGAACCACTGGCATAGAGAATAATCCTTTGCTTTAAAAAAAGATATATTTGGTGTCATTTTTAACAGTACATCTCAGCACCGGTATGATTTCCTCTGGCAGGGGAATGGATTATATATTGAAACACACACATCCACACGCAGTCACAATAGGGATACTGGCATCTTGAAATAAGAAGAAAAATGCCTGGTATCCATCAGCACCAGTTGTAGGGGAGGCAAAGTGATTGATATGAAAGTCAGCATGACCTGATGCCAATTATTGGGCAAGCTGTGCAGTAGATAGTTCCTTCCCAGAGCCAAATCCCTCACAGGACCTGCATCCTAATTCCTCTGTGCTTATACTTTCTTCTGTCCCAGTTTGCTTACTCCAGCTCAGCTCTCATAATATTACCATCTACCAACTTGTTACTGGGCAATGCTGGCCAAAAAGGGGTGGATTGGGATCTTCCTGCTGGCTTGTAGCACTCACCTGGGAAAGGGGAAATGGGAAAGGCTGATCTAGTAAAGGCTGATCATCTGGATTTTTTCTTTTTTTTAGGAATTAGCATTGGTGACAGGCACCCAAAATTAGCCTGAGTTTTGTCATGTTTGTTCTTGGCAGACTAGAGAGCTATATTGCTTTTTTGAGCCAAGAGGTGTGTTTTTGTGTGTTAACATAAGGGGACCTTGTTCTTGACAAGTCTCAGAATAATCAGGGGTGGGGGTGGGGTAATGCTACTGTAAATGAACCCATGAATACCTGTGCATCGTGAGAAACTAGCCCTCTTGATTTTCATCTTGATGAGCATAAAGACTGTGATTAAGGCACGGGACGAAGATGTAGGTCATCTGGTTTTAGTGTCTGATCCTACCCCAGCTTTTGTGTGTCACCATAACCAAGTCATATAATTTCTCTGTGCCTCAGTTCTGTCTGTAAATTAGTAATAATGATATATCCTCTCAGCCAATTATGGTCTGTCTTCTCTTTCTAAAGCGCAAGCTTTTCAGGTTGGGGACCATTGCTCTGTGTGCGTTTATAAAGCACCCATCACAATGTGAATCTGGTTTTGACTCTAGTCCCTGGGCTTTATTGTAATGCGAATAAATGAGCCACCAAATGTAACTGCAAATTCCTCTACTGCAAGCAGTGTAAAGCATTTCCTTAGTGCAGAACCTTAACATGCATTAAGTATTTGCATAGAAAAATCAATATGCAACTACTAGCATGTTCATTTGCCTGGTATTTATAGACAAATCTCTTGTTCTGCTGGTTTATTTTTACTGTGAACTTTATTTGTGTTGTGACTTTTCTTTGTAGAAATTAATGGTATGGCTGTGGGAAGGGGTGTCCTCAGACTTGATTCGTGCTTTCTTCTGGCCTCACAAAGCCATGTGTCTTTCTTCTCAACTCCATATCGTGTTTTTACCATGTGCTTTGAAAAGATAGTGACTGTCTTGCTCTTAAGTACAGCATGGTAATCTGCCCCGCAGCTTAAATTGTAGAAGCAATGTGGAAGATTGCACTGTCTATGGAAGATTCTACTGTCTGATAAGGATCATCTGCTGTTTCCTGTTCTAAGGACAAGGAGTAGAGCAAATATAAAGGTCATCTGTGTTTATATTAACAATACAACAGTTACACTATGTTTTGTAACAAAGTTGGGTCATTATTTATCCACTTGTCCTTTATATCATTGCTTTGAACTGCCTGGGTTTGCTTATCATGATATTTCTAAATCTGTAAACAACCAAAGAAAAGCATTTCTATTTCTCTAAATAGAGTGTTAGGTCATTTTTTTTTTTTTATCGGAGCAGTAGAGAACTGCCCATCTGCTGGTCTTTCACATCTGGAATAGCATATGCAGCCTCCTAACTGTCAATTAGCTCAAGGAAAGGTAAGAGTAACTCTGCCCCATATGCAGTATATCATTTATTCTCTTTCTCTACTGTTATTAGTGAGTTACAAATGACTTTCCAAAAAGAAACTAGAACCAATCTTTGATACTCTATTATAATTTTTTTCCTTTTATGTTATCAAAGCAGAGATAGTAGTTTTTATTTTCACTTTGTCCTCTATTTCTAGCTACTTATACATGTTCCTTGAGGCCCGTGCACATGACTGGGCTCTCTGTGTGTACCTATCAGGCATTATTACCTTGTTAAATCATTGTCCGGTGGTGCCAAACAGATATGAGATTGTGAGATTTATACAGCAGAGCCATTTATCTTTTCGGGTAGGTGTAATTATATAGGTCTGAAGAGCATGCATCTTCATCTCCCATTGAAGGCATATTTGGTCATGATACAAAGCACTGGAAAATACTAAAGTAAAACAGCTTGTTTGCTCTGATTGTAAGCTCGTTGGAGCAAGGACTGTTTTTGTTATATGACTGTGCCGTATCTAGAAAATTTCCAGCCACAGACTCAGACTCGTTGCAACCACACAAAGAATCACAAAGAAATACTCCATAGGGTATAGAGATTCTAGGGATATTTGAAGAGTGAATGATCTCCTCTCCGGCATACTGAGTACAATGATTTGCTGTCAGACACATGTCTCCTTTCAACACACTGTTCTCACAAGCTCATTTCTTCATGGTTTTAGATCTTTAATTCAGGCACAGTTGTGTACTTGTCATCTGTTCTTGAATGGCACATGGATAAATACATGGAGTCTGGACACGCATGTGATCTTCCAGCACCTTGTGGGAACTGCTTCCTGTTAACAGCCATAGGGAGATATGCTGAGGATTTATGCAATGCCATACAAAGTGAGGCATCGTAGGAAAACAGACCCCAAGAGTATACCTCAAATGAGGGCTTCTCCTTCAGCTGCTCGCAGGATATGGGACAAAAGAGTTGTGCAATCACCTAGCAGTTACAACATACAACACCCAGGTGTCTGATGATGGCCCGATCTTACCGATGAGCAACACACTCCTGAGGAAAATATGACCCTGAAGATATGGCTTTGCAGCAGCAATAGGGTTTCCACATGCCCCTGTCCTAACCCCAGGAAGGCCCTGAGGATGTTATACTGGGCTATTGTTATGATCCTGGGAAGGCTGTAAGGGGCGCTGGGAAAGCTCTGCAGTCTCTGTCTCTCTCTCTTCTGGTAAGTTTGTTTTTTTTTTAATTTCTTTTCTTCCCCTTTTCTTGTTTTTAGTTTCTGGGGCTGGTGTCATGAGCCTGTAAACATTCGGTGTCCTTTGTAAGGCAGTAGCACAGTGTTCTGTAGCACAGACCAATTATTCTGTATGTTGCCATAGGTGATGGGCTTTCAAATGTTTTCATGTCATGGACCACCTCCTAGCAGAGAGCTTGTCTCACTGACATGCCCCTTGTCCACTCACAAGCATTCAGAGCAACCTGTCCACAATCACAAAAACCAACTTCCCTTCTCTCTGCAATCACATAATGACTCCGTGACAAATACAACAACAGCTTCCAGGAAAGTGTCAAGTCTAGGAAGAATCAAGTGTTTTTAGCTGTCTCTTAAGGCAACTCAGCATCTGGAAATAAGGAGCATGATCATCTAGATCTCCGTTGACCAGCTGTCCACAGGCCAGGATCTGGGAACCTTTGTAATAGGCCATGGATGGAAGTAAGATGCACACTTGAGAAGACAACAGAACTATATTAGCTAGTGGAGTTAGCGCATGTAGAGCAACAAGGATTAATGACCAGAGAGGTGGGAGCATAAGAAAATTAAGAGGTGGGAGCTTAAGAAAATGAATATCTCTAGCTCAGCCTGAAGGGCTTTACTATAACTAAGCTTTCTACTGTATGTCAGGACACTGTCTTGTGTATGTTCATTCCTCTCTTGCTTGTTTCACAGACCAGTGGGACCCAAATAGGGACATGAATCCAGAGAAGCAGCAGGGGACACCCCAGCCTACTGTGCTAGTACGTGACACCTCTCAGAAGACAAGGTGAAGAAGCCTGAAATAGGAAGGTAGGTGCCTCTGGATTCACTGTGCAACGTAAGGAGTCTTCCTGGAAATGGATGTGTCTGCAGTCCCCTTACTCGTCATGTACGCTTGTGACCTGAGGGAAGGGAATGTGAAGTCAAAGGATATGAATGAGCAGCAGCAGAGTATAAGCTAGATCCAAAGCTGGTGTAAACTGGCTTGGCTCCATTGAAATTAAGCCTTCCTTGAAATCAATGGAGCTATGCCAGTTACTACTGGCTGACAAGCTGGCATTTATGGGCTTACCTTTGAAAAAAAAACCTATTCTTAGATACTGTAGGGCTCTTAATTATTGTTATTATTTAATATTCTTATTGTCTTAGCACCCATAGAGATGCATGCTTTTAAAACCTGGGCTCTGCCTGACAGAGCTTACAGTATAAGAACTTGGTTAAACAAGATTTTCCTCAAGAAAAAACAGATCTCCATAGCTTTTGACTTGGCCTTGTTCATATCTTTATGTCATGAGTTATCTTGTCAGACATTTTTCAGTGGGTAGCATGGATTTTATGTACATTTCCTGTAGAACAGATATATCCAATCCATACAACTGTTTAACCAGTACTAGTCTAGAATCCAGTCTCCTACAAAACAATTCATGGCACGTGGGTTACCTGTAGCACCAAAAAAAGTACTGTTATTATATTTAAATATATATTTTATTATATGTTTGCACATTTGTCTAGTGGGTTTTTTGTTTGGATGATTGCAGTCTGCATGTGGCTGTATGTTTGTGAATGAATTTGTATGTAAGTCCCAGGATGTGTGTATGAGGGTATATGTGGAATGAGTTTCTAAGTGCTATTCTGCATTAGAATGCTTAGTCCTCTAGCATAGTCCAACATAAGTAACAGATTAATGCCTGACATAAATGGTGGGGATGGCCTCAGATGGTCTAGTCTAAATCAGTGTGATTCCATAAGCTGAGCAGTACTGCCAGTTCTGTCAGCCTCATTCTGTCCATCCATCCATCCTTCCTTCCTTATTTGTGTGTAGACCATCCAAATGTTGCGTTCCATATTGGGAAGCCTTGTTTCATATTAGCTGTTGTAACAAGTGGGTGTCCCGGGGCCAGTCTCAAACATAGGCCCGCCCACTTGTCTTCAGGTTAACCTCCTCCCTACCTCTCCTGCCATGCCTTGATGTGATGATTACTAGATGTTAATCAAATGGGTAGCCTCCCATCTATCTGCCCTGGTGGCAAGGGCCCAAGTACATGACTCCAACCTACATTTATCATGCCCCATGCCTCGCAGATGTTCCCTGGCCAAACACTTGGCCTTATCACAATTCAATATATACTCAGGGCCCCACTGCCCCACAGTGGGCCCCAAACCCCATCTCTGGGACTACTAGCCCCATCTCCAGGTTCCAAGCCCCATCCTCAGGCTCCAAGCCCCATCCCTGGTCTCCAAGCCCCATCGTCAGGCTCCAAGCTTCTCTCTTTGGGCTCCAGGAATCTTCCATCAGGCTCCAATCCCCTCACTATGGGACTAGGACTCCAATTCCTATGCCACTGGACTCTTTAAGTTAAACCTTTATCCCCTCCCCTGGGAGCTCCCCTGCTGGCTCCTCAAGGCTTGGGGCCCCACCTCCCTGGAGCAATATTCCCGGCTCCTTTGCAACCTCAAGCTCATCTGCAAGCCTGGGTGCTACCACTGGTTCCTCCATTTGGGCTGGGCCCTGCCTCAGTACTCACAGTAAGCCTGGGCTCACTCTGCCTTGCCCTTATACCCTCCAGGGATTTGGGGGCTCGGGTTATCAGGTGCCCCTATCCACCTTTCACTGCGGAGGTAACGAGCCTGGCATTTCTGGGGGACTGCCCCACCACAAACAGCCCACCCAGGCTACCCTACCAGGGCATGGTGCAGTTTCCAGTCATGCCCAGGACCAGGAGCCTCCAGCCTCCCCATAGCTCCTCCCTTACCTCCAAGTTGTCCTGAGCAGCAGATCAGCCGGTGGCGTCTCTCTAGCTCCTGGCAGCAGTCTGCTGCCATGTTGCTCAGGGCCCAGACCTTATGTATAATAGCTGGGCCCTGTTCCCCAATCAGGTAGCATTGCCTGATTGGGATAACAGCTAGCTTCAAGCTGCCTGATTGCTGCCCACGCCCCTGGGAGTAACAGAGCACCCTATGCCCTATTACAGTTGTATGAAAAAAATATTTTTTGTGATTGTTCCATGTAAATAATCCAAGCAGTAATTGAATCGTTACATTCAGTCTTAACAACCGCACAGTCAAGCTCAGAAACCAAGGTCTCTGGTATTTGTGGGGGTTTTAAAGGGTTTTGTACCATCAGTAGATGAGGCTGTCTCCATTTCCCTAACATCAACACGTTTTTACTGTAAGCTTCTCCCACAGGTGATCTGAACTACAGCAAAAGTGACTACTCTTGAAACAGTAATCCTATATTCTACCAACACATGGGAGCTTAAATCCTTTCCTCCTCTGGATCAAGTAATATAGATTTCCATGTTGGAATGGGTATTACTTGCAGAAACAGCAATATCATTCAGGACAATCAGAGTTTTTGCTGGGATTTGCCAGTTATGCCCATGGATCTTCCAAACAATGGACAATAAGTATCAAAGAAATAACAATTACAAGAATAAGTTTAATCTGGATTTGGAAAAATAAGGCTGCAATAGGAAAGCAAAGAAATTATAAAAATGAAGGAAGAAAATCCAGGTCACCAGCTTTCTATCAAAATTCTAATTTAGAACTAACAAACCATTACCTCAAGGGACAGGAAGATGTGCATGATACTCAGGAAATGAACACTTCACTACATGCCATGGGAGTGCCCTAAGACACAGGCATTTTGGAAAGAGATGATAATGGCCATAAAGGGCAACAATGAGATTGTGGAACTCCTTTATGTTGGGCTGGAAAAAGATACATTCAAAAACAAAAGTCAACGGAAAATACTAGCAGCTGGGCTAATTGCAGATACTTTGGTAACACTTGGGAAATGGAAAAGCACTTCCCTTTTAATCAGGCTTCTGTTTGGAGCATAAAGAAAAAATTGTCTCGACCCTCTGCTTGTCTGTCATGTGTACTCTTAGACACTTTCACGGTCTGCAAATTTAAGCAAGAAGAATGAGCAATTAACACAGAAACAAACCAGTGTACCTAATAGACTGTTAACTACTTTCATAAACTTACTTGTCAGTTTTCATGCCAGTTGGGTTCACCGATGCATTTATTTTGGGTTCCGTATATAGATACCCTGGGCAACAGCACCATCTCTGCTGCCATTCTGCTCTAACTGTAGATATTCACAGTTCACTTATAAGAATTTACTAGTCACTTTAAAGACACAAACAGGTAAAACAGACAAGTATAACCGGTTCCCAATGGGAGCAAACTGCTACTTGTGTATACTGTCACACTGTATCAAGTCCCTTCTGAAGCCTGACTTTTCTCCAGTTCCACGCACCATGTTACAATGACAATTTCTTGAAATATAATTGTGAAGAGTAGGGTTTTAGAAGTAGTTTGTGAATTCATCAAATGTCAGAATCTGCTGTTTGGTTCTGGTTTTCTTTAAAGGGATCTTGAGAGCTGAAATAGTTTGCTTCCTTGAAAGCTGTGGCCTTTCTGGCAAGGTCAAGTCATTGCTCTTTTCTCCCTTTTGAAATGATGTTCAAGACTAATAAAACACCCTTATGGCACCCTTATGGCACCCTTATGGGACATGGAGCTGGCCTCCTAGCTTGCGTAGGGATGTAGAAAATATTTAGGACTACTTGTTAGGCATTATTAGAGGAAATAAGCTTTTTTGATTTTGGGAATAAAAGTAAAGTTTCTGAAAAAAATCCTCTCCACAAGAGGTTCTTCAGCCACTACCCATTAGAAAATATTCTCACCCAGGCAAGTCTGAAAAATATTAAATCTGTTGACCATTAGGGCTTTGTTTGCTGCAGAAACAAATGTGGTTGGAGGACGATGGTGTTCAAATAAAAATAAAGGGTTTGATTTCTTTTTTAACTGCCTTATTATTAACCTGTGTTGCAGGGGCTGTTTTCTTCTTTGGGCTTTCCTGCAATCTTGAGTATAAGTTAGATTTTCCTACAATGTTATAAACAGCATCCCCGTGTCGTTATTATTTCATAAATCTTAAAAATCAATAAAATAAATAATTGTCCCATCCCCACTGAGATGTATTTTAACCAGATTCTTCCCAGGTATCCATTGCTAATGGCTAGAGAGGTATTGGTTATGGAAAGCTTGAGATAGAAAGTAGAGCTGAACTTCTGCATATTCTAGCATCAATTGGTACAGTAATAGAGGTAGGAAGTGTTTTCAGGCAAATGTCTTTTTCTAGGATTACGTAGCCGACAGCCATCAGTTCCAGGTTTGTTCTTTCCACTGATGATAGTCTCCCTTGGGCTGCCTCCCGGTATAAGATGTCTTTAACATGAGTAGATCCTTGAAGGGGAAGGGAGCAATGATGCTGGCATATCCCCCTTCCAGCACTGTCCCCAGCTGATCTAGGTGCAGAAGAAGCCTCAGAGCTGCTCCTTCCTTGATCCAGAGTTGCTCCTTCCTTCCTCGGCGTTGCTCTGTCCTTAATTGTGGGCTATAGTTGTGCAGGCTGCTGGGTTTCACAGAGGAAGGTGGCAGTAGTGAACAGGGACCTCTATCCAGCACCCATTCCCTGACACTTAGGGAACACCAGGGTTTGGGGGACAGTCAGGGAGCAGGGGCTGGAAGGAGGAACTTACGTGCTACCATTGACCCCGGCCATGCTCAGCACCCCACACAGCTGGCTGGGTGGAGTGAGGAAAAAGTGGTTCTGGCCACCACTCTGCCCTCAGTTCAGTTCGGGACAGTGGCAGATGTGTTAGTAGGGGGTCGCCTCGATTTGTGTGCCTGCTCCCTTCCCAGCTTCTTGTTGTCTCCCACTGACCCAAGGACTCCAGTCATGCTTCACCCCCACGGTCTGAAGACTGGTGTCCTGCACCCCTCTTCAGTAAATCCTGGATCCAATCATGTCTTTATACCTAATAATTTGTGGATCCCAGGATTATTCTGCATGGCTGCTAAGAGGAATGGTAACACCTACTGTGTTCACTACCTGTTAGGAGCTGCCTCCATCCATCCTTCTACAAAAATACCTCCCTTGGGTCTACCCAAGTGAATTTAGTACTTACGTACTGGGTTGTTTTTTGTTTTTTTCCACTTCCCCTACCTAACACAAGCCTTTGTAGAGCTAGCCATCCCTCAAGGAGAATTATTGACCAGTGACAGGAAAGCAACACAATTACGAAATCCTCCAGGATAGATCTGTTGTCCCATTTGTCCCCTCTGTTTTTAATCCCATTTGCAAACTACTAAAGTTCAGTACAAAAGAATTCTCACAATGCTGATGTAGAAAACTGTATCTATTCTTTCTTTTTTTTGGTATAAGCTGACAATTAATCATGGCACAAGAAGTAATTGAGTGGGGTTTCCTATGTAAACTACTCTGCTGGACTGGTAAACATTTCTGGTATTGTCACAAATAATCAACAGAAGTGTAACAAATGCAAGTTTAGCTTTAGTCTTGCATGTTTATCATTGTGACTTTAAACTGTTTATAAGGGGAGTGCTTTTACTGTCCCTGAGGAGGTGGGCAGAACCATATGGCTAGTCAGGGTTTTACTGAAATAAAGTGTTTGGCTTAAAATTCAGTGAAACACAGTCACTTTGTTGGAGCTATTTGTCATTTAAAATGTTGTTGATATTCAACTGTGACGCCAACCTAAAACATTTATAATAACTCCAGCAATGAGATGTATTGCAAGCTGGTGGAATCCAGCTGGACTTTTTCTTATCAGTGTTTCCAAACAGAGCTAATCCCAGTTTGATTTGCCCACACTTGCCCATCTGAAATATTAAATTAGTAGCCAATATTAAAAAGGCATATCTCAGTGTTTCAAGGTTTCTGGTTGACATAATAAGTTGCAGCTTTAGGTTGCTTTTCTTAAAACTTCATCTTCTTGTGACATGCCTTTTGGTGAGGTATGACCTCTCTTAAATAAAAAAAAAGGAAGCTTCAAGTCTTGCTGGTTGCAGAGGAAAAACCTTAATTCATAAAGGTGAGAAAGGCTGGTTAAGGTACTTGCTTAGAAGCTGGAGACCTGGGTTGTGTTCTGAACTCCACCATAGACATCCTGAGTGATATTTAGCCACTCATGCATAGATAAGAGCCTTTCTGGCTTCACCAGAATTTAAAAGTCTAACTTTTCACCTTAAAGTCCACAGAAATGTTAGTGTTCAGCGCTAAAATTCCTTAGGCACTTACAGTTCTGCTTCTGCACATCACAGAACTGTTTGGGCTGAAGAGTCAGCAGCTAACTCACATCTATGCTGTATAAATGTGTAATTCCCATAAGGAAGATGCCTGTGCCTGATTTCTTTTAGTGTGAGGATCTTGTTGCAAGCCAACAGACACCTGGTCCTTGGCAGATAGGGCTCTAGTCCAATGGCATGGAATCCAAGACAGTTGGAGACCCTTGATCTGCTGCACCCTTCATCTGCCTTCACAGTCCCTGAAAAGGGGGTTACACTTTTCTTCCACCTCGTCCACCATTGAGGTCTTCTTGGATCGCTCTTAGTCAGGAACCTCCCCCTTGACCTTGCTGCCATGGGTGACCCTACCAGGAGCATAAAGCTCCCAACAGCCTTGCTCTCAGGATCACTAGAACACGCAAGCATCTCCACCACTACAAGGTAGCGATCCCCAGAGAGGATCGCTACAGAAGACGTCTCAAGAGCTTGGAAAAGTACCACCAACGGTGCCTTTGCAAGATCCTTCAGATTAGCTAGCAGGGTGTATGTACAAACGTCAGCGTCTTGGCCAAAGCAAATTCCAACAGCATTGAGATGCAAAACCAACTTTGCTGGACAGGTCGTGTTGTTTGCATGCCTGACTCCCGCTTTCCAAAGAGAATCTTTTTCTCACAGCTGAAAAAGGGTCAGTGAAGTAGTAGAGAACAACGAAAGCACGTCAAAGACACCCTGAACACAAACATGAAGAGGTGTAACATCGACATCAACACTTAGGAGACCCTTGCTCAGGACTGACCAAAATGGAGTAAGACTCTTTGGGAGGAACCTCAACATTTTGAAACAGCTTGTCAACAGGTAGAAGAGGAAAAGAGAAACAGGTGAAAAGAACATCAGAACATCCAACACAGCAACACAGTGCCCATCCCTCCTGGAAACACCTGTCCTCCCTGCAACAAGACATGTGGATCTAGATTTGGGCTATGGAGCCACCTGCAGACTCACTAGTAAGATCCTCGGAAGACAGTCTTACTCATTCGCAAGTGATCATCCATCATTATCATACTGGCTAGGGATTCTCAAACTCAGAATTCCTGATGGACTGGATCTGGCAGTAGATTCAAAGCATGCTTAAGGCATACCCATAGAATTTGACTGCATACAAAACAAAGTGGTAGCTACTGCTTTAACTCCAAAACCTGGTGGAACACCTTCCCTATTCTCCCCACTAGAATTGCATGGTGATCCTTTCTCTGCCTGAGGGGGATCAGACCCACTTCTCCGCTCTACCAGAGAGTGCTTTCTAGCCACAAGATTATAAGCTTTTCTGGTTTGCAGGCCTTCCTCACCACCTGATAAATTGTTCAACCTTCCAAACCTAAGCTAAAAATTAATTGCTTAGAAAGAGCTCAAGAACAAGAGCCTGGCACACTTACTGGGATTGGGAAGTCCTCAGTTCTACTTCTTGCTGCATGTTATTCTTTTCAAAGTATCATGATGCTTAGTGGCCTGACTCATGATTTTTGAATGCCCAGAGTTGGTAGTCAAACTGTTATAATGCAGTGAGAAGTAAAACCATCCCTGCCCATATAGGTACGGGAGCAACTAAAAAGTAGAGTGTAAGTGGGATTTTCAAAGTGGATGAATTTGGTCTAATTTCATTCAGTCTGAAACCAGTGGTAGAACTGCCATTGACTTCCATGGGGACCAGAGTTAGGCTAAAGCAGGGTGTCAAAGATTCAACCCATGGACCTATATCAGCCCATGAAGCCCCATCATCTGGCCTCTGGTGCTGCCCCTTGGTCTTGAGTTGACCCACATGTTGCACAAAGCATGTGCCAGACCAGCCTTGCCCATAGTACCCAAGACATGAGCCACATTGCAGAGTCCATTCTGGCCAGTCTGAGGCATGCACCACATGCCTTACACAGGCCCAGTCCAGGACCCTGCCCCAACATGCCTGATGATCTACTACCTGAACTAGATGAATGGTGCGAGGTCAATCCTGAAGGACAAATAAGGCCCACGTCACCTGCCTCCCTATATGCTGCATCTAGTGCCTATGGCGGCACTCCAGCCAGTCCAGGATGAGTATCACATTCAGTGTGTATCGCAGACCAGTTGGGGTGGCCACTGTGTACAGCACAGTTGTAAACTGCCCAAAGCCCAAAGCAGGTGCTGCAGGCACAGGATCCAGTATGTGGAGGTGAGAGGGATCTGTGGGCCCAATCCAGGCTGCGGGGATATAGATTTCATAGATTTCATAGACATTAGGGCTGGAAGGGACCTCGGAAGATCATCAAGTCCAGCCCCCTGCCCAAAGGGCAAGAAGTCAGCTGGAGTCATAGGATCCCGGCAAGATAAGCATCCAATTTACTCTTGAAGGTGTTCAATGTAGGTGCTTGAACCACCTCCAGTGGCAGGCTATTTCAGACCTTGGGGGCTCGGACAGTAAAGAAAGTCTTCCTTATGTCCAGCCTGGAATGGTCTTGTAGTAGTTTATGACCGTTTGACCTCATCATCCCTTGGGGTGGTCTGGTGAACAAACGTTCCCCCAGATACTGGTGGTCACCCCTGATAAACTTATAGTTGGCCATCAGATCACCCCTGAGCCTGCGCTTTTCCAGGATAAAAAGCCCCATGGCTCTCAGCCTGTCATCGTAAGATCTGTTTTCCTGACCTCTGATCATGCATGTGGCTCTTCTCTGCACTCTCTCAAGCTTCTCCACATCCTTTTTGAATGATGGAGCCCAAAACTGGACACAGTACTCCAGCTGCGGCCTCACCAAGGCCAAGTACAAGGGGAGAATGACGTCCCGGGATTTGCTTGAGAAACACCTATGGATGCAAGCCAGCATTTTGGTTGCTTTACTAGCTGCAGCATCGTACTGCAGGCTCATGTTCATCTTGTGGTCAATGATGACCCCCAAGTCTCTTTTTTCCATAGTGCTAGCCAGTGTAGCACTGCCAAACCTATAAGGATGCTGCAGGTTTTTCTTCCCAAGGTGGAGACCCTTGCATTTTTCGGTGTTAAACACCATCAGATTCTCGTCCACCCATTTGCTGAGTCTGTCCAGGTCAGCCTGGATCACCCGCCTGTCTTCTGGCATGGATGCTTTGCCCCAAAGTTTGATCGGCGAACTTGGCCAGTCCACTTCTGACTCAATGTCCACATCATTAATGAAGATGTTGAACAGTATGGGTCCAAGGACAGAGCCTTGGGGGATCCCACTGGTCACAGGACACCACGACGATTGACTTCCATCAATTACTACCCTCTGGGAATGACCACAGAGCCAATTTCCCAGCCAGCGGATCGTGGTGGACCCAAGGCCACAATTGGCCTGTTTCACCAAGAGGTGATCATGGGATACCAGATCGAAGGCTTTTTTAAAGTCAAGATATATGACATCAATCTCTTCTCCCTTGTCCAGGTGATAGGTCACCTGGTCATAGAAGGAAATGAGATGTGTCAAGCAAAACAAACCCATGCTGGCTATCCCTTAGGATGTTGGCGTCGACCAGTCCATTAAAGACGGCCTTTTTAATAAACTTTTCTAAGATCTTGCCTGGGATAGAAGTCAGGCTGATGGGCCTGTAGTTTGCCAGATCCACTTTCCTCCCTTTCTTGAATGATAGGCACCACATTGGCCTTCTTCTAGTCTTCGGGCACTACACCAGAGCGCCAGGAGTTTTCAAAGATCTGTGCCAGGGGCTGGGCTATGAGGCTCACCAGCTCCTTGAGTGCCCTCAGGTGTAGATTGTCAGGGCTGGCTGACTTGAAGGTATCCAGCCTCTCAAGGTGTTCCTTCATGAGATCAGCATTAATGGAGGGTAGGGGATCTCCCTCACCCGGACCTCCCTGTCTTGTACAGCGCATGGGTGTCCCATGGAACTGGTGAAAGACTGACACAAAGTACCCATTTAATAGATTGGCTTTTTCCTGGGCGTCAGTTGTCAGTTGCCCCATCGGGTTCAGCAAGGGTCCAATGTTGCCCTTGCTTTTCCTCTGGCTCCCCACATATCTGAAAAAGGACTTTTTATTGTCCTTGATGCTTGAAGCTAGTTGGAGTTCAGTTGCAGCCTTGGCTTTCCTGGTTTGCTTCCTGCAGGACTGGACCAGTGCAGAATAATCCTTCTTTGAGGTGAATCCCATCCTCCATCCTTTGTAGGCTTTTCTTTTTAGCCTCAGGAGGTCTGGTAGGTCCCTAGAGAGCCAGGGGGGCTGCTGTGCCCTCTTGCTGTCTTTCCTCTGAGATGGAATATACTTAGCTTGTGCATTGAGGTTCGCTGTCTTGAGGAGCAACCACTCTTCTTGAACTCCCCTCTTCCTAGGGTCATGGTCCCTTAGGGCCTCACTGACAAGCCTCCTCAGCTTGTCAAAGTCGGCTTTCCTGAAGTCAAGGACTTCCGTGATGCTGACTGACTTGCCAGCTTTACAGCGGATGGTGAAGGTGATCAGCTCGTGGTCGCTTTCACCCAGCTTCCCATCTATCACTAGGTCGCTGATTAGGTCATCCCCAGTAGCCAGTACCAGGTCGAGCAGCGCTTTACCTCTTGTTGGCCCATAGACTTCTTGAGTCAGGTAGAGGTCATCCACGCACAAGAGGAAGCTTTGCGACTGATCGGATTTTGCTGAGTGATCCTCCCACGAGATGTCCAGGTAACTGAAGTCACCCATGACAACCGTGGTCCTGGAGCATACGGCCTCAGCCAGTTCCCGGGCGAACTCCTGGTCAAGCTCAGAACTTTGGGTGGGAGGTCTGTAGTAGACTCCCACCATTGTGTCCCTTGTGCCATGTTTCCCACGGATTTTAACCCAGAAGGTCTCCAGTCATCCACCCTGGTCGCCAATAGCAGCTTGCAGGGACACATAGCTTTGCTTTACATAGAGAGCTACACCCCCGCCCTTTTTATCTACACAGTCCCTCCTGTACAGGGTATAGCCATCTATATCCATGGTCTAGTCATGGGTGGAGTCCCACCAGGTCTCCATTATCCCTATGACATCATAATTATTTGCATTAAGCAGGGGGATGAGTTCCTCCTACTTATTTCCCAAGCTCCTGGCATTTGTATACAGGCAGGTAAGTGTCCCCTTTCTTGCCTTGCCCACAGATTGTACCAGGGCTAGGGCAGGGGTGGGCTCCCTTAAGTGCCTTGGCCTGCTGGCTTTGCAAGGGCTGCTGAGTGGGCCAGCAGTGGTGGCAGTCCCCCCGTTCCCCCGTCCCCCCTTAGTTTAAAGCCCGGTGGAGCAGGTCAGCCAGTCTGGCTGAAAAGAGCCTCCTCCCCAGGGAAGAGAGGTGGAGGCCATCTCTTCCCAGCAGCTCACTGCCTCTCTCGCCAAAGAGCGGGCTGTGGTCATGGAAGCCAAAGCCTTCCTGATGACACCAGCGCCGCAGTCTTTGGTACACTACATGGATCCTCCTCTCCCTCCTCAGCCCATACCCCAAGACTGAGAGGATTGAAGAGAACACCACCTGTGCTCCCAGACCCTTTAGACCTGTTCCCAAATCCCTGTACCGCCTCATGTCCCAGCTGGGAGCGCTCCGAGCCATGTCACTGGTGCCCACATGAATAAGGAGCATGGGATAGTGGTCTGTGGGCTGAGGGAGCTTAGGGATCCTCTCTGCAATGTCTCAGATGCGGGCCCCTGGGAAGCAGTAGACTTCCCAGGCTAAGGGGTCGGGGCGGCAGATTACCTCCTCAGTCCCCCTCAGGATGGAGTCTCCCAAAACAAACACCTTACATTTTGTCTTAGGGAGAGCAGGGGCAGTAGCTGCAGCTGAGCCTGTGTTGCCTGCGGAAGCTGGCAACTCAGCAGGCCCTGCTGGAGCAGCAAGAGGTACCTGTTGCTAAGCTCCGGCAGGGCAGGGGCCTTGGTTGCGGTGGGCCTTAGGGCCCTTGACCACCTTGGTCCATGCCCCTGGCTGGACAGAGTGGGAGGTCCCAGAGTCCTCCTTTGACCTGAAGGGAGACTGTGGTCTACACTCCGGCTCCCGGGGGAGAAGGGCCTGGCAGTAGGAGTCAGTCTCCTGCTCACAGTGTCTGATGGC
The DNA here is from genome assembly GCF_052110815.1 of Crocodylus siamensis. Classification (NCBI taxonomy): domain Eukaryota; kingdom Metazoa; phylum Chordata; order Crocodylia; family Crocodylidae; genus Crocodylus; species Crocodylus siamensis. The sequence continues at coordinate 107,843,600 of NC_143397.1, forward strand.
ACGCAGTCTCTGGACTATGGCCTGGAGCTCCTCCAGCTGGCGTGCCAGAGACCCCAAAAGGGAGTAGACCCCACAGGGGGAGGTGGCCATGCTCCTGGGCCCCAGAGCATGAAAAAGGGACAGGCAGTCCCTGCAGCCGAGAGCCAGGGGCTCCGTCTGCATGGAGCCCAGAACCATGGGCTCCATCTGTGTGGCCGTCTCTGAGGTGCCAGAGTGGGGGCCGCAGAGCCCAAGGGGACCCTCAGGGTGCGGCGCGTGCCTATCCACGTCATGCTGCTGGTAAGCTGGCTATGGCTGGGAGTGCCTACCCTAGGGTGCTCACAGGCAGGGCCTCGGGACCTCCCGCGCACCCTCCTGCACGAACTCTGTGCTAACTCACGCACCGGCAGACAAGCGCGCCTGTTTGCACAGCCTGTTCGTGCAGTTCCGGTCATGTGGCTCCCTGGGGTGCTTGGCAAAGTAGGGGCCTGGGCGGGGCAAGGCCATGGCTCCACTCAGCCGTCTCCTCCCACTCACTGAGGGGTTAACCCGCTCCCACCACAGGCCCTGCTTGCCTCCAGCTGTGCTGAGGGTCGGTGGGGGGCTTCACGGGTGCTGGGGAGTCTCTGGGGGGCTTTGGGGAAGTAGGGGTGCAGCGGGCTTTCACCTGCATGTCTCTCGCCACTCCAGAGCCTAACTGGGGCTTTTTTACTGTTGGCAGGCCCTTTTAAACTGCGTGCATGTGCAGTGGGCCCGCCATCAGGGAAGCTGCTCTCAGGAAAGGGAAGGCCCTGCCTGGGATTTAGGGGGCTTTGCCCTACTGGAGGGGGACTGGTGAGTACCCCCCCCACCTCTCTCTCTCCCTGGGGGGCTGGGCCAAGTAGGGGCCTGGGCGGGGTGGGGCGGGGCGAGACCTGGCCCGGCTCCATTCAGCCGCCTCCTCCCACTCATTAAGATAAATAGGTTTGACATCCCTGGGCCAAAGGTAAGTGCTTTAGAAAATCCTAGTCTTCCCCTTTTAATGCAAATACTAAATTAAAGATAGGCTTACTCCAAATTTTTGGCTTATGACTTCATGCATCATCTGGATACAAGTCAGAGAAAGCTCTTCCCCAAACTGTTCAAATTTGTTACTTGCTGAAGGCAGTCAATGAATTAATCCTCCTACTATCTTTGCAGCAATACTGAGTGTGATCCAGTGGTCCCTATAAGTACCGAGTATGGTGCTAAACTGGAGTCATGGTGTTAGTGTAGATAGTAGGCTGTTTTCAGTGCATTTATGAGCAAAGCCTCATTTTTTGCATGGTATCTTACGTCCTCTCTAAGAAGACATTGAACCAAATACTCACTTGATATAAATCTATGACTTCTATAGAGTTGTACCAGGTGGACATCTGTTCCCTATGCAATAGATTTCCAAAGGGTAGGAATGATGGAGTCCTCAGAAAGATTCTAAGAAAATGTCTCAAAGGGAAGGATGTACATCAATATGTTGAGACTGGGGGGTAGACAGGGAGCAAAGTAGGAAAATGAAAAAGAAAGACCTGAGACAAAGCCCATTGAGGTCACTGGGAATCATTGCCTTCCTGACCCCAAGGTGTAGAAAGAGCAGGGAGAATCCTGGTCCTTGGTTTCTGGTCCCTACTACCAGGACTATTAATCATTTTACTTTAGATAGCCATTGGTTAAAAAGCAGAAATAACACTGGCAGTAGGGACCAGAACCCAGATCTCACCTGCTCTGGAGAAGCTCCTCACTGAGCTTACAGGATCATGCATGATTTTGCTTATTGTCCTGGCTCCACAGTTCTTGTGCTCTTGGCTGCCCATTGGTCCAGCTTCAGAGTAATGGAGAGTGCAATCACTTACTCTGTACTATAGCCTGGTGGTTAGGGCACTCTCTTGGAAGCAGGAGATATGGGTTTGGCTTCCCTCGTAGAGAGGAGAAGGGACAAGAACACAGGTCTTCCCCTTCCTGGGTGAAGACTCTAACCAACAGGATATTAGGTATCACCTACTCCTCCAGCTGTATTTTGTAATGAGCTGTAGAGCTACTATCACTGTAGCCATCTCTTCCTCCTCATCTTCTGGCTGTATTTGTAATGAGCTGCACGCTTGCTCTCTGCATTAAACGCACTAAGATATGCTTTGTCCTTTTGTATGGTATCAGGGACATAGGCTATCTTTGGACACTTTCCACAGTGATTGGAATTGAAGAGTTTAAGCTGGATTCAAGTGTGTTAGGTGGCAAATCTGGATTGCTTCTGAGCATGTGCAGTAGCTCAAGTCTTAGTGCTCAGGGATCTTTTTACATTAGAATGGAGGCACCTAATGAATCTAACTGGCTAAGTAGCTAAATAGGGTCCGACCCTAAGTCACTTGCCCAAGATGACAAACAAACTGTGTCAGAAAAAGGAACTGAACCCAATGTGTATATTCCTCGATTACAGCTCACATCTGGCAAATGCCAGTCCTCAGCATTTAAGGCTCATGAATCAGAACCCAAAATGTCATGAAAATGGCACAAAATTCATGACATCTTAAAAATAATGAGGTTTGTATTCGCCTTCTAAAATTTGGACTTCTTGAGTTCACAATTTCAAGCTTTTTTATCTGCAACCAGTAGGTCTAAAAAAGTGCTTATTATTGTTAAGGGGGAGTTGAGATCCTAGTGTAGTCACATGGCTCCATGGGCTGGGGCTGTCAGAAACATGACAAAGTATTGTAAAACCTGCAATAAAATCCAGAGAGTTCAAGAGTTGTCAACCTCACCCTTCCTCATTTGCATTATTTTACACATGTGAGTAGCTCTGGTAAGTTGAGAGAAAACATTCAAATAGTTGCCCATGTGCTGTAAAAAAAACCCAGCAGCATGCTGGGTTCTATTAACGGAAGTGTCACCTGCAAAACAAAGTGATTCTTCCACTCTAGTGAGGCCTCGCCTGGAGTACAATGTCTGGTTCTGGGTGCCACACTTCAAGAGTGATGTGGACTGTTTGGAAGGAGTCTAGCAGAGAGCAACAAAAATGATTAGAGGCCTGGGGATGCTGCCTTATGAGGAACAACTGAAAGAACTAAGGTTATTTAGTAAGGAGAAGAGAAGATTGATGGGGATTTGATAATAGTCTTCAAGTACTTGAAGGGTGATTAGAGAGAATGGAGATGGGCCTTTCTCTGGGGCTTTGGGGACAGGACTAGGAGCAATAGCCTCAAGATGCAGCCAGGAAAACTTACGTTGGCAATTAGGAGGAATATTCTGACTATGGGGGAGGTCAAGCACTGGAACAGGTTACCTAGAGAAGTTGTGGAATCTCCACCCTTGGAAGTTTTCAAGATCAGGTTAGACAGACACTTGACTGGGATGGTTTAGTCAAGGATGATCTGACTTTGAGGAGGAGGTGAACTAGATGACTTCATGAGGTCCCTTTCAGCCCTACTTTCTTATGATTCTATGTGCAGACATATTGGCAGGCTCAGAGATTGTAATGTGTTGGGTGCCAGACAGTAAGTTTTAATAAAGAAACAGTGACAACTACACAAAGGGTGGGAAGTCCACTTGAAAGCAGGAGTAGATGTAACAACATTTTGACAATCTAAACATTTTTTTTTCTGTTGAGAGAGTGGCATGTCTCCTCTTTTGAATCCAAATAGCGTACAGCCCTTTTAGCATATTTTAAATGTTCAGATGAATTGGGCTTTTGTGTTTATTTCAGTAAAATGATGAGAGAGAATTTTAAGTAGCATATTTTCAGGCTGCTAAACCAATATCAGCCACTTGCACTGACATCTCAATGCGTTTGCCTTTTGCCTTTCAAATAACAACAAAAACTATGCTTGGGCTGGTTGGCAATTGGGTCATCAGGCAAAGGCAATTAATCACAAACTGACACACTCAATCAACAGGATTAGAGTGTGCCAGTTTAAACATTGCAAAAGGCCAAGTTAATTATCTGTGGTGGATAGGATACCTGCTCATGTCTAATGGCCTTTGCTCCTTCCTAGTTGGGAAGCTGGTTTATTATTTGCTAATTCTGGATCTGAAAAATGCTAAGAAATTTGTCTTTTGTTCATGGAAATGGCCTGGTATATTCAACTTTCCCTCAAAGGTCAGTTAGAACGGGAACCTCACTTTGATCAGAACAATAATAGACTCACTTCTCTGTTGATTGGGGAAGCAACCATGTTTGACTGGAAAGACAGGGGTTCACAATAGGTCTCACACAAACACACATGCACACATACTCCAAGAAATCCTTCCAAGTGTATCAAGTGGAATTAGCTGTCTGTTGGTACAGCAGTTCTCTCCAACTGATATTTAATTTTGCAACCCTGGCACTTTTGGCACAGTGCTGTGCAAGTTTAAATGAAAGGCAGCTAATCAGGTCAGCTCTTTTGTTGATGGCCAGCTGCTTCGGTGTTTCTGATTTACTGAAGGGAATGTTCCTGTATACTCTTCCCCTTCAAACTATTACACACCTAAGTTTGAGCAGCAACCATGTACAAGTAATGGCCATACCAAGCTGATACTAAACAAGCAGCCATCAGGTATGTGCAAAGAAGAGGGAGGAGGAAAGGTGAACTTTATCCTTTTTCATGTGGTTGTATCCTGTCGGGAAGTGGAAAATCTGCAGTATTTTTTTAAGAATCTCTTTTAAAATCTGTTGGACCACAGCAGGATGATAAAAAATAACTCTGTGGAGAGTGCATTAAGCTGTTTACTTTAGACTTCCAATGAATGCTTGCAATGTGCGATGTAGCCTTATTAATGAGGAATGATTCAGCATATATTACCTCCAACTGTGTTGCGCATGAGAAAAACTATATAACGAGTAGTAGTGTCCTTTTGTAACATTCACCAGACCTCATGGACAACATTTATACACTTAGCTGCCCTCAGATAAGCAACTAAATACAGGCTTAGGTACCCTGCTCCTGATTCAGCAGAGCTTGAAGCGTGTCCTTAACTCTGACTGATTTTAATGGCATTTAAGTGCATGATCAGAGTGAAATGTGTTTAAAAGTGGACTTCTGGACCAAAATCTTAAACAAGTGAGCTGGCTTTTAAAGATGCCTACCCCCCTCAGTTCCCACTGAAGTCAATCATACCTACATGACTCAGCTCAAATGTTAACTATGCATAGGGTTCACCATTAATTAATGAATAATCAGATACATTTGGATATTGAGTACCTTGGAGGAAATCATATTCTATTTGCAGATTTTCTGTTAAACATGACTAAATACACGGAATAAATTACTCTTTGTAAACTATTCATTTCACTCTAATAAAGGATAGTATTTACCAGCAATGTTGCTTTATTTGACAGAATTATAGACAGAGCGGATGGGTGGAATGCAGTAGGGGGGATGTGGTTGGGTTTTCTTAAATTGTTTGATGTACTATCTCACAAAATTTTTAATGCAAAATTCATTCAAGTTGTACTGGATGCTGAACAACAATCAACAAAACACTACATCACATCGGGGAAATGTAGGCCTAAGTGAGTTCTCGAGATGTGCTATCAGGGCAAGTTTTACATAAACTCCTTTATAATTTGCATGAGGGAATGAACACCACAAGAAAGAGATTTACAAATGATAATAGGATAATTATATGCATGCTTTTAGAGGCATGTGAATAACTTCTTTGGCATTTTTACAAACTGAACCTTATTTTGTTATTTCACAATTTATCTTATGTGTTAATCTGATGCTTACACATGTTGAAAGGGACGGGCTAGCTTGGAAAAGAAGAATGGAGACCTCAGGGTGAAAGTGGACAGTACATTAGACAAAAGTTTGTAATGTGATGGAACTACAAAACAGCACCAATAAGGGTTTGTAACAAGGTTTGCAAACACAAGAGTTGCAACTTGTGAAACTGAGATATAGTAGTCCGTAGGTTGGGTATGTCCACACTAGTAATGGTGTAGACCACATGATTAGAAAGATGATGATAATATGGAGGAAGATAAGGGAAAACTAACAAAAAAACCAGCCACTACATGGGATTTTCCCAGCTGCTCAATATTGGGGGGATCAGAAATAGTCATATTATGTAAAATGACATTTTGCATATCTCCACAGTATTAGGAATTAGGTGATGATTGGTTATCCCTGGAAAAATACATAAATTTCATTTGAAAGTTTACACGTTGGTTACCCACAGACACCATAGATGCAGATAATATGGCTCTGATCCAAAAAAGGACTTACGTATGTGCGTAAGTCCATCCTTATTCTGCAAAATACTTGACCTGGCTTCCAAGGGACACTCAAGTTTAAACATGTGCTTAGCTTAAAACGTGTGAGTAACCCCCTGCAAGTCAATTACATTTAAGTGCACTGTTGCATCCAAGCACTAGGCCCCAAATCCCACCTCCAAAAGCCCCACTTAAGCAGGTTGAAGCCCTGTTAATTTCAGCAAGACCCAAAAAGTAGATATATTTGTTACACAAAGATGTAGAAAACATAAAGAAAGTCAAAAAAATTAGTGAAACTCTTCAGTGAAGAAAGAAAAAATTCTGCTTGCATTTCTTAAACATCTGGAGCTGGAAGCTAAGATTTTTTTCAATCTTGCCTAGGGGATTTGTGCCTAATACCCAGTAAGATTAATTCCAATCCTCTAAGTGTCTGAAACTCTCAGCCTAAATGCATCTGTTCCAACAAAGCTTGAGAGCATTTGAAGATGAAATAATAGCAAAAAAAAGGACTTGGTAAAGCAACTCTAACTCGCCATTGTCATTATTATTTACAGGACAATCTCATTATAATGAACCTCATTGACCAAGAGAAGAGTTTGTAAAGAATGGCATTCACTGTAATAGTGTTTGTTGAATGATAATAAATGAAAACAAATCAGTTCCTGCTGGTGGGAATCTTAAAAATGGGGAATTGTTATCAGTAGGGCTCCGTATAAGGAGGTGCATGTGTATTGTAGTTGCACATGAGAACCTCAGTCAGGGTTCAGGACCCTTGTCCTGGGTGCTGTACAAAGACTAACAAAGAGGCTTCCAATTTGGAGCCTGGAACAATATTTATAATTCACTACCCCGTTTTTATAATTTGAAGTGTCTATTTAGACATAATATTTAATATTCAAAGTGTCCTAAGAAACAGATAATAGATCTAGTAAATCCAATAGGTAGGGATCTCCATAAATCATGCTGGAAGTGGCCCCCACAGTGGCTCCTTTAATGTTTTCATTACACTGCTTGCCCCCCTGCCCCTGATTGGCAGAGGGGCCCCACCAGCTGGGCCATTTCATGCAGATTGCTGGGGAAGCAAAAATTACAGCATATTTAAAACCTCTTCCAATTGGGCTGGGTGGGGTGGGGTGGAGCTAAGCAGCTAAATGAAAAACATTAAAGAAGCCACTGCAGGGGGCATTTCTGGTGCAATGTATGGAGATTCCTACTAATAGGGCCAGTCCAAAATTAAAGTACTTAATGTGAATCAGAATGATGGACTCTGTCCCTTATCCCTGTAAAAGAACAAGAACAAAGGCATCTTGCTCTTCCTAATTCCAGCCACAAAATAAGCATGGCTCACTTGAGATACAGGAATGTCACTGCTTTGATAGCCTTAAAATTTAATTTGATGCCTCTGCATCTTGGATTTATTTCCAGGGTTTTCAGAGAATTTTCCCACCTCAGTAGCTAGACAAAGCACTGACTGGGGTTGTTAGGTATGACATTCCCAAACATTGCCATTTTGGAGACCTGTTGCTTGCCTGGTGGAGTTTTCAGAGCACAGTATTGAAACCACCTAGGGGATGTGGATGTGCGATTAGTTGAAACTAGAAACCTTAATCCCTTATGTAAGTTTGAAAATATCAGACCAGAAATGTATTAGTGGGCACATCTACTCATGCACTTTATTGCGCAGTAGACTAATTTGCTGTGCAGTAAGCATCACTGTCTACACGTGCACAGCAATTAGGCCACTGTAGACTAATTTACTGTGCTAGTAAATAGCCCCTTTAGGCACAAGTACTATCCAACAGCTGACTAAAGTACTGCGCTTAAATGCATGTGTAGACAGTCACATCAGCATTAGTTTACTCCAGTTCAAATTGTGTCAGAGTTTATTCCTTCTCATTAACTATATATGTAGATATTCCCATTGAGTAGCTTCCTTGTTTGTAGTGTGAAAGAAAATAAAGACAGGAACATAGGCTGCTACAAAGAGCATTTGCCACCTGAATTGTTCTGTGTAGTAATTTCAAACAAATGTCTCTTTTGGAGGGATTTATACATAGTCAAAAAAGCAACAGTCCCACGAACATGAATAAATGTATTTGTGCCTCTATAAATATAATGTATAGTATAATGTATAGTATGGCCCTGATCCTAAACAGGGGGGTTCCTTAGGCCTTCAGATAAATTGAGGAGGCTGGCTGAAATCAAGCAAGACAAATAAAGTTTTGTGGGGAGAACCAAGCATTTAACAGATACCAGTGCTTTTATACAGCTGGCCTTCCACTGGCCAGAGAACTAGACCAGATCTAGATATTTCAGTATATTCTTATTCATGGACTTTTTACACATGTAACCCCGCCCCCCCACACACACACACACACCACCACCGCCAAAACTGGCACTTTAAATTCCATGCACCCCTGCGCCAACCCCAGCACATGCCCAGAAGAGGCATTGCATTAGTTGGACCTGACTTGCCCAACATCTGTCTACATTAGGAGCTTCAGTGGGGCTTTTAGGGTGCCTTTATCTAACAGAAGATTGAATCAGCTTTGGATAAAAGCTCCAAAAAGCCCAGCTGAAGTGCCTGATCTATACAGACGCTGTGGAGCCAGCTCGAGCTAACACACTGCTTCTTCTGGTAAAGTGCTGCTTTTTTGCCCCCACATCTTTCAGCGCCCATGGTTCTAAGAGAAACAGTGTCTAGTGTATCAACGGTGAGTCAGGCTCACACAGTTTCAACTCAGGATCTGAGTTAGACAGCCTTATAAATTAGATTGCTGGACTGGCTTCTGTAAGGTCATTGCCTATGTGAACTCTAGCTCATGTGCCTTTTATTTAACAGGGAAACTCCAACCCTGAAGAATCAATTTGATTTCTAGAAAGTATTTTATTGATTTTTCCCTCTGCTAGTATTCACTGTTATGACTGTGCTGTAATATAAAAAGATGGTTTTGTGCAAGTACTTGGTTATAATAGAATAAAATGTAGAATACTAAGCAGTTATATGGCACATTTCAGCATTTCAGTTTTTAAGAGCATCCCTGTGAGGTAGTCTTGTGATTTTTTTTTCCAAGCTGTTGCTTAATCAGTTGTTAGGTGCTGAAATAACAAGGTGATGAGGGAAACATAGAAACTTAGACTTACGGACACATTAGACCCAACTCTCAACTCCATTAAGATCATTTTATACCATGCTGGGAGTGTAAAAGGGTCTCAGTGCAAACGGGAATCAAGGCCCATTTAGAATAATGCTCCATTTTATATAGGCAAGCGGCAAACCATGGTTGCAGCAAGTCAAACCATGCATGAGGTTTTTATTGATCTTGGATGAGGCTATTAAAATGATTGATAAAGGAGTTGAGAAATATTTTGAGCGTATGGGAGTTATGAGGTAGATTTGTGGTTGGGTTTTTTTATGGGTTTGAATCTCTGGACGATTTCCCATGTTTGAGGTTATGTTTTGAAAGAAAACAATTAGCAAAAGACTTGTTTTGCTTTCGAGATGCGTTTTAAATAGTTGCATTGGTTTCCCTCGAGTCCCTTAACTCTGCTGTAAATATCTGCAGGCTTGATGTCAGAAGGAAGGTATATGGTCCTCTTTCTAAAAAATCATTGGCTATTTGAAGTGGATAATTGATTGGACAGCTGACTAAGCACTCTGTTGACCTCTCCAGTATCCAGCAAGATTGATGGTTTTTCGCTTCTTTCCTGGTGAACTGAAGCATGCAAGCCAATCTTTTGTTGTTGTGGAAACATTGAGTTCTTATGTAGCCTTTTATTTCGGTGGAATCAGAGAGAGAACCTGTGAGGCAGGGAAAATGTACCATTAAAGGACAATGGGCATGGATCAAAGCAAACGGGAGATGGAGAGTTCATAAAGTGGGAAAGTGAATAAAGTCACAGATAGATGGGTGCGGAGACAGAAAGCTAATCATGTGGAACATACATGCTGATAGAGCCGGAGTCACCCACCGTCCTTTCTCTCCCGGAAGTTTCCTGTTCATGTGAGACACAAGGAGAAACCAAATGCTGGAAAGTCACCTCTTCTCTGGAAAACATAGAAGTCAAATGCCAGGCAGTATTTGTCACTGTTTGTGAAGCAAGAGTAAAATTTTCCAATGCACTTATATCCCACTTTCAAAAGTCATTCCAGCAAGTCCTAACGCTAATTGACTGTCAAGGGGATTTAAGCTGGAAGCACTAAAGTCACTTTGGAAAATTACACAACTCCCAGGTCACTTCTAAATGCGTGTATAAATTTTACTGAGAATCAGTGTGTCTAAAATAGGGCTGATGCTACTTCGGCCTACCTTCCATCAACAGCGTCTCTGCAGACTGTACCATGCCAACAGGGTAAAATTGGTATAAATATAATTTAGGCCCACTTACAGCCACTTTGCGCTGCGTGAGTGATGCAGTGAAATGAGAATTCTGGTATTTATCAGTGTTTAGCATTTTTGTATTTATCCAGTAGCCACCGTACAGCCTACTGAAAGGCTGATAAAACATATTTAACATATTTTACTGTGCATTTCATCCCAGATCCTTTCGTATGTATCCCCCAGTTTAAAGACTGGGAACAAGAGGGGAAGATCTTATGCAAAGGCAATCAATGTAATTTGGATTGCATTCTTCTAATAGATACTGTTCCTGTTCTGCACTTTTCCAAGTTGATAAGCTTTGTCTATTACCAGGGTTTGAGACCTAGAGAACTAGGGAGGTATTACGACAGCATCTGTGAATCAAAATAGTTTTGTTTTTGAAAATTTACTGAAAAATCAGGGTTTTCCTCCTGATTGTTGAAACATCCCTGAATAAAAGTACCCAGTTATTGTCTTCCAGTTTCTTTTATGAGTAAGGTGAGATTCCCACATCCTGTTTAAGTCCCTTCAAGGAGAAGGTGATAAGATTTCATATTGTTCGCAGGTCAAACATGATTTGGCCAAACATGTTTGCAGGACATGCACTGGATATAATTTACTGCATGTCACACAGGGATTGTTTCACCGTTAGCCTGGCAGCCTGGGGCTGCTCTGACCTGGCTCAGTGTGCTGTGGAGGGGGTGGTTGGGGCATGAGGATGCTCCAATAAAGGGCTAGCCAGCAGGCAGCCCCCATCATGCCCCAGCCAGCCCTGTCAGCATCCAAATATGTGTTGCTGTGCAATAAATGACTCCACTACAGGATACTGTGGCATTTATTTGTTTACTGCAACCTAATAGGACTGCACGATTAGACGTGAAGACTTTACTGCGTAGCTAATTAAGCATCTTTGCGATAAACATCACATGTGTATGTGCCCACTGAAAAGCACATGCAAGCCCAGGTTTAAAGTCTCAGTGCTCAGTAGACATCTTGGCAGGTCTTTTCTTGAGTGTCATTCTTAACCACCCTGATGCACACAGCTCAGCCTTGTACCTGCAGAGCTGTCAGTTTTCACAGCCCCCTTGCACGTGTACAGTATTTTTTGGATGTCCAGCCCTTGACCTTCCCTCAACCCTAGTAAAATGGAAGGAATGAGGCACTTTTTTTTTTTTACCTCTAGGGCATATTGAGGCAAACGGATTGTAAACTGATTTGGCATCCACAGGGAAAAGATACAAAGATCCTGCTGGAAGAGCTGGTGGAAAACTTGAAACTGTTAGAAAATCAGGTTTCTGACTAAACAAATTTCCCCCAAAATATGAATCTGTTCTCTAAAGAAATTTTCACTTTTTTTTCATTGAAAAAATAAATGTCTCTCCAAAAAGAGTCTTTTGATTTGACTATATTGCCATGGTGCCTCAAATAATTTGTGGCTGTAACATGTCCCCATTTTCTACTTAGGAATGGTTTCCCCAGCCAGACTATTCAACCCTATGTGGTATCATTGGCGAGCCACTTGTGATTGACCAGAGCCTTCTCATTTCCAGGAAGGGGAGGATCTTGTTTCATTATTGAAATGTCGTCTAGCCAGGAAGCTGGGCCACATAGAGACTGAGAGCATAAAACCTGTGTTCTGCAAGTCCTATGAGGCACCATGAGAGTACATTTGAATACAATTAATTTAGAGCTTCAAATTGTCAGTGAAAAGCTCATTTTTTCTACTAAATAAAGGGTGGGCATCTGGCCTGTTTAAAAAACTGACAGATATTTAAGGGTAGGATTTTCAAAAGCTAGTGACAACTTGTAGGGCGTACACGGGGGTGTACGTGCATCCCCTGAGAGCACTAATGCACTCCCTGACATCAGCGTTCGTGTGTCGGTGGAATCGGGAATTGGCTGTGGGGGGACCCCTCCCAGTCAGTGGGATCAGCTGTGAGGGACCCCCCCAGGTCATTGACTGTCCACTGGGGATGGGGGGTGCCCCGCCTGACTCAGAAGGCACCAGTTGCCCATGTCAAAAGTTGTCATTGTTGGGCTAACATTGCTCCCATGGTTATAATCAGGTAGGGTTTTACCCCTGATGCTAGTAGGAACAAAGCTGTGCACTTTTGAAAATGCCATCCTACATGCTAGACGGAAGAATTTCAAAATAATGACTCCAAAGCTGCCACCCATTATAACCCAGAGAAGAAAGCAAGGCCTCAAACTCAATCTATACTTCCTTTGATGCTGAGCCGAACTAGGATAAGAAGCAAATATGCTATCTAAATGGCAGGCTCTAGCAGCAGCATAGCACCCTCTATATCCTTTCTGCACCCTACAGTCCCGTAAGCAAGGCCATTTTCATTTATTCACATAGCAGTATTGTGGGGCACACTGCATTTTGTCAAGAAAACTAGAAATGAAGTTGGGGAACATCTGATGGCAGGGGTTTGAGGCTTTTAGCATTCACTTCCTGGTTCTTTTTTTGTGTTTTTTTTTAAAGAGAATAAGAGGAGGTAACTGAAAAAGAAGCCCAGGAACAGCTGGCCTCTCATTTGGGTCACTGAACTATCCAAATTGTTTGCAAACCCTGCTTTGTAAAGCTAACAAAGTGGAACTTGGTAATCCACCGTATACTTTAGGTTTCATCTAACGCCTACGTGCTGAAACTGCCTTCCTGGGGCATGCACCCACTGCCTGCAGCATGCAATCCTGAACTTGAGCATCACCTCTCAAGCTGTTTGTCTGTACTTGTTGCCCCTACTCTGAGAAAAAAGGTTTTGCTGGACTCTGAGCCATGCTAGCACTGTGATATCCCTTTTGCTAGGAGAGGGAGTCCTCATGCGTACAAGTGTGACTGAAGGCAGTAGAAAAAATTCCTTGCAGTAGGCATATGTAAAGGGTTTGTGTTTCCATGGCTAGACTATAGCAGGCATAGGTGTGTGAAAGCAAAGGAATCCATGGGATGCCTACTTCCGTTTCACAGAGCACAACCCCTTGCAGTCAGGAAGACCTTTGCTTTGGACTGAGAGCTACAAAATCCAGACAGAAAAAATGAGTTATCTCGAAGAAAGACAGTGTATGTACACATATCCCTTTCTGACAGCAGCCTCTTACCATTTACCGTATTTTTCGGACCATAAGACGCACCTGACCATAAGACGCACCCAGTTTTTAGAGCAGGAAAACAAGAAAAAAAATATTCTGAACCAAATAGTACCGGTATACTAAAATATTTATTAAAATAAAGCAAAATGCGGTAATATTTAACAGCGTAAACTCAACAGTGGTGTTAAGAACCATCATCACTTCCATTAACAAATGAGGAAAGACTTAGAGGCTCAAGCACTTTTCTAGTTTTCTGGAAACCCTAAAAACTCATCATCACTAGTGTCAGAATTTATGAAGCTCTGTTGCTCTCTGTGTGTCTCTCCTGCTATGACGGGCTCCTTGCCTGCCTGTCAGGGCACTGTGCTGCATCACATAGTCCCAGCCGGGACGTTACCTGGTACCGTACCTAGCTGCCTCCTGTCTCAACGTTCTAATCCTGTCAGTCTGTCAGTGTCACACACACACACGCAGGGGAGGTGTGCGCTGTGCCGATCATGTGACCTGACTAACTGACTGACATTGAGACTCCAGGAGGCGGGACTTCCCCCACACACACAGCAATCCACAGCATGGGAACGGCAGCGGACAGCGGACAGTAAGCGGGCGCATGGGACCGCAAACAAATGTTCTGGGGTACCACACCTTCGGACCATAAGACGCACCCTCATTTTCCCCCCACTTTTGGGGGGAAAAAAGTGCGTCTTATGGTCCGAAAAATACGGTACATTTCACTATCTTTTATATGGCATCAGATATCAACTTCCACATTTATAAGCCACTGTCTGGTATTATCACTCAGTGTGCAGATTCCATCTGCTCTATCTGGGCATTTGTAGAAATTGCAGCTTTTGGTTAATGCTGGGCTATTTATTGGACACTGTTTTCACACAGGGGCCTGTCCAGGATGGTCACCTTGTGGACTGACTGTTGTTTTGAACTGTCCATATCCAGACCTCAATCTGTTCAGCTTGACCCACACTTCATCAAGGTCATCATTTGGTATTGGTATAAAATGCTGTAGGAATAGGTCTGACCCTTCCCAGCAGTCAGCCCACTTCATTGCTGCTCATAGGTTTGGTTCAGCATCTCCAAACTCTTCCAGGAGCTTGTGGGCTTCATATATAAACAGTTTATGACATTTAAGCCTCTTAAGCCTCCATCTATTTGGGACTTCAGTTAACAGTTGATGGAGCAGGTGATTTTCGTCATCTCTTGCCTCTGTTCGGGTCTGTCTTTTTCTATCACTTGCTCCAATTTAATACTATCTAAATGATCAGTACACAGAAAATGAATTATGGAGACAGCTTACATCTGTCACGTGTACCACAGTAGTGCATTGTTTAGTTTGGTACATTGATTTTAAGTTTCCTTTTTTGGTTTAATTTCCTAGTTTTAATTTAAAATGTATAGTACACTTAGAGGCCAACTGGGCCACAACCATGTTATCCCCAGAAGTATGTAAGTATGGAAGAAGTACATAAGTATATAAGAAGTAAGTTTCAACAAGTGGAGCAAGGAATATGAGTTCCATTGACTCTTAATGAGACTTGTGCTTCTAACTCTGTTTGGTTCTGTTGAAAAGGTCCTCCATCACAAATGACAGTCCCAGACCCAAAGAAACTCCTGTCTTAAAAGACAAAACATAACAGTTAGATTAGACATAAGTGGCAGGAAAAGAAGGGTTATAAAAATAATAGGATACTTTACCTATGCACAGATTTATTTCATTTTCTGTTCCATGAACTCTTTGGTTAAATTTTTAAAAGAGGAACCGTAAACAACAATATGAAAAACAATATCAATGGGACTCCAAAACATTTTCTCTAGTTAAGACCTCCTCAGGTCTGTTCTCAGTGTCACGCGTCATATTACTTTCAATAAGAAATGCCTTTTTAAAAAAAATCTAATTGGGAGAAAAAATAAACCCCTCCAGCATTGTATAATTTTCACTTCCAATCACAGGAAGATCAGCAGGAGCACCAGTACAAAAAGAACTCTTTATCTTTCAATGAGTTTGATTCCTTGTATAGAACTAATAGCTTTATGCTGAAATATCTGCTCAGAAAAACCGTTATGTGTTTATAAATTCACTTTAACCCCTAAGATAAAGGTAATGACAGATAAATTGATGTTTTTCAGTTAATTCAACATCTTTCTTAAGCCAGCAAAGACTTGTTTATGCTTCCATTGCTTTTTACACAGTAGGCTGGCATCACATTTTCCTTAATAGTAAGGTAGCAATCAACAAATAGGTTTTCAGGTCTGCTCTAGCAAAGTACCATACCACTGCAGGCCCTTGTTACTTTGTACCTACAACTTTGCTCCACCCCAAAAGTTATTATTATGCTAAAAATAATGCATTTTTATTTTAAATTACTTACTGAAATATGTTCTTTGTCCATAAATAATACTGGGGAGGATTTCCAAAATAACTAGAGGATGTAGGTGCCCAGTCCCATTGATATTCCATGAGCTCTGTGCTCTTTGACTCCTTAGATGATTTTGAAAATTTCCCCATAACTCCTCCATAAAATGTAACCATTAAAAGTGCAAGCATATGAGGAAAGTCATGGTCTCCCACATCAGGCCTTCAGGTTAACTCGTCCATGAAATGAAAGGGGCAATTCACATGGCTTAGAGTGTTTGTTCCACGCTTACTGCAGTTTCATCTCTGCATCAGTTGCTATTTATGAGATTTTCTTCCCAAGTGGAAGAGCTAGAGAATAATGTTGATTTTAAAACACAGGCTGAGACACTAGAAAGCAGTGTTGGACCTTTAGAGAAGAGCTGAAACAAGGCATGGCTATTGACTATCTGTTTAAGCCTTAATTTGTCTTCCTATGTGTCCTCACTTTAATCTGCTTCCATGTTATATAAAGTACCCAGAAGAAAGAAAAGGTGAAAGGAGTGTTAGACTAGGATGCTGTGATTCAATTTCCTTTTCTTGGAATGGCTTCTCTTTCCTGTCATGTAGTTACCTGCCCTGGAGCACTAGCAATCAACAGCCCTGGCATCAGTCCCTCAGCAAACGGTTATGGGGTCAGGCTCCTGCTAAATTAAGGCTGTCGTGAGTCCCTCAACTTTCAGACTCTGTCATCCTGTGCTCATTTCCAGAAACATGTCCCTACTGGTTATGCTCACTTTAATTGCAGCCCAAAGCTCCAGCCTCAGCTGCTGTAGTGAGAGAAACTAAATAA
This sequence comes from Crocodylus siamensis, assembly GCF_052110815.1. Classification (NCBI taxonomy): domain Eukaryota; kingdom Metazoa; phylum Chordata; order Crocodylia; family Crocodylidae; genus Crocodylus; species Crocodylus siamensis. The sequence goes on from NC_143397.1 coordinate 107,860,435, forward strand.
TAAAGAGATTATCTCTCAGCTAAGGACAGGACGGAGGAAAAGATAGTAGGGAATCAGTGAATATATTCTGTTCCACATATTAAGCACATAAATGGGTTTAGGTACCTAAGTGCAATTCTGTTTGTGCAATTCTGTTTCACCCTGCTCAAGTGCTGAAAATCCATCCATGTTGTTACTTTTGTACCACGTGATCATATTACTTTTAAGATGAAGTCACAAGAAAGCAATGAGGAGGAGGTGAAGGAGGATCTATCCTTTTGAGGGACTTATGCAGGGTGCAGTCGGATCTCACTTAGGTGCCTGAGTCTATTTACACGTTTAATAGGCAGAATAGAATTTGATTCTCTGGGTGCCTGCAGATGTGCTGGGAGGCTGCTCCGACACACTGTAATTATAGTGCATCAGAGCAACCTCACTTAATCGTGGAGCATGCTTAATGAGCTTCAATTAAAGTGCCCCTGCTGCCATTTTGAAGCACAGGGATGCTGATACATGAGATGCTGCAGGTGCCTTAACTAGAGTGGCTGTCAGAGCCACTCTAAATAAAACACCTCCCTCCTCACCCCCAGAGCACATGTAAAAACACACTATGTGATTTGCTTCATGTCAGACAGGGAGTCTATAATAAACCAGACAAAGGGAAACATTTTCAATGCATTAGTGGTCTTCTGCAGGACTGTCTCCATTATAGTTTCATAGTTTCATAGTTGGTAGGGTCAGAAGGGACCTGAGCAGATCATCGAGTCCAACCCCCTGCCATGGCAGGAAAGAGTACTGGGGTCAAACGACCCCAGCAAGGTGTACGTCTAGCCTCCTCTTAAACACCCCCAGGGTAGGAGCCAGCACCACTTCTCTTGGAAGTTGGTTCCAGATCCTAGCCACCCTGACAGTGAACTAGTGCCTCCTGATATCTAGCCTAAATTTCATTAAGCTTTGGATCAGACCCTTTTGGAGGATTTGATAGCATTATCCGAGTGTTTAATGAGTTTAGTCCAACAGGATCCTTATGAGATATGCAAATAATATTATCCCCATTCACCAATGAGCAAACAGGGAGGCTGGGAGATAAAGGGGCACCAAAAATCTCACTCAAAATTGGGGTCCATTTTTTAAAATTGGGGTCCAAGGCCAAACAAGAAAACTTTATCCTTACCACATAACCATTCTCCTTCCCTGTGTCTGAGATCACCAGAGGTACAAAACACAATAGCAGATATAAGAAATATAATTATCCTGAGAGCTTAGAATAGCATGGGATCAATTCTTTTGGGGTGAGCAACAGTCTCTGTGACCTCAGAGTCGTCATTCTGATATTACAGGTGTAAACAATTTGTATTAATACAGATGAACCAGTAAATGTGAGCAGAAGAAAGGCATAATAAGATTCCACACCTGAAAGTCAAAGTTTGAAAAATTCAAATAGGAAACAGAATGAAAGTTTGTGGCACTGTACACTAGAGCTGTGTGAAATGCCTGTGTTTCATTTTGGTTTCGGATTTGGCATTTTGGAGGGACAGTGTGCAGCTGGTGAGTGTGGAGCTTTAAAAAAAAAAGAAGCCCTGAACTCACTGGTTGGGGCCTCTGGGCACTCATAGCAGAGCCCCCCTGCAGAGCGCGGGACAGTGGGGGACAAAGAGGATCAACCTGCCCAGCCTAGCAACCATGTTGCAGCTGTTGCATCGCATGGGTGCAGCATGGCTTGGCAGGGCGCCATGCACTGCCTGGGAGCTGAGGCCTCTGGGGATGAATGGTGCCAGGCTCCAGCTGACTGGATGGCACACAGAGCCCTCTCGAGGCATGTTGCACCCACTGGCCACACTCACTGGCTGCATCAGCACTGATCCGGGGCCTCTTGGCACTTGTGGCAAAGCCCCCCCATGCAGTGGGGGTAGCGGGGATCACCCTCCCCCACTTGGCACCCAGACAACCACTTCCCCATGGCATGAGTGCAGCGCAGCTTGGCAGGCTGCTGTGTGCTGTCCGGGAGCTGAGGTAGCTGGATTCCCCCAGCTCCTGGCTCGATTCCCCAGCCCCCCGGTTTGATTCCCCAGCACTAGGGTTGGAAGGGACCTCAGGGACAGATCGTTATCACTGGCCAGCTACAGATGTCAATATCAGTGCAGTCCTTTCCCCTTCTCCTTCCCCTCCCTCTTTCCCTGCAAGCCTGCCTACAAAACAGATCAGAAACATTCAAATTATTTTGGAAAATTTCCAAAACATTTCAGATGGCCCATTTCATTTCAGAGATGTTTTAGAGCTCTGTGTTTCATTTTTGATTCAGTGTTTGAACTGTCAAAATGTCAGAATCCAGAACTAAATGAAACGGCCGTCAACATTTCACACAGCCCTATTGTACACTACCCAGGATGTCACCATGGTGTAACTGCTTTTCGGGGCTTCTTCCCATGGGCCTTCTTGCTCCCTCTGGCTCTCCTCTGTCTGTACTCTTTCCTGCCATGACTTGATGGAACAATCAGATGGGGATGAGGCCTCTCACAGGTGAGAGGCTTGAGGGTCTTCCTAAAACTGCTTTTTAGTCCCAGCTGGTTTCTCCTTTCCAGGCTCATAGCTAACCTTCCAGCCTCTTTCCTCTGCCTTCCCAATCGCTTTGAGGTTTGGGATAATGAGTTTCCCCCACCTGTTGTCTCCACCTCCCCTACAACTACATTCTGGACCACCAGGTTGAGGATCACCCATGCTCCTGGGTGTCAGCTTGACTCGCAACAAAAAATGATCTGCCTCAGGTTTGTCTCACCCTGGGGCAGTGGTCACCAAGCCAAAACCCAAAGGACAAACATGTTCCAGAACTTATCTCATATGAATTTATGAATCTGGCTCTCAAAGCAATGTGAGAAGAGATGTGCAGGGATGGGGCATGTTCTAATAGGACCCAGGCAATCTCTTGTGCTTATGCACTGAGACCTTAGCAAGCTGATGGTAACATTGTGCTCATTGTTTTTAATTCAGCATTTAATGCATTATGAATAGCCATATGCTGGAAGGATAAATACAGCAGGCCCTGTCACAACCTGCTGTTTAAAAGACACAGCAGCATGACTAAGCCTTCAGACTGAACAATGACAAAATGAGTCCTTTAATGGATCAGCATGTGCTGCTCAATGTGGCACAGTAACTTCACTGACAAATATGAGTACACATGCATAAAATACAGTTTCCTGTCTCTGGGAAGAGTGTGACTTGTTAAACTGTTGACTGTTCCAGCATGTTTTATTCATATAATGTTATTTGTACTGCAGCTGCATTTTGAATTTGGGAAGTTTTGAATGGACTGGCAAATCAAGAAAACCGATTCTTCAAGTGACACGTCTATTAATACAACCCAATATACCATCGGCCCTTTTTGCAACCTGAGTGCACTGTTGGCTCATATTCAGCTTAAGTCCCGTTATACCTCCCTCCCCATTTCCTCCTCTGCAATACTGCAGCTTGGTCAGTCATTCTCCAGTCTGTATTTGTGCATGCAATTATTTCATCACAAGTGTAGGACTTTGCACTTGTCCTTGTTGAATTTCATCTGATTGACAGCAGGGCATTTTCCAGCCTATCTAGGTTATTCTGGATCCCAGCCCTACCCTCCAGAGCATCTGCAACTCTATTCAACTTGGGGTTACCTGCAAATTTGCTAAGCACACACTCAATCTTTTTTGTCCAAATTATTAATGAAGGTGTTGAACAATACTGGACCCCTGTGGAACCCCACTTGATACCTCCTCACAATTAGACATTGAACCACTGGTGACTAATTGTTGAGCATAAGAATCCACCTACAATACTAGTCTGTATTTTCTTAGTTTACTAATGAGAATGTTGTGGGTGATGGACAAAAAAGCCTTACTGAAGTCAAAGTATATTATATCAACTGCTCTCCTCCATATCTGCAGAACCTGTCGCCTTATAGAAGGAAATCAGGTAGGTCAGGCATGACTTGCTCTTGGTGAATCCATGTTGGCTGTTCCTGATTACCTTGCTCTCCTCTAGGAGATTCACAACTGATTCGTTGAGGAACCATTGTCTTTCCATGTATCAAGATCAGGCCGACTACTCTGTAATTGCCTGAACCTTCCTTCTTCCTTTTCTCAAAGATGGGCATTATAGGTCTTTAATTACTCTATTGTAAAATCTACTCTAATCAATGGGCATAGGACAGTATTCCAGAAATCAAATGAATACTGAGACCTCACCTGGAGTACTGTGTCCAGTTTTGGGCCCCATACTTCAAGAGGGATGTGGACCAATTGGAAAGAGTCCCTTCCAGACTCTCTTTCCTATGATCCTAAGCAAAGAGTACCCAAGAAACATCCCAGGATTCAGAGTGGTTGTAATGTTCCAAGGCTTGAGGCAGACTTCTGACTGTCTGTCTGTCTGTCTGTCTGGGGTATAATGGCTAGTAGACTGGATTTTGAATCTTGTTATCTGAGTTGAAGTCTTGGTGGAATCCGTATAGGCTTGGTGATCTCTGACTTTTCATGCCTGTAGGACTGCAGCACAGTTGCAGGCAGTGAAGGATGATTACAGGCCTACCTAAGGAGGGCTGAAGCAGCTGATTAGAATAATTGGCTGGCCAAAGGACATTAAAAGTGGGCTGGAAGAGGAAGTGAGAGAGAGAGAGGCTGGAGGTAGCAACGCTGGCTAAGGCTTTCTCCAGGCCTAAGAGGCCACAGGGATAGATTACATTTTTATGGACTCTGGTAATGCTGATTAATAAGAACTAATTGGTGTTTAGAGGGGCTGGTGGGCCAAGGAGATAAAGAATTTGTACAGTTTAAAGATTGGAAGAAATTTGAGAGAAGCGGGGTGAACCCCAAAGCTGCTACAGATACTCTACTGTTGCTTTCTTATTTTGTTTTCATCTATCTATCTATTGTATAAATTCCCTGCATGGTATCCAAGTTCTGATTGTGATGGGTGACTTTTTTTTATTATATTTTGTCACCCTACATTGAAAAGCTACCTTTAGAAGACTTAAATCAATCTCTTAAAAATTAGGAATGACCAGAATTAAGGTTGCCTGGCCAGCATTAAATTTAACTCCTTTGAGCATTTGCATTACAAAGATGTCTTTAATTATAACATCAAATACCATTTTTACCCAAAGAGCCACTGCCTCATTCAGAGCAGCTCCTGGATATCAGATCAGATCTTTAGGGTTCAATCATGGGTTGAGGTATCTAGCTTTAAGGCACTCAACATTTTAAATATTTGAGGATGGTTCCTCGATAAAAAATATTCGAAAGGTTCATCATTGTATAGGCTTGTTCTCATTCATCACAGGGGGGAGGATCTAGGCTAAGTACAGACAGTCAAAAAGTCTGAGGCTGAATAGATTTAATCTTTGCAGGTTTTTTCAAACTGCATAGATTGAAACAATAAGCAGGGATCCAGGCTTTCCATTTGCAATGGAAAAATGCAGTAAAACTGGATTTTCTCTTTTTAAGGAGAAGAACCTGGATTTTTTTCTTTTTAAAGAGAAAAAAGCAGATTAAGGCAGGTTTCATGCACCTGCTGCATGTGCACATACAGGCAGTCCTCGACTTACAACATTTTGAGTTACAACGCTTCTCACTTACAACATTTATAAATTGACACCTTGTTGCAACTTTATGATGTCAGTTTCGGATCTGATGAGACACCATGCCAGTAAATAAGTTTGCTGTGTCGCTCATCTCCCTGGAGAACATCCGTCCAAACTTCCTTGGACACTTTCTTTAAGAAAGCAGACAAGACTCCAGAAGAACCTTCAGCCAAGACTCCTGAGAAGCCTCTAGCCAAGAACCCTTCAGAAAGTCCAACCAATAGCTTTTCAAAAAGTCCAGCAAAGTAACATCAAAGAAGTCCTTCCACATCAATATGATTGCTATTTACAATATAAATACATTAATGTAGCTATATTACTCATCTATAACTGATCAAGTACAAAATTTTGGGCTATTTTTAGTGAAAATAGGGTATCGGGCCTTGGTTCAGGAACCAATCCCCCATTTATTTCATTGTTTCTTATGAGAAAATGGTTCCGAGTTACAAAGTTTCAACTTAAGACTCAGTTTTCAGGAACCAGTTGTGTTGTAATTCTGAGGACTGCCTGTATGCACATTCACATGGCTGCCAGGCAGCCTGGAGAGCAGCTTCTGCAGATAAGTCTGGGAGTGGGGTGGGATGCATGAGGAATTCAGACCCTTATAGTGAGGGAAGGAGGGAGTTGAATAGGCCTGGGGCTGAGACTGGGGCTGTTGCTCAGCCCGGGCAGTATATGAAGCTTGAGGCCCAGGGCTATGTGTGGCCACAGAGCCCAGGTGAGTAGTGGGACAAGGCTGTGGGCAGCTCATCCAGGAGGTGGCAGGGGGGCTGGCTCCCTGCCACTGAGCGCACTCCTAGAGGGTCATGAGGGGTACATGCCCCGCTGATGTGCGTGAGGTGAAGGTGGGGTGGGCTGCCTGCTGCAGGATCAGGACTCCCCACCTGCTGTCATCCCCCCCCAGGGCCTCTGCGGCCCCACGGGTGGGCCTCAGCATAGCAGGGCAGAGCGGGGCCAGGCATGGAAGCTTGGTGCCACCGCTGTGACGCTGAGGTGGGGATGCTGCACTGCTGCTGATGCTACCACACTGCCATGCTGAGGTGTCCCTTGCCTGCCCAGCAGCAGCGGGGGCCACAATTCCACGCCACCACCCCTGCTGCTGCCAAGTGGGTGGGGGGCACCTTGCCATGGCAGCTCTTGGCTCACGGTGGCAGCACCAAGCTTCTCTGCCATGCCCTGCTCTGTCCTGCCATGCCAGGTCCTGCCCACTGGGCTGTGGAGGCCCCAGGGTAAAGCAGCAGGGCGGGGAGCCTGAGCCCCCAGAGGGCATCCTGAACTTGCCCCTGACAGGCCCCACTCTGAGCATGCCACCTGTGGGGGAGGAGGAACCGGGCTCCAGGCTCCACTCGCCACTGGGGTCGCAGCAGTTGCCACCTCCTGCAGGTAGCAGCCGGGGCTCAGGTGCTGCTGCAGGAGATGGGGAGCTGTGGACCTGGGTCCCTAGCCCCATAGTTCTGGAAGCTGGGGGCCCCCTCCACAGGGCTGTGGGTAGGGAGTGAGGGGCACCAGCAGGACTGGGAGGCTGTGGCTTGGGATTGAGGGGCAATGGCAAGCGCAAGGCACCAGCATATCTAGGCCACTCAGTGCCACAAAGCAGTGGGAAAGGGACAGCCACAGCTGAACCCATGTTCTGGTGAGTGAAGGGGACAGGGAGAGCTCTGATTTTTTTCCATGATAAAAAACCTAAAATCAAACACCAAAATGTATAGGTATTTAGAATTAATTTTAGTATAGTGATTGAGGCACTGGTAGGCTTTCAAATTACTTTAAAATTGTAAATATATCAATGAAATAAAATCAACTGATGTATAATGATGTTTCATTTAATGCAGATTTTGGACTTTTTAATCAGAGAATTTGGAAATTTTTTATCTTAGAAATTGTGATTTTTAAACAGAGAAAACCAGGTTCCCTGCCAATAAGCAAGTGAACTGACGTTCACTTTTCAAATAGGAAAGGCAGCCAGAGCCCTGCAGTGGCCCATACTAATACCCAGAGGGCACCAGGGCTTTCTTCCCAGCCTCCTGACCGCAGCAGAGGGCTGGAGCCCTCTGATTCCCCAAGCCATGCACCCTCCTCAGACTCCCAGCTGGGAGCTGGGCTGCAGTCTCCTAGACATGCCCCCTTCTCAGCCTCCCAGCAGCTGAGGCAGTGGGGGGAGGGAAGTCTGCACCTGGGCTCGGTTCTGCCTCTGGGCCAGCTGAGAAGGGGGCATGACTTCCAGCTCTGGGGGACAGAGCCAAGCCCTGTTGCAGGCTTCTGCCCCAGCCCTACCCTCAGGTGGCCCAGGGGCTGAGAATGGGACATGGCAGGAGAGTCCAGCCCTGCTCCTGGCTCTTCCACACCTCCTGGAGTCTGAGAAGGGGTTGTGGCTTCTGGCACCAGGCTGTGGGAGGCAAAGCCAAGGCCTGGTGCAGGGTTCTCCCCGCTGCCCAGCCAGCCTGAGGCTGAGAATGGGGCATGGCTCCTAGCCCCTGGCTCTTGGGGGCAGAATCAAGCTGCCACTGCAGACACCCCCTCCATTCCCCAGACTGCCAGCACCTGGCTGGGGGTCTGGTTCCCTCCTCTCCCTCCGCCACGCCAGCCAGCAGCACCCAGCTTGGGGTCTGGTGCTGGGCCAGAGGCATGAGGTTTTTTCCCCTCCACCCCCTCAGCTACCCAGAGTCATAGCACTTCGGCTAGAGAGCAGAGGGGAAGGACAAACCCTGCTTGTTGGAGCACATAGTCCAGCCCAGGGCTGCAAAACATTATGGGATGCAGCAGGTTTGTGAGTTAACTTAAACCGGGAAGGGGATCTGGGACAGACGTTCCACAAACCGAAATCAGTTAAGTCTGATACTACATCCAACCAGGTTTATCTTAAACCAGTGTTGGCCATTTTGAGAGTGGTTTAAGTGCACTGAATTTCTGTTCTATTACAGGTTTACGCCAGTTTCTGATCCTTTAAACTCGTTTGTGTGTAATTTATGTCCCTAGCCCCAGAACGAAACTCCAGCCATTCAGCTTTGGGTATAAAAGTTGACTTTGTTCAACTGACAGCATTTAAAGAGCAAGAAAAGTTTCTGCTCCCATGAAGTAAACAGAACTGCCTGTTCTTAAAATCAAAGGATAGTGTCAATAAGCCAAGAACAGAGTTAATGGAAGATACATCAGAATATATGATAAAGGAAAATATGTTGTGGAATTCTATTGTCTAATCAGTGTATAAAGAGGAACAGTGTGCTTTTTTGCAGTTATTTCTGCTACACTCCTCTCCTCAGAACATTAATAAACACATTAGTATTGTTTTATTTGAGGTTCTTTGGTTAAAATTGCCATATGTAGTTTTAAATTTTAAAATTTCTGTGTATTTTAAGCTACTCAGAGTTCAGAGTCGGAGTTCAGGACAATCATGATACACTTAGGAAAGCTGAAATGGAGAGGGATTGTGAGCCCGTTCAGATTCAGGTTTTTGAAAATACTTTTGTTATTGCTTGGCTAGCTACAGGAGATAAAATGCAAAATAATATCTAGGGCCTGATCCTTGGTACAGTGACCTCAGAAGAAAGATTCTCATTCACTGTAATAAGCTGTGGATCAGGTCCAAAATTAGGCACATAAAACAAATCAGGGACATATAAATTCTTCATGTATATACTTGCCAAGGCGTTCATATGCAGAGAGAATGGGTTTGATCAAGGATTATTTAAATAAATACAATGAGAGAAATCCTGATACTAAACAGACGGGCTTGTGGAGCTGTCAGCCCAAATCCTCTCAGCACTGGATTTGGAGGTAATCCTGGAGCAAATTACACCTCCTGGCTGCTCAGGGTGCATTTGTACCAGAACTAGGTTATCAGTATAAGTTAGAACAACCTAGGTGCTGCTCTCACTCATGCTAGCTAGCAATGACCCCCATAGAACCACACAGAAATTGAGAACTAATAGGCTGCATCCAGACGAGCGCAGCCGTGCAGTATGTGGCATGGCAGACACGTCTGCTGCACCACATACTGCACATCCTGTTGTTCTCCACCTTGTAAGGGAGCAGCGTGGAGGGTTTTTTTGACCCCTGGATATCCAGGGATCAAAAAAACCTGCCGGAAAAAAAAAAGCAGCAGGGGGCACACAAGTGATGCTGAAAGCCAGAGCCTGGCTGGCCAGAGCTGCACTGCACTTTCAGCCATGCTCCGTGAAGCAGGAGCAACACAGCTGGAGCCCCAGAAGGCCCCGAGCACCCCAGGTAAAGCTGTTGGGGGTAACCCACTGCTTGCTCCAGCCTTTCCTACCCCACCCAGGGCAACTTGCTGTGCGCCAGAGCACGCATGGCACAGGCATTCCCTGGGGATGAGTAGTGACATCGCAAGGTACACCGCTGCTGCTTGTCCCTGGAGAACCAAACGTCCACACGCATCTGGACTTGACCCTAGAATACACTACCCTTTGCTCAACCCCCACCTACCTGTTAACATCTTCATCCTAGTGCCTGCCTCCTGTTACTCCAGGGCTGCAAAGTGCCAGGGTAAAGGGACAATGATATGGCCTTGTCTCCTCTTAGGACAGAGCTCATGTAACAAGCCAGTCCCACAGGAACACAAGTGCTTGGCACATTTTGCTCTTGATTTAAAACTCAATATGCTGATGACACCCAAATCTGTATATTCTCCTTGTTTGTTTTGTTTTGTTTTGTTTTATTTTGTTTTGTTGGGCGGGGAGGTTGTTCTGGGCTAGATAAACATTTACCAGATCTCTACCTTTTGTTAAGGGTCTAAACCTAGATAAAAATTACAGGATAAAATTTACTACAGATAAAACTGACAACCATCATCAAGGAGACATATTTTGGCATGTCAGGGCTTATGACGCATGCTGCATTGGCATGGATTCTCAAGTCTTTTTGTCCTCAACATTGTTTCTGGAGTGGTCAGAAAGGTCTTCCCACCACTGAGCTGGAAACAGCATTCATTCTTGTTAGCTGTGTGTTGTCTGTGGTTTTCTGATGGATAGTTAGACCGATGTATGTTTGAATTCCTTGGCTTTGTACTATCCAGAAGCTACAGCCAGCGTTGAATGCTGTAGCCCAGTTCCTCGGCAGTGTTGACTAATGACAACACATTATACTGATGCTCTATCCTCTGCACTGTCTGTTTCTCTCCAGGGACAACTCAAAAGTATCAGTAATCTGCTATGAAGAGATAAAATGGCCCAAGATACAGTTATAGAGACTGCCTATTCCTCTGTGAACTGCTGCAACATTTGTAATGAATGCTTACTTTCTGAATCCTAGAATGGGTTGAACTGGAGATGTGAAGTCTGGGTGCTCTTAGCTGAGAGGATTTAGCTCTTGGAAATAACAAGTGCCAGAAAACTCACTGAGCTTTTGGCAAGCCACTGAAATCTCACTAAGGTAGTTTGAATTGGCTTTTGTTTTGGTCCCTTTTAGGGGAAGTGATGTTCTACATAACTGCTTAGGATTAAGCACGACCTGATACTGTAGTGCCAGGTATCTTATGGTGATGACTGAATGGAGAACCATTGTCAATTGGCTCACAGAAGTGTGCACATCTATGTGCTTGTGCATGTGTGTGTACATGCATGTGCACCTGTGTTTCTTTTTGTCTGGGATTGAAGCAGTTTTTGAAGGGAAATGCCTACTTTTTCAAGAAGTATCATAGGATGGATATTTATCATCTGTGGAGCAAATACTAGACCTTGATATGAAATGTTTCCTGGTCAAACTCAAAATAAATAGAAGTTTGTGAGTCCTGGCTCCATTGGAGCCTGTGAGTTTTGTCAGAATTTTCAGTGAACTGGGAGCCCCTTTTTCCTAGGCCTTTCTCTTCCTTGACTAAATAAATAACCCATTCCTGAAGGAAGCAGCATGCCTGATAGACAGCTCAGATATTACTGACTATTTCTTAGCCTCCACTTCATGTCCTAGGTAGCTGATTCTTTTTTTTTCCCACTCCTGGGAGTCATACATTAAGTATAAAGCACTAATTATTCCTTCTGCTTGTGATGGGCTTGCCCAAAAAATTAAATATTAAACATTTGGGCCTCAAAGCATTTTTTGTTTGTTTGTTTGTTTTTTCACTTTTCATCTTTGGTTAAAATGAAATGATTACTTTGTCTCCCCTACTTGCCCACTCACACACACACACACACACTCTGCGAACCCATGCAGCATTACTGTTAATAACCACAGCTGTTAGAAGTAAAGGGTAAGAGCCTGCACTCCAGTTATCCTCCAAGTCCCATGGAAGTCAGCAGGCATTTGGGTCACACAGAGAGTATAGAACCAGGCTCTAGCTGGGGTTATGCCCAAATATAAGGACATCAGTCTAATGCAGCAGTGGGTAAAATGCGGCCCAGCCCGCCAGGCCATTCTATCCAGCCCATGGGGCCCCTAAAAATGTAAAAAATTAATATTTATCTGTCCCTGGCTGCCTGTCATGTGGCCCTCGGTAGCTTGCCAAAACTCAGTAAACGGCCCTTCGTCCAAAATAATTGCCCGCCCCTGGTAACGGGACCCGATTTTGGAAGCCTTTGTTATGAAGAGTGATATATACTTGAGCATTTTGAATTAATACAATGAGATTAACTAGGTAAGTAATATGCAATGCAAGTAAGAGGTTTCATAGTTTCCTAGTTAGTAGGGTCAGAAGTGACCTGAGCAGATCATCAAGTCTGACCCCCTGCCATGGCAGGAAAGAGTAGTGGGATCAAACGACCCCAGCAAAGTGATTGTCAAGTCTCCTCTTAAAGACCCCCAGGGTAGAAGCCAGCACCACTTCGCTTGGAAGTTGGTTCCAGATCCTAGCTGCCCTGACAGTGAAGTAGCGCCTCCTGAGGTCTAGTCTGAATTTACCCTCTGCCAGCTTGTGACCATTATTCCTGGTCACTCCTGGCGGAGCTCGGGGGAACAGTGACTCCCCCAATGCCTGCTGGTCCCCTCTGACTAGTTTGTAACAGGCCACTAGATCCCCCCTCAGCCTTCTCTTGTGGACACTGAACAGGTTCAGGTCCCATAGCCTTTCCTTGTAGGGCCTGCCCTGCTGCCCCCGATCATGTGAGTGGCCCTCCTCTGGACCCTCTCCATGTTGTCCACATCCCTCTTGAAGTGTGGCGCCCAGAACTGGATGCAGTACTCCAGCTGCGGCCTGACCAGTGCCGTGTAGAGGGGGAGGATCACCTCCTTGGACCTGCTTGAGATGCATCGGTGGATGCGTGACAAGGTATGGTTGGCCTGCCTGACTGCATCCCCAACTCTGCCAGCCCATGTTCATCTTGACATCAATGATGACTCCAAGATCCTTTTCTGCCTCTGCACTGATGAGAAGGGAGTTCCCCAGCCTGTAGGTATGGTGCTGGTTCTTCCTCTCCAGGTGCATCACCTTGCACTTGTCAGTGTTGAATCCCATCCTATTCTCGTCTGCCTACCCCTGTAACCTGTCTAGGTTCCTCCCTTGTAGCATGCCCACATCCCCCCACATCTTAATGTCATCAGCAGATTTGAACAGGGTGCTTTTTACCCCTTCGTCCAAGTCACTGATGAAGATGTTGAACAGTGCGGGCCTGAGGACCGAGCCTTGCAGAACCCCACTACCCACATCCCTCCAGGTCGAATAAGACCCATCCACCACCACTATCTGGATGCGGCCCTCCAGCCAGTTAGCAACCCATTTGACTGTGTGGGTGTCAACACCACAGTCCCCCAGTTTCTTAATGAGAACGGGCTGAGAGACAGTGTCGAAGGCCTTCTGAAAGTCCAGGAAGACTATGTCCACTGCTACCCCTGCGTCTAAGGATTTGGTGACCTGGTCGTAGAAGGCCACCAGGTTGGTCTGACAGGAACTGCCTGTAATGAACCCGTGTTGGTTGCCCCTAAGCATCATCTCCCCTGCTGGCCCCTTGTGGACATGTGCCAGAATAATTCTCTCAGAAAACTTACCCAGGATCGAGGTAAGACTAACTGGTCTATAGTTCCCCAGGTCTTCCTTCCTCCGTTTTTTGAAGATGGGAACCACATTGGTCCTTTTCCAGTCCTCTGGCACCACACCAGAGCACCACGAGTGCTTCTAAAGCCATGCCAGGGGTCCCGCTATGATCTCAGCTAATTCCCTCAGTGCTCTGAGGTGGAGATCATCTGGACCAGCTGATTTAAATACATCCAGTCCCTCCAGAAGGTCCCTAATGAGATCCTCACTGACCCTTGGTTGCACAGCTTAGAGGTATTTTTACCAGATTCCTCTAATAGAATGAGCACTAATGTATTGTAATCTATGCACACATAGCACAGAAGTTGTTGGAAGACCCTAGTTAATTTCAGTTGTAATAGTAAGAAAGTGCTACAGCATGTCAGGAATCACTTTGTGGCACCTTCAAATGAGAGCAATGTTTAAGCTGGGATTTTCAGAGGCCTAAAGGCAAATGGGAAGTTCCTTTTGAAATTCAGTGGGATTAGGACATTTAATACATTTAGCCCTCTTTGAAAATTCCAGCCATAATAAAGAACCCAGTGCTAGCCAAAGAAACCAAGAGGCAATGAAACGTCACTCCCCAAACCAGCATTATCTTGTTGCACATCTCCATTGTGTAGAACCTCTTCTCCCTAATGGAGTGGGGAGTGAGAGAACCAGGTCTGCCAGCTGCGCACCAACAGAGAGCTTCGTAAGGCTGGGGGAATTCTCATCTTGGTGGAATAATTTGCTTTCCACCTGTATACATTACCAGCATGTCACTAGCTCAGGAGCAAACCAGCCCTTAATCTGAGCAAAGCTACTGTGAGGAATCAGATGCATGGAAACATAAGTTGCCTTGTCCATAAAGAAGAGAACATTGTCATTTTTCCTGCTTGCCAGCTGCTATGTGCATTGCAAAAAATGCAAAATGTTCTACAGTCCTCAGTGGGTCCTCACTTAGTATGGATTTTTGTGTGGAGCAGTATGAGAGATGGAACATTGTATTTAGATGTCTAAGGTCTAAATCATGTTTCTTCTCTAAGGCACCATAATGGTACATAAATGCCTACGTGCAGTGCTACTCTACATTTCTGGGCAGGGAGCAGGGAGAGCTCTCCCAAACAATCATTAATGTAAAGGGTAGGTTGGCTCTTCTCCTCCTTGCTCCTTTTTGTGACTCAGTCCTAAAGCTAGGATGGAATGTCTTAGAAAAATAGCTAACCGTTTTTCAGAGACTCAAGCAAAGTGGAATAGTATTATATTTAGAGACGCAGACATCTACATGCCACTTAAATGTGTCATAGGTGGAATAGGAACTGGGTCTGAAGTAGCTAAGATATTTCTTTCCTTTCTAAAGATTTTGTTTTTAACATGAGTAACTAAAAGAGTGTATCACGATTTTTTTGGAAAAGGACCTTCTGCTACAGAGCAACTGTTTCAGCTGGTAGTTTGAAAACAAGTTTAGCAGGGTGGCTCCCTGGATCTGTCAGGAAGTCCCACAATTTGTGAACTGATGGGACCATGTCTCATAGTGCTCCTGTAGGGATCTTGAAAGGAAAACAAAGCTTTTCCAGCTTAGCAGAAGGAAGAGAAAAGGTCCCAGATGTCATCCCCATAGAGTGTGCGTGTGGGTAAGGGATCTGGCAAGTCTTGCTGCTGGCATTGGAGGAACTAGGCAACCTATGAGCTCACCATGCTTCCACAGTGGCCCTTGCTGCAATAGTTTAATGGGGGCACAAGTACACTTTTATGAAGAGATATACTGACTTCACTACAAATTGCCTGGCATTATGTTTTAGATGTTACACCCCTGTGGCTTTTCTGCCTATGGAGTTGTCTGCTATAATATTTTAAATGCATATTGTTCTATCTGGGACAACGCAGCTGAGCTAAGAAAACACAGCTCTAATGACTGTAACAAAGCTCTGCTGATTTACAACAGCTGAAAATGTGCCTCAGTTTTTCTCCTTTGAGGTTTTCTCTCTCTCTATTCACACTGACATGGTGAGCTTACTATTTTGTCTGATCCTTCCACACTGCCAAAGATTTTGGAGGGGATCATAACTGCCAAGGCAGGTCTAACTTAAACCAAGATGTCAGTGAGAGTAAAATGTTATCGCTTTCCCCAGTGTTGGTATGCACCAGTATTGCGTTCTGAGGGACTCAGGGACTTGGAAGCATTTGCCAGCCTGCACAGCACTGATGCAGGTCACCTACATCACAAGATCCCAACATAGCACAAGTAATTGTTATTTTACCCAGAATTCCTCAATCCATGTCATAACATATTTGCCAACATTTTCTTGCATTTTCAATCAAATATTCCTGTCAAGTGGAAATGTCACAATGAAGTCCCTTTTCTCCCTCCAACTTTTTTGTAACCATCATTTTGTTCTTATTTTTCAATAGAAATTTGCTGCCTTATTTTCCATATTTTAGGTGTACCATATGAAAATGCAGAGACAATGAAACCTATGTGGATGTAGAAGTAAGCCTAAGTATTCTATATCGCAGGTCTAATCTTTTGCAAACTGTTACTTATTATTTATGTTATGATACTGTCTACAAGCCACAGCTGAAACAGGGACCCAGTTCTGCAGAGTACATAATAAGAGACATTCCTTGACCCAGGGGACTTAGAAGCTAACTAGACGAGACAACAAAAGGCTGAGGGTGGAGTGGTGAAGCAAGATGAAGCGAGATGGCCAGTGCTATGCAGCCAGTCAATGGCAGAGTCAGAAAGAGACCCTAGCTCCCTTGAGTCTCTCCCCACCAGTGCATCCAATCTGCCAGACTATGCCACTTCCTAGTAGGGTAGTATAAATAGCGTTTTATTTGTGCAAAAAAAAATGTTTTGAGATGTTGTGCTTCAGTTAATCAAATTCTGCTCCGAAGTGCTTTGAATGCCAGCCTGCAGCAGCTCTCACTCATACCCCTCTGTCTATGACATCTGCAACAACAGCAGTGTGGTCAGAATCAAACCTAGCTGAGCTAGTATTGCTACTTATTTTTCTCTCTGCACATTTTATGATGGAACTAGGCTCCTTTATTTCAAATTGATTCCTTCTATGCTCCTGTTTACTGCTGGACAGCCAAATCAGAAGCTGTTTAAACAACTTAATCCCCTTCCATTTTTATGGTCTGGAAGAGTCATTGATAGGCTGTGAGAGATGACAAAAAGGAAATGTATCCTGTTTGAGCAGACAAGGCTGAAAGGGGAGGAGGCACAGACACATCAAGCTACACCACAGCCACTAGTTGCCATGGTGACAAAAGTATCTTGTCAGCATCCCCCAAGCAACACCTTAGAGTTTGTAATGTAAAAATGAGGGGCTGGAAGCCAGTCTTTGATGAGTATGGATTTCAGTGCAAGTTATTCTGGACATAGCACAATGGAGCTGAGTGTAAAAACTGGCCCTCATACTGGATGGTACCCAGTTTATCACTGATGGGGTAGACCATGCAAGTTTTCAAATCAAACTCCATGGAAATACAGCATGAGAGAGGAAAAAACTTCTCTATGTTTTATCCATTACAATGACCAGAGGATATTTGTATTTCTAATAGAAAACTTTATTAGTGAGGTACTATGTAAAAACCCTGGTCCAGGAATATTCTACAGCTGGGTCCTTCATTGGCATTGTGACCTGGGTTTCAATGCCCAGGTTATATGGCAGAAAAGACTCCCATGGATTTCTGCAGGCATAGATTGACTTATCAGATTTATAGCCTTTGACATCAAAAACAGGGCGGCACAGGGATGTGGCTTGGCCCCAGGCTCTTTAACATACTTTTCATTCCTGCTTCTTCGTGAATTCAAGGACAGCAATGATGACATTTATCTTTGAACCAGACTAGGTAGGGGCTTGTTCAACATCACAAGGTTTAAATTGAAAACCATGGTGAAAGCTGTTTGCAGATGATGTGGCCTTGGTTGTCCGTAGTTAATCTCCTCTGCATAATCTCTTGGGTAGATTTTCTGCATTGTACAAGAGCTTCAGGGTGACAATTAGTCGCAAGAAGACTGATCATGTACCAAAGGGTGGGAGAGCCAGTACCTGACATCATTCTGGAGGGTAAATCTCTTGACAGCTTTTGCTACTGGGATTCTACAATCAGTAGGAATCTTGATCTTCAGACTGAACTGACTAACAAAATTGGAAAAGCAGCTAAGAATTTCAGGCTGTTACAGAAATGTGCATGGAATAACAACAAACTATCAACTAAGGTGAAGATGCAAATTTACAAGACCTGCATGCTGTCATCCCTGCTTTATGATTCAGAAATCTGGACTACATATGCTAGGCACATCAGAAGACTCAACAGCTTCCACATGAGGTGCCTGTACAAGATCCTGAAAATAAACTGAAAAGACAAAATGCCAAACACAAAGGTGCTGGAGCGTGTAGGAATGACATACGTAGAAAACACTATCAAGAGGAGGTTGTGATGGGTCGGCCATATCAGGAGAATGGGAAGAGGTTGTATCCCCAGGAATATTTTATACAATGAGATTCAAGACAGCTCCAGAAAGCAGGGGCACCCTGTGTGGCAGTACCACAATGTGTGCAAAAATTATATGATGTCTTTCAACATCAGTGTAGAAATCTGGGAGAAGTACACAGAATCCTGTCCAATGTAGGGGAAACATCTGGCACTGAGTGCAGCTCAATATGAAGTGGCTTTGATCCAGAGGATGGAAGCAAAGCAAAAAAGAAGGAAGCAGCGTGCTACAAACTTGGACTCCAACCCAGACAACATGTGGCTCTGTGAAACTTGTAAGAAGCTGTGTCATTCTCAAATTGGGTTTGGCAACCACAAGTGGATTCATCAGGCACCTAACTAGATCTCTTACACGTATACTATGATTCAGAAGATTAACGGTTGCCATAATATATATATGTATACGTGTGTGTACGATAGATAGATCGATTGATTTCATAAAGCCTCTCCCAGCAAAGGCTCAGAGTGGCTTACAGAAGAGAGCAAACTAACTTAGTAAATAAGTGAACAAAACAGGAGAAACAAAATAATTTATAAATGCCAATGGAATATTAAAGCGAATGCCAATAGACTATGAAGAACATCTGGGACCCTGCCCTTCTAAAAGGAAGCACTGGCAACCTCTGCAAGCAATAGCCCTAGCCTCCCCCAACTGGCTCAGTCACAGCTGGTCACTTCCGTCCTCCAAGCACGGCTTGTGTCAGTGGGCAACAGTGGTTGAAACTGACCGCAGAAAATGGACAAGACAGAGCTTCAACCCTGACCTCTGATTCTACAACAAAAGCAGTAGCTGTGGCAGCCCCCCAAGCTGAGCTGAGTATGGACAATGTTGTCTGTGAAGTAGGTGGCAAATTCATTACAGCCGATCACAGAAGACTCAGCCAGCAAGTGGAGACCACCCAGATCAACCAGACCATTCACCACCTGGAGCAGTTCCACTGGAGAACACACTGGAGATGCAATGACAGGGAAGGAGGAAACCTTCTTCACCACTACCACTGCCATGCCACAGTCCTTTAAAAACGATGTGCACTGCAGTTGATCAGCCTTGGCATGGGTCAAGAGAGCCGCCTGTGATCTTGCCACCTACTTCATGTTTCAGCTGCCTCAACTCCTCAGTGACCACACTGATCTGTGCTTCCACAATGATAGAAACAAACGGGTGCTATAACAGATACATAGCTGAGACCATCTGGGCAAACACCATCCCAGAAGCTTCATCCAGCTAGGGCTCAGTGATGCATGCAAGGGCAGCAGCCATCTCCTGAATAAGACTGAGGATGACAGTATTAATCAGCAATAGCAATGGATCTGTGTCTTCACCCTTACAGGAACAGGGGAGGAGAAAATAAGAGGCATCAAGGGATACCCCTGTGCTCTGAGGGCATTTTCTCCCCCTCCCCTTCACCCCTCCTGTAAGGGACTGGGGTATGAGCTATCTGGCCTAATGGTTAGGCCACCAAGGGAATGCAGGGCCTGAGGCTGGGTCAAAGGGCAGGAGCCATATACCGAAGCCAGAGGAAAATCCAGAAGCAGTGCACAATACAGTCCAAGGTCAGGATCCAGGGGTCAGATGCTGAGTACTTATCCAGGTGGCAATCTACAGGATGAAGTCCAAAACTGGAGCCAAACCAGGGTCAGGAGCTATGAAACAGAACTGCAAGGAAATCCAAAGCTGAAGTCCAGAAGTAAGCTGAAATTTAGGGCCAAGAACCAGGAGAACCAGCGTGCAGGAACCAGGAGTCTTGGCACAGTAGAACTGTTGACTGGCCTGTAAACCCAGGCCCCAGCATCCAACCAGGATGCTTTCTGCTCCAAAATGGATAAGGATGCTTTCTGCTCCTAAATGGGTAAGTGAAGCTCCTAGGACCTAATCAGGGTGCTTTCTGCTCCTAAACTGGTGAAGAGTACATTAGCTGGTGCTTGCTGTAGGTGTGACTGCTGAGGTACTTGGTTCAGGCTAGCTTTTCTTCACAGAGACCCTGACAATACTGAACCCAGGCTGTTCTGCCTTATCAGTGTCCCTGATACCTGCCCCAGCCCCATGCTATCACTGCTCAGCAATCCTGGGGTCTCCATGGAGACTGGCTGGGACCCACATGAGCAGAGCACGCAGCCAGGTAGATGAGAAGGGGCTACAGGTTGGCAGGGAGCGGCATCCAGGGCCAGGGCCAGCATCTTGTGATAATGACAGCATGGGGTCATGGCCTGGGACACAGCCATGATCTGCTCCCCACACGCCCCTGCCTGCAGAACCAGCACCTGTCACAGGGCAGTGTGGGCAGAGGATCGTGGATCTGCCCTGGGCCCCAGTCCTGTGCTGTCATTGTCCCATGATCCTGCCCCATGATCCTGGCCTCGCTTGCCCATCCTGCTCTTGAACACTGCTCCCTGCAGCTCCATCCCAACTACTGGTTTGCACGCTCTTCCTATGTGTGTCCCAGCACTAGGTGCAAGGCAGATGGGCTAGGGTGCCTGGGAAGTGGGGTTGGGTATGCTGGCGCCAGCAGTGAAAGGAGTAAGTCTCGCTGTTGTGCCCCCAGCCCTGCTGCATGCTCAGGGCCAGCAGGACTGGACACACACACCATGGCCTGGGCTGCCACCCATGCTTGGGCTGGGTGGAATTGAGGAACCCGCCATGGGCTGGACAAAATTCCTCAGTGGGCTGGATCCAGCCCACGGGCTGTATTTTGCCGACCCCTGCCCTAACACCTGATGGAATGGGAAGCTGGGGAGGATGGTTGATTTGGCACAAAAGCAAACAGAGAAAACTTCTTCCCTACACCACCCTTTCCCACTCCCCTGCCTCCCACCTAGGGGAGTCCCCTTCTCTCCTCCCCTAGTGTCACCCCAAGCCCTGTCCTCCCTCTCACCCTATGTCTGTGCTATACTTGTCCCCTCCCACTCCTCCCACCCTCCTGTCTTTCACCCAGGAGAGCCTCCTCCCCATTTACCTAGTACCTCCTCTCCCAAGCTCAGCCCTTCTTCTCTCTCAGGGGAGCTAAAACTCTATCAAAGCCCATTTGGCTTCCCCCCAACACAGGCATTATGCAATTTTGAGGAATTAAGCTTAAGAAAAAACAGAAACTCTCTCTCCCCACCTCTGGACCCATCAAACAGCAATGTCTTAGGGCACCGTTGAGTGTATTGTGTCAGGCCCGATGTTAGGAAAAAGGCCTTTTAATAGAAAGATTGCACTTAAAAGTTCCTTGCAGTTTGTAAGACTTTACCAAATTGACAATGCTTGTGAGGTAGCAGGATGGTCCAGGGGGCACAGCAGTAGACTGGGCCTTAAAATAATGCATCTATGTCCTGCCACAAGCCTGCTGTTTGACCTTCGCTATGTGTCTTCACCTCTCTCTGCCTCAGTTTCCCCATCTGTCAATCAAAGCTAATGACACTGAATACTTCTAAGAGGTCTGTGGATGCAGAGAGCCATATTCAGGGCTAGGAGTGATTACTATAACTCTGGGGAATGTTGCTGGAATTGATCATCTCTCTCAGAACAGGAAGCATTTCTTGCATGTGGCCATTGTAGTTGAGCAGCGGTTAATAGGATGTATCCAAGGATGTTAGAACATAAGCAATCAGCTGTGTACATTAACAAAGGCTGATTCAGAATAGGCCTCTTTGTTAGGACTTGTCTGCAAATTTTTAACATTTTCTGTTTGCTAAGAAGAAAGAAAAACTGTTTCAAATGTAACTGCTATTGTAACCCCTGGGCCAAGTTTTCTGCCAAGTTTTCTGCTGGTCTCAGTGGGTGCAGCTCAGTGACTTCAGCAGAGAATTTGGCTCCCTGTTTTCAAAGCTGAAAAACTCTGAAAGAGGTATGTGTCTTAGAGAAGAGACTGAAGTGGGGTCTTTAAGAAAAGGTTAGTGAATTGGAATCAATATGATGGGAATGTTTGGGGTGGATAGGCAAATCTATAGGGGATCCTGAAGAATGTGAGGGAGTTTTACCATTGACTTCAGTGGGAGCAGAGTTAATCCAGTGCTAAGGGATTTAGAAAATGCCAGTCTAAGGGCGTGTCTACACACCCTACAGCAAAGTAGAGATGCACTGTGTCACTATACAGTGCACTACAGTTATGTAGTGCTCATATGGGTCTATATGTAATTGGCAGCTTCATCACTGGCAACATAGCGGTGAAATCTAACCATGTGCCTTTGAGTATGGTGGAGTAACCACCTATACTGCACTGTGCTTTAAGACTTCCAAAAAGGCAATGTGTAGATGCACCCTAAATAAAAGAATCAAAGGTAGTAAATAGCTGCCCTGGACTATGAGGCCACACCCATACCTTTTGCAAGTTTTACAGGTAAGCAAACACCTGGTTGAACCCAATTGCTGTATTAGTGCAACATTTACAGTTGTAATACAGTGTAACAACAATTGAGACAGAGAGACAACAGCAGATTCAGCTCTAAGATGTCATGAGTCCCAGATTGTCATCTGTACCCTCTATTTGCCAGATAATAAGATGAATGTGATGCCAGCCACATCACTCCCTTCTCCCTTGTGTGCCATTGGCCACAAAACTGTCATGCCTTAACCATGCTGATGGGCCTTGTAAAACAAAAAAACAAAAGTTAACAAAATTAACTTGCTTATTTAGTGATTAATACCATCAAATTCAGATCAGTTTTGTCTCTGTTTCTTGGTGTTCATTTGACTATATTTGGATTACATCTTTTTGTCACTACACTGGGAATGACATCAATACAACCTATTATTTCCTTGACGGACCCCAGGCCATCAAACACCTAATCAGATTCCTTAATATCTTTCGCATCCTGTTCTGTAGACTAGTTATACACCTGTTGGACCAGCTGCATGTGCAGACTGAAATTCAATCAGTCACTCATGAGATTACCTCCTCCTTTATTTTAAACTCTGCTAAGTAGCAGTTGTCTATAAGCAGAAGTGCTGATGAGGCTTTGGCACAAACGTTCATTCACGCTCCTTACATGAAACAAATTTAAGATTTTACATTTCTATTTGGTGGTCTCCTATCTTTGTGTAAGTATTAACTACAAGTCTACTGCACTCAACCTCCATTTCCAGTTAGTAGATATCAGGCTGTGACCTTGAACTTTGGGGCTTTGGCCTGCCCAACACAGCCATTCATCCCAGTCTGCAACCTTCTCAGTAGCACATTGGCCCAGGCTCAGGTGGCCAGAACCCTCCATCTGAGCCTAGCCACACACTGGCTCCCTGCCACTGGAGTAGTTAGCCAGGGTCAGCTGACCTTTCACCTCCTCACATAGAAACCCCTTACTTGGAAGAGCAAATGTCCAGGTACAAAGGCTCAATCTTGTGTCTAAGTTACTGCACCCTTGGCTTGTGCTACTCCTGGCTTTCTGGCAGATTCTCCAAATACCTGTCCGAGCTTGACCATGACCCTGATTTTGGCTCCCTGGCCCAGCTGTGGTATGATCTCCGGGATATTGGGTGCATCTACATGTGCAGTTAATATGCCTAAATTTACTGTGCAGTAAATTCAGGCATATTAAACTTTGCCCAGGAACATGTGCATCTGTGTTGGGCATAGATTTGTGCCCAATGGGAGCAGTCAGATCCAGGGCTGGTTCTGCTCTGCTGTGCTCCTGTGCAGGAACCAGGAGGGGATGCAGGCTCTGGTCACAGCCGTCTGGGTGCTAAGGGCACTGTTTAAAAGGCATCCCCATTCTTTGTTCCTTGGTCATGTTACTCTGGCCTGGAGCAGTCTGCAGCCTGATGGCACAGCTCTCCAGGATGTTGTCCATAGGGCCTGTACCCAATGTGGCATGGCTGCTCCTTGCTCAGCCACCAGCAGCAATGACCAGTGCTACAGTCTTCTGCTTGCCACTGTGCTCACCCCACTCCACACCTGCACTGACTGCTGCTTGGCCCTGGTAGGCCTCAACCCTGTCTGCCCCACCCTGCCATGGAACCTCATGCCCAGGCACAGGGCCCAGCCTGTGCCCCACCTCCCCTGGGCCATCAGCTACCAGCCCCTGGACTGCCTCCCAGACCCTAGCAGAGATGCCAATAACAGCCACATGGACATTGCCATGGCTGCCATCCACAAGCTCCTAGGGCTCCGGCCCAGCTGCTTCTGGGCCCTCCCTGCCAGCCAGGACTGGTGGTACTTTGTGATCCAGCACACCTGAGATGATGACCAGTGGCTGGACTTATTTTGGATGACCTGGACTATGTTGCAGGAGTTAGTCCAGGAGCTTGGCTCACACCTGAAGCCCCAGCCCACCACCATATGCTTACCCTCCCTGTGGAGACCTGTGTGGCTATCACCCTCCTGAAGCTTGCCACACCTGCCAGCCTGTGTTACATTGGCCACCTGTTTTGGATGGACAAGGTGACTGCCGTGGGGCCATCCTGGATGTCTACAGTGCCCACCAGGATGTGCTGGCCAACACTACTCTGGGTCGCCAACTCCCGGGGGGGGGGGCGCTTCCAAGCAGTCAGCTTCCCCCAGTGCAGCATGGCCCTCAACAAGACATACCTGCATACCCTGGGCTTTACTACAGCTGGGAGGGCTTCCACTCCGTCATGCTGCAGGCCAAGGTGTACCACAGGGGCACTTTCATGAACATCTGCACTGGCTGGGCTGGCAGTGCCCACAACACCTGTATTTTGCAGAACTCTGCCCTGCCAGCCCTGGTGGAGAGCAGTCGCTTCATGCCAGGTGTCCTGGATCTGCAGCTGGGTGATGCGTCCTGCCCCTCCTCACTGGGGACCCCGCTGACCCGCTGCTACCATGGCTCATGTGCCCCACACCACCCAACTCAGCCCACGGTAGGCACACTTTAACAGATGTCTGGGCTGGAGCTGTGTGCTGGTTGAGTGCATCTTTGGGCTTCTCAAGGGACACTGGTGCAACCTTACTGCCTGCCTCAAGTTCACTGAAACCAACATCTCCTGGGTTATTACCACAACCTGCATGCTGCACAACATCTGCAAGGCCCAGGGGAAACTCTTCCACGAGGCCTGGATGGAGGAGACGTGGAGGGCAGAGGATGCCTGGCACTGGACGTTCCAGCTGTAGTGGCAGTGGCAACAGTGGCCCCTCCTCCCATCCTGAGGCCCTGGTGAGCTGTGCACCTGGCAGTGGGGGCTAGGGCACTGTGTGCGCAAGGTGCTGGTGGACCACCTCCTCCTCCACCCCTTACAGTAGGGCTCCTGGCTCATTGCCCACAGACTCCAGGCCTACAGTACACCCCCAGGACCAGGCTTCTGGCACTCCAGCCTCTGCCAGTACCATTACAGGTGCACAAGCTGCACAAGGCCAGTGGACTAAGGGCTGGCCCAGGTGCAAGGGCAGGTACTGTTCAGCCCTCTCAAGCTGTTCCTCTTCATCGTTCATGGGGCCAGTGCCAGCAGGGCCTGCATGCAGAGCTAGGCCAGGTGCGGCCAGCTCCTGTTCAGGAGCTGTGTGGTGGCTGAGCAAGCAGCAGCCTAGGCAGAGGGTCAAGCTGTTTTAGGGACCAGGCTCAGGAGCTGGGGCAGGGGGCCCTAGCTGATGTATGTAGCACTCCACCTCTCCCCAAGTCCACTGGGAAGCTTGGTGCTGGGCCACAGTCAGCTGCTAGGCGCCAGGCAGGCTTGGGGCTGGGGGCTGGGTGTCAGGAGGCTGAAAGGTGACTGTCAGGGCCAGGAAGGTGTGGTCCTACCAGTCCCTGTCCAGGTCCTGGCAGCATTAGGTGTGAAGTGCTCCTTTACCACAGCGACTACCTGCTCCAGCAGCACATTGTTGTCTTGGGTCCAGCAGTGGTGGAGGCAGTGCATGCAGAAGGTGCCAGCTGATAATGGCAGTGTCCTTGTAGCCACATCTCCACCGCCAGCTGGTGGTCGTCCCCCACATGCAGTTGCTGGTCCTGCAGATTTGATGCCAATTCAGAGATTTGGCCATAGACTAAATGGTCCTCACTACACTGGACACAGCTGCCTTCAGCTGTTAAGTCTGTTGTGGTGGGCGGAGGGGGAAGGAAGGGACGTGGGGGAGGGGGGTTGATCAACACCCCCACAGTGAGGGAGGGATTGGGGCACTCCTGCCACTGATCTGGGAGGGCATGACAGCGGGCGTGTGCCCCCAGATCTGTGTGGGACAGGTTGCACTCTGGAAGGCTAGCCCTGTTTCACCCGGAGCTGATGAAGGCACAGCAGCAGGGCATACCCCCACTCTCAGTGCTGCCGTGCCCACATCAGTGCTGGGAGTGGGGATTCTGCCACTAGATACCTGATCTGGCTATCCTCCTGACCTCATAGCTATCCTCAGCTCTGGACTGTCTGGATCTCTGACTCCAGAGAGTCAGGCAGAGCATGAGGTCAGGAGGATAGCCTGACCTACCCATCCTCCACAAGGTTGTTAGTAGGATACTGGCCTTTATTACCTAGTCTAAAGCATGCAACTAGACTAGGTCATGGAAAGTTAACATTCCCCGTCACATGATAGGGGTTGGTATGCATTGACTGTATTAGTAGGGCCTATTGTTTCAAGCCCTCTTCCTGTTTATAGTCACATAGTCAGGGAACATACACAATATGAATTAGGTGGCCAGTCACAGTTAGCACAAGTGAAATTCGAGTACCAAATTCCCCATGGTTGCTGCAAGGAATCATTTACAAGAAGTTTATAGACTAAAATCTATTTGCATAAAATGTTTAGCAAGCAATTGTACATGGTGGTAGATTCAATAAATATCATTGTCTGGGGTCATGCACAAGCAAAACAAAGTGTCTACATTTATGTAATAATGGATTCATTCTGAATTTTAACCCACAAGTAGATCTGGAAAATGTAAATGTGCTTAAAATGTATCCTTTTCCCCATTTGCTGAAATAATCTAGCAGCGTCCAGTATTTTACTAACAGAACTTGTATAGGGTAATCAAACTTTTGCTTTTGACTCAGTTTTGAATATTTTATGATCCAATTAAAAACCACTTGCTAGAACAGAGTGACACAGGAACCATGCATTTCATTCTCTGACAATCTCGTCTTCACTTGTTTTCCTGGGACCAGGATTAATGGGGACTTACAGCAAACTTTGCCCTAAAGTGAAGCACTTTTTCTTTTTTTTTAAAAAAAGCTGATCTTGTGTCCTAGTGATCCAAAAAAGAAATGGCAAATTAATGCGTATGAAGATTTGTTTCGTGTGTTATGAAGAATGGGATCTGCCTATGCCCTATGAGAGAAAGTTCTCCTCATTCATATGTATTGAAAACTATTTGAGAGAGTGCACAAATTTGTGCATGTGTGCACATGTACGTGATCTGTGGATCTCACTCAAAACGCTTTATGCAGAAGAGTTTATGTAAAAGCAATTTATACCAGTATAATTATATAATAATAGCAATTTAGTAAAACTACTTTGGCTATACCAGCAAGCATTATTTCCCGTGTGGAACTGTTTAAGCCTTGTTTTATGGGAAAAATTGATTACCATACACTTCAGCTATCTGAAATAACTGTTTCAGTATAACTTATCTATGTGAACAACACCCTTGTATGTGCACTCTCTTCTAAAATAAAAGTGACATCATTCTAGAATAAAGACATGTTTATTTCAGAAGAGTGTCCACATGAAGCACTATTATAAAACAGCTATTATGAAATAGTGTTTTCAAGAATAAGTATTCCAATCAATTTACCCATACAAACATGCCCTTATTCTGGAATGAGAGTATTCTCACTGAGAGATATACTGTAACATAGCAGTAACTGTAGTGCTCTAAATTCATGCTTTTGTTCATGAGAGTATAACTTCCTCAGGTAGACAAATCCAAAGGTCATATCTAAAGCACTGTCTCTGTAAATGTGATTATATTGATTAAGAATGCAAGCAGACTTATTAACTTCACTGAGAATACTCATGTCTTAAAAATTAAGTAATGTGCATAAGTGATTGCAGGTTCAGGACCCAAATGACCACTGCGGGTGTATCTGAGTTTATTTATTTGATTGGACTTATGGATGAAGTGGGGAATTCACCTTGTTTTTCAATTAATGTTGGCAAGGTTCCAGTTTTGCTAACATGAGATGAGTAACTTTCTGTACCTAAAGGCTGCATCCACACATGCAGGCACGTGTGCTTGCAGCAGCACAAACTTGAGCCAGGGATTTTTGCTCAAGCGCATGTGCCCAGACATGCACTTTGGTGTGGGGCAAGTTGTGCCACTTGGGGCAAAATAACACTGCTCAGCTCCTGCTAGATATGCAGCCAGGGGTGCTAGATCCTGGGGCCAGCAGAGGTCCTGGGCGCAGCAGCATAAAGACTAGGGCTGTGTGAAATGGCACCATTTCGTTTTGACTTCTGTTTCAATGTTTTGACAGGACAGTGTTTTGTTTTGAGTTTCATTTCATTTTGAAGCACTGCTCTGTTTCATTTCATTGAAACTGTTTCAACATTTCACCCATAGGCTATAATGGGGAAGGATGAAACTGCCAATAACTTTGTCATTTCTTGGGAGATTTGGATGAAAACAGCAGAGATGGTAGCCCCTTCTGAAGGCATGAAGCCTACCAAGTTTCAAGGAGATAGGTGTAGTGGTGTCTCGGAAACCGCACCTCAAATCTTGAAAGCAAAACTCGCATCACTTGTAAGCTTGAAGGTACAGGGGGTAACTGCAGAGATGGTAGCCCCTGTTGAGGCCATGAAGCCTGCCAAGTTTCAAGGAGATAGATGCAGGAGTTTGCGGGAAACTGCACCTCAAACTACTGACACGCAAAATTTGTGACATGTGACTGTGTGTGTGTGTTAAGGCGCAGCTGTTTTTCTGCCCCTCCCCCAGAGCACTGGGATTGGGAGGGACCTCAGGGAAGGAACACAGTCACTGGCCAGCTACACAGTCAATATCAGAGCAGTCCTCCCCACTCTCCTCCCCACTCTTCCCCCTCCCTCTCCTTACTTTCTGTTTCCCTGCAAGCAAACCCAGCTTTGAAACTTGAAACATTTAGAAACTTTTGAAATGTTTCAACTGCCCTTGTTTCGTTTTGAGGCTGTTTCAAAGCCTTTTGTTTCATTTTGATTTTGCTGTTTCGAGCTTGAAACATGTGAAAACAGCGTCGAAACAAAACACCCAGCGAAATTTCGCACAGCCCTAATAAAGACCCGCCCAGGCAAGCAGCTCAGGGCTACTTGCTCTTAGGAGCTTCTGGGGCCTGGCCAATTGGTATCTGGGGATACTAGCCCTTGTGCCAGCTGGACTGCTGAAGCAGCTCTAACTTAGAGTTCCCTGCACCCTCTATCCACTGCAGCAATGTGGCATTGGGGCTGCTGCCCAGCTATGACCTGATTCCACCTGTGACAGCATGTGGCCTCAAGGCTGTGCACCTGCCAGACCCAGACAGGGACTGCACAGCCACAGAAGAGGCATCTGCCCCCCTCGGCCAGCTGCCAGTGGGCTGTGGCTGCACAGTTGGCCTTTGTGCAGCACTACTGCCATGTGGGACACCACCGTGCCATCTAGGCAGCTATTGCCCAGAAGATGTTCTCAGTGTGGTGGCCTGCTCTCAACTGTCAAAGCATGTCCTCCTGGTCCTAAGTGGCCAGGGGGTCAGCCACTTCCAGCTGCATCCTGGGTGCCAGCTCTGAGCTGGCTCCTCTGCCAGGGTTCTGCCACCTGCCTCATGGGCATTCCCTATTTAAAAACTGCAAAATCTCTGATAGAAAAATCCCAAATACACTCTTTAAAATACCCCAAAATCCATGTTCTTCCACAATTAGAACAAAAAGGCCACTCTGTGTGTGTGTAGAGAGAGAGAGAGAGAGATCAGCTGGGAAATGTTTTATTGCTATATGTACAATGTTAAAGCAGTTTGGAAGCCTACCAGTGTCTCTACCTTCATAATAAAATTAATTCTAAACACCTATGTTTTGATGTTTGCTTTTGGTTTTCTTATCATATGATGGGTGTGTGATGGGGGGGTGGGGTTTACAGGAGGGGGGGGTGGGAAGGGATGTGGGGGGATGTGGGTCAGTGTGTGGGTAGGTGTGGGGAGATTGTGTGGGGGACTTCTCAGGATGGGTGGGTCCCCTGTCCCCCACAGGGTGCAGCCCCCCCCAGCATATGGACTGCCACCCCACAGGGCCCCAGCACCCACTACAGGGTCCCAGCACCCCCATGTTGCAGGGCCCACAGCTCATCCTCACAGCAGCAGTGGCCATGGGGCACTCAGGGCCTGCTGCTGTCAGAGCTCCCCTGCAGCGTGCCGTGACCCTGATTGCCTGAGAGCTGGCCCTGCCTGTGCCACCCGGCACAGGTGCGGCTTGGCTCAGCGCGGCACCACGTGGGGCCGTGTACCTTTCTGCAGCCCCGGGCCACTTATGTTATCACCCGTGGACTGTCACCATTCGCGGGGACCGCATGTCATTCCAGGCCAGGTTCTGCCTCCATAGAACCAGCCCAGCCTGGTGGTGTGCAGGGCCCGTGCATGTAGGACCCAGCCTGGCATAACACACGGTCCCCACGAGTGGCACCAGCCCCAGGTGACAGTGTGACTGGACCGGGACTGCAGAAAGGTGCAGAGCCCCATGAGGCACCACGCCCACAACAAGCAGCACAAGTGGCACCAGCTGTGAGGCAATCAGGGCCATGCTGCACTGCAGTGGGGCTCCAACAGCAGTGGTCCCTTAGCACCCCAAGGCCACTGCTGCTGGGGGGGGGGGGCTGTGGGCCCTGTGGGGGACCCACGCCCCCAACCAGCCCCCTCCATAAGTCCCCCACAGTCTCGCCACTCAAGCACCCGGGTCCCAATCCTTGCCATGCATCTACTTGCCCCAGCACATGCCCTGCATGCTGGGGCAGCAGAAGAACATAGAGATGCTCTGACCAGAAACCAGAGTGTCTTTCTAGAGGACTGGTTTCCTGATTACCTCAGGGCATGGTCCAGGACCATCCCCTGCCCCTCTTTTTCCCCCTAGGGTATTTTTTGATACCTGGATATCCTTTTTTTGATACCTTGCATCAACTTGCAAACTTACAAAGTATGAGAACGAAAGGTTAGTCATTTAAGCACACAACTTTAGCCCAGAGCTCCAACTATAGTGGGATGATTGAATTTTAAGAGGCATAACTTATCTTCTTTGGGTGTTCAAAAATATTTTTGTGCTGTAGGAAGCACAGACCCAGTTCTCCTTTGGGTGAATAGACACTAGCCTTTTAGACCATTGCTCTATTTGATCACAAATGCATCTCTGAACAAAACAAGTGGAAATTAGTCTCAGAGGAAAGAATGAATCCACCAAGCAATCACCTGGCTTGGGCACTGGAGGGATTGTGGAAAAAGTATTAACTCATCAGCCCCAACACTTAGCTTTAATAGAAAAGGCAACACTGTTGTTTTAGTGGAGAGATTAAGGAAAAGAAACAGAGTACAATGCTGGTAATATGTAAGATTAGTGGTGATGCGTAGGGGGTGCACAGGGCACATGCACCCCCTGAGACCACTGTTGCACCCCCTGACAGCCAGTGCTCCCCGCTTAGGTGATGGGCAACGGGGGCAGATGAAAACACCAGTGCCTCCCCTGCAAGCGCTGGCTGGAGAAGTGCTGCTGGCACTTCCAGGTGCCCCGCTCATACTTCCTGGTTGGTGCAATCGGTTACTTGGGGAGCTCCCCCACAGTCGCTGACTAGACGCTGGGGGGGAACATGTCTCCCCTGACTCAGGAGGCACCAATCTCCAGTGTGTAAGGTCCTGATTCAGTGAAGCCCTTGAGCAAATGCACTTACTTAAATCCCATTTAAGTCCATTTTTTAAGCCAGGTATGTGCTTAAGTACCCTGCTAAATCAGGACCTCCAATGTTATTTAAGTCATATTGGCTGGCATATATACAGAATACCCAGATGTACTGTTAGGTCATTCTCCTTTACTCAGTGGGTTACGAAGCAGAATACACACTTTGTGCCCTTGTCTTCTGCAGATGCTGTCCTGAACACACTATCAGAGGCATTATTATTTGAGGCTTGAAATAACCGGATTTCCAGGGCCTTTAATTTACCACTTGACTAGTTTCCTGCATAACCTTTTGCTTCCATCCTTATTGCACAGTGTGATGTGATACCCCCACACACCATATTTCCCATTTGGAGGTGAGTTTACAGCAATTATCTTATGCTTGGATGCGCTAGATGCTGCATGCAACTTTCAGCAGCAGCTCAGTGAAAACAGCATTACTTACAGAAACGTCTCAGCCAGGGTTGCAGCTGAGAGGTTTGTTGGGAAAACTGACATTTTAGACAGGTCCTTACCAAAATCTCACTTAAAAAAACAAAGGCTCGTTAGCACTTACCAACACTTTTCTAAGAAATGAATGTCCTTTTCCAAATCTCATTTCAGTCAAGTGTTTAAGTATGTGCCCTAACTTTAAGCAAGGCAATAGCCATAGGTAACTCTATGTATCTGTGATTAAACCAGGACACTACTGTTAAAACAAGCCATTGCAGGTTAAGCTAAGCAGCTAGGATAGTGAGGAAGCTCCTTCCCTCTGCATGAGGCAGGATGGGGCATTTGTAGCAGTGATTTATCTATTTACACACGTTCCTTCAAAACTGAGATCCTCAAAATTCCTGCTCAGCTGGTGTCTAACGGGAAGTGCCTAAGGTCCAGACACGTATGTTTTCAACATGAAACTTTCTCAGGTACCTACAACTCTGTTTCTGGGCATGCCTAGGAGTTCAGTTTACTTTTATCTGAGTCCCAGCAAACCATACAAACCAAGTATTTCTACATATCTTGCATATAGGGTCCAATCCATTAAGCAGTCTCAGAGAGTATCTAACAGGTGAAGCACCACACAAACCAAAATAAGTAGAAGAGGTGGTAGTGCCACCAATCTTCTCTCACCCCTTCTTCCTACATAGCCTAGTGATTTATGTGCTCTCCCTGGAAGTAAGAAGGTTTCATTCAATTTCCTTCGTAGGTTGTGGAGGAAATAAATCCATGTCATTACACCCGAAGAACAGTCCTCTAAAAACTTTGGGTGGGTCTTTATGAGTGACCAGAAAAGCCAGTGAAATGTTGGTGAAATTACTGTGATGAAAGGATGCAGTGGGATTAGGAAAGGTACAGCAAAGGGCTGTTTGGAAAGGAAAAGGCAAAGTGGGGGATCTGCTAGAGGTCTATAAAATCGTGAAGGCTGTGGATAAAGTGAACAAGGAACTCCACTTGGCTGAGATGTGTTGACTGATTCTAAGGGGAAGCAAATCTCCAGAGGGCTGGTGACTAAAGACAAGAATGGGACTGGCAAACAGGAGCCATAAGTGATTCATCACCGGGGATCTAGGTTTTCTGTTTCCCATGGAAAGAGGGAAAAAACATGGACTTTTCCCTTTTAGCAGAGAAAAAACTGGATTTTTCATTTTAGTAGAGAGATAGATGCAGAGTTTCTACCTTTGCAAAGAGCTTCTTGCAAAAAGGCCAGCAAACCCTAAACCCTGTCCCAAGGGGAAAGGGACAGGGCTTGAGACTCTCAACTCATCCAGGGCTTGGCTCATCCTCACTTTCCCTTCTGGAGCCTTTGGGGTACATGGGGCTTGCAGGAAGCTGGGGGCAACCTGGAGGCCCTCTCTGGCAGAGCTGGGGGGATGTTGGGGATGAGGTTATCAGCAGGGCTGGGGGGGGAGAGGGGTTGTGGTCAGGTGTGGGTGACTGCCAGGGCTGGGCGGGGGGCGGGCATTGAGGGTTATGGGAAGAGCCAGCAGGGCAGATGGGGGGCAGGGTGGAGATGTATGGGTCGAGGCTGAGGGAGTACTCTCAGGGCAGCATGGGAGAACGCAGCGCAGCATCCCCTGTGCCCTGCTGGAGGGTGGGGATGGGCAGGTAGGTGCTGCTAACTGCAGTGTTGAGCAGCCAGGGCACCTACCCTGTTGTCTGCTCCAGGAAGGAGGAGGCAATGGCCACAGCACAGCACTGCAGCTCAAGGGATGTTGTGGTGTGATGAAGGCCAGGTGACAAGCTGCTGCTGCCATCAGTAAACCATTGGGCCAGGCTGGCTGGCTCCATGCCTCCATGTGGAGCTTCCAGTATTCCAGCAGGAAGCTGCACGTGGAGGCACAGAGCCCGCCCTGCCCAATGATACGCGGCTTCCACCTGCAATGCTGCTAACTGCTTCAGACACACCTTCAAAATTTCTTTTGGTGCCTGTCAGCCTTGTTTCCTAATCTAATCTAACGGCCAATTTGTGCAATACAAATTATGCAATTCTGAAGTTGCTCAAAATTTGTGATTTTTGTGGGCAGAAACAAATGTCTGAAATACAGAAAAAAATATGTATCTTCTGGGTTGCTCACACATACATTTCAATTTTACACATATCAGGTAGTGAATTGAGATGTTCTTTCTAAAATAAAAATACTGAGAACAAGCCACATTTCTCTGCGGTCTGTGCAATCTATTTATATATAGCTGTTTTTCCTTTTGGTTATGTGTTCTGATAATGCCACAGCTATCTTTATATGGGACTGGTATGATCACATCAGAAAGACTGGGTAGATAACTGGATTGTGACACTGGACATCTGAAGAGAAATCCAGACAGGTATATCACATGGAGCTCCACTACAGTCTCTGAACCAAATTCCATAGTACATACTATAACATCATACACATCAGATGTGATATGAGGATAATGTGAGTTGGTAGAGACAGTGTAATATAACCTGCACTGATTTGTTGTCCAAGTATATTCAGATTCATATCACTTATACCAGGGGTGTCAAACTCATCTAGCTCGGGGGGCTGGATGAGTGGCACAGGGCTAATCCATGGGCTAGATCAGGCCTGCAAAACTCCCCTCCTCCTCCCACATGCTGGATCCAGTGCACCTGGTGCCGACTCTGGCTGGTGCAGGTTTGCACCATACACTGTGCCCATGCAGGGCCCGTCTGGGATATGTGCTGCACATGGCACCTGCTCTAGACCAGACAGAGCAGGCACAGCCAGAGCAGGCATTGCATGGGTGTAGTCCCAGACTGGTCAGGGCAGGCACTGTGTGCATGACACAGTCCCAGACCAGCTGAAGAGTACAGCACAGGCTCCAGAGCAGCTGGAGTGGGTACATCTCAACTCTGAGGACCAGAGGCAGCACTGGAAGCCAGATAATGGGGCTCTACAACCATGGGCTGTATCTTCGATGCCCCTGCCTTACCCAGATACATGACAAATGCATGCCTCCAGAGGCTGGGGGCGGGGCATGGCGACTGCCCGCAGGTGGCAGTGGGGGCATGGTGGCAGCAAGTGGGGAGCTGCCACCAGCAGCCACGGCAGTGTCAGTGGCAGGGGTGGCAGACACCAGCCAACAATCAGTGACCACCCACAGACACCACCAGCAGTGTTGGCAGCAGCCAGTGGTGATTGGTGACCACCCACACATGCTGCCAGTGGTATCAGTGGCGAGGGGGAGGAGGAGTGGTGAGCGGCAACCTCCCAGAGACACCGCCGGCAGCACTTCTCTTAGGGGGGTACCACAAATCTCAAGGGGTGCACATGCACCCACGTGCAGCCCCTACGTGTCACCAGTGCCTGGATGCAATTCAGGGATAACGGGACTCATTTCTTATTTGCATTAGGGTAAATAAGAGGAAACTGTGGACCCTACTGAACGGACCAAATCAACGTGGATGACTCTTTGGAGGGTTTATCTACACAGGGGAACTAAGGAAAATTAATCCACATCAACAACATTTGTGAATTTGAAGTAGATTAGTGAAATTAAACCTCTTGGTTTGGTGGACACCAAATTCAGGATTAAAGTGACATTAACATGATTTATTTTATTTAATAGATTTCATAGACATTAAGGCTGGAAGGGACCTTGGAAGATTGTGAGGGCGCGCGCGCCGGGGCGGCCGTGAGCCCCCTAGCGCCGCCTACCGTCACGTTAGGGTGACGTAGCACCCTCAGAACCTCGCCCGCCACGACTTTGATGGTAAAATATATAATGTGGAAGCTGCCAGTTTCCCTAATGGACGGTCTAGTTGTTCGTCCCTATTCCAGACGGGGTATCTATGCGCTTCCTGCCTTAAGGGCAACGCGTGCCTCCAAGCCTCCCCCTCAGCACGCCCCAAGCCTCGCAGCTGGTCTGGGGGACGCTTGTATGGTCCCTCGCCCCTCGGGTACCCTTGTCCTCACTCTCGGGCACCGGGGCTCTTCGCCCACCTGGCGCCTCCTTGGGTCGGGCCCCAATCTCTAGCCCGTTCCCCACGCCCTGGGCCTGTCACGCTGGCGCCCAGCTACTTGCTGGCGCCTCCTGGGTCGGCTTGCCAGCGCCGCTCACTACCGGCGCCCCCTGGGCCGGGTCCTAGCCGGCGCCTGGCTAATCGCCGGCTCTGTCTTAAGTCTGGAGCGCTCTTGCCGCCCTCGGGCCGGCACGCTCCCTCTGCCCAGATCTCGGCTCTATCGCCGCCCTAGTCCTGGCGCCCTCGGGCCGGCTCACTCCCGCCGCCCTAGTCCTGGCGCCCTCGGGCCGGCTCACTAGGCCTGGCGCGCTAGCCTTAGCTCTATCGCCGCCCTAGCCTCGGCGCCCTTGGGCCGGCGCTATCGCCGCCCTAGCCTCGGCGCCCTTGGGCCGGCTTGCTAGGCCTGGCGCGCTAGCCTTAGCTCTATCGCTGCCCTAGCCTTGGCGCCCTTGGGCCGGCGCTATCGCCGCCCTAGTCTCGGCGCCCTTGGGTGGCTAGCTAGGCCTGGCTATTCGGCCCCTCTCTGGGGCCTTGCCCCTCAGGGGCCTCTACCGCGCTCCCTGCGCTGTGCCCCTTTGGGCTTCCCCCTTCTGGGGCCGACACGCCACGCGCCCCGTCTCTGCCCTGCTCCGGGGCTTTGCCCTCTCTAGGGCTGACTCCGCGCCTCTTGCGCTCTGTCGCTGCCCCACTCCAGGGCTTTGCCCTCTCGGGGCTGACTCCGCACCTCTTGCGCTCTGTCCCTGCCCCGCTCCGGGGCTAAACACCGCCCTTATGGGCCGGGGTCTGTAACCCCGCACACCGCGCCTCCCTGGCGCACTATAATGCCCAGCAGCACCGACACTAGTGCCCCTGGCACTGTGCCTCAACTGGGCACTGGGAACCCCCAAGCTGTTGGGGAAGCTCCCCTTGAGGCCTCCTCGCTCCCCTACAGCCTCACCCAGTCCTCTGGTGTAAACTGTAACGTAATACTCCAGCCATCTGGCTATAACATAAATACAGAGGCTCCACACGCCTAACAACTCCAAGCCCCACCAGGGCTTTCTATCCTACCTCCAGTCAGGGCGATCTTGTTCCCTGCATCATCGCGGCCTGTTAGTGGGGTAAAGCAGCAAGCACTCACTCAGGCCACTCAGCTCGAGCCACAGAGCTCCTACTCCTGCAACAGCCAGAAAGGAACTGTGTCTCAGGCTCTGGCCTACGCTGGTTATAAAGGCCTGGCCCTGCCCCCTTCCGGCCATGTGACCACCTGGTTGTCCTGGCAACCCGGCACCTGAGCTGCCTGGGTGATTGCCAGCTCTGCCAATCACCCTCACAATCACGGAGCACCTCTGTGACTCCGTGACAAAGATCATTGAGTCCAGCCCCCTGCCCCAGGAGCAGGAAGTCAGCTAGGGTCAAAGGATCCCAGAAAGATAAGTGTCCAAACATTTCTTAAAAGAGTTCAGAGCAGGTGCTTGCACCACCTCTGGAGGGAGTCTATTCCAGGCCTTGGGGGCTCGGACACTATAGTTTTTCCTTATGTCCAGTCTAAAATGGTCTTGGAGGATTTTGTGACCATTGGATCTTGTCTTCCCTTGGGGCGCTCTAGTGAACAGGCATTCCCCCAGATCCTGATGCACACCCCTTATGCCACCCAGTCACCCTTGAGCCTGTGCTTTTCCAGGCTGAAGAGTCCCATGGTTCTCAGCCTCTCATCATTTTAATTCACCTCTAAAGTAAATTAAGTTAATCCCAGTTAAGGATACTTTAAATTCTGAAGAAGTGTCTACACAAACAATTCCAGCTTAACTAACCCACTTAAAAAGTTAATTTAGATTAATTTCATAGTTTCATAGTTTCTAGGGTCAGAAGGGACCTGAACAGATCATCTAGTCCGACCTCCTGCCATAGCAGGAAAGAGTACTGGGGTCAAACGACCCCAGCAAGGTGTTCATCTAACCTCCTCTTAAAAACCCCCAGGGTAGGAGCCTGCACCACATCCCTTGGAAGTTGGTTCCAGGTCCTAGCCGCCCTGACTCTGAAATAGCGCCTCTTGATGTCTAACCTAAACCTACCCTCTGCCAGCTTATGACCGTTATTCCTGGTCACTCCTGGCGGTGCTCGGGGGAACAGTGACTCCCCCAGTGCCTGCTGATCCCCCCTGACTACTTTATAACAGGCCACAAGATCCCCCCTCAGCCTTCTCTTTTGGAGGCTGAACAGGTTCAGGTCCTGTAGCCTCTCCTCATAGGGTCTGCCCTGCTGTCCCCTGATCATGCGAGTGGCCCTCCTCTGGACCCTCTCCATGCTGTCCACATCCCTCTTGAAGTGTGGTGCCCAGAACTGGATGCAGTACTCCAGCTGCGGCCTGACTAGTGCCGCATAGAGGAGGAGGATCACCTCTTTTGACCTGCTTGAAATGCATCTGTGGATGCATGACAAGGTATGGTCGGGCTTCCTAACTGCCTCCCCACACTGCCGGCCCATGTTCATCTTGGAGTAAGTGATGACTCCAAGATCCTTTTCCGCCTCTGTGCTGACAAGAGGGGAGTTCCCTAACCTGTAGGTATGGTGCCGGTTGTTCCTCCCCAGGTGCATCACCTTGCACTTGTCTGTATTGAAACCCATCCTATTCTCATCCACCCACCCTTGTAACCTGTCTAGGTCTGATTATATCCTGTTGCTTCCTTGTAGTGTGCCCACGTCCCCCCACATCTTAGTGTCATCAGCAAATTTGAACAGGGTGCTTTTTACCCCCTCGTCCAAATCACTGATGAAGATGTTGAATGTTGTGGGCCCGAGGACAGAGCCCTGTGGAACCCCACTGCCCACGTCCTTCCAGGTTAATTTCCTTTAGTGACCCCATGTAGACAAGCCCTTAAAGTCTTTGGAGTCACACCAATGTAAATGAAAGCGCAGTTAGCTTAATGTATGGGCTGCATTACTGTTTTGTGAGTCTGTACATAGTCACCATTCAGAGAAAATAATTAAACTGGAGGTTGCCAAAATCATAGAATTCTATAATAATTCTATAATAATTTTAATAATAGGATTCTACTTTCTGTCTTCTTTTCCTTGCTTGTTACTATAAAAGTTCCTAATTCTGCTCTCAGTTAGTCTAGTTCAGCTCTTACAAATTGCAATATGAGTTGTACCTGAATTAATGAGAGAGACATTTGGTCCAATATATTTTAAGAAGACTACAATTTGTTCCCAGTAAATCCGTGTAATTATCACAAATTCATACCAGCAAACTGTGACAGTTTTCTGTGGTGTGACTAACAGTGACTAAACAACCCTGAAAGTTCAGAAATAATAAATATTGAAAATCTGATTCCCAGAGTGTGACATTTTCCTGAACTTTCATAGATCGGGTCCAGAAAATCAGTGATAAGTCAGATGCTGTCAGATCCTGTTTGTAGCAGTATATATACAAACACATATCCAAACAACGTAAAACCTTGCCATTTCCAGAAAAAAGACGCTAAAGCAACGTCATTACCTGCAACAAACATTACTGTTGCCAAAGTCATCAGTTTGGAAGATTGACTCTTAAACCACTATTTGGATAAGTTTTGTAATGGGATCTGCATCTTGATAAATGTCAGTAGAAGAAAGCTACTATTATACTCAGTCAAGCTGAGTAGGTGTCAAAAATCTTATGTTTAACTACTGACAAAATTTCAGATCTACTCAGAAGAGTTTGCTTTATGCCCAGTTAGACCTTATGGGCTTGTCTGTATGACACAGTGCTGCCCTGAGTGAGTATTTTGGGTACCAGAAAGAGTATTGCTGCACTGTGCCTTGACTCCTATAACCCTGCTTCTCAGCAGGTCAGATTCACCCAGGTGGCGAATCTCTTAAATGACTGTGACTACTTCAGGTTCCTGATCAAGCTGGTTCATCTCAAGTATCTCTGCACCGCACTGTGATGTACAGGCACACCATGAGGTTCTTGTATTCATATAGTGGCTGTTACATTTAAATCCTCATTGAGGCCTGTTTTCTTATACTGTCAGAGCAATGTGAAGGGGACTTAATGTGAAAATTTGACCTGTGGGTCTAAAATTCCTCTTTCTTTTTTGGGTGTTTAAATTAGTGTAAATCCCAGTTGAAGTATATTGAGATCAGTTTTTCTCAGTTCTGTTTTACAGAAGCCTGCATAGTGGAATTGCAGCTGCTTAATTACATTGGTTTAGAAACTGATTTAGGAAGATCAGTACAATTTCTCTAATTTCTGGCCTAACCACAGTTTTAAATTAAGGCCAATCTACCCAGCTGCAGAATGTAAGGGGGATCTATTAAATGAGAATCAAACCCTTAATGTTTTACTCAGAGTCATTTACTTCACCAGAGCACTCTATTTGTTTTCACTGTGTCATCCTCATTTATTATTGTCCTGCAGCTTGCATGGACATTTAAAAAATACTCACTTCGCACTGTTGCAAATAACTACAGATCTTGTGTGTAGTCGCTGCGTGCTGAGCCAGGTTGGAGTAGCCCCGGCTGGCAGAGGGCCTGGGGGTTCAGCCTGCCAGCCCGTGGCTGCTCTGACCTGGCTCAACATGCTGTGAAGTGGTGAGCTGGGGCATGAGGGTACTCCAGGCCGGCAGGCAGCCCCTGTACTAAAGCACCCTCATGCCCCAGCCAGCCCTGTCAGTATCTACATGTGCATTTCTGCACAGTAAATAATGCCACCACATGATAGTACTTGTATTTACAAATATTAACCTACAGTGGTATTTATTAGTTTAGTGTGACCTGATAGGGCTGCAGGTGCAGACGCGAAGACTTTATTGTGGAGCTAATTAAGCAGCTCTTCAGTAAATGTCTTGTGTAGACGTGCCCAGGGCGTCTGAGGTTAATATAGCTGTGTTTCAGGTTCTGAAAGCAAATGGTGATTGAGTTTCTCCCTCTGTAAAATGGAAACAATAATATTTATCTGTCTTTCAAAGATGCTGTGAGTTTTATTTCATGACTGCACAATGAAAAGATTTGACATGTTTAGATGGGAAGTGCAGCAGTAGTATTAAGTACTGCCACCTGTGTTTAATGAAACAAGTCATGGTGTAACACACATATAGGGCACATCTACATGTGACGCTCTGTCACCGTAGCAATGTGCTACAGCAACATAGCAGCCCCAGGCATCTACACATGACCAGAAGCTACTTTGCTGTAGTGACGCACTTCCTGGTATAGCGTGCCACTATGGTGAAATAGCTGCTAAAAATAACTGTGCAGCATGCATACAGTGCAGTACAGGCTGTTACTGTGCCTTGATTTAGTACTTCCAAAAGGAATCACTAAATCATGGTGCAGTAACAACATCGCCGTTGCAGCACATGTAGACATGGCCATAGTATAGCACTGTAACTATTTCAGTTAGCGGCATGATTTTTACCATTAGGATAGCCATGAACAAGATGCACTTATATCTGTATTAATCTGCTTATTACAAGCAATATTTTCCCTTTTCCTACATGGGAATAGGCTACAATGGTCTGAGCATCTTTTCACTGCTAGAACTGCATCCACACTTTGGAGTTGTAGTACTTTAACTATACTAGTGTGGCTAAAGTGGTACAGTTGTGTGTGAGTGAGGTACAGCCAGACGAGTTCTCTAGTTCCTGAGACCTCAACATTTTATTGCCAACAGTTAAATATTAAAATGATCATCGTATAAGTGTAGCCAATGCATTAAAAACACCAGACTTCATTATGTTCTACTCAGAAAGAAGGCCTAGCAAAGGTGGTAGGAGATTTGCCTTAGAAAGGACTACATGTTTAGGTTTGCTATTGGGAAAAAACCCCCACAGTTTTAAAATCCAGTTCACTGACCACATTTAAATATATAACAATTGGAAATTATACATATGTATAATGTACCAGTAATCAATTGCAATAATTATTGTATATAGAATTCATTAGGAAATTGTGAAGGTAAAACTCTGCTTTGAGCTTTTAAAACATACTGAGAATAAAGAGAATCGGGTCAGGTCAAAACTTGAAAAGTATATT